>NC_092724.1:117384175-117984175 GCF_047496885.1 Scyliorhinus torazame | reverse complement strand
GAGTTTGTGAAAGCAGAAGGACTGTGGCAGAACTGAGAAATTGAGGAATGGCCATGTGCCGATGTAACCTCATGACTGCATTTTCTTCTTTTTTGTATCACTGCACGCGGGTGTAGAGATTAAAGGAGCCAAGGTGGTATATATTTGGACAAGGGAAGGGACGGGACTTTCACTCGAAATGAGAGTTCTTTGGGGTGTAGGTGGATATGCGGGGTTTGTGTGCTAAAAGGGGATCTTTGGGCTTTCCTGGGGCCAGGCAAGTGGGAAAGGGACCCGGGCGGGGGCCTCCACGCTGGCCGGTTTGTGCCGGCCAGTGAACGGAAGGTGGGGGGAGGGGCTGCGACCATCGGAGCCTGGCAGAACAGGGTCCGAGTGGTCTAGCCGGGGTGGAAAGTTGGGGGGGGAAGGAACCAAGGGTGGGGGGAGGAGTTTTACAAGAGGCAGTGGACGGGAGGAGCTGGAGACCTGGGGTGGGGGGGGTTAGCTGTGTAAGATTAAGGGTTACTACGGGTAATCCCTGATTCCTTTTTGGCATTTGTTTATGTAAACATGCGGGTTGAGGTTTGGGGGTTGGTGGGTAGATGGGATCGTTGTTATTATGGGGACTGACATATCTTGCTGATTATTGTTTATTGTTGATGGATGTAAATGTGGGACAAAATGTGAAAATGGAGGAGAATAAAAAAAATTTTTTTAAAAAGAAAGGAGCCTCAGTGAAGGGGGCTGGCATTGCCGAATCTGATCAACTACTACTGGGCGGCTAACATAGCCATGATAAGGAAGTGGATGGTGGGAAGTGGATGCCAGTTTGGCAGCCCTGGCAGCGCTTGCGCTGGCCGGGTACTCCACCAGCCCGGTAGTGGAGGCGGCCCTGCGGATTTGGGGCCAGTGGAGAAAGCATGCATGGGAGGTGGGTGCGTCGGTCTGGGCTCCAATTTGTGATAACCATTGAT
Organism: Scyliorhinus torazame; assembly: GCF_047496885.1. Lineage (NCBI taxonomy): Eukaryota > Metazoa > Chordata > Chondrichthyes > Carcharhiniformes > Scyliorhinidae > Scyliorhinus > Scyliorhinus torazame. The sequence continues at coordinate 117,983,222 of NC_092724.1, read as the reverse complement.
TCGTCCCCGGGAACATGGATTGAGGGTTTCGAACATGGCGGCGGGCGGGAGTGAGGAGGGTGGGCGATGTGTTCCTGGAGGGGAGCTTTGCGAGTTTGAAGGATTTGGAGGAGAAAGCTGGGCTGGAAAGAGGAAATTACTTTAGGTATTTACAGGTGCGGGACTTTGTACGCAGACAGGTCCCATCCTTCCCACGCCTCCCGCCAATAGGGATCCAGGACAGAATAGTCTCTAGAGGAGAAGGAGGAGAGGGTAGAGCCTCGGATATTTACAAGGTGCTCATGAAGGTGGAAGAGTCCCAGACGGAGGAAATTAAACTCAAATGGGAGGAGGAGCTCGGCGGGGAGATGGAGGACAGGGTATGGGCGGAAGCCCTGAGTAGGGTAAACTCAACCGCAACATGTGCCAGGCTCAGCCTGATTCAGTTTAAGGTCGTTCACCGGGCCCACATGACGGTGGCTGGATGAGCAAATTCTTTGGGGTAGAGGACAAGTGCGTTAGATGCGCGGGAGGACCAGCGAACCACGTTCACATGTTTTGGGCAAGCCCTAAGCTTAGGGGGTACTGGGAGGGATTTGCGGATGTCATGTCCCGGGTGCTGAAAACAAAGGTGGTGATGAGTCCAGAGGTGGCAATGTTCGGGGTTTCGGAAGACCCGGGAGTCCAGGGGGAGAAAGAGGCCAATGTTCTGGTCTTTGCTTCCCTGATAGCCCGGCGGCGAATACTGCTGGCATGGAGGGACTCAAAACCCCCGAAGACCGGACTATGGCTTTTGGACATGTCAGGTTTTCTGGGTATGGAAAAAAAATCAAGTTCGCCTTGAGGGGATCTGTATGGGGGTTCGCCCGAAGGTGGCAACCATTCACCGACTTCTTCGCAGGAGAGTGAACGTCAGCGGGGGGGGGGTAGATTAGAGTAGAGTAGGAGGGATAAATAGACGGGTAGTGTCTATGGGAGAGGAGCGCGCATTATGGTTTGGTTGAAGTGTTGGTTTTCCGTTGATGTTTGCATATTTCTGTAATCTGTAACTGTTTACAATGCCAAAAAAAATACCTCAATAAAATTGTTTGTTAAAAAAAAACACTGATTTCTGCAGGACCCCACTGGACACAGTCTTCCAGTCAGAGAAACACCCCACGTCTACCACCCTCTGCTTCCTGCCACTCACCCAATTCTGGATCCAATTTGCCAAATTTCCTCAGATCCCATGGGCTCTTACCTTCGCTATCTGTCTCCCCTGTGGAACCTTATCAAAAACCTTGCTGAAGTCCAAGTAGACTACATCCAATGCATTGCCCTCACCTGGTCACCTCTTTGAAAAGTTCAATCAAGTTGGTCAGACGTGACCTCTCCTGAACAAAACCACAATGACTGTTCTTGCTTTAGCCCTGCCTCTCCAAACGCAGATTAATTCTGTCAGAATTTCTTCCAATAGTTTCCCCACCACTGCGGTTAGACTGGCTAGCCTGTAGTTCCTGGGATATCCCATCCTCCCTTCTTGAATAATGGTGTCACTTTGGCTATCCTCTAGTCCTCCAGCACCTGTGGGCAGAGAGGAATTGAAAATTTTTGCCAGCACCCGTGCTATTTCCTTCCTTGCTTCACTCAACAGCCTGTGATACATTTCATCTGGCCCTGGAGATATGTCTACTTTTAAGCATGACACACCACTCAGAACCTCCTCTCTGTCTATGTTAATTTCTTGAATTTTATCACAGTCCCTCTCCCTGATTTCCATGTCCATACCGGCCCTTTCACTAATGAACACCGACACATTTAGAATCCTACCTACATCCTCCGGCTCCAGGGACAAATTACCACTATCGTCCTTAATGGGCCCTACTCTTTCCTTAATTATCCTTTTGCCTTTAACGTACTTGTAAACTGTAGATACGTGGATATCATCTATGATGGTCAGTTTAGTTTTGACACAGAGATGACCAAAGGGTTTTCCATATAGACAGTATTTAATACTGACACCAGAGGGCAGTTGGTCTTTGATGAGGTGAATATGTACCGTCAGGTAAATTTCAAATAGTATGGAGGCTATCACACAGTCTTGTTTGACCCCAGTCTGCATTTTAAAGGTTTCTGTTTCAGATCTCCCACTCAAAATAATTGCAGTCATATCATTATGAAGCAATTGCATAAATGTGGTGACATTTCCTGAACATCCAAATGGTGGAGAATTAAATAACTAACAGGAGGAGGAGGCATCACGAACATTCCAATCCTCAGTGTTGCTGGAGCTTGACACATCAATGCAAAAGGCAAGGCTGAAGAGTGTGTAATGATCTCCAGTCCAGAGTCCCAAATGGATAATCCATCTTGAACCTCCCCCTGAGGTTCCCACCATCACTGAAGACAATGGGCGGGATTCTCCGACCCCCCGCCGGGTTGGAGAATCGCCGGGGGGGGGGGGGGCGGCGTGAATCCCGCCCCCACCGGCTGCCGAATTCTCCGCGCCAGGGATTTGGCGGGGGCGGGAATCGCGCCACGCCAGTCGGCGGCCGCTAGCAGCGGCCCCCCAGCGATGCTCCGGCCCGCGATGGGCCGAGTGGCCGCCCGTTTTCAGCCGGTCCCGCTGGCGTAAATTATAACAGGTACTTACCGGCGGGACCTGGCTCTGAGGGCGGCCTCCTGGGTCCTCGGGGGGGCGCGGGGGGACCTGGCCCCAGGGGGTGCCCCCATGTTGGCCTGGCTAGCGATCGGGGCCCACCGATCCGCGGGCGGACCTGTGTCGTGGGGGCACTCTAGTCCTCCGCGCCAGCCGCTGTAACAGTCCGCGGTGGCTGGCGTGGAGATGAACCCCCCCTGCGCATGCACTGCGATGATGCCAGCACACGCTGCTGCTCCCGCGATTGCGCCAACTCGTGCCGGCTGGCGGAGGCCCTTCAGCACCGGTTGGCATGGCGCCAAGCCCCTTCCAAGCTGGCCCGCGTGGCGCAAACCACTCCGGTGCCGGCCTAGCCCCTGAAGGTGCGGAGGATTCCATACCTTCGGGGTGGCCCGACGCCGGAGTGGTTCATGCCACTCCTCAGCGCCAGAGTGGCCCGCCCCGCCGGTTCGTGGAGAATCTCGCCCAATATTCAGCAAACCTGATACAGGCCATCCAATAGCAAAAATGGTGGATCTCATTGGATACCGCAAAGGCTATGGTCCCCGACAACATCACGGCTGTAGTACTGAAGACCTGAGCTCCAGAAATAAACATTCCCCTATCCAACTTGTTCCAGCACAGCTACAACACTGGCATCCAAACATCAAAGTGGAAAAGATATATTTTCCCCTCAAAAAACAGGACAAATTCAATCAAGCCATATACTGCCCCATCATTTGCCTTAGTAAAGTATAGAAGGGATCGGCAACAGTGCTATCAAGTAACACTTACTTGTTGATAACCTGCTATCCGATGCTCAGTCTAGGTTCTGCCAGGAGAACCTGGCTCCAGACCCTGTTACAGCTTTAGTCTAAACATGGATAAAGAAGGTGAGATAAGAGTGACTGTCTTTGATAGAGTGTGACAGCAAAAAGCTGTAATAAATTTGAAGCCAATGGTGATCATGGGGGAATACTCTCTAGTGGTTGGGAGTCATTCTTAGCACAAAGGTTGTTGGTTGTTGGAAACCATAGAACATTATCTCAACCCCCCCCCCCCCCCCCCCCCCCCAGAACGTCACTGTAAGAGTTCCTCAGAATTTTGTCCTCGTCCCAGCCATTTTTAGCTGCTCCATCAATGACCTTTCCTTCATTTTAAGGTCAGAAAAGGGAATATTCACTGATGATTGCAGAGCATTCAGGTACGTTTGTAATTTTTCAGATAATGAGCCAGTCCCTGTCTACATGCAGCAAGAATTGGACAACATCCAGACTTGGGATGATAAGTGGCAAGTAAAATTCGCCCCATACAAGTGCCAGACAATGATCATCTCCATTAGTGAGCTCTAGTGGAAACAATCAACTCACCCGACGTTCAAAGGTGACTGAACACCCCACTCGCAGCATCCTGGGGTTATCATTGAGTAGAAACTGAACTCGATCGGCCATAAAAAGAACAGGTCAGAACTCCCCAAAGTCTGTTCACCATCTACGCGACACAAGTCCAAAGATGTGCAGGTTAGTTGGATTGGCCATGCTAAATTACCCCTTAGTGTCCAATAGGTTAGGTCGGGTTACTTGGTTATGGGAATAGGGTGGAAGCCTGGGCTTAAGTAAGGTATTCTTTCCAAGGTCCGGTGCAGACTCAATGGGCCGAATGGTCCCCTTCTGCACTGTAAATTCTATGATAAGTCAGGAGTGCGATGGAATTCTCTCCATTTACCTGGATAAGTGCAGCTCCAACAACTCTCAAAGGCTTGACACCATCTCGGACAATGTTGCCCACTTGATTGGTACCTCATTCACTACCTTAAACATTCACTATATCCACTACCGTCACTGCCTCCACTATTGACACACGGTGGCAGCTGTGTGTACACCCTATAAAATGCACAGCAGCAACTTACCAAGGCTCGTCCAACAGCACCTTCTAATCCTGTGGCCTCTACCACCTAATATTTTACGGGTAGCAGATGCATGGGAACACTACTGACTCCACGTTCCACTCCGAATTACACCATCCTGACTTGGAACTATGTTGCTGCCGCTGGGTCAAAATCCTGGAGCTCACTTTCTAATGGGACTGTACCAACATCACCAACTTCTCAAGGACAATTAGGGATGTGCAACAAATTTTGGCCCTGCCAACAATGTTCACAGCCCATGATAGAATAAACAAATTATAGGGCTCTTTAGCTGGCTCAAAAAACTTTAGTTCATCTAAAATTTCCATCTCACTTTCTATTGTAATTGTTGATCCAACTTAAGAGTATTATCATCAAGGATTATTTCTCTCTCTTATCCAGTAGCATTATATACAGTTGCGGTCAATAGCATCCAGTGCAGCTATTTTAAACAGTTAATTAAAAATGCAAGTCATTCTTAATTCAACTTTGTGAGTAACAGCTCATAAGAAATCACACATCAGAGAGATAAAGAAAAGCTTTAGAGGCCAAATCAAGTCAGACAGGAAAAGCGAAGATAGAAAACATTTAGACTGCGCTAGACATAGTTTTCCACATTGTTTTCTTGTTGATTTGCAAAGTTATGGTTTGTGGAGCGACCCAGTGATTCAGAATAAACCTGTGACTACAATTCAAGTATGTCACCAGCTGCGAAGTTTGGGGCATCCTGAGTTCATTACAGAAACTATTTTATCACACGATGCCAGACTGGAAGAAATTTTCAGTGTACGTCTCTGACCTGTAGCTGTTGTCTTGCACTTTCATTCTTGTCTTCAAACAGAGCCACCCCCCACAGTGCCACCTGCAGAGATGCCCCTGCTAACACTACCGGGTGAGTGCAAAACTCCCAGCACTCGGTGAAGATCCCAGCGTTTGTTGACTTAAAGGTGAATGGTAAGGTAACAGTCTCTCCAGGAAGAATGACATCTAGGAAAAGAGGAAACACAGAAATAATCAAACATTCGGGAGTTTGGACCTACAAGTTGACGTTCCATTGACAAGAAGAAATCCCATTTAAAGACACAAACTTCCCTATGGTTTGGTGAAGGTAGTAGAACCCAGTGTTATGTTGAACCACATAAAATAAAATTGATAATTAGAAAATGTTTATTACAACCTTTTTCTTCAGCTCTGAACCAAAGCTGATTCTGATCATGTGATGTTCTCGAACCCCTGCAGGTGAATTGCCGACTTGGATCATTTTCTCAGTCCTTTCCAAGGTTGTCATTGTCATTGGCTGTCCCTCAATTCAAGGATGATGTCTACTCATGAGTTTTTTCCATAGGTCTTCATGTGATTGAAGAAGCCAATTCTTGACCTGCAGATCTTTGGTCCATGGACAAGGACATCCCACAGGGTCTGGGTCCCTCCCTCTTACATCCTTCAGATTCCCAGAAGTGGGAACCATAGTCACAATGGGGTTGAACTGTTTCATATAGGTTTAGCAAACTTCTTGGTTTACTCTAAAGCTCTATTTATAAAGCCCATCAAAAGCTCAGCTTTCAGTATGATATACTTTACAATCACGACTTTGTCAGACAATTGCATAATATGACCAACCAATCTGTGTGTAATCAGCTCCGCCTCTTTGAACCTGGCTCTATGCAATATCCACACAGTGACATCTAAAAGACTTGAACCTCATAAGCACCGCAAGCAACAATCCCATGTACAAATGAGAATATCCTGAACTAATAGTGACATATTCGATTGTGCATGACTCTTGGTTTCACTTCCAAGTTTAAAAATGACAAAACTTTCCAGTAAATTAGCATCAACCAATTCACCTGCAATCATGTTCCATTTTTATTCACATGGTATTTGTTGTTTAACAGAAAAATTACACTTTGCACGGTGATAACTATTTTCTCATTTAAAATTAAAACTAACCACTTACAAATGCTCAGCTCGGAGGGGTGGGTAGGGCAGGTCTTTCATTCCAATGGGGACGAAAGCTACCTATAAAACCTGGAAAAGGTAGGAGGTTCTGAGACCCTAAAAATCGCAACCAGTGGGCATGGTTCCAACCCATGTTCAGGATTACTGACATGGTACCAGAAAAGGACCTCCAGAAGCCCACTAGCTTTGAGCACGACCAGAACATGCTCGCATGGTGTGCCAGCCTCCTTGAACACCGACCGGATCTATCCTCCACTCCACCTAAAAAATGGCTTATTGTAGCCTTCAAGAGATGTGCATGAAACACTATCTTGAGCCTAGCCTTGCACAGGAGGAGGTCGCATTCACCCTCCTCAGTGTCTCCCTCCAAACCTCCTCCTCCGCAATTGGCCTTAGCTCTTCTACCCAATTTGCCTTCATTCCCTCAATCGAGCCCGTCTCCAACCCCACTCTCCGCTTATATGCTTGACGTGTTGGCCACCTGCGACTCCGAGCAAGACAAAATCCGCTCGAGCAAGGTAGAAGGCAACTTCACCGGGAAGGAGGGAAAGTACTTTTTGATCCAGCAACGCACCTGGAGAAACCTGAATCCATCAACGTCCACATGCTCATATTTCTCCTTGAGCTCTCCCAGGCTCACAAACTGATATAGAATTAAATCCCCCACCTTCTCCTACCTCTTCTCCTTCCACTGCCTAAACCTTGCATCCAGCCTAGCAGGCTTGAATAATTGTTTTGCACAAATGAAAGCTGCCTTTGAGGCAGCCTTCAAATTTAAATGTTGATGGAGCAGTCTCCAAATTTTTAACGTAGTCCTACCACCCGGTTAATCGAGTGTTCCTTCGGCGCCAATAGGAGTGGGACTGTTACGAACGACCCCAGGCTTTCCCCCCTCACAGACTCTGCCTCCACCTGGACCCACAGCTCCTCCAAGTGCCTGCACCACTCCAGCAACCTTTCAGCATTATCTGCCCAATAATAATATTAAAGTTAGGCAAGGCCAAGCCCCATACTTGTCTCTCCCTCCTGATCCTCAGCCCTTACCCACCCAAATAAACCCAGTCACCAGCCAGTTAATAATTCTGAAAAATGCCTTGGGCAGGAATATCGGGAGGCACTGGAATAGAAATTAAAATCTCGGCAAGACATTCATCTTAACCGACTGTACTTGGCCCACCAGGGATAATGGCAGGTCTTCCCGTCTTTGCAAGTGCATCTTGACCTTCCCCATCAGATTTGCGTAGTTCAACCTCCGGAGATTCCTCCAGTCCCTTGCTATCTGAACCCCAGACACTTCCTGCTAACTGAATGGTACCCTCTAAGCTCTCCTCTCCGCCCTGGTGGCCCAACCACAAAGTACTCGCTCTTTCCTATATTATAGCCAGAAAAGACTGCAAGATCCCCATAATGTTTCCCACTAATGCATCTGGATTCCCAACATATAATAATAAATCGTCAGCATATAGCGAGACCGTATGCTCCACCCCTCCTCTACCTATACCCTACCAATCTTTCAAAGCCCTCAGCACCATGGCCAGTGGTTCTACTGCCAAAGCAAATAACAACGGGGACATCGGACATCCCTGCCTAGTACCCCGGGATAGGCGAAAGGGCTCAGAGGTCACATTGTTAGTGCACACACTGGCAAATGGGGCCGCATACAACAGCTGCACCCACGCTAAAAACCCTGGCCCAAACCCAAATTTCTCTTGTATCGTGAACAGATAGTCCCTTTCTACCCGGTCGAACACCTTCTCAGTGTCAAGTGAAACAATGATCTCCAGAACCAAACCCTCCCCAGGGGTAAAGAACCACGATTCGGATTGACTATTCTTGAGAAGCCTTTTGCATCTTCTACTGTGAACACAGACACAAAATACTTGTTCAAGGCCTCTGCCAGTTCCTTGTTACCCACTATTAATTCCCTGGTCTCGTCCTCCTTGGGGCCAATGCTCACTTTAGCTAATCTTTTCCTTTTTTAAAATACTTGTAGGCTGGGACTTTGCCGCCCTGTCATGGGAGATTTGGCATCCTGGTCAAGAGTCCATTGAATTTTGACGGGACTGAGTGATTCTGGTGCTGGGCGGGTTCAGAAAATCCACCTTTAGAAACTTGTACTTTCCCGTTTTTAAATTTCTTGCTAGTTTACCCTTAAACTCCAATTTCCCTCTCTTTATTATTAGTCATTCTTTGCTAGTTTCTAAAACTTTCCCAATCTTAATCTTCACAGCATTGGACTCTTTTTCATTTGATTTGATTCCATCCCTCACTTTCTTAGTTAGCCATGGATGCTGTATCCTTCCAGAGCCTTTCTTCATCAATGGAATCTATCTTGGTTGAGAGTTTTGACATTTCTCCTTAAATGTCTGCCACTGCTTCAGCGGTGTCTCATCTTTTTTCTTACTTATCCAACTATGCAATTGTCTTTATTTGCGTTTAAGACACTTGTTATGGACTCTCATTCCTCATTCTCAAACGGAAAGTGAAATTCTATCATGTTATGATCACTTTAGCCTAGAAGGTCGTTTACTATGAGGCCTTTAATTAGTCCCGTCTCATTACACATTACCAGGTGTAAAATAGTCTGGTCCCCGGTAAGTTCCAGAAATATTGTTCCAAGAAACTGTCCAGAAAACACCCTTTGAACACATTTGTCAGGCTACCATTGCCTATATGATTTGTTCAATTGATATGAAGATTGAAGTAATCCACGATTATTACAATATCTTTTTTGCAAGCCCCATTATTCCTTAATATATACTCTATCCTACTGTGTAGTTATTGTTAAAAGGCCTTTAAACTACTCCCACCAGTGATATATACCTGAGTTGGTGTTGAAGTAGAATTTTTGCATCAAAGAGTTACTTGGTTTTACTATACAGTGTTCCGGCTCAGGGAGACGTTTCCATTTGTAGTAGATGACCGTGGTTCCATCATTTATCACCTGTAGACAGGAGATGACCCTGTCACCCGCCATTGCTTCGAACGTGAGCCGAACAATCATAGCAACATCATTCTGGAGAAAATGATGAAATGACAGCACAGCAGTGAGTAATATCAGTGCGTAAATTCTGTATGGTACAAATAGATCTCACAATCACCAATCTCTAGAGCATGTTTCTTTCATTGCTCTCTCCTTTTTCTTTATCTCCTTCCTGTTCCTGAAAGTGTTGCCTGCTGCGGGAATAGTGTCTGGAAAATAACGTTAGTTTTAAGGGGTATATATTTGTGTTGGTAAACATTAGAAATAAGGTATAATTTTAAGTGGGTTTAATTTAGGACTGGATTCTTCCGCCAACCCGCCACAAGACCGCCACGGGCGGGGCATGGACACTGGAGAAGTCCATTGATCACGGGCGGGGTTCTCCGGTCGCCAGGCGGGTGTGGCCGGAGAATCCTGCCCTTAATGTTCCTGTGCCTGGAAGGGTAAAACGTACAGTTAGATTCATGCTGAACAAAAGTGTATGAGTTCCAACTATAGAACCATGGAAAATAGAAGCAGGAGGGGGACATTCGAGCCTGCTCCATCATTCATTATGATCATGGTTAAATTCCATAGATTCACACTCTCTAGGTGGAGAAATTTCTCCTCACCTCAGTCCTGAAAGGTTTAACCCTGATCCTCAAATTATGACCCCTAGTTCTGGACTCCCCCACCATGGGGAGCATTCTTTCTGAATCAAACCTGTCTAATCCTGTTAGAATTTTATAAGTTTCTATGAGATCCCCTCTCACTCTTCTAAATTCCAATGAATATAATCCTTCCCGATTTAGTGTCTCCTCATATGACAGTCCCGCCATCCCAGGAATTAAACTGGGAAACCTTTGAACCTTTACTGCACTCCCTCCATAGCAAGAACATCCTTCCTCAGATAAGGGCACCAAACCTACACACAATACTCCAGGTGTGGCCTCACCAATGCCCTATACAATTGCAGTAAAACATTCCTATTCCTATACTCAAATCCTCTTGCTTTGAAAGCCAACATACCATTTGCGTTCTTTACTGCTTGCTGTACCTGTGCGCTTACCTTCAGTGACTGATGCACAAGGACGCCAAGGTCTCACTGAGGATCCACCTCTCTCAATTTACACCCATTCAAATAATAATCTGCTTTCCTATTTTTGCTACCGAAGCGGATAACCTCACATTTATCCACATTATACTGCATCTGCCGTGCATGTGCCCACTCACTCAGCCTGCCCAAATCCCACTGAAGCATTTCTGCATCCTCCTCACAGCTCACCCTCCTACCCAACTTTGTATCATCTGCAAATCTGGAGATAATACATTTATTTCCCTTGTCCAAATCATTAATATATAATGTGAACAGTTGGGGTGCGAGCACAGATCCCTATAGTACCCCACTAGTCACTACCTGCCAATCAGAAAAAGACCCATTTATTCTAACTTTTGCTTCCTGTCTGCTAACCAGCTTTTTATCCATCTCAAGTCACTACCCGTAACCCCATGCGCTTTCACTTTACACATTAATTTGGTATGTGAAACTTTGTTAAAAGTCTTCTGAATGTCTAAATAAACCACACCCACCGGTTCTCACTGATCAACTCCACTAGTTACATCTTCAAAGAATTCTAGTAGATTTGTCAAGCATGATTTTCCTTTCGGAAATCCATGCTGACTTTGATTATACCATTGCATTCCAAATGCTATGCTATGAAATCCTTGATAATGGACTCCAGCAACTTCCCTACTACTGATATTAGGCTCACTGGTCTATACTTCCCTGTTTTTGCTCTACCTCCCTTTTTGAATAGTGGGGTTACATTCGCTACCCTCCAATCTGTAAGAACCATTCCAGAGTCCGAAGAATTTTGGAAAATGACCATCAATGAATCTAACATTTCTAGGGCCACTTCCTAAAGTACTCTGGAATGAAAATTATCAGGCCCTGGAGATTTGTCTGCCTTCAATCCCATTAATTAAAAAAAAAACATTTATTTACTAATCCTAATTTCCTTCAGCTCCTCACTAAAACTTGTGCTTCTCAGAACTTCCGGTACATTATTCATGTCTTCCTTTGTGAAGACAGAAACAAAGTACAAATTTAGTTCCTCAGCCATTTCTTTGTTCCCGTTATGAATTCCCCTGTTTCTGACTGTAAGGGGCCTACATTAGTTTTTATTAATCTTTTTGTCTTTACCAACCTTTTAAAAAATATAAATTTAGTGTACCCAATTATTTTTTTCCCAATTAACGGACAATTTAGCGTGGCCAATCCACCTAACCGGCATATCTTTAGGTTGTGGCAGCGAAGCCCATGCAGACAAGGGGAGAACGTGCAAACTCCATACGGACAGTGACCCAGGGCCGGAATCGAACCCAGGTCCTCAGCGCCATAGGCAGCGGTGCTAACCATTGTGCCACCGTGCCACCTTTTCTCTTTACATACCTATAGAAACTTTTACAGTCAGTTATGCTCCCTGGTAGTTTACTTTCAAGTTGTAATTTCCTCTTCTTAATCAATCCCTTGGTCTGCCTTTGCTGAATTTTAAACTGTTCCTAATCCTCAATCTATTGCTTTTTCTTGCTAATTTGTATGTCTCTTCTTTGAATTTAATACTACCTCTGATTTCTCTTGTAAGCCATTGTTTGTAAGCCACAGTTCCCATTCTACTCTTGTGCCAAATAGGAACAAACAACTTTTGGAGTTCATCTATTCGTTCCTTGAATGCCTGCCATTGCCTTGTTGTGAATTCCTGGACTGGAATTGCTGTCAATGTGGAGTGGAAGCTTTGTTGAAAAATGTCATTTGGAAAACCTGGTCTGGAGCTTGGAATGCAAATCACTGAGGGAAAACATATTTATGAGAGAAAATTTTAAAGTGTGTTTTTGGGTGTGGAGTTTGGAAACTCTCAAGTGACAATCATCTGGGACATTCTGGGGAGAAAACCACAGACACTAACTTGGGTTCAGAGTGGAGTGGAGAGTATTATTGCCCACAGTCATCTTAGATTGGATTTAAAAGGGACTTTGTGTTAATGAGACCATTATAGATTAAGATGTACTTGGTAATCCATGTTAATCCTTGAGCCTGTGTGAAATTGTTAACTAAAGGGGGAGTAAAGGAGTATTGTATCATAATTCAAATTTTTCATGTTTCATAAATGCTTTTTTTCTTGTTGCTAAAACTAATTGGTGATCCTGTGACTCTGTTCCTCCATGTTTTATAAAGCAAATAGAAGTTATGGGTTCCTATAAAGTTCCAGGCGAGCGACCGCATGGAAGCAATAACTGTTAGAAAACTTAATATTTATTTTACCTACTAGAATACAACTCATACACCCCCCAAAGGGTCTCCCACGCCCGGCCCACACTTGGGCCGGGGTATTCATGTCCCAGTGAACCTTTGCTTAAGGTAAAGGCGACCATATTCAGATGAGGTCACTGGTTCTTTGATGTTGCAGATCCCGTGGCCTCCGGTCAGGTTATAACACCCCAAGTCCGATACGTCGTCCATTTTGATGGCTGGAGGGAAAATCTCCTTTGTGTACATTGTCCGGGGCTGTTTCTCAAGTGCCCACCGTGCAGGACCAAAAACGGCGCCAATCAGACGGGCATCGCGCCGGCCCAAAGGTGCGGAAAGCTCCGCATCTTTGGGGGCCGAGCCCCAACATTGAGGGGCTAGGCCGACGCCGGAGGGATTTCCGCCCCGCCAGCTGGCGGAAATGGCGTTTGTTGCCCCGCCAGCTGGCGGAAATGGCGTTTGTTGCCCTGGCGGAAATGGCGTTTGGTGCCCCGCCAGCTGGCGCGGAAATGCGGTGCATACGTGGGAGCATCAGCGGCCGCCGACAGTTTCCCGCGCATGCGCAGTGGGGAGAGTCTCTTCCGCCTCCGCCATGGTGGAGGTCGTGGCGGAGGCGGAAGGGAAAGAGTGCCCCCATGGCACAGGCCCGCCCGCGGATCGGTGGGCCCCGATCGCGGGCCAGGCCACCGTGGTGGCACCCCCCGGAGTCAGATCGCCCCGCGCCCCCCCCAGGACCCCGGAGCCCGCCCACACCACCTGGTCACGCCGGTAAATAACAGCTTTGATTTACGCCGGCGGGACAGGCAATTTCTGGGCGGGACTTCGGCCCATCCAGGCCGGAGAATCCAGCGGGGGGTCCCGCCAACCGGCGTGGCCCGATTCCCACCCCCGCCCAATCTCCGGTACCGGAGACTTCGGCGGGGGCGGGATTCACGGCGGCCAACGGCCATTCTCCGACCCGGCGGGGGGGGTCGGAGAATGACGCCCCTGGTTCATTCTTTTATGTGACTGCATCAGCTTGAATTATGAGGCAGGTAACTGCCTCAATGCTACAGCAGATTTACATTTACCTGTCAAACTACTGAAATGAACTCAGAGTAAAAGTTTACTGTAAAGTCCATAAGGAAGTCAGGATTACATATTACATTTCAGGACATTGCAAGAGTCTTGCGGACACAACATTCCGTTAGGACACAGGAACATCACATGCTTTCAAAGCAATGCCCAGTGCTCCAATACCCTGATAACATGAGGAAGATTTCATTATTCAGGCATGTGTTACAATGATCAAACGGTTTTTCTTTGACACTTTAAGCACGAGTTAAAGGATATAATTGTTGGGGAATGGAACATGTTCCATTTCAGCCATTAGATGTCCCCAACAAACACTCCTAGGGCAAGTACAGCACAGGGTTAGATATGGCGTAAATCTCCCTCTACACTGTCCCCATAAAACACTCCCAGAGCAGGTACAGCACGGGGTCTGATACAGAGTAAAGCTGCCTCTACACTGTCCTCATCGTACACTCCCAGGCTAGGTACAGCACAGGGTTCAATACAGAGTAAAGCTGCCTCCCCACTGTCCCCGTGAAATACTCCCAGGCTAGGTACAGCACAGGGTTCAATACAGAGTAAAGCTGCCTCCACACTGTCCCCATGAAATACTCCCAGGGCAGGTACAGCACAGCATTCAATACAGAGTAAAACTCCCTCTACACTGTCCCCATCAAATACTCCCAGGGCAGGTACAGCACAGGGTTCAATACAGAGTAAAGCTCCCTCTACACTGTCCCCATCAAATACTCCCAGGGCAGGAACAGCACAGGGTTCAATACAGAGTAAAGCTCCCTCTACACTGTCCCCATCAAATACTCCCAGGGCAGGTACAGCACGGGGTTAGATAGCGACAGTCACCCAGAATCGAAACATTAGCTCTCTTCTCTCTCCACAGATGCTGTCAGACCTGTTGGGACTGTCCTATAGTTTCTGTGTTTGATTCAGATTCCATTATCTGCAGTAATTGAGTGTAACTGCAGTACCTTATGAGAGCAGGTGTCATTCAACCAACGGGCCGGCTGTCCAGAAAACATGATGGATGGACCAATGATTGGGTCCTCAATCACATCAGGATATTGCTCCAGCAGGTCATTGCTAAAAGCCAAAGAAAAATGAACAATTATCGTAACACAAAGATTAACACATCATATCATCACTGACTGGTCATCACCCTCAATCGTCCAATGATCCCTCACCTCAATTACCCACCAATCCCTCACCTCAATCACCCACTGATCCCTCACCTCAATCACCCACTGATCCCTCACCTCAATCACCCACTGATCCCTCACCTCAATCACCCACTGATCCCTCACCACAATCATATATCGTCCTTCATATCAATCACACGCTGATCCCTCACTTCAATCAGGGTCAATTAGTATTTGATCCTTCCCCTAAATCACAAATTGATCCTTCACCTCAATCAACCACCAATCCCTCACCACAATCATATATC
This sequence comes from Scyliorhinus torazame, assembly GCF_047496885.1. Lineage (NCBI taxonomy): Eukaryota > Metazoa > Chordata > Chondrichthyes > Carcharhiniformes > Scyliorhinidae > Scyliorhinus > Scyliorhinus torazame. The sequence goes on along the minus strand of NC_092724.1, from coordinate 117,967,977 downwards.
GATCCTTCACATCAATCATCCACTGATCCCTCACTTCAATTACCCAACCGCTCACCTCAATCAGCATTTGATCCTTCCCCTAAATCACCAATTGATTCCTCACCTCAATCACCCACCGACCCCTCACCTGAATCATCCACCCATTCCTCACCTTAATTACCTACCGATCCCTCACGTCAATTACCTGTCAATCCCTCACATCAACCACCCGCCGATCCCTTACCTGTCAACCGCCAATCTCTCGCTTCAATCACCAGCTGATCCCTCACCTCAATCACCTGATCTCTCATCTCAATCACCCACCAATCCCTCACCTCAATCAACAGATCCCTCACCTCAATTACCCACCATCCCTCATCTCAATCACCCACAGATCCCTTACCTCAATCACCCACAGATCCCTCACCTCAATCACCCACAGATCCCTCACCTCAGACACTCATCAATGCATCACCTCATTCATAAACCAATCCCTCAGCTCAATCACCTGATCCCTCGCCTCAATCACCCACCATCCCTCACCTCAGTCACCTACCAATCCCCACCTCAATCACCCTATCTCTCACCTCAATAACCCACTGATCAACACATGGACACAAGAAATAGGAGCAGGAGTAGGCCACTCAGTCGTTAGAGTATTTTCTGTCATTCCGGATCATGGCTAATCTGACTGTGGCTACTGTTTTCTTGCCTGTGCCCAATAACCCTCAACTCCCTTGTAGTATAAAAACCAATCTCAGCCCCAACAGATTCAATGGCACAGCTTCCACTGCACTTTGAGAAAGAGTTTAATGACCCTCTGAGGGAAGAAATTCTTCCACATCTCTCTTTTAAGTGGGAGACCCCATATTTTGAAACTGTGCTCCCTCGTTCTAGATTTCCCCATGAAGGGAAACATCCTCTCAGTAGCTATCCTGTCAAGCCCCCTCAGAAACTAACATGTTTCAACAAGAACACTTCTCATTCTCCTAGGCTCCAATGTGTACAGGCCAACATGCTCAACCTTTCCTCATAAGGCAACATCTTCATCCCAAGAATCAGCCTCTTGAACGTTTTCTGAATTGGTTCCTGTGCAAGTATATCCCTCTTTAAATAAGGAGACAGAACTGTACGGGGTACTCCAGGAATTGAATTTAATGGCTTGTGAAATAAAGCAGTTGACCAGCCAACTCCCAAACAGACCCCCATGTTATGGGAAGCAGGTAAGGCCTCAGACAGCCATCTATCTGCCCTCAATTGGCCAATTAACTGCCACTTAAGGGCCTTAAACTGCCTTCATTGCAATTTTGTGGGCTCCAGGGAAAGATGGGAGCAAGGAAGTGGGGGATGCCTTCTTTCAAGGCAGAGCTGTTCCCATTGGAGGAATCCCACAACCACCCTCCCAATGCAGCGCCCCCACCCCGTCAACCACAGGATTGTACTCCCTCTACCACTTCTCCCTGGCCTCTCTAACCTGAGTCCGTTCCTCCTGCCTCACTGGGGTCTTCCAGCCATGCCCATTGAAAATCCCTGGGCATACTTCAAGTTGGGGAGACATCTTCTCTTCTTTAAGACTGCTTGTAGTTGCAGCAGTGTTCAATACACTCTTCTAGTGCTGCTGGGACGACAGAGCTTCCAGCCAATTAGATTGGCCAGCATCTCTCTGGGGTGGGACTTTGGGAATTCCGCGATTAACCTACGACAGCCATACCCCATACGCAGCCTAATATCATTGCGATACAGACGGATCTGGTTGATGACATGCCGACCAGCCTTTAGATCTAGCGCATGGGTAATCCAACTGAAGATGATCCATTTATTTCATTATCATTCACACCATCGCTTGTGGATCAATTACAACTTCACTCACTGATCGACCACACCGTCACACGCAGATAAACCACACCATAACTCGCGGATCGATCACACCGTCACTCGCTGACAGATCAGTTTCTCTCGCTGATCGATCACAATGTCACTTCCTGATCAGCCACAATATCACTTGTGGATAGATCACACCATCACTCGGTGCTCCCACCTTCACTTGATGCTCACACGTCACTCACTGAACAATCACACCTCATTCGCTGATCGATCACACCGTCGCTCGCTGATCAATCACACCGTCACTCGCTGATCAATCACACCGTCACTCGCTGATCATTCACACCGTCACTCGCTGATCAATCACACCGTCACTCGCTGATCAATCACACCGTCACTCGCTGATCATTCACACCGTCACTCGCTGATCCATCACACCGTCACTCGCTGATCCATCACACCGTCACTCGCTGATCCATCACACCGTCACTCGCTGATCCATCACACCGTCACTCGCTGATCCATCACACCGTCACTCGCTGATCAATCACACCGTCACTCGCTGATCAATCACACCGTCACTCGCTGATCAATCACACCTTCACTCGCTGATCAATCACAACGTCACTCGCTGATCATTCACACCGTCACTCGCTGATCGATCACAACGTCACTCGCTGATCGATCACACCGTCACTCACTAATCAATCACACCGTCACTCGCTGATCAAGCGCACTTCACTCACTGATCAATCTCACCATCACTCGCTGATCAATCACACCGTCACTCGCTGAACAATCACACCACCACTCTGATCGATCACACCTTCACTCACTGATCGATCACACCTTCACTCGCTGATTAATCACACCACAACTCGCTTATCAATCACACCTTCACTCGCTGATCGATCACACCTTCACTCGCTGATCAATCACACCAGCGTTCGCTGAACGATCACACCACCGCTCACTGATCAATCACACCACCGCTCGTTGATCAATCACACCACCGCTCGCTGTTCAATCACACCTCCGCTCGCTGATCAATCACATCACTGCTCGCTGATCAATCACATCACTGCTCGCTGATCAATCACCACCGCTCGCTTATCAATCACATCACTGCTCGCTGATCAATCATACCACCGCTCGCTGATCAATCACACCACCGCTCGCTGATCAATCACACCACCGCACGCTTATCAATCACATCACCGCTCGCTGATCAATCACACCACAACTCGCTGATCAATCACACCACCGCTCGCTGATCAATCACACCACCGCTCGCTTATCAATCACACCACCGCTCGCGGATCAATCACACCACCGCTCGCTGATCAATCATACCACCGCTCGCTGATCAATCACACCACCGCTCGCTGATCAATCACATCACTGCTCGCTGATCAATCACACCAACGTTCGTTGACCAATCACACCACCGCTCGCTGATCAATCACATCACTGCTCGCTGATCAATCACACCAACGTTCGTTGACCAATCACACCACCACTCGCTGAACGATCACACCACCGCTCGCTCACCGCTCGCTGATCAATCACACCACCACTCGCTGATCAATCACACCACCGCTCGCTGATCAATCATACCACCGCTCGCTGATCAATCATACCACCGCTCGCTGATCAATCACACCACCGCTCGCTGATCAATCACATCACTGCTCGCTGATCAATCACACCAACGTTCGTTGACCAATCACACCACCGCTCGCTGATCAATCACATCACTGCTCGCTGATCAATCACATCACTGCTCGCTGATCAATCACACCAACGTTCGTTGACCAATCACACCACCACTCGCTGAACGATCACACCACCGCTCGCTCACCGCTCGCTGATCAATCACACCACCACACGCTGATCAATCACACCACCGCTCGCTGATCAATCACATCACTGCTCGCTGATCAATCACATCACTGCTCGCTGATCAATCACACCAACGTTCGTTGACCAATCACACCACCGCTCGCTGATCAATCACATCACTGCTCGCTGATCAATCACACCAACGTTCGTTGACCAATCACACCACCACTCGCTGAACGATCACACCACCGCTCGCTCACCGCTCGCTGATTAATCACACCACCACACGCTGAACGATCACACCACCGCTCGCTGATCAATCACACCACCGCGCGCTGATCAATCACACCACCGCTCGCTGATCAATCACACCACCGCTCGCTGATCAATCACACCACCGCTCGCTGATCAATCACACCACCACTCGCTGAACGATCACACCACCGCTCGCTGATCAATCACATCACTGCTCGCTGATCAATCACACCAACGTTCGTTGACCAATCACACCACCACTCGCTGAACGATCACACCACCGCTCGCTCACTGCTCGCTTATCAATCACACCACCACTCGCTGATCAATCACACCACCGCTCGCTGATCAATCATACCACCGCTCGCTGATCAATCACACCACCGCTCGCTGATCAATCACATCACTGCTCGCTGATCAATCACACCAACGTTCGTTGACCAATCACACCACCACTCGCTGAACGATCACACCACCGCTCGCTCACTGCTCGCTTATCAATCACACCACCACTCGCTGATCAATCACACCACCGCTCGCTGATCAATCACACCGTCACTCGCTGATCAATCACACCATCACTCGCTGATCAATCACACCACCGCTCGCTGATCAATCACACCACCGCTCGCTGATCAATCACACCACCGCTCGCTTATCAATCACATCACTGCTCGCTGATCAATCATACCACCGCTCGCTGATCAATCACATCACTGCTCGCTGATCAATCACACCAACGTTCGTTGATCAATCACACCACCGCTCGCTGATCAATCACATCACTGCTCGCTGATCAATCACACCAACGTTCGTTGACCAATCACACCACCACTCGCTGAACGATCACACCACCGCTCGCTCACCGCTCGCTGATCAATCACACCACCACACGCTGATCAATCACACCACCGCTCGCTGATCAATCACACCACCGCTCGCTGATCAATCACACCACCGCTCGCTGATCAATCACATCACTTCTCGCTGATCAATCACACCAACGTTCGTTGACCAATCACACCTTCACTCGCTGTTCAATCACACCACCACTCCCTGAACGATCACACCACCGCTCGCTCACTGCTCGCTGATCAATCACACCACGGCTCGCTGATCAATCACACCTTCGCTCCCTGAGCGATCACACCACCGCTCGCTGATCAATCGCACCACCGCTTGCTGATCAATCACATCACCGTTCGCTGATCAATCACATCACCGCTCGCTGATCAATCACACCAACGTTCGTTGACCAATCACACCTTCACTCGCTGATCAATCACACCACCACTCGCTGAACGATCACACCACCGCTCGCTGATCAATCACACCGTCACTCGCTGATCAATCACACCGTCACTCGCTGATCAATCACACCATCACTCACTGATCAATCACACCACCACTCGCTGATCGATCACACCTTCACTTGCTGATCGATCACATCTTCACTCTCTGGTCCATCACACCGGCATTCACTGAACGATCACACCACCGTTCGCTGATCAATCATACCACCGCTCGACTTCCGGTTGCGGCTATGCGGAGCTAAGCCGCACGATTCGGCAGCTCCCGCTATCACGGACTTTCGGGCTCTTTAGAGGAGCCCCAATGGAAATTTTTTTGAAGACAACCCGTGGGGAAGGGAAGAGAGAGGTCCCCCTTCAACATTTATGGACCGGACCAGAAGTGAAACGGGCAAAAAAGCAGCATTGGAGCAGCGGGAGAAGCGAGGGAAGAAAAGCAAAATGGCGGCGGCCGGGGACAAAGCGGAATGCGGGCCGGAGCTGCAGGAGTTCATCAAACGCTGCTTTGAGGAGCTGCGGAAGGAGATGCTGGCACCTATGTTGTTGGCAATTGAAGGACTAGGGATGACCCAGAAGGCCCACGAGGTAAAGATCCAGGAGGTACAGAAAAGAGTGAGTGAGAATGAGGACGAGATCTTGGGCCTGGCGGTGAGAGTGGAGGAGCCGAGGCGCTGCACAAGAGGTGGGCGGGAAGACTCGAAGACCTGGAGAACAGGTCGAGGAGAAAGAACCTGCGGATCCTGGGTCTCCATGAAGGAATGGAGGGGGCCGATGCCGGGGCATACGCAAGCACGATGCTCGGGGCGATGATGGGCGCGGAGGCCCCTTCGGGGCCGCTGGAGCTGGATGGGGCACATCGGGTGCTGGCGAGGAGGCCCAAGGCAAATGAGCCGCCAAGGGCGATAGTGGCGAGATTTCATCGTTTCACGGACAGAGAGAGGGTCCTGAAATGGGCCAAGAAGGAGCAGAGCAGCAAGTGGGACAATGCAGAGATCCGAATATACCCGGACTGGAGCACGGAGGTTGCAAAGATGAGAGCAGGTTTCAACCGGGCCAAGGCGGTGTTGCACCGGAAAGGAATGAGATTCGGAATGCTGCAGCCAGCACGATTGTGGGTCACATACAAGGGTCAACACTATTACTTCGAAACGCCTGAAGAGGCGTGGACCTTCATACAAACCGAAAAGTTGGACTCAAACTGAGGGTTTGTGAGGGTGGGGGGATGTTTGATATTTTGATGGTTGTTGTACATAGGGGGTCAATCACGCGCAAGAAATGTTACATGGGCTGGGGGAGTGAGACAAGGCCCATTTGGGCGACAGGAGCTGCGCCAGAGGGGGCGGGGCAGGCTTCGGAAAGCGCAGGGTTTTTCCCGCGCTAGGGAAGAAAGGCGGGAAGGGGAACGGAGGAACGCACACTAATTGGGAGACCCCCACACGGGGAGGTCAATGGGACGGCGGGGGAAGCCGGGGTCAGCAGGTGTCAACTGACTTATGGGAGTGATATGGGGGGAGCAAAAAAGCTAGGCACGGGTCTAGCGGGGAGGGGGGGAAGGGTTGCTGCTACACTGGCCAAAAGGGAATGGGACACAGAAGAGGTGGTCGGGGCGGGGGTCTCCCGGCTGGGGGACTGGAGGGTGAGGGCGGCGCGGACACGGGACTGGCCTAGAAAAGGAAATGGCTAATCGGCGGGGGGGGGGGGGGGGGGGGGGGAGCCCCTCCAATCCGGCTGATAACGTGGAACGTGAGGGGCCTGAATGGGCCGGTGAAGAGGGCCCGGGTGTTCGCGCACTTAAAGGGACAGAAGGCAGACGTGGTCATGCTCCAAGAAACACATCTGAAGGTGGCGGACTAGATCAGGTTAAGAAAGGGATGGGTAGGACAGGTATTCCATTCGGGGCTGGACGCGAAGAATAGAGGGGTGGCAATATTGGTGGGGAAGCGGGTGTCATTTGAGGCCAAGAATATCGTAGTGGATAACGGAGGGCGATATGTGATGGTGAGCGGTAAGTTGCAGGGGACGTGGGTGGTGTTGTTAAATGTATACGCCCCGAACTGGGATGATGCTGGATTCATGAAGCGCATGTTGGGGCGCATTCCGGACCTGGAGGTAGGAGGCCTGATAATGGGTGGGGACTTCAATACAGTGCTGGACCCAGCACTGGACCGCTCCAGATCAAGGACTGGAAAAAGGCCGGATAGGCCAGGGTGCTTAGGGGGTTTATGGATCAGATGGGGGGGAGTGGACCCATGGAGGTTTGCAAGACCGCAGGCCAGGGAATTTTCTTTTTTCTCCCACCTGCACAAAGCCTACTCCCAGATAGATTTTTTTGTTCTGGGCAGGGCGCTCATTCCGAAAGTGGAGGGAACAGAGTATTCGGCCATAGCCGTTTCGAATCACGCCCACCACTGGGTGGAACTGGAGCTGGGAGAGGAGAGGGACCAACGAACGCCCGCTGTGGCGGCTGGATGTGGGACTGCTGGCCGATGAGGTGGTGTGTGGGAAGGTGAGGGGGTGTATCGAAAGGTACTTGGAGGCCTACGACAACGGGGAGGTGCGGGTGGGGGTGGTATGGGAGGCGTTGAAGGCGGTGATCAGGGGAGAGCTAATCTCCATCAGGGCTCATAGGGAGAAGACAGAGGGCATGGAAAGGGAGAGGTTAGTGGGGGAGATTTTAAGAGTGGACAGGAGATATGCAGAGGCCCCTGAGGAGAGATTACTTGGGGAAAGACAACGTCTCCAGACGGAGTTTGATCTGTTGACCACAGGAAAGGCAGAGGCACAGTGGAGGAAGGCGCAGGGGGCGACCTACGAGTACGGGGAAAAGGCGAATCGGATGCTGGCACACCAGCTCCGTAAGAGGATGGCAGCGAGGGAAATAGGGGGAGTCAAGGATGGAAGGGGAGCCACGGTGCGGAGTGCGACGAAAATAAACGAGGTGTTCAAGGCATTCTATGAGGAGCTGTACAGATCCCAGCCCCCAGCGGGGGAAGAGGGGATTAGACGATTCCTAGACCAACTGAGATTCCCGAGGGTGGAGGAGCAAGAGGTGGCTGGTTTGGGGGCACCAATTGGGTTGGAGGAGCTGAGCAAGGGTTTGGGGAGCATGCAGGCGGGGAAGGCCCCGGGACCGGACGGGTTCCCGGTGGAGTTCTACAGGAAGTACGTAGACCTGTTGGCCCCGCTACTAGTGAGGACCTTTAATGAGGCAAGAGAGGAGGGGACCCTGCCCCCGACAATGTCGGAGGCGACGATTTCTTTGATCCTAAAGTGGGACAAGGACCCACTGCAATGTAGATCGTACAGGCCGATCTCGCTCCTCAACGTGGATGTTAAGTTGCTGGCAAAAGTGCTGGCTACGAGAATTGAGGACTGTGTCCCGGGGGTGATTCACGAAGACCAGACGGGATTTGTAAAGGGCAGGCAATTAAACACCAATGTGCGGCGGCTCTTAAACGTGATAATGATGCCATCGGAGGAGGGAGAGGCGGAGATAGTGGCAGCGATGGACGCGGAGAAGGCCTTTGACCGAGTAGAGTGGGAGTACCTTTGGGAGGTGCTGCGTAGGTTTGGGTTCGGGGGAGGGTTTATCAGTTGGGTTAAGCTCCTTTACAGAGCCCCGGTGGCGAGTGTAGTGACGAACCGGCGGAGGTCGGAGTACTTTCGGCTGTACCGAGGGACGAGGCAGGGGTGCCCCCTGTCCCCCCTGTTGTTTGCATTGGCGATCAAACCCTTGGCCATGTCATTGAGGGAGTCTAGGAGGGGGGTGGTCCGAGGGGGAGAAGAGCATCGGGTGTCGCTTTATGCGGATGACCTGTTGCTGTATGTGGCGGATCCAATGGAGGGGATGGTGGAGGTCATGCAGACTCTAAGGGAGTATGGGGATTTTTCGGGCTATAAGCTCAATGTAGGGAAGAGTGAGCTTTTTGTAGTACAGGCAGGGGACCAAGAAAGGGGGATAGGGGATCTACCGCTGAGGAGGGCGGAGGGGAGCTTTCGGTACCTGGGGATCCAGATAGCCAGGAGTTGGGAGCCAGGAGCTGGTAGAGGAGCTGAAGGGTAAATGGGAGGAGGAGCTGGGGGAGGAGATTGAGGAGGGGTTATGGGCTGATGCTCTAGGTAGGGTTAACTCCTCCTCCTCGTGTGCCAGGCTCAGCCTGATACAATTTAAGGTGGTTCACAGAGCGCACTTGACGAGAGCGAGGTTGAGTAGGTTCTGAATCTGAATAAACTGAATCTGACGAGGTTGGTGGAGCAGATGGAGGAGGACTTCAAAAGATGGGACATGTTACCGCTCTCGCTAGCGGGCAGAGTGCAGTCGGTCAAAATGGTGGTTCTTCCGAGGTTTCTTTTTGTGTTTCAGTGCCTTCCCATCGTGATCACCAAGGCCTTTTTTAGGAGGGTAGGCAGGACCATTATGGGGTTTGTGTGGGTGAATAGGACCCCTAGGGTAAGGAGAGGGTTTCTGGAATGCAGTAGGGACCGAGGAGGGTTGGCGCTGCCAAACCTAGGGAGCTACTACTGGGCAGCAAATGTGGTGATGATCCGCAAGTGGGTGATGGAGGGAGAGGGCGCGGCATGGAAGAGGGTGGAGATGGCGTCCTGTAAAGGAACGAGCCTGGGGGCGTTGGTGACGGCATCGTTGCCGCTCTCGCCATCAAAGTATTTCACGAGCCCGGTGGTGGCGGCAACGCTAAGGATCTGGGGCCAGTGGAGACGGCACAGGGGTGCAATGGGAGCCTCAGTGTGGTCCCCGATCAGGGGCAACCACCGGTTTGTCCCGGGGAGGATGGACGGGGGGTTTCAGAGCTGGCATCGGGCGGGGACTAGAAGAATGGGGGACCTGTTTATTGACGGGACGTTTGCGAGCCTACGGGCACTGGAGGAGAAGTTTGAGATACCCCCGGGAAATGCTTTTAGATATATGCAGGTGAGGGCGTTTGAGAGGCGTCAGGTGAGGGAATTCCCGTTGCTCCCCAGCACAAGAAATTCAAGATAGGCTGATCTCGGGTGTATGGGTCGGGGAGGGCAAGGTGTCGGCAATATACCAGGAGATGAAAGAAGAGGGGGAAGCGCTTGTAGATGAGCTGAAGGGTAAATGGGAGGAGGAGTTGGGGGAGGAGATTGAGGAGGGGTTATGGGCTGATGCCCTAGGTAGGGTTAACTCCTCCTCCTCATGTGCCAGGCTCAGCCTGATACAATTTAAGGTGGTTCACAGAGCGCACTTGACGAGGGTGAGGTTGAGTAGGTTCTTTGGGGTAGAGGACAGATGTGGAAGGTGCGCAGGGAGTCCGGCGAACCATGTCCATATGTTTTGGTCATGCCCGGCACTGGAAGGGTTCTGGAGAGGAGTGGCGGGAGCAATATCTCAGGTGGTGAAAGTCCGGGTCAAGCCAAGCTGGAGGCTAGCAATATTTGGAGTAGTGGACGAGCCGTGAGTGCAGGAGGCGAAAGAGGCCGGCATTCTGGCCTTTGCGTCCCTAGAAGCCCGGCGAAGGATCTTGCTAATGTGGAAGGAGGCAAAGCCCCCCAGCCTGGAGGCCTGGATAAATGATATGGCTGCGTTCATAAAGCTGGAGAGGATAAAGTTTGCCTTGAGAGGGTCTGCGCAGGGGTTCTACAGGCGGTGGCAGCCGTTCTTAGACTATCTCGCGGAGCGTTAGAGGAAGGTTGGTCAGCAGCAGCAGCAGCAACCTGGGGGGGGGGGGGGGGGGGGGGGGGGGGGATGGACGTCCTGTGGGGGGGGGGAGAAGGGGGGCTTGCCTGGGGGGGTGGATGAGCAAGAGAAAACATGAAGGATTTGGGAAACTGGCACGGGCGGGAGAGAGCCAGTGTATAAAGCTCTGTAACATATCGTTTTATCATGCATATATCTTGCTTTGTGCGATTTCTTGCTATTTTGTTACGAGGGGCGGGGGGGGGGGGGGGGGGGGGGGGGGGGGGGGTTAGTGTTTGTAAGGGTGAAAAATTGTGTTAAAAACTTTAATAAATATATTTTAAAAAATTAAAATCAAACCACCACTTGCAGATCGATCACACCATCGCTCGCTGATCAATCACATCAACGCTCGCTGCTCAATCACACCACGGCTCCCTGATCAATCACACCACCACCTGCAGATCGATCACACCTTCGCTCGCTGATCAATCACACCTTCACTCGCTGATCAATCACACCTTCACTCGCTGATCAATCACACCGTCACTCGCTGATCAATCACACCGTCACTCGCTGATCAATCACACCGTCACTCGCTGATCAATCACACCGTCACTCGCTGATCAATCACACCGTCACTCGCTGATCAATCACACCTTCACTCTATGATCAATCACACCGTCACTCGCTGATCAATCACACCGTCACTCGCTGATCAATCACACCGTTACTCGCTGATCCATCACACCGTCACTCTCTGATCCATCACACCGTCACTCGCTGATCCATCACACCGTTACTCGCTGATCAATCACACCGTCACTCGCTGATCAATCACACTGTCACTCTCTGATCAATCACACCGTCACTCACTAATCAATCACACTTAACTCGCTGATCAATCACACCATCGCTTGCTGATCGATCACACCTTCACTCGCTGATCACTCACACCGTCACTCGCTGATCAATCACACCGTCACTCACTGATCAATCACACTTAACTCGCTGATCAATCACACCGTCACTCGCTGATCAATCACACCGTCACTCACTGATCAATCACACCGTCACTCGCTGATCAATCACACCGTCACTCGCTGATCAATCACACCGTCACTCGCTGATCAATCACACCGTCACTCGCTGATCAATCACACCGTCACTCACTAATCAATCACACCATCGCTTGCTGATCAATCACACCATTGCTTGCTGATCAATCACACCGTCACTCACTAATCAATCACACCGACTTCTGGTTGCGGTGATGCCTAGCTAGCCGCACGCTTCGGCGGCTCCAGCTCCAACAGACCTTCGGGCTCTTTTAAGAGCCCCAACGGGGAATTTTTCGACGACGCAACCCGGTGTGGGGTGTGTGAGAAGGGAGTCCCCCCAAAACGAAGGAGGAAAAAACCGGCGGCGCGGCTGCAGCGCGAGGAATCGTCGACCAAAGGGTCAGAAAGAGAGAAGTACAAGATGGCGGCGGAGAAAGCGCAGGCGACATGGGGGCCTGAGCAGGATGAAATTGTGAGACGGTGCGTGGAGCTGCTGAAGAGGGAGGTGCTGACCCCGTTGCTACAGGCAATTGAGGGGCTCAAGGAGACATTAAAGACCCAGGAGACAGAGCTCCGCGTGGTGGAGCAGAAGGTGACAGATATTGAGGACGAGATCCTGGGCCTGGCGGTTAAGACACAGACGCACGAGGCACTTCATAAAAAGTGTACTGAAAGGATCGAAGCCCTAGAAAATGGAGCGCGAAGGAAGAACCTTCGGACACTGGGTCTCCCTGAGGGTGTGGAAGGAGTGGACTGTGGAGCGTACGCAAGTACGATGCTGAGCTCACTGATGGGTGCTGAGGCCCCTACGGGCCCCTTGGAGGTGGAGTGGGCAAATCGGATTCCGGCGGGAAGACCAAAAGCGGGAGAACCAACCAGGGCGATAATCGTGCGATTTTACCGCCTTAAGGTCCTGAGATGGGCTAAATAGGTGCAGAGTAGCAGATGGGAGAATGCAGTGGTACGGGTATACCAGGATTGGAGTGCGGAGGTGGCGAGAAGGAGGGCGAGCTTCAACCGAGCCAAAGAGGTGTTGCATAAAAGGAAGGTGAAGTTCGGGATGCTGCAGCCGGCAAGACTATGGGTCACGTATCAGGAGAGACACCATTATTTCGAGACGGCGGAGGAAGCATGGACCTTCATCAAAGAAGAGAAATTGGATCGGAACTGAGGGACTGATGCTGCAGGAAATGTTATTGTTAATGTTATGGTTGAAGTTAATTGAGAAGTAAATTGGGAAGGGGGGAGACATTGGGGAAATGTGGGCGCCAGTGAGGGGGGAAAGACGGGACATAGTTGGAGAATGGGGAAGGGGAGGGGGAGGGGAAAGGGAGCTGCGCCATAAGAGGCGGGTCAGGTAAAGGGATGTTCCCGCGCCAGAAAGAATAAGGCGGGAAGACAGGCGCAAGGCGGATGGGAGTTCCCCACACGGGGGGGTCGAGGAGTGAGCAGGAGTAGCCGGGGTCAGTTGAAGTCAGCTGACTTACGGAAGTAATATGGGGGAGCAATCATGCTAGAAAGAGATCTAGCGGGGGGGGGGGGGGGGGGGACACAACTGGTTTGCTGCTGCGGAAATCCAAAAGGAAATGGCTAAAGAGTGGGTGGACGGGGATGGTGTGCGACGCTGGGGGAGCGAGCGGGAGCGCGGAGGCGGGATATGGGACTGGCCTAGAGAAGGTAATGGCTAGTCGACACGGGAGGGGGGCAGGTAGCCCCCTAGTGAGGCTGATCACGTGGAACGTGAGAGGCTTGAACGGACCGATAAAAAGGGCCCGAGTGCTCGCGCATTTGAAAGGACTAAGGGCAGACGTGGTTATGCTCCAAGAGACGCACCTAAAGGTGGCGGACCAAGTTAGGCTAAGGAAAGAATGGGTGGGACAGGTGTTCCACTCAGGACTGGACGCAAAGAATAGAGGGGTGGCCATTTTGGTGGGGAAACGGGTAGCTTTTGAAGCAAAGAACATCGTAGCAGATAGCGGAGGTAGATATGTAATGGTGAGTGGCAGGCTGGAGGGAATGGAGGTCGTGTTGGTTAATGTGTATGCCCCAAACTGGGACGATGCGGGATTTATGAGACGGATGCTGGGGCGTATACCGGACCTGGAGGTAGGAAACTTGGTTTTAGGAGGGGACTTTAATACGGTGCTGGACCCGGGGCTAGATAGATCCAGCTCAAGGACCGGAAGAAGGCCGGCAGCGGCCAAGGTACTTAAGGGGTTTATGGACCAAATGGGGGGAGTGGATCCATGGCGATTTCTTAGACCTAGGGCTAGGGAATATTCCTTCTTCTCCCATGTCCATAAAGTGTACTCCCGGATAGATTTTTTTGTTTTGGGAAGGTCGTTGATCTCTAGGGTGGAAGAAGCTGAGTACTCAGCCATAGCGGTTTTGGATCATGCCCCACATTGGGTGGACCTGGAATTAGGAGAGGAAAGGGAGCAGAGAACACTCTGGCGATTAGATGTGGGACTGATGGCGGATGAGGGAGTGTGTGCAAGAGTGCGTGGGTGTATTGAGAGATACCTGGAGGTCAATGACGACGGCGAGTTCCCTGTGGGAGTGGTATGGGAAGCACTAAAAGCGGTGGTCAGAGGAGAGCTGATCTCCATTGGGGCCCACAAAAGGAAAACAGAGGCCAAGGAAAGGGAAAGATTACTGGGGGAGATTTTAAGGGTGGATAGGGAATTTGCAGAGACCCCGGAGGAGGTATTGTACAGGGAGAGGAGACGACTCCAGACGGAATTTGACCTTCTGACCACCAGAAAGCCGGAGGTACTGTGGAGGAAGGCACAGGGGAGGAGGTATGAATATGGGGAATAGGCTAGTCGCCTGTTGGCTCATCAATTGCGAAAGAGGGCAGCAGCGAGGGAGATAGGAGGAATTAAGAGACGAAAGGGGAGACACGGTGCGAAGGGCAGGAAAGATAAATGAGGTGTTCAAGACCTTCTATGAGGAACTGTATAGGTCTCAACCCCCAGAGGGAGAGGAGGGGATGCGGCAGTTCCTGGACCAATTAACGTTCCCGAAAGTGGAGGAACTGGGGGTGGTAGGCCTGGGGGCACCGATTGGGGTGGACGAGGTTATTAAGGGACTGGGAAGCATGCAAGCAGGGAAGGCCCCAGGACCAGACGGGTTCCCGGTGGAGTATTACAGAAAATATGTGGACTTGTTGGCCCCGTTGATGGCGAGGACGTTCAATGAGGCCAGGGAAGGGGGGACTCTACCCCCGACGATGTCGGAGGTGACGATATCGCTAATTTTGAAGAGGGACAAAGATCCGTTGCAGTGCGGGTCCTATAGACCTATTTCACTATTGAACGTGGACACCAAATTGCTGGCAAAGGTACTGGCATCGAGGATAGAGGACTGTGTCCCGGGGGTGGTGCACGAAGACCAGACAGGGTTCGTAAAAGGGAGACAACTGAATGTTAACGTGCGACGACTATTAGGGGTGATAATGATGCCCCCAGTGGAGGGGGAGGCAGAGATAGTGGCGGCAATGGACGCAGAGAAGGCATTTGATAGGGTGGAGTGGGAGTATTTATGGGAAGTGTTAAGGAGGTTTGGGTTTGGGAACGGGTTTATTAGCTGGGTTAGACTTCTTTATGGGGCTCCAACGGCAAGCGTAGTTACAGGTAGATATAGATCGGAGTATTTCCGACTATATAGGGGAAGAAGACAGGGATGCCCGCTGTCTCCATTGTTGTTCGCGTTGGCAATTGAACCTCTGGCCATGGCGTTGAGAGACTCCAGGAAATGGAGAGGTGTGATTAGAGGGGGAGAAGAACACCGAGTCTCGTTATACGCGGATGACCTATTGTTATACGTGTCGGACCCAGCGGGGGGGATGATAGAGGTTATGCGAATTTTGAGGGGGTTCGGGGATTTTTCGGGGTATAGGCTAAACATGGGGAAGAGTGAATTATTTGTGATACATCCAGGGGACCAGAGTAGAGAGATAGAAGGCTTGCCTCTAAGGAAAGTGGAAAGAAA
Source organism: Scyliorhinus torazame (assembly GCF_047496885.1). Classification (NCBI taxonomy): domain Eukaryota; kingdom Metazoa; phylum Chordata; class Chondrichthyes; order Carcharhiniformes; family Scyliorhinidae; genus Scyliorhinus; species Scyliorhinus torazame. The sequence continues at coordinate 117,952,057 of NC_092724.1, read as the reverse complement.
CTTCCGATACCTGGGGATTCAGATCGCTAGGAGCTGGGGAACCTTGCACAGACTTAATCTGACACGGTTGGTAGAACAAATGGAGGAGGACTTCAAGAGGTGGGACATGCAGCCTCTATCGCTGGCGGGCAGGGTGCAAGCAATTAAGATGATGGTCTTCCCGAGGTTCTTATTTGTATTTCAATGTCTCCCTATACTAATCACCAAGACCTTTTTTAATAAAATAGAAAGGAGCATCACGAGCTTCGTGTGGGCAGGGAAAGTTCCGAGAGTAAGGAGGGGGTTCCTTCAGCGTAGTAGGGACAGAGGAGGATTGGCACTACCGAACTTGGGCGATTATTATTGGGCCGCCAATGTGGCAATGATACGTAAATGGATGATGGAGGGTGAGGGAGCGGCGTGGAAAAGACTGGAGAGAAAGTCCTGTAAAGGGACGAGTTTAGAGGCGCTGGTGACGGCACCGCTACCGATCTCACCTAAAAAGTTTACCACGAACCCGGTGGTGGCGGCAACATTGAATATCTGGGGACAGTGGAGGCGACAGAGAGGGGTGCGGGGAGCCCTGGTGGGGTCCCCAATCAGGAACAACCATAGGTTCGCCCCAGGAAGAATGGATGGAGGATTTCAGAGCTGGTACCAGTTGGGAATTAGGAGGGTGGGAGATTTATTTATAGATGGGACTTTTGCGAGCTTGGGAGCATTGGAGGAAAAGTATAAGTTGCCCCGGGGAAATTTCTTGAGATATATGCAGGTGAGGGCGTTTACTAGACAACAGGTGAGGGAATTTCCGTTGCTCCCGACACAGGGGATACAGGACAGGGTGCTTTCAGGGGTGTGGGTCGGAGAGGGCAAGGTGTCAGAGATTTACCGAGAGATGAGGGAAGAGGGGGAGGAGTCGGTGGGCGAACTAAAAGGAAAGTAGGAAGAAGAACTAGGGGAGGAGATAGAAGAGGGTATGTGGGCTGCTGCCCTAAGCAGGGTAAATTCCTCTTCCTCATGCGCCAGGCTTAGCCTGATTCAATTTAAGGTGCTACATAGAGCACACATAACGGGAGCAAGATTGAGCAGGTTCTTTGGAGTGGAGGACAAATGTGGGAGGTGTGGCGGGAGCCCGGCAAACCACGCACATATGTTTTGGGCGTGCCCGGCACTGGAAGGGTATTGGAAGGGAGTGACGGGAGTGATTTCGCGGGTGGTGAAGGCCCGGGTCAAACCAGGCTGGGGGTTAGCTCTATTTGGAGTCGCGGAAGAGCCGGGAGTGCAGGAGGCGAAAGAGGCCGACGTTGTGGCCTTTGCGTCCCTAGTAGCCCGGCGCAGGATCCTACTCATGTGGAAGGAGGCGAAACCCCCCGGACTGGAGGCCTGGGTAAATGATATGGCGGGGTTCATTAAACTGGAGCAGATAAAGTTTGCCCTGAGAGGACCGGCTCAAGGGTTCACCAGGCGGTGGCAGCCATTTCTCGACTACCTAGGGGAATGTTAGAGGGAAGACAGATGACCAGCAGCAGCCACCCAGGGGGAAGGGGGTGGGGGAGGGGGGACGGGGGGGTTTAAGTTTAGTTTAGGTCAAACATAAAGGGGTTTTGTTACTTGTGTATTGTTAAAAATTTCTGTATTGTTATTGTTGCGTTTGCTTTGTAAGAGGGGAAAAGTTGTTGTTTGGGAAAAAAAATTCAACAAAACATATTTAAAAAAAAACTAATCAATCACACCGTCACTCGCTGATCAATCACACCGTCACTCACTAATCAATCACACCGTCACTCGCTGATCAATCACACCGTCACTCGCTGATCAATCGCACCGTCACTCACTAATCAATCACACCGTCACTCGCTGATCAATCACACCGTCACTCGCTGATCAATCACACCTTCACTCGCTGATCAATCACACCTTCACTCGCTGATCAATCACACCTTCACTCGCTGATCAATCACACCGTCACTGATCAATCACACCTTCACACGCTGATCAATCACACCGTCACTCGCTGATCAATCACACCGTCACTCACTAATCAATCACACCGTCACTCGCTGATAAATCACACCGTCACTCGCTGATCAATCACACTGTCACTCACTAATCAATCACACCGTCACTCGCTGATCAATCACACCGTCACTTGCTGATCAATCACACCGTCACTCGCTGATCAATCACACCGTCACTGATCAATCACACCTTCACACGCTGATCAATCACACCGTCACTCGCTGATCAATCACACCGTCACTCACTAATCAATCACACCGTCACTCGCTGTTCAATCACACTGTCACTCACTAATCAATCACACCGTCACTCGCTGATCAATCACACCGTCACTTGCTGATCAATCACACCGTCACTCGCTGATCATTCACACCGTCACTCGCTGATCAATCACACCGTCACTCACTAATCAATCACACCTTCACTCGCTGATCAATCACACCGTCACTCACTAATCTATCACACCGTCACTCACTAATCAATCACACCTTCACTCGCTGATCAATCACACCGTCACTCACTAATCAATCACACCATCGCTTGCTGATCAATCACACCGTCACTCACTGATCAATCACACCGTCACTCACTAATCAATCACACCATCGCTTGCTGATCAATCACACCATCGCTTGCTGATCATTCACACCGTCACTCACTAATCAATCACACCATCGCTCGCTGATCGATCAAACCGTCACTCACTAATCAATCACACCATCGCTTGCTGATCAATCACACCATCGCTTGCTGATCATTCACACCGTCACTCACTGATCAATCACACCATCGCTCGCTGATCGATCAAACCGTCACTCTCTGATCAATCACACCGTCACTCACTGATCAATCACACCGTCACTCACTGATACATCACACCGTCACTCACTGATACATCACACCATTGCTCGCTTATTAATCACACCGTCACTCACTGATCAATCACACCGTCACTCGCTGATCAATCACACCGTCACTCGCTGATCAATCACACTGTCACTCGCTGATCAATCACACCGTCACTCGCTGATCAATCCACCGTCACTCACTGATACATCACGCCATTGCTCGCTGATTAATCACACTGTCACTTGCTGATCAATCACACCGTTGCTCGCTGATCAATCCACCGTCGCTCTCTGATCAATCACACTGTCACGCTCTGATCAATCACACCGTCACTCGCTGATCAATCACACCGTCACTCGCTGATCAATCACACCGTCACTCGCTGACCAATCACACCGTCACTCGCTGATCAATCACACCTTCACTCTATGATCAATCGCACCGTCGCTCTCTGACGAATCACACCATCACTCGCTGATCAATCATTTTACCTGTCGATCAATCTGATCACTATCTGAAGAAAAGGAACTTAGGAAAGAAAATTAAGTGATAAGAAAATAACAAATTATGCAAGGCAAATGAAGAAACTTTATAATGGAGATATTTATTGGTGAGATGTAGCAAGAAAGGAACCGAGAATTAAAAGAAATGGAGGAGGATACAAAGAGTAGAAAAAATGTGCACAGCTGGCTTACTTTAGAGAAAGATGATTCATAAGAGATAGACAAATTATTGAAATATCAAAATTGCTGAGATTCAGATACAGGTAGTAGGAATATATCAGAAAGAAAGTGAGAATAGTTAGAGGGATGAAGAGATTTAAAAATTTGATCATTTCCATTTTCTGTATGAATAATGCCTAAAATTACTAAGTAGAAAATGATAACAGAAACTCAGGTGTTTATTCAAAGGATATAATCAGACTGCAAATCATTCCACTGAAAACAGCAGTCCAACAGATTGTGTGAAAGCTCCCTGATGCACAGTGATGCTTACAAGTTCTCTTTACCCTCTGTTGGACAGTCCTTCTGCACCAGAGGAAACCGTTCCACCGTCATCGAGCTGAAGGGGCGCCCAGTTCCAATCACTTCGAGCTGGTCAATGTCCTGTGTGTACAAGATACCTGGTTAATCAGAGGTACCAATGTCCTGGCAATTAGTTGCTGAGAACTGGCCGCTTTTTGCTGACAGCCTGCTATTGGCATCAGGAATGCTACATATAGAGTCTCCTGACCCTGATGTTTCTAGGTTCTGAGTCCTACCATGGAGCCAATGCAAATCAGGTGCAGAAGTGACTGGCTGCACTTTTACTGATGCAAGAAAGAGCAGTACCCAGACACGCCACTGCTCTCCTTTACGAAAATGCAAAATCATCAAAGCCCCTGAAGTCAACAGTAATCCACAGAGCATAAAATGGCAGATATTGAATTATACTCTGGACATAGCCGATCAATGCAGCAGGTTTGAGGTCAGGGTTGCAATAAGGTTGGTGCGCAGGACGAGGTTGGGAGTATTCCACAGACAGGGGTAGTTCTGAGCGACAGGCACTGCTGGAAGTTGTGAAAGCACTAGAAGCGCAAATAAATCAAAAACATGTACAATGTAGTCTTGGAGCAGCATTTTCCCATCCCGCCTGTGGCAGGCAGGAGCAAAGAATGTAGTTGGAGCCAAAACGTCTGAAACCTGCTGGCGTAAAATCATGTTGTAATTCTCGCAATGGCAGGTTGGTCGTTCCGTTGATTGGTGGCACGAACATCATTTGCATCTCATGGATGTTCATTAAAACAGCTGTCCACCAGCACCGTCAGGCCTTCGAAACCTGCATCGTGCCAGGAGGAAATTAAACCGGTCTAAAATCCAATTGATAAAGGCTGGCGCGCACAAGGCAGTCCTCAGTTCGTAACGGATTTAGAAGAGAGTGCACCAAAGCCTTTCTGCCATAGTGCTGCACTGTTCCTGATGCGCTGTAAATCATTCTGCTGGGGTAGACTGATTCCTACCTTCATCTTCATGTCAAGCTGATCTTCATGGGCAGCATGGATCTATGGACCATCCTGTATCAGATCAGTACTGTGCTTGGGGAGTACAGGGGTCTCCTTTCCTCTGGTGCCTCACACCAGTGTCTACCGGAACGGAACTGTGCTGTGGAGTCATGCGACCACCGCAACACAGGTCCGAGGTTCGACAGGGTGGGGTGCAAGACGAGGCTGGGGGGTGGGTGGCAGGGATGGTGTGGCCTAACAAAGACAAAAGGGGCGGCTATGTGGAAGAAGCACTGTGCAAATGGCAGGCTGGGGGGAGGGGTGGGGGAGAACGAGAACTCACAATGGCATACAGAGGGTCAGGGAGGTGGATGTAGAAGACAGAGAGTGCAAGGCTGCGGGAAGGCTGTGGGAGGTGTGATGAATGGTTACTGTACCCTGAACACCATGTAGGTGATGCCCCTTTAAGACCGGGTTTGGAACCCTGGGGGGACTCCGCCTCTGGCTCCGCCCACCAGGGAGCCGTATACAAGGTGACGCCCTGTAGGTGGCACTCAGTAAGCACACATCTCTGTAGCTGGCTAGTTCTCTGCTTATTAAAGCCTTAATTTACCATTCCACACTCTTGTGTCGTTATTGAGGGTACTACAGGAGGGAAGCTGGATCCCGACAAGGCTCCATGAAATGCAGACAAACAAGGAGGTCTAAAGGATTGCACACATTACTGGAAGGAGATACATGCAGATGCAGATTATGGGGGGTAGGCCTGTTAGTGTAGCACATTAGGGATGGTTCATATGAACTCTCAAGAGGCCAGGGCTGCAGTGGTTTGTGAAGATTACAGTTGTCCATTGGGTTTGTTGGCGGGTCTTTCACGGTTATGGGGCGCCAATTTTAATGGCAGTCTGATCGATCCCCCTCACCGTGACCTCAGGACACTCCACTTCACCCAACTTATCTCTTCCAGGGTCCTTCATTCCCCCCTTGCCCCACCTCTTATGTTCAAAGCCACCCTGGGCCCGGCCACTGGCACCGGCAACCTGGCAGCTGGACACCTTGGCATTGCCAGCCTAGCACCTTAGCAATGCCTCCGCCAGCCTGGCAGGGTCACCCGGTCACCCTGGAAGTGCCATGGTGGCACTGTCAGGGTGCACAGATGGCTGTGCCAATGTGCCAGGCTGGCAGTGCCAAAGTGCCAGGGGAGTGCCAGGCACCCACCCTGCCTTGTCCCCCGACACTGGGATTGTCCAATGGCCTGGGAGATCCCCCCCTCCCCCAACAAGTGCCGGGGGTGGGGGGTGGTCTCATTCACACTGTTATTTTTAGCAAGCTTTAACCATCCTGGTCTTCATACATCTTTTGAGTGAGTAGGCAAAAGTGACAATGGATCCAGTGGTCCAGTGAGCTTTTCTCAAAAGCCTCATTCGATGCAGGAGCCAAAGTGGGGGAAAGGCATTGGCACGAGCAGCTCCAGCAGGAGGCATTGCATGGGGGTCATGGCAAGAGGGAGCCTGAGCATCAGTGGTGTAATAACCCGAATGGAGGCCAAGGGATCCTGCAACCTCAGAGTCCCTGTGGCCTCACCGGAGTATGAGCCACCCCTTAAGCCAGAGGCCTCTGGGACATAAATACGCTGGTCCAAGTGTGGGCCGGGCATGGGAGTCCCTTCGGGGAGTAGGAGGTGTAACAGGGCTTTTCACAGTGACTTCATTGCAGTGTTAATGTAAGCCTACTTATGACAATAAAGATTAGTATTTATTATTATACTAGGTATAGTTTTCTTATAGTATAGTTTTCTTACAGTCATCGCTTGAGAGTGGTTGCTTGTATGAGATTTTACAAATAGGTGGCTAACATTTATCAGGACCTGGGAGTGGATTTGGCCAAGAGGCGAGCTGTGTTCAATCGGGCAAAAACGACCCTCTTTAAGAAGGGGGTGAAGTTCGGGATGCTGTACCCAGCCCGCCTGTGGGTCACACATGAGGAACGGGACTTCTACTTTGAAACGGCAGACGAAGTATGAACCTTTATTAAAGAAATGAAGCTGGAGGTGAATTAAAAGACACTTAAGCCTTGGAGAACAGCAATTTGTGGTGCCGGATTGTAAAGATTTAAGTAGCTCTATGTGAAATAACAGGCTGTGTGGATGGTTAAAGGTTGATCTGTCTTGCAGGGACCTTGTTTGGGGGTGGGGGATGGGCTTTGAATTTAGTTCTGCTTTTTGGGTGACTATTTTTCTAAAGTGATTGTTTCTTCACTGTTTGTTTACTGGGGAATGTGATGCTTTTAAAATGTTTATTCATGTGGGGGGGGGGGGGGAGAGAGGAGAGTACAATAGGGAGACAGACTGCTTGGTGCCAGGGGTGGGAGCCATCGAGTCATTATGGGTCAGCTGACTCTCGGAAGCGCAGTGGGGGGTGGACAGGTGTTAAGCTGGAGCTTGACTTGGGGGATTGGGTTGTTAGTGTTGTTGCTAGGGGGGGAGGGATGGGGTAGCTGCTTTGCTGACAGGGGAGGAACTGTCACTAGGGGACAAATGGGAGGTAGGGAACGACGACAGCCCGAGTGGGGACTCGAGGAAGCGGAGGGCACGAGCTCGAGGCTGGCCTAAAAAGGGTGATGGCTAGTTGGCAGGGAGGGGAGAGGGGGGGGGGGGGCTTGAAGCCCCCCCATCCAGGCTGATCACATGGAAAGTGAGGGAAGTGAATGGGCCGGTCAAGAGGGCTCACGTGTTCGCGCATTTGAGGGGGACATGGCAATGCTACAAGAGACACACCTAAAGGTTACAGACCAGATGAGATTGAGGAAGGGGTGGGTTAGCCAAGTGATCCACTCAGGACTGGACTCAAAGACCAGGGGGGTAGCGATCTTGATCAACAAACGAGGGGAATTTGAGGCAGGGAGAATCGTGTCAGACAAGGGGGGTAGGTACATAATGGTGAGTGGGAAGCTGGAGGGGGTGCGAATGGTACTTGTGAACATATATGTTCTGAATTGGGACGACGTGGAATTTATGAGGCGGGTGTTAAGTAAGATCCCAGACAATATCCAGGCCAGGGAGGAGGCCTGCTGCGGCAAAGGAATTGAAGGGTTTTATGGAACAGATGGGGGGAGTAGACCCATGGAGCACGGCCGAAGACGAAGGAGTTTTCCATTTTTTTCACATGTCCACAAAGTATAATCTCGCATCGACTTTTTTGTTCTGAGCAGGGTGCTAATATCGAAGGTGGTGGATACTGAGTATTCGGCAATTGCAGTGTCGGATCATGCCCCGCACTGGGTGAATCTACGGGTTAGTGTGGAGAGAGGGCAACGCCCGCTGTGGAGACTGGATGTGGGCTTGCTAGCGGATGAGACGGGTTAACAAGTCCATCCAGAAATACCTGGAAACAAATGATACAGGGGAAGTCTCTGCAGCGACGGTCTGAGAAGCTTTGAAGACAGTAGTCAGAGGGGAATTAATCTCGATACGGGCCTACAGAGAAAAGGTGGAACGGGTGAGAGGGATAGATTAGTGGAGGAGATACTCCAGGTGGACAGGAGATACTCGGAGGCCCCGGACACGGGGCTACTGAGGGAGCGGCGGAGGTTACAGGTGGAGTTTGGGCTGTTGACCACAGGGAAAGCAGTGGAACAGTTGAGGAAGGCAAGGGGGGCGATCTATGAGTACGGGGAAAGGCAAGTAGAATATTGGCGCACCAGCTCAGGAAAAGAGAGGCGGCCAGGGAGATAGGTAGAGTAGAGACGGTAATACTGTCCTGGACCAGCGGGGGGTGAACGAGGTGTTTAAGGACTTTTATAGCAAATTATATGAGTCGGAACCCCCGGCTGGGGTGGAGGGGATGAGGCAATGTCTGGATCAGTTGAGGTTCCCGAGGGTGGAGGAGGACCTGGTGGAAGGGCTGGGAGCCCCAATTGAGATTGAGGAAATAATCAAGGGGCTGGAGGGCATGCAGTCGCGCAAGGCCCCGGGGCCTGACGGCTATCCGGTGGAATTCTGAAAGAAGTTTTCAGAGATATTGAGCCAACTGCTGGTGAGGACATTTAACGAAGCAAGAGAGAAGGGAGTCCTCCCCCCACCAATGTCGCAGGCCTCGATTTCATTGATCTTGAAACGGGAGAAGGATCCGGAGCAATGCGGGTCATACAGGCCGATTTTTCTACTGAATGTGGACACCAAAGTGCTGGCAAAGATACTGGCCACAAGGATAGAAGACGGTGTCCCAGGGGAAGACCAGGTGGGATTTGTTAAGGGCAGGCAACTCAAGGCTAATGTTCGAAGACCTCTAAAAGTTATTCAGATGCCCTCAGAAGGAGAGGAGGCGGAGGCGGTGGTAGCGATGGATGTGGAGAAGGCTTTTGATCGGGTGGAGTGGAACTACCTGTGGGAGGCGCTGGGAAGGTTTGGGTTTGGTGAGGGCTTCATTGACTGGGTGCGGTTGCTCTATCAGGCACCAGTAGCGAGTGTGCGTATGAACCGGCTGAGGTCGGGGTATTTTGAATTACATCGAGGGACGAGGCAAGGGTGCCCCCTCTCCCCATTACTGTTTGCTCTGGCCAGAGCCATTGGCCATGGCGTTAAGAGCCTCTAGGAACTGGAAAGGACTGGTTTGGGGGGTGGGGGGGGGGGGGGGGGGGGGGGGGGGGGGGGGGGGGGGTGGGGTGGGGGGGGTGGGGGTGGAGCGCCGGGTCTCGCTCTACGCAGGTGACCTGCTCTTGTACATTTTGGACCCGTTGGAGGGGATGGGGGAAGTAATGCGAATCTTGGGGGAATTTGGCAATTTTTCAGGGTATAAATTGAACATGGGGAAAAGCAAGATGTTTGCGAACCAGGCAAGAGGGCAGGAGAAGAGACTGGGAGAGCTGCCGTTTAGAATGTTAGGGAAGAGCTTTCAATATCTGGGAATCCAGGTGGCCCGGAAATGGGAGGTACTACACAAGTTAAACCTATTCCGGTTGGTAGAACAAATGGAAGGGGACTTTAAGAAATGGGATATGCTCCCGCTATCACTGGCGGGGAGGGTACAGACCATGAAAATGACGGTCCTCCCCAGATTTCTGTTCGTCTTTCAGTGCCTCCCCATCTTCATCACAAAGGCCTTTTTCAAGCGGGTGAATAAGATTATTTTGGGCTTTGTGTGGGCGAGTAAAACCCCGCGATTGAAGAAAGTGTTGTTGTCGGGAGGGTTGGCGCTGTCGAACTTCTGCAATTACTACTGGGCGGCTAATACAGCCATGATCAGGAAGTGGGTAGTGGGGGAGGGGTCGGCATGGGAGCAGATGGAGGCGGTGTCATGTAAAGACACCATGTTGATGTCATTGTTTTTGTTACTGTTATAAAAATTTTCCAAATACCTTAATAAAATATTATTTTAAAAAAACAAATAGGTGGATGAAGAGCAGAGACCCAGACACTGGAGACAACTTGCCACACCGAAGGTCTATCATCCACATGTGTCCTACATAGGTGAGTGAGAGGCAGAGGAGGGCAAGCCTAGAGATCGTGTTTGCCACATATGCCACATGCTCCAAGAATACCTGATGCCACATGGGTTTGTGGCTTCTCCTGCCAATAGTCCTGAAGATGGCGGCAGCACTAAATTAATTTCCTTCTGGGTCCTTCCATGCATCATAGAAAGTACAGTGCAGAAGGAGGCCATTCGGCCCATCGAGTCTGCACCGGCCCATGGAAAGAGCACCCTACCCAAGCCCACACCTCCACCCTATCCCCGTAACCCAGTAACTCTACCCAACCTTCTTGGACACCAAAGGCAATTTAGCATGGTCAATAGACCTGATCTACGCATCTTTGGACTGTGGGAGGAAACCGGAGCGCCGTGAGGAAACCCACGCAGACACAGGGAGAACGTGTAGACTCCGCACAGACAGTGACCCAAGCCGGGAATCGAACCTGGGACCTTGGAGCTGTGAAGCAACTGTGCTAATCACTGTGCTACCGTGCCACCCTGGATCAATTGGGACTGTGCGGTATTTCTCAGTCAGCAACACATCACTGCTTTGAGGAGGTGACAATGCCTTTTACAGAAGGGCACATCATTATTTAACCTTTACTTTGGATGAGTAGACCCAGGCTCAGAGATTCGTGGGCTTCACAGATGTCTCAAGGTTTCCAAGAGCGTAGAGCGCAATAGACTGCACCAAGTAGCTATACAGGCTCCCTGGCAGCAGTACTTGATGTTCATCAACTGCAAGGGCTTCCATTCCATCAATGTGCAGTTGGTGTGTGACCATTGAAAGCAAGTCCAGCACGTGTGTACATGGTTCTCGGGAGTTGTCATAACTCCTGCATCCTCAGGTGCCTGGGAACTTCGGGGAGCCAGACGTCTGCAAGGCTTGTTGCTGGGGGATAAGAGCTACCCAATTACTCCGGAGTGACTCCCTCAGACTCCAGATGGGAAAAGGTGCAACGTTGCTCACACCACCACATGCTCTCTCATAGAGCAGTCTATATGACTTCTGAAGATGCGATTCGGATGCTCAGGTGGCTCTCTGCAATATGCACACGAGAGGGTTTGCCACATGCTCGCAGTTTGCTGCGCCCTGCGCAATCTGGCTATGAAGAAAGGAGAGGCCCTACCTGAGGGTGAACTGGAGGAGGAGGAGTCCTCTTCAGAAGATGAAGATGAGGTGCAGGAAGCCCAGGGGGATGCGGAGTGATAACAGCGCATTGATACCATGGGAGAGGGGTGATGTGGGAGGCTTGCTCTTGATAGGTTCCAAAAGGAGTCAAATTAAGTCCGATCATCAGAAGACATTTCCTCTTAACCTCAAAGCCATTTTGTGACTTCTGAGGGAATAGCCAAACTAATCGCTGAGAGGATAGGTCCTGGGTTTCCACTTGGGCTTAAGAGCTCACGACTCACTAGAATAAGATCTTAGCTGTGGTCATCGGTGTCTTGCTAATGCGCTCAGTCTGTCAACTTAAAGTCCAGTAAGGAAGAATACCTGAAAGTCAAAGACAGAGGATCGGTTGAAGGATTCTCCCCGAGACGGCAGCCATTCATTGATTCATTGCCTACTTTAAGGAATTAGTCACTGTCAGTTGCTTGATGGGAGGGGGGGTTATTTTTCCTTTCTTTTGCGAGTGAAGTGCATACGATTGGTTGTGTTTTTGTTACAATGTTCTCAGCTACATCCGCTGTTTGTTTTGTTGGCTTTGTTATAAAACTTATTGTAAATGGAAAATCTTTAATAAAAATATATTTTTTAAGAATAGCTGGACGCTTCCTATGCCTTGTAAGGATGCAAACACTGTTGCAAAGGAAATGCAGACTAGCATAGGGCTCATCCTAAAGTGCATATATGTTGGTTTGGGATACTTTAGGAAACACAGATGTGCGTAGTCATATAGCTGATAAGGCCTCCTCAGCCATTGCTATACTTTGAGGGCTATGGGCTGAAAACTCACCCATCATACACCCTGAATAAAGAATTACTTTTTTAAAAAAAAATCTTTATTGTCACATGTAGGCTTAAATTAACACTGCAATGAAGTTACTGTGAAAAGCCCCTAGTTGCCACATTACAGCGCCTGTTCGGGTACACAGAGGGAGAAGTCAGAATGACCAAATTAACTAACAGCACGTCATTTGGGACTTGTGGGAGGAAACCGGAGCACCCTGAGGAAACCCACGCAGCCACAGGGAGAACGTGCAGACTCCGCACAGACAGTGACACAAGCCGGGACTCGAACCTGGGATCCTGGAGCTGTGAAGCAACAGTGCTACCCACTGTGCTACCCTGCTGCCCACACGTACACCCTTCTCCCTGACAACACACATGAATCCATTAGCAAGTTGCACTGAGGTTGACGTCACATGAATGTTAATCTTAAAAGGGGAAATTCTGAATGTGAGGAAGGCTGAACCTTGGAATAAGAGGATTGTAAAAATCCAAACTAAAATGTTTTCATCTGACCATTACATCCACAAACCCATGGAATGGTTTTCAAAATGTGGAATTTATTTATAATGACCCTGAGGTGACATCTGGAGCAGGTGTGGAGACAGCCTGCTACATCCTGATGCCTCTGACAACCTTGGCAAACATCATCTGATGGTCCGGATCCTGGAGGGGCACGGCTGCATAAGGGTCCCCTGCGTAAAGATAGAAGCACCCACGGCGGCCTGCACTGGAGTTGGTGCAGGCAAGGGGGTCTCTGGGTGGTTGCACAAGTGAATGTCCTGAGTGGAGGCCCATGGAGTGTCAGGATGATGCTCCCTGTGGGTGCTGGAGGACCCAGGAATGACTCCTGCAGGAGATGGGACACCTGGAGGGAGGTCAAGGTGCCTCCTCCCCATGTGGCCTATATGCTGATGGTACACACGAGTGTGTGGCCATGGAGTGCAGGGCCGAGTGTAAATCCGCAGAACCTGCTGGGCCAAGGTCTTCAGGGTGGTAGTCAATCTCCCATGGTGGCTTCAATGTGCTCGCATGTTGGAGCCACGACATCGAACAGAACACAGATGGACTCCTTCATCGTATGCTCTAGTCTGTTCAGCGCCCGATGTCCTGCTGCATCTTCACCAGTGAGCTGGAAGTTACTCCAGATGCTCACCATCTGATTGAGACTGGGCAGGTGGCTGGTCTCCAGCAATCCTCCGCGTTGTAGAGACTTGGGCCATCCCTGCCTCTGATTGCTGTCGGGGCAGGTTTGTGACAGAAAACGACCTTGAGTCTAAGCCTGAACTACGCCCCACTGAGGTGTGTCTCTGTGTTGTGTCAGTTGTGTCATCCTCAGACATGCTCCAGGGGTCCAGAAAGTTGCTGGGCTGGCTAGCTGGCTGCAGTCTGCTGGTACCTGAAAAATACAAAAGAAAATTTTTAGTGGATGAGCTGAAGTGAATTCAGACTACATGGCACTCAGAATTGCAGGATTTGGTGATGTGATGGAGCTGAGATCCATACTAGGTTGTGGGGAGAGGCCAAGCTCTGTGTTGCCACCAGAGTGATCGCTATCTTTTTTAGAGAGCTCTGCAGCAGCCTCCTCGAACTCGCTGAGAGTGAGTATCTCTCCCATCCTCCCCCAGTCGAGGCTCGCCCTCGCTTGCTGTGCGCATGTTTGGCCTGTATGGAAACAAAAGAAAAGGCGTGATCAGAGGGGATGGAGCAGATGCCAGAAGCGACAGCGAATGGAGTGTGAGCAACAAGACAGATGGTATGCTGGTGTTGTGAAAGTCTTGTTGAGACAGTCAGTGTTGATATGTGTCAGCCAAGGCTGAATGTGAAATCGGTGGAGAGCAGCTGTTTAAGTCTATGATACCATGTTGTGAGTTTAATAGTGGAGGGAGTGGAGAGAGGACTTACCCTACTTGAGCAGGTGAGATCATTCATCCACTTGCTGCACTGGACAATGCTTCACAGGCCGCGAACAAAATGGGTGGCATGGTAGCACAGTGGTTAGCACTGTTGCTTCACAGCGCCAGGGACCTGGATTCGATTCTCAGCTTGGGTCACTGTCCGTGCGGAGTCTGCACGTTCGCGCTGTGTCTGCGTGGGTTTCTTCCGGGTGCTCCGTTTTCCTCCCACAGTCCAAAGAAGTGCTTGTTAGGTGAATTGGACATCCTCAATTCTCCCTCAGATAACCCAAACAGGCGCTGGAGTGTGACGACTAGGGGATTTTCACAGTAACTTCATTGCAGTGTTAATGTAAGCCTACTTGTGACAATAATAAAGATTGTTATTATTACATCAACTGCTGACGCACCAGTGGATTCAGAGGGGAATGCACCTGTGCATAATTAATGAGCTTCCAGTTGCAGAATCGGGCATCGGCACTGGGCCCCCCGCCACCGCAGTTAGTCTCGAAAACGGAGAACACTTGTGCTTACTACATTTTCCAATTATGCCAGCATTCTAAAATTGAGCATTGGGTGAGACACAAAATTCACAGCAGCTTGTGGTGGGAGATTTGAACAGTGGAATAATAACTAAAACACTGGGCTACAGTACTGGTGGGGACGGATCTTTCACTGTCTAACACTGGATTATAGTGCTGGCGGGGGCAGGTCTCTCGATGTATAGTACTGGTGGGGACAGTTCTGTCACTGCATAACACTGGGGTACAGTACTGGTGGGGACATGTCTGTCACTTTATAACTCTTGGGTACAGTACTGGTGGGGATGGATCTGTCACTGTCTAACACTAGGGTACAGTACTGGCGGGGACAGCTCTGTCACTGTACCACACTGGGGTACAGTACTGGTGGGGACATTTCTGTCGCTGTACAACAGTGGGATAAGTACTGGTGGGAACATGTGTTAATTGAATGGCCATTGCTGCAAGAGATATCACAGGAGACATATCATTCTATGCTGCATCTTAGTTAATGACTTTTTCACTTATGTATCAGCACAGTGACAACTCTTGAATGTGTTCTGACAAACATACTGGTTGTCTGAAGTCCAAGTGTCTTAGAATAGTCTTCATTTCTTCCAATCGCTGTTTCAAATGCAAATTTTCGGAATTGGATTTCCAGTGTTTTCTTTTGTCACAAGGGAAGTCAGTACCTAAAGCAAATGAAAACACAGAATTCAAACAAAGGCAAAATACTGCAGGTGCTGGAAATCTGAAATAAAGTCAGACAATGCTGGAAATTCTCAGCAGGCCAGGTAGCCTCTTTGGAGAGTGAAACAGAGTTAATAGGCTGGATTCTTCCGCCCTGCCCGCCGCAGGAACGCCACGGGAGAGGCGCCGACAATGGAAAAAGCCATTCACCTCGGGCGGGTTTCCCAGTTGCCGGGCGAACGAGGCCGGAGAATCCCACCCAATGTTTTGGTTGATGACCCTTCATGAGAGAATTGAGGAAAGATAAAAATGTAATAGGTTTTGATCAAGAGGGAGGGGGGGGGGGGGGAGAAAGAATAAACCAGAAGGTCTTACTGTGGAGGGCAGGAGAGGTTAAACATCAAATAAATATCATCATACCAAAGCATAGGGAATGGTAATGGGACAAGTACAGAAAATAAGATATGTCCAGGTGAGGGGTGAATGTCTGGATAGCAACTTCTGAAGACAAATGAAAAGAATAAAGAAAGAAATACGAGAAAAGAAAACCCAGCCAAAACAAAACAACAAGATGATTTATAATTGTTGAACTCAAATATGGATCTGAGAAGGCTATAGAAAATTGAAAGATGAGGTGTTGTTCTACGAGCTTGCATTAGATTTAAAATTGGATCATTGAAGCAGGCCAAGGACAGGCAGGCCAAGGACAGAAATGCCAGAGCAGGAAGGTGGAGGACTCAAATAACACGTGACACTTTGGATAGGTCATGGATTTTATCATGCTGAATGCCAGGGCCCCACATGCTGTCAGCAGGATTACTTTCTGCTTCTTATCTTCCATAATCTTATTAACCCGGAACAAGTAATAAAGGCCTGTGTATGGGGCCCAGTCTTCACCGCTAACGTCATAGGGTTTGAGTTTACCAAAGAGGCATTTTTTCTTACCAGAGAAGCCGTTTGTTGTCGACACTGAAGGCTGTTTGCAAAAAAACTTGTATTCTCCTTGTTGCCAATGTAATAATTTTGCCAAGGCCAGTCTCCCAGCACCAAACTCTTCTATTAAAGTAACAAAAAAGGACGCTGCTGTGGCTTACAGCACACATGCGTCCAAGCTCGGGGACTTACTGGATACCGACATGGGTTGGAGCAGTAGGTTTTAAGCTCCTGCTGTACATTTCCTATTAAGCGAGCTACCGCTCACTTAATAAGGGAATTCATATTCCATGAAGTCCATGGGGAAATCTATTGACAACCCGCTTGTCCTTCGTGACACCATAAGTTTCCTTCGGAAGGTTGAAAGATGAGGGCAGGGGAAGATATGTTTGGTGGTGTCAAAATGCTGGTGCTGGTAGAAATAACTGGCGCATGATTTATTTAATGTGGAGGCTGATGGGTGAAGGCGAGGACAAGGGAAACCCCATCATGTTTCTGGGACGGGGGCAGCACAGTTGGTTAGCCCTGCTGCCTCACGGCGCCGAGGTCCCAGGTTCGACCCCGGCTCTGGGTCACTGTCCATGTGGAGTTTGCACATTCTCCCCGTGTCTGCGTGGGTTTCGCCCCCACACACCCAAAGATGTACAGGCGAGGTGGATTGGCCACGCTAAATTGCCCCTTAATTGGAAAAAATTAATTGGGTACTCTTAAATTTATTTTAAAAAAAGAAGAAAAAAATGTTTCTGGGAGGGAGCGAAGGGATGAAGAACAGAAGTGTGTGAAATGGATCAGACGCGGTGGAGGGCCCCGTCAACCATGCTGGGTGGGAATCCTCAGTTAAGGAAAAAGGAAGACATACCAGAAGCACCTGTGTGGAACCTTGTTGAATCGTCTGAACAGATGTGAATGAGACAGAGAAACTGGGAGAATAGAATGGAATCATGACAGGAGGCAGAGTGTGAGGAAGTATGGTCAAGTTGGCTGTGGGGCACCATGGGCTTGTAGCGGATATTAATTGATAGCTTATCCCAAGAGATGAAGACTGAGAAGTCAAGGAATAGAGTCAGAGATGTTCCAGATGAAAGTGAGACAAAGGTGGAAATTAGAAGAAAATTCAAATAAACAGAATTAAATTCTGACGACATTGACAATTTCTATTAAACATGGCTGAGATAAACGCATCTGTTGTTGCGTTAAGTACTGCACATCGTGCCATGATCACATTTCCTCTTCTATTTGAGAAATCAGTGGAAGGGGCAGCGCCCATTGCACAGGACAACAATGCGTTTCCTTCTGCCTCCTTCCAGATCCCAGTTTAGAGAAAACATCAAACATTACTTCATAAGAAGCACTTATGCAAAAATAACAAGAGACAACTGCAGCTCGAGATGTTATAACATTCCTTTGTGCTGTGTAGCTGTGGTCACAAGACAATCTGATCTCATTAAAACAAACCTGAATCGTTTCCTATGGGTAAATGAGGCTTAGGGTTAAACATACATCTCACTTTTAGGATACTGCTGCAGGACTCTGACAATCACAGTGAAGACCAGGGAGAATTTGGGATGGTTTAAGACCAAGATAGAGACGGTGTTTACTGACCCAACAACACAAAAAATCTTGGGAATGTCTGTGGGAAACTGGGAATGAGATGCAGCCAGTTATATCAGTCTGTTAATGCCCTTCATAGTGCTGCAAACTTCAATTTGATAACTTCAAAATGTTTTGCTTTTTCTAAATAAATCAAAGCAACTGACTGAACCTTTACCTCATCAGTTAATTTCCTGAAACCTGGAATATAAGATTCCCAATCACAGCAAACACACTTCTATTCAAGAAAGTTGTGGAAATACCTGTCTCCTGTTTGATTGCCCGAGGTTTCCCGCTGTGAACAATGGGTGGTGGAAATCCGCGCTCTGTCTGTGTTAGTGTTGATGCCATGCCACTTAACTCATCTCCAATCATTGGCGGTAGGGCCCAAAACTCGCTCCCTACGTGGAAACCCTAAAATAATCAAAAGGGAATGAGGCATCTTTTTATTTTACTTAAGTCACCACACATAAAAATCAGAGTCAACACATTCTGCAATCCAGCCATGGAGCTCGAGACACGCGCTGGAGGGAGTGAACTCTCAGAGCAACATGGGAGGGAGCTAACCTCCAGAGCCCCTCATGGGAGGGAGTAAACCTCCAGGGCCCCTCATGGGAGGGATTGCACCTCCAGAGCCCCTCATTGGAGGGAGTAAACCTCCAGAGCCCCTCATGGGAGGGAGTAAACCTCCAGGGCCCCTCATGGGAGGGATTGAACCTCCAGAGCCCCTTATAGGAGGGAGCGAACTCCCAGAGTCTTGGCAGGAGGGAGTGAGCACCCAGGGCCAAGAATAGGAGGGAGTGATCCCCTATAACTAGGCACAGAATACTTGATGCTCCATATTACCCTGAGATATTACAAAAGGAAGGGTTTCCTCCGTGTTTTCTCGGGGTGCTCCGTTTCCTCCCATAGTCCAAAGATGTGCAGGTTAGGTGGATTGGTCATGATAAATTGCCCTTAAGTGTCCAACATTGCCCTTAAGTGTTGGGTGGGGTTACTGGGTTATGGGGATAGGGTGGAGGTGTTGACCTTGGGTAGGGTGCTCTTTCCAAGAGCCGGTGCAGACACGATGGGCCGAATGGCCTCCTTCTGCACTGCAAATTCTATAATAATCTATGAAACCTTTGCTGACCTTCCCAGGACCCAGACTTGCGATGGTCTGATCAAGCAAGTTCGCTTGCTGTCTTGCCTGTCCAAAATCCTCACATTGATTCATCACTAAGTCTTCAACTGGCTTGTTTAGGAGATCTAAACAGAGAATAGCCAAGTTTTAAAATTATTCAGAAAGTTTATTTTTGCGAGGAGAAAGAGGAAAATATAAACAGTCATTTGGTAATACAGAACCCGAGAAGGGCTGAACAATCACACATTTTGAAGATTTTCATCTTGCACTCATCAGGATAATTTACAAGAATACCAAATTGTAAAGGGAACAACAATTTACACTGCATGAGAAGAGAGTGACTTTTGGTTTGCAAGTTGATTCTGCTTGGTAGGGATGTTGTCATGGCGAATGCATCAGTTACCTTTTTAATGACAGTTCACTGCCAAGCTTTGTATAAACTCAAATCAGGCAATATGACTCTGATTGGTCAAGGCATTGCCCTGGGGAATGAACCACGGAATGGCTTTTGTCCACTTTGTTTAGTTGAAAAAACCGTAATATATGTACATGCTCTTTCTGTCTATGTATTAATACATGTAGCTTCCAGTATGCATAAGTAAGCCACACTGTGAGCCCAACAGATAATCTTTAATTAATTATCAGTGTAATTCTTAGCACACTTATGTTGCCCAATTGCAGAATCACATTTAATATTGGACACGATGTTCAGAGTGTCGCAAACGTGGGCTGGTTGGGTATGGTCAGTACTTTGCCTGTTGCCAGCACCAGAAGGGATATTCTGCTGACCTGTCTTTACCAGCCGAAGCCCGAATATTGTCCAGGTCTTGCTGTATATGCACATGGGCTGTTCGAGTATCTGAAACGTTACGAAAGGTGCTGAATATGGTGCAATCATTGGCGAACATCCTTACTTCTTATCTTTAAAAAAATTTTTAGAGTACCAAATTCATTTATTCCAATTAAGGGTCAATTTAGCGTGGCCAATCCACCTACCCTGCACATCTTTGGCTTGTGGGAGCGAACCCATGCAAACACGGGGAGAATGTGCAAACTCCACAAGGACAGTGACCCAGAGCCGGGATCGAACCTGGGACCGTGGCGTGTGAGGCAGCAGTGCTAACCACTCCACCATCATGCCGCCCAATCTCACTTTGAATGGGATGGCAAGAGCATTGATAGAGCACTGAAGGACATCTGGTGGCATGATGTGGAGGGAACACACGGATGAGGTGGCTCACACTAGTGTACTGTACTTTATGCCCTTTTTTGTTAGTATTAGAGGATAATTTCTTTTGAAAACCCACATAATAATATATAATAATAATCGCTTATTGTCACAAGTAGGCTTCAATGAAGTTACTGTGAAAAGCCCACAATCGCCACATTCCGGCGCCTGTTTGGGGAGGCCGATACGGAAATTGAACCTGCGCTGCTGGCCTTGTTCTGCATTACAAGCCAGCTGTTTAGCCCACTGTGCTAAACCAGCCCCTAACATGGTTAATGGAACACGGATCCTGTATGACTGAAACGCCCAGAAAAATCAGGGGAAAGAAGGTGGACAGCAGAAGTTTGTTGACAGATTCGGAGGCCTCTCAGAATTCTTTGGCATGTAAAATGGCAGAGTCAGCCTCTGGGGCTCCAGCCACTCCACTAACAGTCAAGATGCTTTCTAGTACCCTGGCTAAAGAATTTGATAAACACTGGCGCATTGTTTTGGATCACCTGCGGAAATCAATGGAAGAGGCCTTGGCCCCCATTCGAGCGGCTCTGGAGAAAACCAAACGTGAAAGCACATGGAGCCACGATAAAAGATGTGGAACTGGCCCTTTCAAGCCACAGTGATCGGTTTGCGTCACTGGAATCAAAGCTATTTTCGCTGGCCGAGATGAACAAGTTGTTGAAAGCCAAGGTGAATGATCCAGAGAACTATCCAGAGGCAAAACATTTGAATTATAGGACTGCTGGAGGGGATGGAAGGCCTAATACCCATGGAGTACTTTACAGATATGTTTGGTGAGATGGTGGGGGAGGGTGGATTCACATCCCCTCCTGGGTTGGACCAAACCCACTGTACACTCCGGCAGAGGTCTTGTCCTGAGGATCCACCACGTGCGGTAAGAGTGAAATTCCATAGCTTCAAGGAGAGAGAGCTGGTTCTGAGATGTGCGATAACCTCCCCCTATCCTTTTAAAATGAATGTGTTCCCGAGATTTTTATTTCTCTTTCAATGTATCCCCAAGACTTTTTTGTTAAAATCAAAAAATTAATGTCTTCCTTTATTTGGGTGGGTAGGACTCCCAGAAACCATGGAGTTTTGCTCCAAAGAGATTGACAATTGGGGGATCTGGCCCTACCCAATTTATTGAGAATTTGGAAGCAGTTCAGGCAGCATTTCAAGCTCTGTTCCCTGTCTTCGGTAGCCTCCATCTGCAACAACCATCTTTTTCTGCTGGTAGGTTTGGCCGATGTTTAAGTCTTGGGAGGGGAAGGGACTGGAGAGGCTTGGAAACCTGTCCGTGGAGGGGAGGTTTGCTAGTTTAACGGAGTTGTCTGAGAAACCCCAAATGCCTGGTTCCAGTCTTTTCAGGTATTTTCAAATACATGCTTTTCGCGCAAAGCTTTCCCTTCCGTTCCTTTGGCACTACCTTCTTCCCTGTTGACGAAGCTTTTGTCTTTGGCAGTGCCTGACGGAGGCTCTATCTTGGGCATGTATGGCCATATCCTTTCAAGGGAGTCTACTCCATTGAGTGAGATGAGGACGAAATGGGTGGGTGAATTGGATCCCATTCTGGATGGTGAGGTATGAGTGAGGCCCTTCATAGGGTCAACTCGACGTTTTCATGTGCTTGGCTAACTTCATGGCATATCCCCCACTCTGCTATTACTGTCAAACCAGGGGATCAAACCTGGCTCATCGACGCATCTGACTAAAGCAAGGATGAGCGGATTCTTCTCTGAGGTGGAGGTTAAGTGTGAGTGCTGCTCCCGGTGGCTGGCTATCCACACACATATGTTCTGGTCCTGCCCAAGTTGGTAAGCCTCTGTGCCTCTTTCCTTAACACCATGTCAGAGATACTCCGTGTAGATTTGTATCCATGTCCGGTGGTGCCCATATTTGGGGTGCCGACTCGCCGGTGCTTCAGTCGGGAGTGAAAGTGGATGTCCTCGCCTTTGCCTCGTTTAAAAATAAATAAATTTAGAGTACCCATTTATTTTCCCAATCAAGGAGCAATTTAGCGTGTCCAATCCACCTATCCTGCACATCTTTGGGTTGTGGGGGTGAGACCCACCCAGACACGGGGAGAATGTGCAAACTCCACACTGACATCGGTGCCGACATTGAACCCGGGTGCCTTTTCCTCGTTAATCGCTTGGAGACGAGTTCTGCTGAGGTGGCGGTCCCCTACTCCGCCCAGTGCCTCGGCTTGATTGGGTGACCTCATGTCTTTGCTACATTTGGAGAAGGTCAAGTGCACCATTAGAGGGCCGGTGGAAGGATTCTACCTAGGATGGCAGCCATTCATTTCCTCTTTTAAGGAGCTAATCACCGTCAGCTGTTAGAGGGCTTAGTTTAGTTTTTGTGTTAAAGTTACTTTGTACTTTCGCATTTTTGTCTCTTTCCTCTAGTCTGTATTTCTGTTTGATTGTTTCGGGTGGTTTTGTTCATTAGTGTTACAATAGGGAGAGATCCGAAAATGGGATTGAAGATGTAGTGGGCAATTTAGTGGTTAACAAGCTGAGGGTAAAACTGCTAGCACTGAGTCAGAGGTAAACGGCCACACCTGGCTGGAGTTACATTGTCCTATTCAGACTTTAATGCATTAATGGGAATAAGCAGGATGCTCCTGTTCAGCCAGGATGATTCACTCAAGTTCCATTGCCCTCGATATACTCTGATCTGCCCAGCTATTAGCCGATTACACAGCCTGATGGGCTCTTTCCTCTGTAAATTGGGGATTAATTACATATTCATAGCATGGCCCTGCCTTTTTGTGTAAACAGGAGTGGGCAATCAAAAGCCCAGGTAGCAAGGATGAGTTCAAGTCTGGACACCTCATGGCAGAGCCATTGTTTGTGAAGCTCGGCAGATTTCAGGGAGGGAGAAATGAATCCTGTTCGAACAGGTGATGAGAAGGATTTGGGAAGCCACGGAGAGAGGTCATGAAAAGCTGCCACCGAGTCAGGCTTTTGAAAAACGGTCTAAAGGACCTACTATAACAACAGAAATATATTCTGTAAATGAATGTGTCATTGTTGCCTGCCTACCTAAGTGGAGTTTGAGAGCTGTATAATGGGATATCGTGTGTTTGGATGAAAAGATTATTGTAGGCTGTTCTTGTTATTAAATTTGGTGGTAAAAGATACATGTAAGCTGTTCTTCTTAGGTTTGAAGTTTAAAGGGCAGCATGGTAGCGCAGTGGTTAGCACTGCTGCCTCATGGCGCCGAGGACCCAGGTTCGATCCTAGCCTCGGGTGACTGTCCGTGTGGAGTTTGCACATTTTCCCAGTGTCTGCGTGGGTCTCACCCCCACAACCCAAAAAGGATGTGAAAGGTAGGTGAATTGGCCATGCTAAATTGCCCCTTAAGTGGAAAAACAATGGGTAGTCTAAATTCCGAATAAAGGGTTTGAAATTTAAAAGTAAAAAAATTGTTTTCTTCTGTTTTAATAAAGGTTTGTTTGTAAAAATAACCAAGCCCTATTTCTTATTTAATCACTCCTGGAGTGAATCGGTCTTTCCGCACAGTCTTAAAATTGTTTTTAAAACTTTGTGGTTCTGGTGCAGTATCCGCTGTTGGGATCTGACCAGGAGTCCATAACAATAGTTTAGAAACATTTTTTAAGTGCCAAAGATGGTTGGGCCTTGGACACCATCCAGAGGAGCTCCTGTGCTAGATATGACTCCAACCAGTAGACTGGATGTGGCTGGATTGCAGAGCTTATATCAGATCAGATGGTTGTGAAATTGCTTAGCCCTGTCTATTGCATGCTGCCTTTGCTTTTTGATAGGCAAGTAGTCCTGTGTTGTAACTTCACCAGATTGACACCTCATTTTTTAAGTATACCTGGTGCTGCTCCTGGCATTCATTCTGCACTCTTCATTGAGCCAGGGTTGATCCCCTGGTTTGACAGTAAAAGCAGAGTGGGGGATATGCCATGAAGTTAGATTATGGTTGAATACAATTTTGCTGCTGACGATAGCGCACAGCACTTCGTGGATGTTGAGTTTTGGGTTTCTACGTATTTGAAATCAATCCCATTTGGCACAGTAATAATGCCACACAACATGGAGGATATCCTCAACGTGAAGGCAATACTTTGTCTTCACAAGGACTATGGTGTTCACGCCGACCAATGCTACATACATACGAACATCCGAATCAGTAGCAGGAGTAAGCCACTTGATCCATCGATTCTGTTCCTCCATCCAATAAGATCATGGCTGCTCTGATTGCAACATCAACCAATAGGTTTTCACCCCCCAATTAATCAAGAATCTATCCAGCTCTGCCTTAAAAATATTCAAGGATTCTGTTTTCACTGCCTTTTTAAGGAAGAGAGTTCCAGAGACCTAGGACCCTCTGATAGCAGAAATTTCTCCTCATCTCTGTTGTAAATGAGCAACCTTTTATTTTTAAACCTAGTTCTAGATTCTCCGACAAGAGGAAACATTCTCTCTACAGCCACCCTGTCAATAACCCTCATGATCTTAAAGGTTTCAATCAAGTTGCCGCTTACTCTTCTAAATTGTAGTGGATACAAACCTAACCCACCCAAACTTTCCTCATAAGACAACCTACCTATTCCTGGTAGTTATTCTCTGAACTGCTTCTAACATTTTTAGTCACCCTCTAAATAAGTCCTTTTTGACTTGGCATCAGTTTTTGGCTGATCATGATTCTGAATTGCTTCAGATCATTTCCTCCATTAATGGTGCTGTATGAATACAAATTGTTGTTGTTATTCTTCTCAAACTCTTTGACACAGCCTCAAAGGAAACCAATAAATTATTTTGACAAGACTACCCCATTATCCTAACCACTAGACCACCAGGGAAGCCTGACTGCCCCTTTATAAAACCATATCATCGAATTTACAGTGCAGAAGGAGGCCATTCGGCCCATCGAGTCTGGCCCTTGGAATTAGCACCCCACCTAAGCCCACACCCATAATCCAGTAACCCCACCTAACCTTTTTGGACACCAAGGGCAATTTAGCATGGCCAATCCACCATTAATATTTGGAACTTTATTTATATCCTCATATTTATTTATATCTGCATCTTATCTTTAATAATGGGTTTCCATAACTTTACCCAAAATAAATGTCAAACTCACTGGTCAGTCATGTCCTGGATCGCTTTTTCTACTTTCAAAAAAACCCAGGAGTAATATCTGAATTCTCCTTTTCCTTGGCACCTCTCCAGTATTCATTCAGTACCAGAGTTCCTGCAAGTTCTCCCTTTGTTTCCTCAAGAATCCTTGGGTGGATCTTAAATCGACCCTTGAGATTTATTTCCCTGGGGTTTATACAGTTGTTGAGCTGCTAGTAAGTGTTGCAACTCACTTTTGATCTCCAGCTTTTAGAACTTCAGAGGATATCAAGAATCACATGTAGTCCAGACCACAACAGGTTTCCATCTATAAAGCACATTAATGAACCAATTTTATGACAATACAGAAGTTTATTCTGATGCTAGCCCACAAATTATAAGTGTTATGAATCAATTTCATAACTGGTCTCAGAGACTGGAGGATTTCAAACATCAAAACCCTATTTAAAGAAAGGACAGGGATGAACCCAATAACTACAGAACAGCCAATAAAATGCCAGCAGTGGGAAAACTACTGGGGATCATGATCAAGGACAAAATGCTCCTCACTTGGAGAAGCATAGGTAAATAAGTGATAGACAGCACAGATTTGAGCAAATCATGCCTAATAACCTGATTGAGTTGATGTAACAAAATTGGTTGATGAAGATAGTGCAATGGATGTTGTGTACATGGAGTTTCAAAAGGCATATGATAAGGTATCACATAATACACGTTGGGTATGAAATTGGCCAAGACATAGGAGGTAGACAGTAGTGATGATCTGCAAAGGACTGTGCATTGACAAATCTACCAAGGTGTCATGACAGGGCAGGTTGATAAGGGATATGTGACTTCACAAATAGGGGCAATGAATACAAAAATGAGGAAGTCACGGTAAATCATAACAAATCACTCATTAGGTCCCAGTTAGAGCAGTGTGTACAGTTCTGGGCTCCACTTTAGGAAGGATGTCAAGGCCTTGGAGAGAGTGCAGAGGAAAAGTTGAAATTGATTATTTCTTAACTAATAAAACAGGACATTGACCTCGGTGATAAGCTTCATTAAGTGCCACTTACTTGAGATCAGTTGCTGCGTTTTCTTCCTTTCTGCCATATGCCATTGCCAGTTCACCAAAGCATGGTCCTGATTTTGTGATTTTGCATAAATAATGTCTTTAGACTTCTTTCCATATACCTGCAACTCCTGGGGCCTGGTTTCAGTAGGATGACGATCGGAGATTGCATTGGCTATCTGAACAATATAGGAAACAGTAGGTCAAGCAGATAAGCATTCTGCCACTAAGCACTGGCCAGCACAGCCAGTGCTGGAGAAAGGAACAGAGCTGTACTAGAAACAGATGTAAGAAGTCATATTGCCTGTTTATCTATGGGGCCTGGTCTCAAATCATCAACAGAATGAAAATCTCGGGTTGTAATGGTAACATTCAGAATTGATGGGCAGGAAACGATCAGTTGGTTGATCAAGTCTTCCACACAGAACTGCAAAAGTTGTAACATCATGAATTAAAAAAAAATTTTTTAAGTACCCAATTCTCTTTTTTTTCAATTAAGGGGCAATTTAGCATGGCCAATCCACCTACTCTACACACCTTTGGGTTGTGGGGGTGGGACTAACGCCCTCATGGGGAGGATATACAAAGTCCACACAGTGACCTGGGGCCGGGATCAAACCCGGGTCCTCGGCACCGTGAGGCAGCATGCTAACCACTGTGTCACCGTGCCGTCCAAACATCATTACCTGGTGCAGATAACTTCTTGTCCACATGCCCACGCATTCACTTGCCCACCTATTCCCATCAGTTCACATACCTGCTTATCTCCCAACAACCACCTGCACACATACCCTTCCACACATCCCCACCTGCCCATGTGCCCAACTACCCACTCATCCACTATCAGCCGTGCAATCCCATGCTAGAGGCAAAAAAAAAGTAACCAAAAAATGCTAATCACGGGAAAGAAAATTCCATCTTAGGTCGTTGAAATTTGTCTCGGAGACCATATATATATATATATATATATATAGCATCTAAGTTTATAAGTCAATCAGGACTGGTCCAGTGTCCCCTTGAACAGTGCAGTGCTCTACTATTCTCAGCAACTGTCTAACCAGATAGTCACTTTTTAGCAACGTTTGTTGTGGGATAAATATTAGGCAAGACATCACACTGAATAACGACATGGAAATGTTCATATTCACTTAAGATGTTAACTGATGGCCTATCGCCTCTGATAAATGGCACCTGAGCTGAATTGTCAGCCTAGATTCTGGGCTCAAACCTCAAGAATGAACCACAAAACCACATGCTTCTGGTTCAGAGACCTGGGGCGCGATTCTCCGACCCCCCACCGGGTCGGAGAATCGCCGGGAGCTGGCGTGAATCCCGCCCCCGCGTGTCCCGAATTCTCCGTCTCCAGAGATTCGGCGGGGTGAGAATCGCGCCACGCCGGTCGACGGGAATCGCGGCGGGCCCATACCCGGCGATTCTCCGGCCCGCGATGGGCTGAAGTCCCGCCGCTGTCAACCCTCTCCAGCCGGCGTGGATTAAACCACCTACCTTACCGGCGGGGCCAGGCGCGGGCGGGCTCTGGGGTCCTGGGGGGGCGCGGAGCGATCTGGCCCTGGGGGGTGCCCCCACGGTTGCCTGGCCCGCGATCGGGGCCCACCGATCGGCGGGCGGGCCTGTGCCGTGGGGGCACTCTTTTTCTTCCGCCTTCGCCATGGTCTTCACTATGGTGGAGGCGGAAGAGATCCCCTCCCCTGTGCATGCGCGGGGATGCCGTGAGTGGCCGCTGATGCTCCCGCGCATGCGTCGCCCGGCGAAGTCCTTTCTGCGCCAGCTGGCGTGGCGCCAAAGGCCTTTCCCGCCAGCCAGCGGAGCGGAAACCACTCCGGCGCGGGCCTAGCCCCTCAAGGTGAGGGCTTGGCCCCGAAAGGTTCGGAGAATTCCGCACCTTTGGGGCGGCCCGACGCCTGAGTGATCCGTGCCGTTTTTGGCGCCGGGTAGCGGACACCGCGCCAGTTTGCGGAGAATCCCGCCCGAGTACTTGTTCCTGCAATAAAGCTCTTATTGAAATTGCACAAAACCATTTTGGTGATAAATGCTGTATAAATGTCAGCATTATTAAAAATGTCCCACTGGTTGTAGTAGAGGCACATTTTTTTGACAATGCACAAGGAGTTTTTCTTTGCTTCGAACTGTCTGTCCGAGGAGCATTTGGTGGACACTGGAAAGGGAGCTTTCTCTGTATTTAACCATGTTATACCTGTCCTGGGAATGTTTGATGGGACTGTGGAGAGGGAGCTTTATTCTGTGACTAATCCGTCCTGTGCCTGCCCCAGGAGTATTTCACAGAATCGCAGAAAATACAGTGCAGAAGAGACCCTTTGGCCCATCGAGTCTGCACTGACAGATGAAAAACACATAACCTACCTATCTAATCACATTTCCCAGCACTTGGTCCACAGCCTTGAATGTTAGGACAGAACAAGTGCTCATCCAGGTACATTTTAAAGGATGTGAGGCAACCCGCCTCTACCACCCTCCCAGGCAGTGCATTCCAGACCATCACCACCCTCTGGGTAAAAAGATTTTTTCCTCACATCGCCCCAAAACCTCCTGCCCCTCACCTTGAACTTGTGCCCCCTTGTTACTGATCCTTCAAAAAAGGGGAACAGCTGCTTCCTATCCACCATGTCTATGCCCCTCATAATGTTGTATACATCGATCAGGTCATCCCTCAGTCTTCTCTGCTCCAATGAAAACAACCCAAGCCTATCCAACCTCACATCATAACTTAAAAGTTCCTTCCCAGGTAATTCCCTAGTGGATTACATTTGCCTTCTTTATTAGTCTCCCATGTGGGACCTTGTCAAAGTTTTGCTGAAATCCATATAAATTACATCAACTGCACTACCCTCATCTATACACCTGGTCACCTCATTAAAAAATTCAATCAAATTTGTTAGGCATGACCACCCTCTGACAAAGCCAAGCTGACTATTGCTGCTCAAACCTTGCCTCCCAAGTGTTTCTATTTTAGTTTTTTTCCCCCGATTAAGCAGCAATTTAGCATGGCCAATCCACCTACCCTGCTCTCCAAGTGGAGATAGAGGGCACAATTCTCCCATCGGGAGACTAAGTCCCGACGCCGGAGTGAAAACCGGAGTGTTCCACTCCGGCGCGGAGGCCGCTCCCAGCCCCCTATTCTCCCACCCCCGGGGGACCATGAGTGGCGCCGCGTCATTACGCGCGCCGGGCCTTGGCGCCGCATAAAAGCGGCACCGCGTAAATGACACGACCGGCGCCACATAAATGACGGTTGGCCAGCGCCAACCCGCGCATGCGCGGTTGCCGTCCTCCCCGCGGCGGCCCCGCAAGAAGATGTCGGATGGATCTTGCGGGACGGCGGAGGAAAGGAGGTCCTCCTTCAGAGTGGCCGGCCCGCCGATCGGTGGGCACCGATCGCGGGCCAGACCCCTTTGAGGCCCCCCCCCCCGGTGCAGCCCCCCCCACAGGCCGCCCCCTGAGCGTTCCCGCGCTGTTCCCGCCGGCAGCGACCAGGTGTGGATGGCGCCGGCGGGAACCTGTTGTGTTGGGCATGCCGCTCGGCCCATTTGGTCCGGAGAATCGCCACTCGCCCGTTACCAACGGCAAGCGGTGATTCTCCCAGCGGCCAGCCATGATTCTCGCTGCGCCGGTTTGGGGGGGGGGGGGGGGGGGGGTGGGAGAATCGTGTGCGGGCATCGGGGCGGCGTGGCGCGCGGGCGATTCTCCCACCCAGATTCTCTCCTTCAGAACTTTCTCCAATAGTTTCCCTAGCACTGACAGGAGACTCACCGATCTGTAGCGTTTGATGTGGACACTGGAGAGGCAGCTTTACTTGGTATCCAACTGTGCTATACCTGACCTAGGAGTACTTAATGTTAACCGGGGGCAGCTTTAGCTCAGTTGGCTGGACAGCTAGTTTGTGATGCAGAGCGATGCCAATAGCGCAGGTTCAAATCCCATACCAGCTGAGGTTATTCAGGAAGGCCCCGCCTTCTCAACCTTGCCCCTCATCTGAGGTGTGGTGATCCTCAGGTTAAATCACCGCCAGTCTGCTCTCCCCATTCAAAGGGAAAAATAGCCTCTGGTCATCTGGGACTACGGCAACATTACTTTATTTATACCAGTTGTTTCAAATTGAAATGTGTCCATTAATAATGAGGTGGCATAGAGAGTTCTGGGTGAATAACAAAAAGCAAGATTCCAGATACAGCAAGTAATTTGAAAGGCAAATTAGGAACTCCAGTCTCCACCATCATAGTCCCCTCCATCCCAAATTACCCGCTTCAACCTTCTTCCCAAAAATCCACAAACAGCGTTGTTCTGAAGGACCCATTGTTCCAGCCGGTCTAACTTCAAGTTGAAATTTATGCCTAACTTTTAGAATTGCACTTACTCAGCAGGAGCCTCTGGCTCTATCAAATGAGCCAATTTAAGGAATATAAATGATTTTCCATATTTCCCTGACTACCCCCCATGCCACAACTGATAGAGGTTAATTGTAAGCTTGTACTTTACCTTAGTAAGTCCTCTTGCAAGTAATTCATGCTTAAAATCTGCCAGGTTTCCAAGGATGCTGTGGGGCAGAACTCTCCCCTCTGTGTCGAAGCGTGGACCCCCAGGACCTGTAGGGTTAAGAGATGATTACAACCGCCGTTTATAACAGTTGAGTGTTGGTATTTATTACGAGGAGAAAAACTCTGGGAGTCCAATACAAGTCATACAATATTTAAATGAGCTCATACCCAAAGGTACCATTCATGGCTACATTGCCATGGAGAGACATTGTGCAAAGGACTGTACTTTCCTACTAGGGAAATAAGAGTGTTAGCCACCAGAAGGCCTCTTACTTTTCTTTGCCTACCGATTTTTTCCATGTTGGAGTGCTTTTCCATCCGTATCAAACAATATTTTTGTACAAAACAGTGAGCCGTTGGAAAACTATTTAATCACGTGATGCTTTACAGTCACATCCAATCGTACCTTGACCTAACACTCGACAACACTCAGTGGACAAGGATCAGGAGTTCAGGCCTGCACAATCGATATATTGCTGTTCCTTCACTGTTGCTGGGTCAAAATCTTAGAACTCGCTCCCTAATAGCACAGTGGATGTACCTATGCCACATGGGCTGCAGCAGTTCAAGAAGGCAGTTCACCACCACCTTCTCAAGAGCAATCAGTGATGAGCAACAAATTCTGGCCTAGCCAGCGAAGCCCATAACTCTGTAAAAACATATCTTAAAAAAATCTTCCTTGGCCTCGCCCTGGGGTGCTGTCTTACTTGTACTGCCCAAACTGGGAGAATTAACTCAGCTTGGGCGAAATTGAACCTGGGACTTTCCAGGTGGCAGTCAGTAACCGTGCTAGTTTAAGAGTGGTACCAGCAAAGGCCCAGGAGTGGGTCATCAGCCTGTCCATGCATTGGGAGATGCGGAATGACAACCAGACAGACATTAACTTGTGTTGTTAATGATGGTGCATGATTGGGTCCGTTGTGAGGAGAAAGAAATGAAAAAATATAAATTTCAGCACATTCCATGTCCTCAAGCAGTTCACAGCTAATCTATTACGTTTTTTGAAGTGTAGTCTCTGGCGTACTATAGTAAAGGGTAGCAGCCAATATCTGAACCAGTAAATCCCACAGACAGCAATGAAATAAATAACCAATTAATCTTGTCCTCCCAGCCCCGCAATGAAAGTATGCCATTTAAAAAAAAAGCGTACTTCTTTCAACTTAGTATTCGCTTCTTCCCCATTACACTGGGGAGACCAAACCAGATTGAGTAGCCACTTTTTGGAACATCTGAATTCAATCTGAGTTCAAGCATGACCCTGAGCTTCCAGTGTCTGTCATTTTAATTCTCCACTTTACCCCACTATGATCCTGCTGAGCACAGCCTGCTGCTGTATCCCAATTAAACTGAATAGAAGCTCAAGGAATGGCACCTCGCTTTTTTTCCAACTGGGCACAGTATTGAATTCAACCATTGCAGACTGTAATTTTTGCCCCCATTTTGTTTCCTTTTTTTTGCAAGTTTCAGGTTTAATCTCATTTTTTGCTTTCAAATGGTAATTATTCAACATTCTGCTATTCCTTTGGACTCAACTTCTGTTTCTGTACTTGGCTCATTCCTTTGGCCATCCACCACCATTATTTGCCATTTAATTATTCCTGCCTTCCAGCCTATCACAGCCCTTCCATTTTGCTCTTTTTCCACCCAACTATTCAATTTCTAACGAAAGGTCAATGATCTGAAACATTAACTTGGCTTCTCTCCAACAATGCTGCCTGACCTATTTCCATTATTTTCTGTTTTCCTTTGGCATCAGACAAAGCGCAATCCAAAACAAGTCCTCAACGGCAGATTAGGTGGAAGATGCTTGTATGGAATCAACGGCTGTGATGGCGGATGAAGGCTGCAGCAATAGGTGAGATCCCCATTCGTCAAGGTTCCCGTGGAACTGGACCTACCCCCTGTCTAGGACCGTGAGTCTGCTGATGTGCAATGGCATAACCACGTTAAAAGATATCCTGCACCAGGAGTCAGCCTAGAGGAAACCTACAAACCTCCCACACAAACACGCCCTGCGGCGATTGGCAAGAGGTGATGGGGGACAGGATCATGAGATCTGGAAGTCTCCAGCTTCAGAGCGGCATGTAGGCAGTGGAGTTTGATTCAGTTATTTTGCTCTTGAAATAACAGAAGAGCATTTCAGCAGCTTTCTTCACAACTGAGCAGCCCTCTTCAGGATCCACTCTGCTCACTCACTCACTCACATGGGCAAAGGTCTAGAAAAGGTGCCCTAAAAATAGTCAGTTTTTTCTCCAACCTGGCTGGAAGACTCATCTCCCTGTAAACTAGCAGCTCATCTCCCTGTAATCAGAAAATCAAAGTTAAACTCAATTTCAGAACCTGGGTTGGAAAGGACTCTATGAGGCAGCAGTGCTAACCACTGTGTCACCCAAATGCACAGAACACCAGCTTGTCACCACCAACACATTACCAACGATCAAAAGCACTAGCACATGGTCAACTATGTCATCGTCCGATCCCGAGGCCAAAAGGATGTCCTCATCACCAAAGCGATGACCAGTGCAGATGACTGCTGGACAGACCAACGGCTCCGTTATGTTCATCAAACTCCACCAGAAATCAGCGAAAGACAAAGAAACAGCTCAGAAAAAAAAAAGCTTAATGTTTAGCAGCTTCAAGAGCCAAGCATGCTAGTGAACATCCAACAATGTATTCACCAAAATCTCCAAAGCACTCATTCCAATGGAGTGGAGTAAAACTGGAATGAGCTGAAGACAGCCAAAACTGGCTTGACGAGAATGACATACCACTCAAGACTTCAATCGACAAGAAGAGCTAACTCCTCCGCACCTGGCAAAACAACATGAGAAGAACTCATTAAACACCAAACGCACAAGTAAAAAGAAGAACTAGGGAAATCGAGAACCACTGGTGGGTTCAGAATGCCAAGGATCTGCAACTCCTGATCGACAAGCATGGCACCCAGGGTTTCTTCGGTGCCTCCAAGATATGGACCCAACAACCTAGGCCTCAAACCGGTGCTGAGTAAGGACGGAGCCCTTTTGAGAGAGAGAAAACATTAGCCTTCGATGGAGAGAACACGTCAAAGAAATTCTAAACCACAATACAATCATAGATGAGGATGTGTTCAATGAAATCCCCCAATTCTCCTTCAAGGAGGATCTTGGACTCCCACCAGGCTTGGATGAAGTCGAATCCGCCATTAAGCATGAAAACGAATGGAAAAGCTGCAGGAGTGCTCGGGATTCCAGTGGAGATTTTTAAACTTGGAGCAGAGAGATCATCTCCAACAGCTGTTCCATGAGGGGGGATCTTATTGAAACTTGCAGGATACTGCGAGGCCTGGATAGAGTGGACGTGGAAGGATCTTTCCACTTGTAGGAGAAACTAGAACCAGCGGACACCATCTCAGACTAAAGAGACGATCCTTTAAAACAGAGATGAGGAGGAATTTCTTCAGCCAGAGGGTGGTGAATCTGTGGAGGCCAAATCACTGAGTGTCTTTAAGACAGAGATAGGTAGGTCCTTGATTAATAAAGGGATCAGGGGTTATGGGAAGAAGGCAGGAGAATGGGGATGAGAAAATATCAGCCATGATTGAATGGCGGAGCAGACTCGATGGGCCAAGTGGCCTAATTCTGCTCCTATGTCTTATGGTCTATGGAAAGCCAGTGTAGCTTCCGACCAAACAATGGAACAAATGGACATGATTTTCACTGCTCGACAAATTCAAGAGAAATGCCAGGAGCAAAACCACTCTACGTGGCCTTCATTGATCTGACTAAGATTTTGGCTTAGTCAATTGGGAAGTGCTATGGAAGACGTTTTCAAACTTCTGGTGGAGGCCATGGTGTGATTGGTCGCACACAGGGCAGCTCCTGCTTGAAGGCATAGGAAAGAGCTCTTTTTACCCGAAAACGGGAGAAACTTTGACCGAAAAGTGTAGCTGGAGGTTGGAGGAGAGGTTCCCCCCGGGTGTGGCATGTCTGCCAGTTACCAAACCCGGCAGAAGGTGAAAGACCTGGTCACGGAGTTGGAAAACACCTGTTGCACAGCAGTTATTGGAAAGATGGTGGAGGGGGAATGGCCAGTGCAGGTTTGAAAGTCCCAGATGGAGCAGTTGATGACTTTCATCAAGGAAGAGTTCCGCCAACGAAGGAAAGAGATGCAGGAGGACCGATCGCTATCGAAGAGGCTGTGGCACCTGAAGGGCTCGAAGGAAAGATCGAAACGTGTCTGGAGGCACAGGGGTCGCAAATCCGAGAGATGGAGAGGGTGATGTCGGACCACAGCGATCAGGTGGTGGCATTGGAGGCGGAGGTGGGGTTCTTAAGAGACCTTTGCCAGACGCCGAGAACAAAGGTGGAAGAATAGGTCGAGAAGGCAGAACCTACGCATCGTTGGCCTGCCGGAAGGAGTGGAAGGCACGAGTGCCATGAGGTACATCTCGAGGATGCTGGCAGATGCTGGACAAGACCCCAGAGATGGATAGAGCGCACAGGTCTCGGAGGCAGAGGCCAAGAGGTGGGGAGCTGCCACGGGCAGTGATTGCAAGACTCCACAAGTCCGTGGAGAAAGAGAAGATCCTGCAGTGGGCCAGGGAGAAACGGAATTGTGAATGGGAAGGGAACAAAGTCCGAATATACCTGGACATGTGGTGCTGAACTGGCAAACGGCGTGTCGGATTTAACAGGGCCAAGGCGGTGCTTTATTGACAGCAGATCAGGTTTGGGGTGCTCTACCCAGGAAAACTGTGGGTGACTTATGAAGGCCGGGAATATTACTTTGAGACCCAAGAAGCGGATGTAAAAGTGCTGGCCAAACTGGTAGTGGGGAGGATGGAAGTTGTGTCCGGGGGTGGTTGCAGAGGACCAAATAGGTTTCATAAAGAGCTGGCAACTCTCCACCAGTAATAGAAGACGATTGTTAAACATGATTATGACCCTGTCGAGAGGTAGTGGTGTCCATGGATGCGGAGAAGGCATTCGATTGAGTGGAGAGGCGGTACCTGTTCAAGGTCCTGGGAAGTGTTGGGTTTGGGCTGACGTTTGTGGCGTGGGTGTGTCTGTTGTACATGCCACTGGTGGCGAGCATACGGACCAATGATGTGAGCTCACAAAGTTTCGGGTTACACAGGGGAACGAGGCAGGGGTGCCCGCTGTTGCTGCTGCTGTTCGAGCTAACAATAGAGCCCCTGGCAATGGCCGTTAGGGGGTCAGCAGAGTGGCAAGGGATTAAGAGGGGGAGTAGGGTGCATCGGGTGTCGCTATATGTGGATGGACTGCTATTGTACGTGTCAGACCCGCTGGAGAGCATGGCGAGGATTATTGGCCTATTAGGGAGGTTTGGGGCGTTCTCAGGATATAAGTTGATGTAGGGAAAAATGAGGTGTTCCTCGTGAACGAATTGGGCCGGAAAGCCATTCAAGGTAGCTAGAGACAGGTTCAGATACCTGGGGTCCAGGTAATGGGAGAGTGGGCGACATTGCATAAATGGAATTTAACAAAGCTGGTGGAGGAGGTTAGGGAGGATCTTAAGAGGTGGGACATGCTGCATCTGACTGTGGCAGGGAGGGTCCAAGTAGTGAAGATGAATGTCCTACCAAGGTTTCTATTCATATTCCAGAGGCTTCTGATTTTTGTACCAAAGGCCTTTTTCCGGAAGCTGGATACGGTTATTTCAGAGTTTGGGAGGGCGGGGAAGGTACCAAGGGTAAAGAGGGCCCTGTTACAGAGGCAGAGGCAGAAGGGAGGGTTGGTGTTTCCCAATTTGCTACATTATTACTGGGCGGCAAACGTGGAAACGGTGAGGCAGTGGGGCGAGGGAGAGGGAGCAGAATGGGTCAGGTTGGAGGTATATACAGGAAATGGAGAGAAATGGGGCTGGGGAGGGGGAGGGATCTGTACCTGGAAGA
Organism: Scyliorhinus torazame; assembly: GCF_047496885.1. Taxonomy (NCBI): domain Eukaryota; kingdom Metazoa; phylum Chordata; class Chondrichthyes; order Carcharhiniformes; family Scyliorhinidae; genus Scyliorhinus; species Scyliorhinus torazame. Next base: position 117,915,195 of record NC_092724.1, on the reverse strand, counting down.
GAGGTTTGCGAGTATAGAGGAACTGAAGGAGAAGGTACAGCTCCCAAGAGGAAGCAAACTTAGATTTCTACAGGTAAGAGACTTTGCACGGAAGGTCTGGAAAGAGTTCCACAAGCTGCCCTACAGGAGCAATTGCTGCTCCCGGATGTGGAAGGGGAGGTCAGGATCGGAGACATATGTGGATAGTTGGGAGAATAGGGAGGTGAGCAGGTGGTGAAAAATAAGGAGAAAAGTGAGAGGGAGAGCTGGGAGGGGAGATAAATTGGGGAATGTGGAGCGACGAGCTACGCAGGGTAAACATGACCTCCTTGTGTGCGAGGATGAGCCTGATACAGTTCAAGGTGGTACATAGTGTTGGGTGGGGTTACTGGGTTATGGGGATAGGGTGGAGGTGTTGACCTTGGGTAGGGTGCTCTTTCCAAGAGCCGGTGCAGACTCGATGGGCCGAATGGCCTCCTTCTGCACTGTAAATTCTATGATAGAGTGCATATGACTCGGGCGAGAATGAGTGGGTTCTTCCAGGGAGTAGTAGAAGAGTGCGAAAAGTGTGGGAAAATGGAAGACTCTTTCAAAGGCCAGCTGGCCAGAGAAATGGATTAACATCCCCAGACTCCTCCAAGGGAAGATGTCAGCGATAATCCTCACCGGTGGAAAAATGACAGAAACAGACGTCCTGTGGTGACCATGGAGTACAATCAGAATCATAAATTGTTTTTCCCATTTTCACCCCCCTCCCCTTCTCCCCATGATGAACAACTCCTCGAACATGGCCACGAACGCTCCTGCCTTGCCTCAAAGCCCTCAGCTGAACTCCTTAGTTCACGTTTGGTGGCTCCCACTCAAGACGGATTTTTCTGGTCTTTTCCCCGCCCGAAGGGCGAAGTATTTGAGTGCAGGAATGCCTAGGGAAGGTTTTACTCCTCTGGTGTGGCTGGTGGATGGATCCACTGACGAATAGTGGGGAAGAAGGAAAGAGCTGGTCAAGCAGAAAATCTTCATGGTGCGCCACAGGAAAAGATGGCGGAGGGCAACGGGGCTGCTCTGTCTGCCCAATGCTCGATGGAGCAGTTGATAGAGTTCCTCAGTGATAAGTTTTGGCAGCTGAGGAAAGAGGCTCTGGAAGACCTAGCCAAGGTGGTGGCACTGCTTAAATCTAGGATTGAGCGAGTGGAGCAGAGGCTGGAGTCCCAGGGTTTGGCAATCCAGAAAGTGGAGGTGGGGGTGGGGGAGCACGAGGAGCAGTTGGCCTCGTTGGTGGCTGAGATGGGAGTGATGCGGGAAGCCAGAAGAGGCTGAGAGAGAAGGTGGAGTATCTGGAGAATCGCTGCAGAAGGCAAAACCTCAGGATTGGCGGGTTTCCTGTAGGCATTGAAGGTGCAGAGGCCAGGGTGTACTCGGCAAAGATGTTGGAGCAATTGATGGAGGAGGTGGCCTTTGACCAGTCCCTGGAGATCAACCGAGCACACCGGGCGCTGATGAGGAGGTCGCAGGCGGACGAGCTGCCAAGGGCAATGGAGGGGTGCTCGCACTGCTTTCTAGACAAGGTGAAGGTCCTTCAATGGGCGATGCAGACCAGGGAAGGGAACGAGTTGCGGGTGTACCGGGACCTGGCAGCAGAGCTGGCGAGAGGCGGGCCGGGTTTATTGTTTAACTGGGTTATGGCTGCCCTCTTTAAAAAGGGGGTGAAGTTTGGAGTATTTTACCCACTCTGCCTGTGGGTAACTTTCCAGAAGCAGGAGTATTATTTTGGCACGTCAGAGGCGGCAATGGAGTTTGTGAGGGACAATTAACTGGGAGGAGTGTGAGGACATTGAACTTTGGAGGAGTTGTGCACATTTTTGAAAAGTTTTTGATGGTGGATTTTTGGGCGTAGCTCTTTTTTTTTTTTAAACAGGGGAACAACGATGGCGAGTGCACCTTCTGTTACTATTCAGAGATGTATGGTCAGGTGGATTGGGTGGGGGGGGGTGGAAGGTTGGAGGCCTTGGGCAGGACCATCATGCTAGCGGAGCAGGCTAGTTAACAGAAGTGAGGTGGCTGGTTCTTTATTTGAGGATTGCTGACAAGGGTGTGCTTGGTGTGGCGCTGTTGGAAAGGGATCGATGACGGTAAACATCCAAGGGTGGGCCTGGAGGGTCACATGACGCGGGTCGGGAGCTGGCTCAAAAAAGGAGTATGGTTGATTGGTTGGGGAGCCCCCCCCCCCCCTGCCAAAACCAGGCTGGTCACGTGGAAAGTGAAGGGGTTGAATGGGCCGGTCAAACGATCAGGTGTATTCACGCACCCGAGGAGTCTGAAGGTGGACTTGGCCCCTTGGGCTTTGTTGTCGGTGCCTCTACCGTTCTAGCCGGTCAGGTACTCCGTGAGCCCTGTGGTGGTGTCAGCCCCAAGGGTGTGGGGGCAGCTTTTGAAACTGGATGCGAGGTTTCGGGGGTGGCGGCAGACAGGGATTGAGCGATTTGGTGATCTGTTTATGGGGCAAATTTGCAAAGTTGGAGGACCTGGAGGAAGAGTGCGAGTGGCCCAGGGGGAACAGCTTTAGGTACCTGCAGATCTGAGTTTGTAAGGAGAGAGATGCCGTTTTTCCTGAGCTGCCAGACATTGTGCTGTTGAGGGACAAGATAGGGGAGGGAAAGTTGTCCGAGGTCCATAAGGAGTTGATGGATTTGGAGGGAGCACTGGTGGGAGACATAAAGCGAAAGTGGGAGGAGCTGGGAGGAAAGGTGGGGGCCGAGACGTGTGCAGAGGCCTTGCGGAGAGTAAACGCGTCCTCGATGTGCGCGAGGTTAAGCCTCATCCAGTTCAAGGTGATACATTTAGAGTACCCAATTATTTTTTTTCCAATTAAAGGACAATTTAGCATGGCCAATCCACCCAACCAGCTCATCTTTGGATTATGGGGGTGAAACCCACGCAGAATGTGCAAACTCCACACGGTCAGTGACCCAGTGCCAGGATCGAACCCGGGTCCTCAGCGCCGTAGTCCCAGTGCTAACTACTGCACCACCGTGCTGCGCTTCAAGGTGATACATAAGATGCATATGACAGTAGCAAGGATGAGGGGGTAGAGGATTGGTGTGGGCGGCGTGTGGGGAGGACCCACAAATCACGTCCACATGTTCTGGGCGTGTCCAAGATTTGAGAGGGTTCTGGCAGGGGTTCGTCGATGTGATGTCTGTGGAGGTGGCCCCGAGTCCAGAGGTGGCGATATTCGGGGTATCGGAAGACCCGGGTGTCCAGGGGATGAGAGAGGCTGATGTTTTGGGCTTTGCCTCCCTGATAGCACGGAGACGGATTTTGCTCAGGTGGCGAGACCCGGAGCTGCCAAAAGCGGGGTTGTGAATGAGTAACCTGGCGGAATTTCTGAGGCTGGAGAAGGTCAAGTTTGTCTTGAGGGGGTCGGTGGTGGGGTTCACCTGGAGTGGAAGCCGATCATTGATTTATTTAAGGAGGTTTGGGGGGGATCAGTGGGGGGGCGGGGTGTGGGTGAGGAGGGGAATGTGTGAAGGGAGTTGGGAGCAGGGGGGAGTGGGTTGGGTGTTGGTTGTTGATAAAGTGTTTGATTGTGCTTCTGCTTTTGTTTGTTTATATGAAAACATCTTGAATAAGATATATTTTTAAAAAAAGGAAATATGACAGAAATCTTTGAGGTGTCAAGCAAGGATGTGTCATCCTTTTCTACATCTTCATCCTTCACCTTGTCAAGAATAAGCTTCCCAGTGAAGTGGACATTATCTACAAGATGGACGGAAAACCTTTCAACTTCAACTGGTTGAAATTACAAGAAGAAACAACACTGACGTCATTCGTGGAGCTTCAGTATGTGGATGACAATGCCATCTCCACTCTCTCAATAGAGAATCTCCAAGCCATGTTTGATGCCTTCGCGGAAGCAAACCGTCTCAAACTGAGGAAGACTCAAGTCCTTCAACAACCCACCCCAGGGAAAGATCTGGTCTAGACCTCCATCAAGATCAATAGAGAAACACTCCCAATTGTGGAACATTTTCCCTACCTGGGGAGCCACCTCTCATCTAAGGCTGACATTAATGCCAAGATTCTACATCAGGGACTGTTTAGCACAGGGCTAAATCACTGGCTTTGAAAGCAGACCAAGGCAGGCCAGCAGCACGGTTCGATTCCCGTAACAGCCTCCCCGAACAGGCACCGGAATGTGGCGATGAGGAGCTTTTCACAGTAACTTCATTTGAAGCCTACTTGTGACAATAAGCGATTTTCATTTTTTCATATCCAATACACGAGCGCCTCCTTCGACTCTTCGCCGACTGCAGCATCTATGCTGATACCAAGATCCTCGTGTACTAGGCAGTCATCCTCCCAACTCAGAAATTTGGCGTACGAACAGGCGTCACCTCAAGGCCCTGGAGGGGTACAATCAACACTGTTTGAGACAGATTCTCTGCATTAGCTGGGAGGACAGGCGTACTAACATCAGTGCCTTGGAGGGCGGCAAGAGAACCAGCATTGAGCCCATGATCATCTGAAACAGAGTTAACGTTTTGAATCCATATGACTCTTCCTCACAGCTGAAGAGGGGTAGAAATGTGACTGATTATATTGTTGGAGAGGGGGATGGTGCAGAATAGAAGATCAGGGAGCTAAGGAGAGATTGACAAAAATGTCATGGACACAAGATGAACCTGGTTACCTTACATGGAAAGGGTCCCATTCCTCTTTTTAAAAAAAAAATTTGTTCATGGGATGTGTGCTTCACTGGCTGGTTCAGCATTTATTGCTCATCCTCGGTTACCTTTGAGAAGGTGGTTATGAACTGCCTTCTTGAACTGCTGCAGTCCATGTGGTGCAGGAACATCAAACGTTCTGCTAGAAAGGGAGTTCCAGGATTTTGACCCGACGATAGTGAAGGAATGGCGATATCATTCCAAGTCAGAATGATTTGTGGCTTGGAGGGGGATTTGCAAGTTCTGGTGTTCCCATGCATCTCCTGCTCTTGCCTTCTGCTGGTAGAGATCACAGGTTGAAGATGCTGTCGAAAGAGACATGGTGAATTGCTGTAGTGCATCTTGTAGATGGTTCACACTGCTGCCACTGTGCATTAGTGGTGGAGGGAGTGAATGTTTAAGATGGCGGATAGGGTGCCAGTCAGGTGGGCTAGCTTTGTCCTGGATGGTGTTGTGCTTCAGGAGTGCTGCTGAAGCTGCACTCAACCAGGCAAGTGGAGAGTTCTGTAGAAGTCATATGGACTCAAAACATTGACTCGGTTTCTCTCTCCACAATGCTGCCAGACCTGCTTAGTGTATCCAGAATTTTCTGTTTTTAGTCAAATGCTAACTTCATGTCAAAGGCAGTCACTCTCACCACATCTATTGTGGCCCATTGGTGGCCACTAAGCTAATGTTAATTGGTAGTTCCGAAAGTAAACCTGCAGTTCTATTTTTAATGGCGAAGCAACTTGGTGGGTACGATAATCCTTTTCTGGCTTCCCATTCCAGATGAAAGAGCACAGCATCCTCTTCCTTCCTCTCTGAGCTGGCCCTCTGCAGGGAATCAGATTTCACCAAGGGAAAATACTACATCCTGCAAGCTTTTGAGAAACTATGCAGTTCTCCTTTCAGGGTATTCACTGTTTTGATTGTCCATAAGAGTGAGTACAATTCAAGCGTTTTTCAACCATCCAAGGAAACAACAGACATGGGGCTGATTCTCCGTTCCTGAGGCTAAGTGCCGATGCCAACGGAGGATCCGTGGTGTTTCATTTTTTTTTTTATTAAATATTTTATTGAAAATTTTTGGTCAACCAACACAGTACATTGTGCATCCTTTACACAATATTATAACAACACAAATAACAATGACCTATTTTATAAACAGAAAATGAATAAATAATAAATAACAAAAATGAAAACTAACCCTAATTGGCAACTGCCTTGTCACAAGTAACACTCTCCAAAAATATAATTTAACAGTCCAATATATAATTATCTGTAGCAACGACCTATACATACTATACAGTATATATTAACAACCCTGAGAGTCCTTCTGGTTCCTCCTCCCCCCCCCCCTCCCCCTCCCCCGATCCTGGGCTGCTGCTGCTGCCTTCTTTTTCCCATTCCGTCTATCTTTCTGCGAGGTATTCGACGAACGGTTGCCACCGCCTGGTGAACCCTTGAGCCGACCCCCTTAGGACGAACTTAATCCGCTCTAGCTTTATAAACCCCGCCATGTCATTTATCCAGGTCTCCACCCCCGGGGGCTTGGCTTCTTTCCACATTAGCAATATCCTGTGCCGGGCTACTAGGGACGCAAAGGCCAAAACATCGGCCTCTCTCGCCTCCTGCCCTCCCGGCTCTTGTGCAACCCCAAATATAGCCAACCCCCAGCTTGGTTCGACCCGGACTCCTACTACTTTTGAAAGCACCTTTGTCACCCCATCCAAAACCCCTGTAGTGCCGGGCATGACCAAAACATATGGGTATGATTCGCTGGGCTTCTCGAGCACCTCGCACACCTATCCTCCACCCCAAAAAATTTACTGAGCCGTGCTCCAGTCATATGTGCCCTGTGTAATACCTTAAACTGAATCAGGCTTAGCCTGGCACACGAGGACGACGAGTTTACCCTGCTTAGGGCATCTGCCCACAGCCCCTCCTCGATCTCCTCCCCCAGCTCTTCTTCCCATTTCCCTTTTAGTTCATCTACTATAGTCTCCCCTTCGTCCCTCATTTCCCTATATATATCTGACACCTTACCATCCCCCACCCATGTCTTTGAGATCACTCTGTCCTGCACCTCTTGTGTCGGGAGCTGCGGGAATTCCCTCACCTGTTGCCTCGCAAAAGCCCTCAGTTGCATATACCTGAATGCATTCCCTTGGGGCAACCCATATTTCTCGGTCAGCGCTCCCAGACTCGCGAACTTCCCATCCACAAACAGATCTTTCAGTTGCGTTATTCCTGCTCTTTGCCACATTCCATATCCCCCATCCATTCCCCCCGGGGCAAACCTATGGTTGTTTCTTATCGGGGACCCCCCCAAGGCTCCAGTCTTTCCCCTATGCCGTCTCCACTGTCCCCAAATCTTCAGTGTAGCCACCACCACCGGGCTTGTGTAGTTCCTCGGTGAGAACGGCAATGGGGCTGTCACCATAGCCTGTAGGCTAGTCCCCCTACAGGACGCCCTCTCTAATCTCTTCCACTTCCTCTCTCATCCACTTACTCACCATTGAAATATTAGCGGCCCAATAATACTCACTTAGGCTCGGTAGTGCCAGCCCCCCCCTATCCCTGCTACGCTGTAAGAATCCCTTCCTCACTCTCGGGGTCTTCCCGGCCCACACAAAACCCATGATGCTCTTTTCAATCCTTTTAAAAAAAGCCTTCGTAATCACCACCGGGAGGCACTGAAACACAAAGAGGAATCTCGGGAGGACCACCATCTTAACCGCCTGCACCCTCCCTGCCATTGACAGGGATATGCAATGTGCCCCAATTCTTAGCTATCTGGATCCCCAGGTAACGAAAGTCCCTTGCTACCTTCCTCAACGGTAGGTCCTCTATTTCTCTACTCTGCTCCCCTGGATGCACCACAAACAACTCACTTTTCCCCATGTTCAATTTATACCCTGAAAAATCCCCAAACTCCCCAAGTATCCGCATTATTTCTGGCATCCCCTCCGCCGGGTCCGCCACGTATAGTAGCAAATCGTCCGCATACAAAGATACCCGGTGCTCTTCTCCTCCCCAATCCGTGGTGTTTCATGACGGGAAGATCGGTGCGAAACCCTCACGATTCTGCAACCGGTGAGGGGCTAGCACCGGCGCTGTGTGAAACCGCGGGAACGCAGAACTCGTGGAAAATGGTTGGAGAATCGCCGGGTCCATGCTGCACATGTGCAGGGCTGACAAGCTGCAGCCGCGCATACTACTTCAACCCCCACACGTGCACCGATCGCGCTAGGAAAGATGGCGCCGGCTGTGCTGGACCGCATACCCGCTCACCCCGGCCCCACAGCCCACCTCTTGGCCACCCACCCCCACTCCCCTCAGCCCTGGCAGAAGCCTCCTGGCCAGTGGAACGGATCCCGGCCGAGTGTGGCGGTGCTGGATACTCGGTCCGCACGCCCTCTTTCTCTCTCCGTAGTTGCCATGCCAGGCTCACGACTGCTGAGACCACACGTGGCCCGCGCTTTCGGGAACTCGGCCCATCGGAGGCGAAGCATTGTGGGTGGGCCCGCTAATGACATTTCAACAGGGTTGCAACTACGTGCGGCGCTCATCTCGATGCTGCCTATTTGGAGGGGGCGGAGCATCACAACCCACCGTCAAACCGACGTTGGGAGCCATTCTCCGTCCGATCGTCATTCCCAATTTTGCCATCGGGCAATGGAGAATCCCGCCCAAGATCTTTGTCAGTTGATAAATCCAAGAAAAGTCTCTGGAAAAAGGCAAACAGATCTACATAGAACATAACAGCGCAGTACAGGCCCTTCGGCCCTCGATGTTGCGCCGACCTGTGAAACCACTCTAAAGCCCATCTACAATCCTCTGATCATCTTATATGCCTCAATTAAGTCACCTCTTAACCTTCTTCTCTCTAACGAAAACAGCCTCAAGTCCTTCAGCCTTCCCTCATAAGACCTTCCCTCCATACCAGGCAACATTCTGGTAAATCTCCCCTGCACCCTTTCCAATGCTTCCACATCCTTTCTATAATGCGGCGACCAGAATTGCACGCAATACTCCAAATGCGGCCGCACCAGAGTTTTGTTCAGCTGCAACATGACCTCATGGCTCCGAAACTCAATCCCTCTACCAATAAAAGCTAACACACCTTACGCCTTCTTAACAACCCTCTCAACCTGGGTGGCAACTTTCAGGGATCTATGTACATGGACACCGAGATCTCTCTGCTCATCCACACTACCAAGAATCTTACCATTAGCCCAGTACTCTGTCTTCCTGTTATTCCTTCCAAAATGAATCACCTCACACTTTTCTGCATTAAACTCCATTTGCCACCTCTCAGCCCAGCGCTGCAGTGTACCCATGTCCCTCTGTAACTTGTAACATCCTTCCGCACTGTCCACAACTCCACCGACTTTAGTGTCATCTGCAAATTTACTCACCCATGCTTCTACGCCCTTGTCCAGGTCATTTATAAAAATGACAAACAGCTGGCCATTATTGATCTATCAAAGGGCTATGACTCCATCAACCCAGAAATCCTTCACAAAGTCTAGAAACTTGGATGTCCAGCAAAATTCATTTCCTGTGACTCCTCCATAACATTGTGAGAGAAAGTGTCCTTTGCAAAAGAGACCAAGCCCCTTAGTATCCAGATGGGTGTCATGCAAGGTTAAGTGATTCACTATCTACCTCAGCCTTGTCATGGAATCCATTCATGAGCAACTCCCAAAAGGGGTCATATGATTACGTTTTTGACTCGACAGGCACCTCAACCGGTCCAGAGCCAAGGTTACTGGCTCAAACAAATGTATGGCTTCAATATGCGCAGTAGCGGCCCACACTGGGACTTCCTGTCTGTTAACCAACCTTCCAACCATGCTATTATAATACCCAACTCCATACGCATATATCTTGTTTCTTAAGCTTTTGGGTATCACCCTATCAAATGCTTTTTGGAAATCCAAATATTATATCTACAAATTTCCCTTTAACGCACCTACGATCTACATCCTCAAAAAACTTTAATACATTTGTCAAACACTATTTCCCTTTTGTAAAACCATGTTGGTTTTGTCTGATAAAACTATGATTTTGTAAATGCATTGTAAAGACTTCCTTAACAATAGATTTCAGTATTTTCCCGATGACTGACGTCCGGTTAACTGGCCTGTAACTCCCCGATTTCTCTCTTGCCTTTTTAGAATACCAGTATTAAATTTGCCAACTTCCTGACTGCTTGGTCCATTATAAAATCTGGGAAATTTTGGAAAATTATAACCAGCAAATCCGCTATCTCTGCAGTTCTCTCTTTTAGAACCCTCGGATGTACACCATCAGATCCTGGGAATTTGTCAGATTTTAGTCCCTTAACTTTCTCCATTGCTTTTTCTTTGCTGATTATCTCAAATCCCACTAGTGGGAGAGGTTTATTTATCGCCATAGCTATTACCCCATCAATCTTAGCCAGCTCTCCCCTCATACCTAATGTAAAGCTATGTTTAAGTTTATGATTCTTGCTTGTGATTATGGTATTTCGCTTTCAACTTAATATGGAATTCAATTGTATTATGATAACTATTTCTTAGTGAGTCATTTACAATGAGATTATTAATTAATACGACCTCATTGCAAAATACTAGATCTAAAATAGCTTTTTTCCTGATCAGTTTCACAACGTGGTGTTCCAGAAAAGTGTTGCAATTTACAATTAATCTTCCAGATCACCTTTGCAAATTTGATGTTTCCAGTATATATGAAGATTAAAGTCTCCCAGAATTTCCATTTTTTTTTTTAAACTCAAGGGGCCGATGAATAAATTTCAGAAACATAGGTTTGGCACAACAATTTCAAAACAATCTTGAGGAATGAAAAGAAACAGCTTGCTGAGCAAAGTAACGAGTAATAAATAAAGGTGGGTATTAGAGTGTAATAGGGTGAGAGCATGCGTTTCCGGCTCACTCACAGACTCAGGGTGCTCACTTAGTCACCCTCAACCGAGTGAGAGTGGATGAGCGTACATGATGGTGCATGTGGGTGAGGGTGAATGAGAACACGGATACCGTGTGTGTGTGTGTGGGGGGGGGGGGGGGGGGGGCAGATTGAAAAAAATAAAAATAAACATTTTATTGAGGTATTTTTTGGTATTATAACAACAACACAATAAACAATGTGCATGAAACTATAAACACAGTGCAAAAAGCCATCTCCCTCCCTTACATGTCCCACCTTTATTAACCCCCACCCCTCTGCTGACGATGAATTTTCCACAAACGGTTGCCACCTCTGGGCGAACCCTAACAGTGACCCTCTCAAGGCGAACTGGAGTTTCTCCAGAGAAAGCTAGCCATGTCCGATAGCCAGGTCTCTGACTTAGGGGGCTTTGAGTCCCTCCAAGCTAATAGTATCCGTCTCCGGGCTACCAGGGAAGCAAAGGCCAGAACGTCTGCCTCCTTCTCCTCCTGGATTCCCAGGTCTTCCGACACCCCGAAAATCGTCACCTCTGGACTCAGCGCCACCCTTGTTTTTAACACCGTGGACATGACATCTGCAAACCCCTGCCAAAATCCCCTAAGCTTTGGACATGCTCAGAACATGTGGACATGGTTCGCTGGTCCTCTCGCACATTTTGCACACCTGTCTTCCACCCCAAAGAATCTGCTCATCCGGGCCAGTCATGTGAGCCCGGTGAACGACCTTAAATTGTATCAGGCTGAGCCTGGCACATGTTGCAGACGCGTTGACTCTACTCAACGCGTCCGCCCATAGACCATCCTCTATCTCTCCTCCCAGCTCCTCCTCCCACCTGCGTTTCAGCTCCGCGGTCTGCGTCCCCTCTGACCCCATAAATTCCTTGTAAATGTCCGAGACGCTCCCTTCTCCGACCCACCCTCTGCAAACTACCCTGCCCTGAATCCCCCATAGCGGTAGGAGCGGGACGGTTGACACCTGTTTATGTAGGAAGTCCCGCACCTGCAGATACTTGAATTTGTTTCCCCTCGCCAACCCAAACTTCTCCTCCAGCGCCCTCATACTCAGAAAGCTCCCCTCTATAAACATATCCCCCATCCTTTAATTCCAGATTTTTATTGAATTCAAACATCACCATCTACCTTGGTGAGATTCGAACTTGGGCCCCCAAAGCATTACCCTGGGTCTCTGGATTTGGCCCTCGGGCAGGCAATGGCTAGTGGGGTACCGCAGGGATCAATGCTAGGACCCCAGCTATTCACAATATACATATATATATTTAAAAAATATATCTTTATTCAAATTTAACAGATTTTCAACAACCCCTCCCTCTACAGAAGAGAGAAACAAGAACATAAGAACACCACCCGCAAGAATTATACATAAAATTTCCGCAAACTACAATAACCCCTCATATAACAATAAAAACACAAATAGGAAAACACCCCACCCTAACCCAAACGCCACCCCAGAAGAAAAAACCCTCCCCACCCCCCCGCTCTCCCCGGGTTGCTGCTGTTGCTGACCTCCTCCTAACGCTCCGCGGGAAAATCTAGGAACGGTTGCCACCGCCTGAAGAACCCTTGCACAGACCCTCGCAAGGCAAACTTTATCCTCTCCAGCTTGATGAACCCTGCCATGTCATTAATCCAGGCTTCCACACTAGGGGGCTTCGCATCCTTCCACAGTAACAAAATCCTCCGCCGGGCTACCAGGGACGCAAAGGTCAGAATACCGGCCTCTTTCGCCTCCTGCACTCCCGGCTCGTCCGATACCCCAAATAGTGCTACCCCCCAGCTCGGCTTGACCCGGGCGTTCACCACCTTTGACATAGTCCTCACAAAGCCCCTCCAAAACCCATCCAGCGCCGGGCACGTCCAGAACATATGGGCCTGATTTGCTGGGCTCCCAAGCACCTCACACATCTGTCCTCCACCCCAAAGAACCTACTCAGCCTCGCCCCTGTCATATGCGCTCTATGAACAACTTTAAACTGTATCAGGCTGAGCCTGGTGCAAGAGGAGGAAGAATTAACCCTACTCAGGGCATCAGCCCACAGACCCTCATCTATCTCCTCCCCGAGCTCCTCCTCCCATTTGCCCTTTAGCTCCTCCACCAAGGTCTCCTCCTCTTCTTGCAGCTCCTGGTAAATCGCCGAGACCTTGCCTTCTCCAACCCATACCCCCGAGATCACCCTGTCCTGCATCCTGCGTGCTGGAAGCAGTGGGAATTCCCTCACCTGCCGTTTCACAAACGCCCTCACCTGCATATACCTAAAAGCGTTTCCCGGGGGTAGCCCAAATTTCTCCTCCAGCGCCCCGAGGCTCGCAAACGTCCCATCAATGAACAGGTCCCCCATTCTTTTAATCCCTGCCCGATGCCAGCTCAGAAACCCCCATCCATCCTTCCTGGGATGAACCAATGGTTCTCTCGAATCGGGGACCAAACCGAGGCCCCCACCTCACCCCATGACGCCTCCACTGCCCCCAAATCTTCAGAGTCACCGCTACCACCGGACCCATGGTTTACCTTGTCAGCGGCAACGGTGCTGCCACCAGCGCCCTCAGACTCGTGCCTACGCCATCTCTGGCCTCTTCCACGCCGCCCCCTCCACTTCCATTACCCACTTACGGATCATCGCCACACTGGCTGTCCAGTAGTAGCCACATAGATTCGGCAAAGCCAGCCCTCCTCTGTCCCTGCTATGCTCCAGGAAAACCCTTTTTACCCTTGGGGTCTTATTCGCTCACACGAATCCCATGATGCTCCTGCTTACCCGTTTAAAAAAGGCCTTAGGGATCAGAATGGAAAGGCACTGAAATACAAAGAGAAACCTCGGAAGGACCGTCATTTTAACCGACTGCACCCTACCCGCCAGTGAGAGTGGCAGCATATCCCATCTTTTAAAATCCTCCTCCATCTGCTCCACCAACCGCGTCAAATTGAGCTTGTGCAGGGCCCCCCAACTCCCTCCACTGGGTCCGCAACATACAATAACAGGTCATCGGCATACAGCGACACCCCCCCCCGAACGAATCCCCTCCAGTTCCTGGACTCCCTCAATGCCATGGCCAGCGGCTCAATTGCCAGTACAAACAACAAGCGGGACAGGGGACACCCCTGCCTCGTCCCCCGGTACAGCCAAAAGTACTCCGACCTCCGTCGGTTCATAGCCACACTCGCCACCGGAGCTTTATATAGTAGCCTAACCCAACTGATGAACCCCTCCCCGAACCCAAACCTCCGCAGCACCTCCCAAAGATACTCCCACTCCACCCTATCGAAGGCCTTCTGCGCGTCCATAGCCGCCACTACCTCCGCTTATCCCTCCACCGAAGGCCTCATAATTACATTAGGGAGCCTCCGCACATTGGTGTTCAGCTGCCTACCCTTCACAAATCTGTCTGGTCCTCATGAATCACCCCCGGGACACAGTCCTCAATTCTCATGGCAAGAACCTTCGCCCGCAACTTCACGTCGACATTGAGGATCGCGATCGGCCTGTGCGATCCACACTGTAATGGGTCCTTGTCCCGCTTCAAGATCAAAGAGATCAGCGCCCTGGACATTGTCGGGGGCAAAGTCCCCACTCCCTCGCCTCATTGAAAGTCCTCACTAGCAGCGGGACCAGCAGGTCCACGTACTTCCTATAAAATTCTTCCGGGAACCCATCCGGCCCCGGGACCTTCCCTACCTGCATGCTCCCTAGTCCCTTAACCAGCTCCTCCAGCCCAATCGGTGCCCCCAGCCCAACCACCTGCTCCTCCTCTCCTCCACCCTCGGGAACCTCAGCCGATCTAGAAATTGGCACCCCCCCCCCCGTCGGGGGCTCAGACCTATACAGCTCCTCATAGAAGTCCCTGAATGCCTCGTTTATTCCCACCGCACTCCGCACCGTATTCCCCCCTTTATCCCTAACTCCACCAATCTCCCTCGCTGCCTCCCTCTTCCGAAGCTGATGTGCCAGCATCCGACTCGCCTTCTCCCCATACTCATACGCCGCCCCCTGCCCTTTCCTCCACTGCGCCTCTGCTTTACCAGTAGTCAGCAAGTCGAATTCCGTCTGGAGGTTCCGTCGCTCCCCAAGTAGTCCCTCCTCGGGGGGCCTCTGCATAGCTCCTGTCCACCCTTAATATATCCCCCACCCCAGTCTCTCCCTCTCTCTCCTCTCCCTATGGGCCCTAATGGAGATTAGCTCTCCCCTGACCATCGCCTTCAACGCCTCCCAGACTACCCCCACCTGCATCTCCCCATTGTCATTGGCCTCCAAGTATCTTTCGATACACCCCCGAATCCGCCTGCACACCTCCTCATCCGCCAACAGTCCCACATCGAAGCGCCACAGCGGGCGCTGGTCCCGGTCCTCCCCCAGCTCCAGCTCCACCCAATGCGGGGCATGATCTGAACTGGCTATGGCCGAATATTCTGTGCCCTCCACTCATGGGATTAGCGCCCTACTCACGATGAAAAAAGTCTATCCGGGAGTAGGCTCTATGGACGTGGGAAAAAAAGGAAAATTCCCTGGCCACCGGCCTGGCAAACCTCCATGGATCCACTCCCCCCATCTGGTCCAAAAGCCCCCTTGGCCACAGCCGGCCTCTTACCCGTCCTGGACTTAGACTGGTCCAGTGCGGGGTCCAGCACCGTTTTGAAGTCCCCCCCCCATTATCAGGCTCCCTGCCTCCAAATCCGGAATCCGACCCAACATGCGCTTCAGTAATCCGGCATCATCCCAATTCGGGGCATATACGTTCACCAATACCATCCGCACACCCTGCAACCTACCACTCACCATCACGTACCGACCTCCATTATCTGCCACAATGTTCAGCAGCAGCAGCAGCACATACACCGCCCCCCCCCCCCACACCCCCCACCACCACTAGCCATCTCCCTTTTTAGGCCAGCCACGCGCCCGCGCCTCCCGCACCCTCCACTCCCCCAGGCGGCGGACCCCCGCCCCGACTCCCTCTCCTAGCTCCAGCTCCCCTTTGGCCAATGCAGCAGCAATCCAGTTCCCCCCCCCTCCTCTCAGCCCCCCCCAGCTAGATCCTCCTCTAGCCGTTTTGCTCCCCCCGTAAGTCAGCTGACTCCTGCTGACCCCGACCTCTCCCGCCACTCCATCGACCCCCCAGTGTGAGAGTCCCTCCACCTCCCCCTGGCAATCAGTGTGTGCTCCCCTCCAGCACCGCCCTTCCCCCCCCAACCCCACCCCCTTCCTTCCCTAGCGTGGGAAAATGCCCGCGCTCTCTATCCAAGCCGGCTCCGCCCCGCAGCTCCCTTTTTGCGGCCTTGTATCAACTCCCCATCCCCGAGCCACCAACCCCCACCCCCCCTTGCGGGGCCCGGTCCTTCCAACACCGATGCCCACATCACACAACCCTCACATCGAACCATTTCGCCCAACCCCACCCAGCACCAAAGAAAACAGAACAGAACAGAACATCCCCCAAAACACAGTGGGCGAGATTCTCCACTCCCGCGCCGGTTGGGAGAATCGCCTGGGCCGCCAAAATTTCCCGCGATGCCGGTCTGACGCCCTTCCGCGATTCTCCCAAGCGGCGGGAATGGCCCCGTCGAGTTCCGCGGGCCGCAGGCCGGAGAATCGCCGGAGACACCCAAAATGGCGATTCTCTGGCACCCCTGCTATTCTCAGGCCCGGATGGGCCGAGCGGCCAGGCCAAAACGGCAGGTTCCCCCCGGCGCCGTCCACACCTGGTCGCTGCCGTCGGGAACAGCGCGGGAACGCTGGGGGGGGGGGGGGGGATCCTGCACCGCGGGGGTACCTCAAATGTGGGATGGCCCGCGATCGGTGCCCACCGATCGTCGGGCCGTCCTCTCTGAAGGAGGACCTCCTTCCTTCCGCGGCCCCGCAAGATCCGTCCGCCATCTTCTTGCGGGGCGGACTCGGAGAGGACGGCAACCACGCATGCGCGGGTTGGCGCCGGCCGCGTCATGTATGCGGCGCTGCCTTTATGCGGCGACAAGGCCTGGCGCGTGTAGATGACGCGGCCCCGCTCCTAGCCCATTATCGGGCCCTGAATCGGTCAGGATAGGGGCCGTTTCGCGCCGTTGTGAACCTCGAAGGTGTTCACGACGGCGTGGGCACTTCGGCGCGGGAGAGGAGAATCCCGCCCCATAACCCCCCTAGGCACCCCCTCCCATCAAACCCTCAGTTCGAGTCCAATTTTTCAGTATGGATAAAGGTCCACGCCTCCTCCGGCGTCTCGAAGTAGTGGTGTCGATCCTGAAATGTGACCCACAATCGCGCTGGCTGCAGCATCCCGAACTTCACCCCCTTCCGATGTAGAACCGCCTTAGCCCAGTTGAAGCCGGCCCTCTTCTTGGCCACCTCCGCGCTCCATTGTTGGTATATTCGGATCTCTGTGTTCTCCCACCTGCTGCTCCGTTCTTTTTTGCCCCATCTCAGGACACACTCCCTATCCACAAAGCGGTGGAACCGCACCATTACCGCCCTTGGTGGCTCATTGGCCTTGGGCCTCCTCGCCAGGACTCGATGAGCCCCGTCCAGGTTCATGGGCCTCGGGAGAGCTCCCGCGCCCATCACCGCGTCGAGCATCGTGACCACATATGCCCCGGCATCAGACCCCTCCATTCCCTCCGGGAGACCCAGAATCCGGAGATTCTTCCTCCTCGACCGATTCTCCATGTCCTCAAATCTTTCTTGCCACTTCTTGTGCAGCGCCTCGTGCGCCTCCACCTTCACCGCCAGGCCCAGGATCTCATCCTCGTTCTCCGAGGCCTTTTGCCGCACCTCCTGGATCGCCACCCCTTGGGCCTTCTGGGTCTCCACCAGCTTGTCGACGATGCCTTCATCGGCTCTAGCAGTTCTGCCTTCAGCTCTGCAAAGCAGCGTTTGAGGAACTCCTGCTGCTCCTGTGACCATAGCGCCCACGCTGCTTGGTCTCCACCCGCCGCCATCTTGCTTCTCCTCCCTCGCACTTTTCGCTGCACTAAAATCACTTTCTTGACTGCTCCACTCCTGGTCCAATCCATACGGTGCCGGGGGAACCGTACTGTCACCTTCCCACGCTGGGAACCGTCGAACAATTGCCATTGGGGCCCCTCAAAAGAGCCCAAACGTCCGTTTCTGGCGGGAGCTGCCGAACATGCAACTTAGCTCAGCATAGCCGCACCCAGAAGTTCACAATATATATTAATGATTCAAATGAGGGAACTAAATTTGTTGGATAAGTCAGTACTCCACCATTTAATTCTATTTGTTCTACTAGCTCAAAGGATGCTTCCTGCATTCAGATAAAAAGGCTTGAATTTAAAACTTTTACTGCAATTTACTCGGACCTTATTTGCTGATGCACCATCAATGCTAAACCTGCTGTCCCTTCCTGTACACTCATTTTGTCTTTACTCACATTGCTGCAATGCTCAATTATCTCAACTTTTCTTTAACATTTTTCTCCTATGACTCTTCTGCAGAGTAGTTTAATTTAGATTTCTAAATTACACTGTTTAGCCAGCACACTGGTTGCTGCCAGGTTTAGGTAGGGCTGAATGCAACAGCCTCATCTCCAAGTACTGTTGCCAGTGCCCCTTGAATTGAAACGCTTTGTTCCCTCACTGCTTTTTGAACCATGCATTTAATTCTCTAATTTGCTTCAACTCTATGCCAATGAGTACATGGCTCAGGCAACAATCCAGAGATGATTATTTTGGAGGTTACTTTTTTATTTTTATAAATTTAGAGAACCCAATTCTTTTTTTTCCAATGAAGGGGCAATTTAGCGTGGCCAATCCACATACCCTGCACATCTTTTTGGGTTGTGGGGGTGACCCACACAGACACGGGGAGAATGTGCAAACTCCAATCTTTGACGTTCTGTGTTTTAATTTGGACCTTACACTCCCCACACAAACAAAGATACACACACCCACCCCACACTGGTATATACTCCAAACACATACACTGTGGACTCTGGAACAGTTCCCACAGATTGGAGGGTGGCTAATGTAATCCCACTATTTAAAAAAGGAGAAAGAGAGAAAACAGGACATATAGACCAGTCATCTTGACTTTGGTAGTGGGGAAAATGCTAGAGTCCATTATAAAAGATTTAATAGCAGCGCACTTGGAAAACAGTGATAGGATTGGACAGAGTCAGCATGGATTTACAAAGGGAAATTATGCTTGACAAATCTACTGAAATTCTTCGAGGATGTAACTCGTAGAGTTGGTGAGGGGGAGCCAGTGGATGTGGTTTATTTGGACTTTCAGGAGGCTTTCTACAAAGTCCCACATGAGAGATTAGCATTTAAAATTAAAGCGCATGGGATTGGGGGTAGTGTATTGAGAGGGGTAGAAAACTGGTTGGCAGACAGGGAACAAAGAGTAGGAATAAGCAGGTCTTTTTCCAAATGGCAGGCAGTGACTCGTGGGGTACCACATGGATCAGTGCCAGGACCCCAGCTATTTGCAATATATATTAATGATTTAGATGATGGAACTAAATGTGAGATGACACAACGCTGACTGGGATGGTGAGCAGTGAGGATGATGCATAGATGCTTCACTGTGTTTAGACAAGTTGCATGAGTGGGCAAATGCATGACAGATGCAGTATAATGTGGACAAATGTGAGGTTATCCACTTTTGTAGCAAAAACAGGAAGGCAGATTATTATCTGAATGGCTGCAGATTGAGAGGGGAACGTGCAATGAGACCTGGGTGTTCTTGTACACAGTCCTTGAAAGTAAGCATGCAGGATCAGCAGGCGGTAAAGAAGACAAATGGTATGTTGGCCTTCATAGTGAGAATTTAGAGTACAGGAACAGGGATGTGTTGCTGCAATTATACAGGGCCTTGATGAGACCACACCTGGAATACGGTGTGCAGTTTTGGCCTCCTCACCTGAGGAAGGACGTTTTTGCTACAGAGGAAGTGCAGCAAAGGTTCACCAGACTGATTCCTGGGATGGTGGGACTGACATATGAGGAAAGATTGAGTCAGTTAGGATTATATTCACTGGAGTTTAGAAGAATGAGGGGGTATTCCATAGAAATTTCTAACATTTTAACAGAACTAGATAGCGTAGGTGCAGGAAGGATGTTCCCGATGACAGGGGGGGGGGTTCAGAACCAGGGGGGGGGGGGGGGCAGAACCAGGGGTCACAGCCTATGTATATGGGGTAAACTATTTAGGAACTATAGAATTTACAGTGCAGAAGGAGGCCATTCGGCCAATCGAGTCTGCACCGACTATTGGAAAGAGCAACCTACTTAAGCCCACACCTCCACCCTATCCCCATAACCCAACCTACCCTTTTTGGATACTAAGGCTATTTAGAATGGCCAATCCACTTAATCTGCACATCTTTGGACAGCGGGAGAAATCCGGAGCACCCAGAGGAAACCCACGCAGACACTGGGTGAACATGCAGACTCCGCACAGACAAGTGACCCAAGTTGGAAATCGAACTTGGGACCCTGGAGCTGTGAAGCAACTGTGCTAACCACTGTGCTACCATGCCACCCCATGAGAGGGGGAGAAAATTCTTCGCCCAGAGAGTGGTGAACCTGTGGAATTTGCTACCACAGAAAGCAGTTGAGGATAAAACATTGTATGTTTTCAAGAAGGAGTTAGATATAGCTCTTGGGGCTATAGAAATCAAAGGATATAGGGGGGAAACTGGAACAGGTTACGGAGTTGGATAATCAACCATGATCATATGAATGGTGGAGCAAGCTCGAAAGGCCGAATGACCTACTCCTGCTCTTAATTTCTATGTTTCTACATACCCCACACACTCGGATGCATCCATTCCTTACATACATATACTCAGACAGAGATAAACACATACAAACACACTGCCTACATGCAGATGCTCAGACACATGCACAAAGATAAACCACAGACTCCCCACCCCACAGATACATTGAACAACACAGTTATGTCATCCCTAACAAACTAAATGAATTCACCATTACAATGTCTTTGAAAAAGTAGGGATTCTATAGAAAATGAGCTGGAGGTCTTACTTTATGCAGTTTCATGAATAATTACTAACCTGAATAGTCCACAGTTTTCAGTTCATCCGTAGGTGGAGCAGGTTTAGCTATAAGCCTCTTCATTATCACTTCTTTCTTGAGTTTTTGTTTTCGAATCACCAATCTACTGGTGATAGGAATTATCTTTAAAGCCATCCGAGAACCATGAAGCTACCAGGGGCACAAACGGAAAAACAAATTTAATGAATTGATTGCTGCAGCGAGAAGGCGAGCCGCATCAGCTGCGGAGGCAGGCTGCGTCCAGGGATATATTGAAGATACGGACTGGGGCTGGGGATGTGGTCTTGGAGCCAGGGAAGATAAATTAGGCATTTAGGGAGTACTACCAGGGACTTTACGAGGCGGACCCGGGGGGAGAGAGGGACATGGGGCGGTTTCTGGACGAGCTGGAATTTCCCCTGGTGGAGGAAGCAAAGAGGCCAGGCTTTGGAGGAGCCCCTGGGGCTGAGGGAGGTGCTGGATAGTATCAGGGGTATGACGTCGGGGAAGGCCCCTGGGCCGGATGGGTACCCGGCGGAATTTTATAAGGAATTTGCGACGGACCTGGCATCTGTTGGGGGGGTTTAATGAAGCACTGGAGAAGGGGGAGTTGCCGGAGACAATGACGCAGACACTAATCCCCCAAAAAGGGAACAATCCGGTGGAATGTGTGTCATATAGACCCATTTTGAATATGGATGTGAAAGTATTGGCTACGTTGTTGGCGGGGAGGATGGAGGATTGTGTCCCGGGGTTGGTTGCAGAAGATCAAACAGGCTTCGTGAAGGTCAGGCAGCTCGCGAGTAATATAAGACGGCTGTTGAATGTGGTGATGAATCCGTCGGGGGCTCTGGTACCAGAGGTGGAGGTGCCCATGTACGCGGAGAAGGATTTGATCGGGTGGAGTGGCGGTACATGTTCGAAATTTTGGGCCGAGGTTTGTGTCATGGGTGCGGTTGCTGTATGTGGCACCAAGGGTGACGGTGAGGACGAATGATATGAGCTCACGAAGATTTGACTTGCACAGAGGTACGAGGCAGGGGTACCCACTGTCGCCATTGCTGTTTGCGCTGGCCATAGAGCCGTTGGTTCTCAGGCAGTCGGCGGAATGGTGGGGGATTATGAGGGGACAGAGGGAACATCGGGTGTCGCCCTATACCGATGACCTCTTGCTGCATGTTTCGGATCCGTTGGAGAGTATGGGAAGAATTATGAGCCTGCTAGAGAGGTTTGGAGGGTTCTCTGGTTGCAAACTGAATGTAGGGAAAAGCGAGGTATTCCCGGTGAATGAGCTGGGACAGCAGGCTAATTTAGGGGGTGGGTGCCATAGTTAATTTAGGTATTTGTGGATTCAGGTAGCGAGGGAATGGACGGGGCTTCATAAGTGGAACTTAATGAAGCTGGTGGGAGGCCAGGGAGGATCTTAAGAGGTGGGATACACTGCACTTAACGTTGGCGGGGAGGGTCCAAGTGGTGAAAATGAATATTCTGCCGACGTTCTTGTTTATCTTTCAGTCTCTCCCGATCTTTATACCAAAGACCTTTTTTCGGAAAGTGAATACGATCATCTCTGACTTTGTATGGTCAGGGAAGGTGCCGAGGGTGGGGAGGGCCCTGCTACAGAGGCAGAGGCAGCAGGAGGGTTGGCGTTGCCGAACTTGCTTCATTATTATTGGGCGGCGAATGTGGACAAGGTGCGGCGATGGTGGGAAGGAGAAGGGGTAGAGTGGGTTAGGATGGAGGAGGAATATTGTAAGGAGTCTAGTTTGAGGGATATGGTAACGGCAGCGTTGCCAATGGCTCCGAGTAGGTGTTCATGGAGCCTAATGGTGCAGTCCACGGTGAAGATATGGAATCAGCTGAGGAAGCATTTTAGGATGGAAGGGATGTCGGTGCTAACGCAGCTGTGCGAGAATCATGGGTTCAAGCCGGGGGGTGAAGGGTAAACGGGACCTCCTCTTGTACAAGGTTGAGCCTGATACAGTTCAAGGTGGTGCACAGGGTGCATATGGCACGGGCGAGAATGAGTGGGTTCTTTCAACGGGTAGCAGATGAGTGTAAGAGGTGTGGGCGGGGGCCAGTGAATCACGCTGGAGTTGCAAGAAATTGGGAAGATTCTGGGTGGGAGTATTCATGGTCATAGCCAGGGTAGTGGAGGGGGAGGTGGACCCGGACCATTTGGTGGCAATATTTGGGGTTTCAGAGAAGCCGGAGCTCATGGAGAGGAGGAAGGTCGGTGTCGTGGCCTTTGCCTCAGATTGCACGGCGGTGAATTTTGCTGGAGTGGCAGTCGGCATTGCCAGCAGGGGTAGCGGCTTGGTTGGGTGACCAGTACTACTTGCTGCTGTTGGAGAAGATAAAGTATGAGTTAAGGGACTCAGCAGAGGGGTTTGAGAAAAGGTGGGGGATGTTTGTGACCGTGTTTGAGGAGCTGTTCATCGCAGGGGTGTGAGGGGTGAAAAGTGGGGAAAATCTGTACAGACTGTATAGTTGATTGTTGGGAAGCATGTTTCCCGGGGTGTTTATTCGCTGTAATCTGCTTTGATACATGTTTGTCATAAAATACATTTTTTTAAAAAAAATTGATTGCTGCAGCTACCCAACTAGATGCAGTTTATCTTTTATGATCTGGCAATTCAGTCTTTTACTAATTTCCATTTAACATGTATGGATTTTTTCCACTACTCTGTCCTACACCTTCTTCTGTTTTGTACCATAAGAGCCTAATCCCCTAGAGCTAACCCAAGTAGAATTCTTCATTTATGAATCAGAACAGAGTTAGTAAGCAGTTTGACCCAATTCTGTCCTGGTCATTACTAACGGGGCACACTTTCACTTTTCAGCCAGGCTCTCTGGAGATGTGGGTGCTCCGAGGGATTTTGCCCCTCTCTTTTACCTACCTGAGGACAGCGTGGGAGGTGGGGCAGCTCATGGAAGTGCAGGGGTGTGGGGGGGGTGAATTAAGATGGGGAAATGGTTTGGGAGGGAAGAATGGGATGAAGGTGGTGGAACTGTAAGAGAGGAATGGAATAGGATTGGGAATGGGCATGGGATGAAAGGAATGTAATGGGTATGTAATGGTAGAGACAGGCAGAGGTTTAACAGAGGTTATCCAGACCTTGGGGTCTTGCCAACTGAAACCATGGCAACCAACAGTGATTAAAGCCAGGGTACAATTCTATGGATTCTATGAAAACCAGAGTGTCGAGCTGAAGGAGCACAGATATATCGGAGGGTTCTGGGTTGCAACAGATTACAGAAGCAGGGAGAGGTAAAGCCATGGAGAGATTTGAAAACAAGATGAGAATTTAAAAACTGAGGCATTTCTGACTGGGGACCAAAGTAGGTCAGCGAGTGCAGGGTGATGGCTGAACAGGATTTGGTGCAAGTGGGACGTGGGCAGCAGAGTTTTGATAAAAGACAAGTTATGGAGGAAATACACCAGCAAGGTTGCAAATATTGTGGTTTAGCCTGAAAACTTTTTCCAGGGAAAAATATGGAGTCAGTGGCTACAGGGATAAAGTTTGTGGGACGGACCAAATGGTCTGAACTAAGTGCATGTGGTGTGGTGGGTCTCTGTTGCAATCCAGGAAGTATGTGCCATCCTTGCATGTGAGAAACACAGTTGACTTTTAAAAAAGTCTCCTGCCAGTCCATTGTCTCTTACAAACTCCATCGCTTCCTCCTGTGTCCTAAAATAGTCTTCTCAACCACTGTAGGTCACCCAGAGGTGAGCCGGATACAGCATCCCAAACTTCACCCCCTTCTTAAAGAGGGCAGCCTTCACTTTGTTAAAGCCCGCTTGCCTCTTGGCCAGCTTCGCACCTGGTATACTCAAAGGTTTGCTACCCTCCCATCTGCCTGGCCCACCTCAGGATCTGCTCCTTGTCCAGAAACCGGTGCAACTGCACCACCATCGTCCTCGGCGACTCGCTGCCGTGCAGCTTCCTCGTCAGTGCCATGTGCACCCGGTCCACCTCTAGTGGCTGTTCGAAAACCATCTCACCCAGCAACTTTTCCAACATCCTGACCACATACAAGCCTGCTTCCGCTACCTCAATGCCCTCTGGCAATTCCACGATCCTCCAGTTCTGTCTCCGGGAGCGGTTCTCCAGATCCTCCATCTTCTCCTGAAGCCGCTTCTGGGTATCTCGCATCACCCCCATCTCGGCCGCCAATGAAGCAAGCCACTCCTCACGTTCCCCCCACCATCTCCTCCACCTTCTGGATAGCTTGGTTGTGAGAGTCCAACCTCATCTCCACACGGTCGATCCCCGCCTTAAGCGGATCCACCATCCTCGCCAAGTCTTCCGGAGACCCCTTCCTCTGCTGGGTGAACTTCTCGTTCAAGAAGTCTCCCAGCTGTTCCATAGACCACTGAGAGGGTAGGGCTGGTCCCTTACCCTCCGCCATCTCCCCCTGTATCGCAAGATAGGTTTCTCATTCCAAAAGCTCCTTTCGCCCAAAACCACTTCTGGTCCACAAATCCATCCACCGGTGGAACAAACTGTTCCTCCACCTCTCCTACACCGTTTTCCACTGAAACATCCACCCATTAATCAGGGAAAAGGTCCAAAAATGCCGCCACAAGCGGGAGCTACCAAATGTGCGACCATCGCCACCGGAAATCCCATCCTTACCCTTTTTAATAACAGCGAAATGTCCCATCGTCTTCGGAAGCGCCTCTTACCCACAGCACCTTCAAAGATCTCCACCAACAGTGATGCCAGCCTATCCAAAATTTTTTATAAAACTCCATCGGAAACCCATCAGGCCCCTGTGCCTTGCCATTTGCATCATCCCTATCGGCCCCCCTCCCCCGAACCTCCTCAATCCCCACTGGCTCTTCCAACCCTGCCCTTTCCTCCGCTCTTACTTTAGAACAACACCAAACCCCCAAACATTCCCATATATCCAACTGGTTTCCTGGGGGCTCCAATATTTTATAAAACTCCACAACTGCCTTGCTCAGCTGCTCCGGAACCACGATCAGCTCCCCTACCCCATCCAAGACCCGAACAATCTGTCATACAGCCGCCAGCGAGCGACTGATCTTCTACCCATATTCATATACTACCCCCTTCGCTCGCCTTAACTACCGAACCGCTTTTCCTGTGGACAGAAGGTCAAACCGTGCCTGCAATTCCTTTCTCCTCACCACACGTTCCGGAGTGGGATTCTCTGCATACTTCCCATCCACCTCCAAGATTTCTTCCACCAGCCGCTGCTGTTCCTACCTTGCCTCCCTGTCCACCTTAAACCAGATGATCTCACCCCTTACCACCACCCTCAGCACCTCCCAGACCACTAACGGCGACAAACCCCCCCCCGCCCCACCGTATCCAAATTCGGTATGACAGCCACCATCCTAGTTAGAAACCCTACGTTAGAGCGGCACGATAGCACAGTGGTTAGCATTGTTGCTTCACAGCGCCAGGGACCCGCGGTCGATTCCAGGCTTGGGTCACTGTCTCTGCGGAATCTGCACGTTCGCCCCCTGTCTGCGTGGGTTTCCTCCGGGTGCTCCGGTTTCCTCCCACAAGTCCCAAAAGACGTGCTTAGCGGTGAATTGGATATTCTGAATTCTCCTTCAGTGTACCCGAACATGCATCAGAATGTGGATTTTCACAGTAACTTCATTGCATGTTAATGTAAGCCTATTTGTGACATTAATAAAGATTATCATCCCAATTAGGGGCATACATGCAGCCTCCCATCCAAAGCACCTGTTACTATAATGTACCTGCCCCCTGGTGTGCCACCACCACTTCTCTCTGCATACTCCCCTCCCCCCCCCCCACTCAACCCCATCCCCCCACCATTCACACCCTCCAGACCCATCAAAACCTGTCCACACTGGTTCCGACGATCGCGGCCCCTCTCCCCACCTCACTCCAGTTCACTAGTCAACTTGCGTTAGCTAGCGAGGTGGCCCCTGCTAGAGCACCCTCCCCCCACATGCCCTATACCGAAAAACCAACATAAAGGCCCCCCATACCGAGTCCTTCCAAACATCCTAACAAAAAAGACCCCCAAACAAAGAGAAACAAATCCCACCGTAGAATCATAGAATCAAAATGCAGAAGGCCATCCGGCCCATCAAGCCAGCACCGGCCCCTGGAAAGAGCACCCTGCCCAAGTCCACTCCTCCACCTATCCCCCGTAACCTAGTAACCCCACCCTACCTTTTGGACACTAAGGGGAAATTTTGCAAGGCCAATCCACCCAACCTGCACATCCAAAACCATCCCCTTCCATCCACATTATGAAAAAAAGCAAAGTCCGAACTCAGCTCAGTCCCTATTCTTCGGGTCTTCACGAATGCCTCCGCCATCTCAAAGTCTTTGGAGTTGTGTATAACTCATAACGTTGCTGGGTAGACCACCCCAAACCGCATGTTGCTCTTGTAAAACGCTGCCTTTGCCTTACCAAAGGCCACCCGCCATCTTGCCAGCTCCATCGTGAGATCTTGCTTTCCCACCTCACCTCTGCTTCACCATTGGGGCAGCACGGTAGCACAAGTGATTAGCACTGTGGCTTCACAGCGCCAGGGTCCCAGGTTCGATTCCCCGCTGGGTCACTGTCTGTGCGGAGTTTGCACGTTCTCCCTGTGTCCGCGTGGGTTTCCTCCGGGTGCTCCGGTTTCCTCCCACAGTCCAAAGATGTGCAGGTTAGGTGGATTGGCCATGCTAAATTACCCGTAGTGTCCATAAGGGTTGGGAGGGGTTATTGGGTTGCGGGGATAAGGTGGAAGTGAGGGATTAATGTGGGTCGGTGCAGACTCGATGGGCCGAATGGCCTCCTTCTGCACTGTATGTTCTATGTAATCTATGTAATCTCAAAATATTCTCCTTCACCTGGTAGCTATGAAAGCAGACCATCACAGCCCTCATTGATTCATTCATCTTTGGCTTAGGCCGGAGTGACTGATGTGCCCTATCCAGCTCATAGAGGGAAAAGTTCTCCTCCTCCCCCACCAACTTGCTGAACATCTCCGCAAAGTATTCCGTCGGCCTCTGGCCCTCCAGCCTCTCAGGCAGTCCCACAATCCGCAGATTCTGCTGCCGTAACTTCCCCTCCAGGACATCCACTTTGGCTTCAGCTATTTAATACTTTCATGCAGCTTCCGCATCTCCTCTCCCATCGAGGTGAACTTGTCGCTGTGCCACGACAATGCCTCCTCTTTCCCCTTCAACACTTTTCCTTGCTCCCGCACCACCATCGGTGGTATTTCCCAGAGCCTCCTTTATCGGGGCCAGTGTATCATCCACAACTCCTTGAACGAGGTCATCATCTCCTTCCGAGGCCTATCAAAATGTTTGGCGAACTGACGCTCAAACTCCACGAACATCACCTCAGCCTCTGTAATAATGGGCGCAGCCTCACCCGGCGAGCTTACTCCCGCCATTTTTCCTCCCACAGAACTCTGCACCAAACTCAAGCTCTCAGACGGATATCACTTGTACCTTTCTGATCCCTATTTTTGTCTGGTTTTTCAACATCTTTTAATTGCCGCAACTTCCCTGGAGATGAATCATATAAAATATCCCCCCAAATCTGGGTGAAAAGGGCAAAAAAAGGGCAGCATGGTGGTGCAGTAGTTAGCACTGCTGCCTCATGTCACCGAGGACCCGAGTTCGATCCCCGTCCCAGATCACTGTCCATGCTGAGTTTGCACATTCTCCCCGTGCCTGCGTGGGTCTGACCACCACAACCCAAAGATGAGCAGTGTAGATGGATCGGCCACACTAAATTGCCCCTTAATTGGGAAACAAAATTAATTGGGTACTCTAAATTTTAAAAAAGTGCAAAAAACAAAAGCTCTAGCAGGTGCCAACCAAAGTGCGACCTCTACCTACAGGTCGTCAACGGATATCCTCATCTTTGTCACAATCATGTAGCTTGTCACTTGAGTTTGGTAAGGACTGTTTTGATACCATACAGGAGCAGAAATTCGGTCAGAGGGATTAAAGAATGGACTTCTAAGAAAGATGTGCACAGGTCTGGATGCTAGCAGCACGTTCCGTGAATTTTGGAAAAGAAAGAAAGGTTGTAGATGGTGCAGGGAGATACAGACTAAAGCACGAGTTATTTGAGTAAATACGCAATGAGATTTTCTGGGGAAGGAATCAGTACATCAGGAAAGTTACCTGTTAACAATATGAGCTGACGTGTGTGTCAGGAAAATTAATTGGATCATCAGCTGTTTAGTGGGAATCAGACCGAGGGAACAGGGTCTTATGGACAAGATAAGTTCGGAGAAGGGATATAAAGAAGCAAGAAAGGAACTAAAGAAAGATATGAATTCAGGTAGAGAGCAGGGGAGAGCTCAGTGGAAATTCTGCTGGGTGTCCTGGACATGGTGGTGGTGGCGGGTGGGGGGGGGGGGGGGGGGGGGGGGGGCAGCGTTGGTAGCTGAATGGTTTCAATCTTTGTTAAAATCCTGGAACTCGTCGTTGGAGGGGAGGATGGAAAAACAGGCAAGAGGGGTTTAAGAAGATGGCTTACAGTGGAGAACAGAAGCCGAGGGTTAACTTTGCATTCTACAATGATCTGGAAGAGTGAGGTGTTTTGGTAGAGGATAGTAGAATTCAATAGTGCTTTACATGGTCAAGCCAGAATTGCAGTTGAATGGTTAAGTCAGTAATCTGCCACAGATATTCAAGTTTGTGTCCTTGGACTTCAGGGCGCTTTGATGAGGGCCATACCAGGGAAAAAGAGTAATGATTTTAATGAGGACAATGGCATCAAAGATGGAGGTGAATGTGTTATCAAGGTGATTGGTGGCTGTGGAAATGGTTGCGATGAATGGAAAACTAAACATTAGACTGTGGGGAATGCAAAATATTTATTCAAAGTTCCTCTTGCATTATTTTAATGATAATCCTCAGTTTATCCTGGTTTGCTGAGAAGTGGAGACAATCTACCTGGCCAATATTTATCATTCAACCAACAGCTCTGAAACAGATCATTCAGTTATATATCTTTTGATGTTTGTGGATTGTATTTGTAATTCACTTATGGAATGTGGTGTTTCTGGCAAAGCCAGCATATTGTACGTACCTAATAGCCCTTGGGAAGATGGTAAGTGAGTCACTTTCTTGAACCACAGCTGAAGGTATGGTGGTGAAGGTACACTCAACAATTTATGGAGCAAGTTCCAGGACTTTGATCCAGTGACGGAAACATTTTGATTTAATTCTAAGACAGCATGTTGTGTGGCATGGGGGTGGGGGAAGGACTTGCAAGTGGTGGTGTTCCCATGCGTCTTCTGTCCATTACATTCTAGGTGGTAGAGATTGCGTTTTTGGGTGAAGGAACCTTGGTTAGTTGCATCTTTAGTTACATCTTGTTGCATTACATCTTGTACAAGGAACACACTGCTGTCATTGTGTGTCAGTGATGGGGAAATGAATGCTTAAGGTGGTAGATAGGTGCAGTTCAAGCTGGTTGTTTTGCCCTGGATGGTGTTAAGTTATTGAGTGTTAATGGAGCTGTAGTCATCCACACAAGTATTTCATCACAGTGTTGACTTGTGCTTTGGAGATGCTGGACAGGCTTCAGAGAGTGAAGTCACTAACCTACTTTTGTAGCCACAGTATTTATGTAACAGTTCAGTTTCTGGTCAATGGTAACCTCCAGGATTTTGATAGTGGGGGATTCAGCGATGGTAATGCCATTGCAATAAAGTGTGGGGGGGGGGGGGCGGGGTAAATTCTCCCTTTTTGGGTATGGTGATTACCTAGCACTCATGTAGCACCTATCAGCCCAAGCCTAAATGTTTTGCAATTATTGCTTCCTGTATGTTAGGTTGCTACGTTATCTGAGGGACCGTGAATGGTACTGAACATGGCAAAATGGTGAGGCTTGCATCAAATCAGTGCGACATTGTCACAACTTATCTACACTGCAAGATAAACGTAGGGAAAAGCGAAGTGTTCCGCGTGAATGAGTTGGGTCAGTGAGCTAATTTAGGGGGGACGCCATTTAAGGTGGCTAGAGACAGTTTAGATACCTAGGGATTCAGATAGTGAAGGAATGGGCAATGCTTCACAAATGAAATTTAACAAAACTGGTGGAGGAGGCTAGGGAGGATCACAAGAGGTGGGACATGCTGCACTTGACTTTGGCAGGGAGGGTCTAAATGGTGAAGATGAACATTCTGCCAAGGTTCATGTTCATATTCAGACATTCCTAATCTTTATACCAAAGCCTTCTTTTGGAAACTGTACACAATTATTTCGGACTTTGTATGGGCGGGGAAGGTGCCAAGGGTTAAGAGAATCCTGTTACAGACAGAGGCAGCAGGGAGGGTTGGTGTTGCCAAACCTGCTACATTATTATTGGGCAGCGAACGTGGAGACGGTGAAGCAATGGTGGATAGGAGAGGGGGTAGAATGGAAGAGGAATCCTGTAGGGGGTCCAGTTTAAGGGCAATGGTGAAGGTAGCATTGCCAATGGCGTCGAGCAGATACTCAGGGAGCCCGGTGGTGCAGTCCACGGTGAAGATCTGGAATCAGCTGAGGAGGCACTTTAGTATAGAGGGGAAGTCGGTGTTAATACTGGTGTGTGGAAACCACGGGTTTGAGCCAGGGAGGGATATAGATGGCAGTATTAGGAAGTGCAGTGAAGTGGGGATGGTTGAGGTAAGGGATTTGTATTTGAAGGAAGGGTTTGCCAGTGTAGATGAATTGAAGGAGAGGGTAGAGCTCCCGGGAGGAAGTGAGTTTAGGTACCTGCAGGTCAGGAACTTCGCACAAAAGATTTGGAAAGAGTTCCCTAGGTTGCAGAGGTACACCCTGCTGGAACGACTGTTGCTTCCGGATGTGAAAGGGGAGGGCAGGATCAGAGACATATGCAGGTGGCTGGGAGAGCAGGGAGGTGAGCAAGTGGTGAAGATTAAGGAGAAGTGGGAAGAGGAGCTGGGTGGGCAGATAAACTGGGGAGTATGGAGTGAGGAGCTATGAAGGGTAAATGCGACTTCCTCGTGCGCAAGGAGGAGCCTGATACAGTTCACGGGCGTACACGGGGTACATATGACGCAGGCAAAAAATGAGTGGGTTCTTTCAGGGGGTGGCAGATGAGTGTGAAAATTGTGGGCGGGGTCCAGCGAACCACGCACATATGTTCTGGTGCTGCAAAAAGTTGGGGAGATTCTGGGCGGGAGTGTTCGCACCGCTAGCAAGGTTACTGGGGGAGGAGGTTGAGCCGGACCCTTTGGTGGCGAAATTTGGGATATCGGAGAAGCCGGAGCTGATGGAGGGGAGCCAATGTTATGGTCCCCACCTCACTGATTGACCGGCGACGAATCTTATTGAAGTGGCGGTCAGCAACGCCACCCGGGGTAGCGGCCTGGCTGGGTGACTTACATGACTTTCTTCGACTGGAAAAGATCAAATATGAGTTAAGGGGTTCAGCGGAGGGTATCGTGGCAAAGTGGGGGATGTTCATAACAATGTTTGAGGAGTTGTTCGCCGCGAAGGGTGGGCAAAAAAGGGGGAAAATTTGTACAAACGAAATAGTCGGGTGCTGGGAAGTTTGTTTCACGAATTGTTTATGCGTTGTAACTTTTCATATACGTTCGTGTTATAACCTGCCTGAATACTATTGCCTGGGGACTTTTGATATCCCATAATGTATTTTAATGTATTGACAACTCAAAAATACAAAAGAATCAGCAACATGCAAAGAAAACAGTCACAAAAAGCAGTAATGTGTCAAAAGCATTTACAAGATACAAAAAACCACCAGCTCTCAAGCCAGCACACACACAACCACGCCTGGTCCCAACAATAACTCTACATTGGCGGAAAAACGGAGACAGAGAGACAGACAGACAGACAACACCCCTCCCCTCCCAAGAAGGCGCCAAAGTTCAATCCAAAACATTTCCTTTGAACAAGCCACCTGCTACAAAGCCACATGGGCAACACAGACCTCTGGAAAAGGACACACCGATGCGCTGCCCTAACGGCAGCCCCACATCGGTGAAAAGGCACCCGAACGAGCAGCACAGACCACCAGAAAAGGACACACCAATACGGGGCATGGCAGAAGAGAGAGAGGGATCTCCCTTTACAAAAACAAATACAGAGCAACCACAAGAAACCCAACAAACAATCAAATACAAATCAAAGCTGCCAGCACTCAACCCAGTGCACGCTCCCCTCCCACACCCTTTCCCGACTCCAGCAACAGCCCCGCATCGGTGAAGAGGCGCCCACAAGCAGCTCAGTTTACCGGAAAAGGACAGGCAGTGCGCGGTTGAGGAGAGGGAGAAAGAGAGAACACCCCTCCTCACCACGAGCACCAGGAAGGACCCCTCAACCCCAGTGCACAGAAGAAGGAGGGCCACAACTGGCAAGCACCCAGCGCCAAGCCCAAAATAACAATACACAACAAAAATAGAATAATAACCATACATTCTCCCAACAATAGAACACAACCAACATCAGTACAAACTGTTCACATAGTCAATTGGGCCACCGCCCTACTGCTCTCACAGTTCTGGCATCCAGTCTCTGGACACCGTCTAGTCCAAATTTCTTCGTGACCTTCACAAAAGTTTGGAATAAAATACATTTAGAAAAAAATCTTATCTACACTGCAAAATTCTGGTTTACATTCCCTGCAGAGGTTAATGTCCTCACCAAAATGTCATTCAATATAGCACACACCAGAAATGAGTGTAGGTGTCATGGATGGACATTTTGGAGTCAAAACAGTATACACCAAAAAAGGAACACTAAGGAGCCGAATTATGCAGCCACAAAGGGCAGTGTCGGCTGACACGTAACCCTGGTAGAATCATGCTCATGGTGGGAGGCTCTTCATCTGGGTTTCTCCATAAAACGGATTTTCACAGGAAAACCAAAGCCACATTCCAAACACACATCACCAAAATGGTACAAATAACATATATCTCCGTACCTCATTCAGATCCTCTGTTTTTATTGCCAGGGCCATGATGTCCTCTCCCTTCAAAATATCTTCCTTCTCTGGCTCCTCCTGAATTGGGAAAACCTCTTCAACTTCTCTTTTAATTTCCTTCTTCTTTTCTACTAAACACAACAATTATTTCACAGGACATTCAACCACAAGTGAAAAACAAATAGCAAATGTGCTTTTAGCCCAAGTGTGCAGAAGAAAGCAAAAAACACAACAACAACTTACATTTATACAGTCCCCCATATACAACAGAATGAAATGTCCTAAGGTGCTGCACAGTAGCACTGTTTAAAAAAAAAAAGTATAACACGAGCTACATATATATGCAGTTATGGGTCAGATTTTGACCAAAAACTTGATAGTTTGCTGACAGTGACGACAGATTTCTCTTTAGTTTTGCTTGCTGGTGGGCTTGGCAGCCATCTTGGGTGGGCCTGGTGCCTGTACTCTCCAAGCAGTTGCTGGATAAGCCCTTCTGGTGGAAGGGCAAGGAGTGTGGGAGGCACCCAATTTGGTTGGTCACCTGGAATGTAAGGGGGTTGGGTGGCCCAGTGAAAAGGTTGAGGGTAGTCGGTCACCTAAAAAGTTTGAGTGCTGATGTTGGGCTTCTGCAGGAGACTCATTTGTGGGTAAGGGGCCAGACTAAGTTGCGGAAGGGGTGGGTAAGTTATGTATTTCACTCGAGCTTTGACGGTAGGGCCGAGGGGGCCGCAATTTCAATCAATAAAAAGGTTCCATATGGTAGATATGTGATTGTTAGTGGGTCCTTGGCAGGTACCTTGGTGGTCCTGGTCAATGTCCATGGACTAAATTGGGATGATACGGATTTTGTTAACAGGTTGCTAACCTCCATTCCTTATTTAGACTTGCATCAACTAATCTTGGGGGGTGGGCGGGTGTGGGGGGGGGGGAAAGAGAGAGAGAGAGAGAGAGAGAGAGGGGGGGGGGGGATCAGAAGATGGAGCGATCTAGGTACAAGTCACAGGCTCCTTCAGGGGTGACAAAGGAGTTGTTGGCTTTTATGGAGTAGATGGGGGAGGGTCATTATTTGGATCCGAGGGATAAAGATTTTTTGTTTTTGTCCCCCATGTCCTTCAGATTTACTCACGGATTAGCTTCTTTGTGGTGGGTAGATCTTTCCTCCCCTGGGTGAAGCAGCTGGGTATTCAGTGATTGTGATTTCGGACCATGCTCCTCATTTTGTAGACTTGGTCCTAGAGTCAGGTCCCTCCCAGTAGCCGCCATGGAGGTTGGATACAACTTTGTTAGTAAACAAAGGATTTTGCGAACATATATCCTCTGCCATTGGGGAATACATCAAGTTTGACATGAGTGAGTCTATCTCACCTTCTATGCTATGGGAAGCCCTGAGGTGGTCATTAGGGGGGAGATAATTTCCTACAAGGAACATGTGGAAAGGACTGCGAGGGTGGAGCAGCAGAGGCTGGTGAATTCCATCCTACACCATCAATCCTCACTTGCCCTACCCCGGAGTTGCTTGCGAGCAGGAAAAATCTGCAGATGCATTTGAATTGTTATCAACAGGTAAGGCGGTGGCCAGCTGGTGTACTCTATGAATACAGGGACAAGGCCAGTCGCCATTTAGCTCATCAGTTGAGACGGTAGACTGCGTCCCAGGAGATTGTACAGATAAGGGACTCGGGTGGGAGTTTGGTTTCTGCCTCGTCTAAAATCAATACGGCTTTCATAACATTCTGTAGGTATCTCTATAGATCAGAGCCCCTGGAGGAGAGTTCGACCATGGTGATCTTTTTAGATGGGTTGTCTTTCCCATTGGTGGTGAGAGCAAGGCGAGAGGAGTTGGAATCCCCATTGGGCCCTGAGGAAATTATGAAATGTATTGGCTAATGCAGACAGGTAAAGCTCTCTGCCCTGATGGATTCCCCATTAAGTTTTACAAGACATTTGCAGGTCAATTAATCCCATTAATAATGGACATGTTGTCATGTGAGAGTACCTTTAAGAAATGGGTGTTTATAAATGGGTGTGTATATAAGTATCTGTAGTGAGAGTACCTTTAAGAAATGGGTGTTTATTACTGCAGTGATGTCAGAGAGTGGGTGGAGCTGGGCTGTCTTGTCAGCTTTTTACTTCGTTTTAGGCTGTTTGCTGCATGGTTTGTTTTAGTTTCATTTTCAGAGCTGGATAGCTGCAGTCACAGACAGAAGGTGTATGAATCTCTCTCTGTAATCTAAAGACTGTAAATCGATCATGGTGATTTAAAACTAATAACAGTAGTGACTTTAACCTGATGTGCTTCTGGTAAAAGGTGTTTTAAGTCTTATGGATGTTAAAAGGAAAGCTTAAAGGATTACTTAGTGTTGTATTCTTTGGGAGTTGTATTTGAATTAATGGTTGCTAAGATGTTCACTGGATGTTTTAAAAAGGTTAACTTGAGTTCAGAGAATAAACATTGTTTTGTTTTAGAAAATACTTCTCCATTTCTGCTGTACCGCACCTGTAGAGTGGGCCGTGTGCTCCCCATACCACAATCTATTAAAAGTTGTGGCTCAGGTGAACTCCATGATACACTTTGGGGTTCTCTAAACCCTGGCCCATAACAAATTGGGGGCCCGAGGGGGATAAAAGTCTATCTATTGGATTGGCTTAGCGAACTTAAAGACAGTGAGGGGTGAGCATATTGTGCTTGCTTTTCAGGTGTTGTATTTTAGTTTAAGTAGGGAGTGTGTTGTGGACAATGGCTCTTTCAGAGGCTCTGAAGTTTTTGGGGGTGGAGACGGCCACATGCAGTACCTTACGGACAGAGACTAAAAGCAGACTGTTAGATTTGGCAAAAACAATGCAGTTAACATTACTTGACAAAATGCGAAAAGATGAGGTAATTATGGCGGTGGCTAAGCATTTAAAGTTGCCTGACATACCAGTCTGACTCATTAGAAATGGCAAAGATCACTTCCGGTGTGGACCATGGAGTAAGTGGTCACACACAAGGGAGCTCCTGCCCAAGGTTACAGAAAATAGCTCTTTTTTAATCAACACGGGATGGCATTTTGATGAAAAGACGTAAGTGAATGTTGTAGGGGTACTTTCCCCCAGGAATGGTATGTCTCTTGGTTACCAGACCCGGCAGAAACAGTAAAGGATTTGGCTGGAGCTGCAGTAAAGACAAAGGCCTCTTCCAGCATGCAGGCAGGGGGAAGGGCAAGCTTAAAGGCTTCAAGCTGACTTGAGCGCCTTTATTAAAGGTGAATTCTAGCAGCAGAGGGAACAACTATGAAAAGATCTCACCAAGGCCATTGAAGAAGCGGGGACGAGGCTTCCGGTGGCGGCCATGGAGTAGGTCGCGCATTCGGCAGCTCCCGTCTGGAGCTCTTTTTCAGGAGTTTCCACAGACATTTTGGGGCAGATTGGTGAAGCGAACACTGCCAAAAGGATTCCATCTCTGTGGGACTTCCGGTGACTGCGGGCGGGAGGCAGCTGCGCATTGGAGGGCTCCCGTTCAGGAACGACATTGTCGGGGGTTAACGCCCGGTCTTAGGGCCAGCGAAGGCAGTGAAAGTCGGGAGACAGCACAAAGAAGGGAAATGTCGAAGACCGGCTAAAAAACAGCCGTGAAAAAAGCAGCTGAAAGTCCGTCGGGGAGTGAAAAGGTCACCGCGGGGTCAGTAAAGACAATGGAGGCTGGAGCGCTAGTGGAGGCCGCATTGCTTACGGCTGAAGAAATAACTAAGGTGATGACCGTGGAATTCGAAAGGCAGTTTACGAAACATATGGAGGCAATGAGGAAGGAGATGGGGGTGATTTTGAAAGTGCTGGTGGAGGAGGCAATTACCCCGGTGAGGACGGTGGTGGCGAGCACAGTGGCGGAGGTGCGGGAGCAAGGGGAGGCGCTGAAGGAAGTGGAAGCGACAGTACTGCAGCACAGTGGTCAACTTACCTCGATGGGGAATGAGATGCGGAAGGTGATGGAGATCAACAAGGATCTGCGAGGAAAAATGGAAGACCTGGAAAACAGATCCAGGCGACAGAATTTGAGGATTGTGGGGCTGCCTGAAGGAGTTGAAGGACCGAGGACGACTGAGTATTTTGCCGCGATGCTGGTGAAACTATTGGGGGTGGGGGAGGATCCCTCCCGATATGAACTGGATCGGGCTCATCGGTTGTGGAGGCCTGTACCAAAGGCGAGTGAGCCGCCAAGGGTAGTGACTCTGTGCTTCCGTAGGTACAGTGTGAAGGAGAAGGTCCTGTGCTGGGCCAAGCAGAAGCGGGTGGTGCAATGGGCTGGAGCTGGTATACGCCTATACCAGGACTTTACGATGGAGCTGGCGAGGAGGCGGGCTGCCTTCAACCGGGTGAAGAGGACACTGTACGTTAGCAGGGTGCAGTGCGGCATTGTATATCCAGCGAAGCTGAGGGTGACCTCCAAGTTCAAGGACTTTTATTTTGGGACGGCAGAAGCAGCGGAGGAGTTTGTGAAGGCAGAAGGACTGTGGTAGAATTGAGAAATGGTCATGTACCAATGTAGCCTCATGACTGTATTTTTTTTTCTTTTTTGTTTCACTGCATGCTGGTGTATGGACTATAGGAGCCAACGTTGTGTTTATTTGGACAAGGGAAGAAATGGGACTTTCAGTCGAAATGAGGGCTCTTTGGGGTGTAGGTGGATATGCGGGGTGTGTGTGCTAAAAGGGGACTTATTGGTTTTTCCTGGGGCCGGGCAAGGGGGAAAGGGACCCGGGCGGGGGCCTCCACGCTGGCCGGTTTAAGCCGGCCAGTGAACGGGAGTGAGGTGGGGGAAGGGGCTGCAGCCATCGGAGCCTGGCAGAACAGGGTCCGAGTGGTCTAGCCGGGGTGGAAAGTTGGGGGGGAAGGAACCGAGTTTGGGGGGAGGAGTTTTACAAGAGGAAGTGGAGGGGGAGGAGTTGGGGAGGGGGGGTTTACAACTCTTGGGTGTCATTTATGGTACTCCTTTGGAGGTTGGATGGCATTGAGTGTTGTCGTGGGAGGGGGGGCGCGACTCTATCGGTTAATGGTGGCCATGGGCGATTCCAGACTCCCTTTTCTTTTTCGCTTTTGTTTTTTTTCCCACCGTGAGAGGGTTTGTTTTATTTGAGGCATATATTGACAGTTGGGTGGGGTGGTGGGAGGATGGGCTCGTTGTTGATGTTAAGGGTATTGACTTTGTATTTGTTACTGTTTGTTGCCTGTTGGTGGGGTGTAAATTTTGAAGGAAAATGTGAAAATGGAGAATAAAAACACTAAAAAAAAAGAAATGGCAAAGATCCAGTTGCAGATTAAGCAATTTGAACATGAAAAAGAATTAAAGCAGCTTGAACATGCCATGAGATAAAAAGAAAGAGAAATGGAGATACAGATCAGAGAAAAAGAAAAGGAGAGAGAAGAAAGAAACAAAGAGAGAGATAGAGAGGAAAAGGAAAGAGATAGCGAGGAAAGGGAAAAAGAGAGAGTTTGAACTTCATAAAATGGCCATGAACAGTCAGTTAAAATTGGCAGATGTAAAGGGAAACGTACAGTTGGTGGACAGTGATGAGGATACTGAGAAAGAGCGTCATAATTGAAGGCTTGGTGGGAATCTATTTAAATATGCCCAAGCATTGCCAAGGTTTGGCGAGAAGGAGGTGGGAGCCTTTTTCATTTCATTTGAGAAGGTGGCTAAACAAATGAAATGGCCACAGGACATGTGGGCATTACTGTTTCAAACAAAGCTGGTAAGTAGGGCTAGTGAAGTGTTTGCA
The DNA here is from genome assembly GCF_047496885.1 of Scyliorhinus torazame. Taxonomy (NCBI): domain Eukaryota; kingdom Metazoa; phylum Chordata; class Chondrichthyes; order Carcharhiniformes; family Scyliorhinidae; genus Scyliorhinus; species Scyliorhinus torazame. The sequence continues at coordinate 117,875,852 of NC_092724.1, read as the reverse complement.
TCACTACCGGAGGAAGTATCTGGGTTGTATGAGGAGGTGAAAAAATCCATCTTAGGTGCATATGAACTAATGCCTAAAGCCTACAGACAAAGGTTTAGAAATTTAAGGAAAGAATTTGGTCAAACATACATGGAGTCTTGTAGCCACCTGGGTTGGCCACTTCCCGACTTAAAATGGAGATCTGCAAAGAATGCTGGGAAATTCAGTCAAAAATTGAATGCGGATTACAGGTTCAACGGCAGGGTTCTGAGGAATGCGGAGGAACAGAGAGCTCTTGGGGTTCATGTCCACAGATCTCTGAAGGTTGCCACTCAAGTGGATAGAGCCGTGAAGAAGGCTTATAGTGTGTTAGCGTTTATTAACAGGAGGCTTGAGTTTAAGAGCCGCGGGGTTATGCTGCAGCTATACATGACCCTGGTGAGACCACATTTGCAGTATTGTGTGCAATTCTGGTCACCTCATTATAGGAAGGATGTGGAAGCATTGGACAAGGTGCAAAGGAGATTTACCAGGATGCTGCCTGGTTTGCAGGGTAGGTCTTATGAGGAAAGGTTGAGGGAGCTAGGGAGCAGAGGAGGATGAGAGGCGACTTAACAGAGGTTTGTAAGATAATGACGGGGATAGATAGAGTGGACGTTCAGAGACTATTTCCTCGGGTGGATGTAGCTGTTACAAGGGAGCATAACTATAAGATTCAGGATGGGAGATATAGGAGGGATGTCCGAGATAGGTTCTTTACTCAGAGAGTGGTTAGGGTGTGGAATGAACTGCCTGCTGTGATAGCGGAGTCGGACACTTTAGGAACTTTCAAGCGGTTATTGGATAGGCACATGGAGCACACCAGAATGACAGGGAGTGGGATAGCTTGATCTTGGTTTCGGACAATGCTTGGCACAACATCAAGGGCCGAAGGGCCTGTTCTGTGCTGCACAGTTGTTCTATGTAAGCCAGGAAAAACAAGCAGGTGCAAAGTTTCCTGTGTATTAGAACTTGCAGAAACCCGGACAGCACTGAAACTAACAACCATCTGCATATTAATGAGCGATCCCCGGGAACAATTGGAAACATTTAAGGTAAACAAGGCCAAGCCAGACTCCTCGGCGTTAGCAGGAGCCAAGACAAAGGAAGGCCAACGGACACTTAGGAACCACCCAGCGATCAGGGAACAGCTCCAGCATTGGAGAAATCGATCCAAGTGATCAGAACGTAGTCCAATCACTTAGAACCAGATATGGGGTCCGCCCAGAAGGGTGCGAAGCCCCTGGGGACTATAAAGTAGAGTCCCCAAGTTCAATTTGTCCTTCTTGGCAGGGTCACTCAGCAGCTCGAAACAACCCTTGACAGTGACCTGCCTAGCCGCTACATCAACCAAGTAAGTCTCCAGTCAACGCAGGCTACGAGATAGGCACTCCTAGCAACCAGTCTATACCAGCTTTTGAATCCTGCAGACTCAGAATTGAACAAAAGGCCATTTGTTCCCCTAACCTGGTGGGTCAGTTCCAAAGCTAAGTATAGGCCTTTTAGTATTAGAGATGGTCAAGTAAGTAGAGTTTTATGCATGAGTAGTGATTGACTGTGTATAATAAATGTGTTTTAATTTGAATCTTACTAACTGGTGTATTGAGTTATTGATCAGCACTTGAACTTGAACCTCGTGGTGGTATCATAAAGATACCCGGCGACTCTAGCGCAAAGGTTACAGAAACAGAGCAAATGAAGTAAAGACACAACGAGCAACATTTAAGAGCCAACCAAAAGTTAGCAACATCTGACGGGAGCCGACTTAGAAATGGCCGACCCCTCCGAGAGAACCCAAAATTTGAATTGAGAGTCCAATTGGGAACAGAAACATTCACAAGTTCTGATCAATCCTCATAATTCGGAAGAGTGTTAATGCATGCGTAACTAACAGGGTTATAAGGTAAAACTGATAGATTTTGTTGCGAAAAACTGTCGGGAGTTTGTATTTCGGAAAATAGCGAACACCGTACCCGTGTTTACAGCACCGCCTTAGTATCCCTCATTCCAAATTTTAAAAGAGATCATTCAGATAGGAAAAATGGCAATGAAGGCAATGAAACGCCTCATGAACCCTCAAGAATTTGTGGTTGCAGCGACCAGCAGCAGAGTAGGTCAGTGTCCCGTTTGGGAAGTTGAGATTAGAAGGTACCTCAAAGGGAAGGGATGGCCCCTTTGGAGTGACTTTTGTTCAAATGAGGAAACAGGTCCCGGGAGTATAGGACATACTTGGTGGGAGAACCTGAGCGAAATCCATAAGAAGAGCTTAGGGAAAGCTCGTAAGCCGATGGCAATCGTGTCCTGTCTGGCACATTTGCGAGGCACAGAGGAGGTCGTTCGGACGCTCCGCAAAGAGATAGAAGAGAGACATCGAATGAGCAAGGTTGATGTTCGTGAGATCGAGAGAGTGAATGTAGAATTGAGAAGGAAGTTGGCAGCAAACGACGGAGAGGTGGATGATGCCAAGTGGGCACACCAGTCTTGTCTAGCGCATCTGAGCAGCTTCCAAACCCAATACGATAAGGCCTATCAGGACACGCAACGTGCAGTCCTGGTAAAAGAGACAGAGAAACAGGTAGAGGCATTGCAAAGGCAGTGCAGCGATCTAAAAGCAGCGTTAAGAGCACGCCATGCTGCCACCATGGAGCACAGACAAAGCTCAGTGGATCATGCAAAATGCCGGAAGCAGATTGCGGAACTGCAGTCTTTGCTTTCAGTGCAAAATGGGTTTCAAAGCACCTTTGGATCCCAATTAAATGAAGAAGATGGCCCTGATTGACAAGAACTAAACAAAACCACGCATAGATATGTACAGGGAACATGTGCGCAAGGAAAGCCCCAAAGGAGAAAAGCACCCCAACCCCCCACAGAGCAGATAGATCAGGCACCCATGAATCCAGTAACTACCCACCGCACAGTCACATCGGACGGAGACGTGGAATTCCTTTACACCACCCCGTTAACCGTGACCCAGTTACGGGACGCGTGCGAAAAGATCACACCGTTCCTCCCCACCTCAGACCCCCACCACTTCTTTGCTAGAGTGAAGCAGCAGGTGACCATGTACGGCCTGGATGAGCGTGAGCAAGTGAAGATCACAGTTTTAAGCTTAGACCCTTCTGTTGTAGCAGCCCTTCCCGACCCACAGAATGTAGGAGGAGGCACCCTTGCAGAGATGCACACGGCGATCCTAGACGCGATCGGTTATAACAGAGGTGACCCAGTAGAAGGCCTGAAGAAGTGCAGGCAGAAGAAAACAGAACACCCCACAGCGTTTGCTGGACGCCTGTGGATCCATTTTACAGCCGTTTTCGGAAACTTAGACCGTGCCCATTTGTCCCCAGACAACATGGCCAAATGGACCCGCACCCTTATCTCCCATGCCATAGAGGCAGGACAAAAGGTTTGTACCAATTATGACCCCTCGGAAGAAGCGCACAACGAAAAGTGGGTTTTAAAAAGGTTGTCCCGCCCCTGGGAGCAATCTGTCCACAACAAACCCGCGATTAGAAAACCCGAAGAACAGCAGGCAGAGGCAGATATCCAAGCAATTAAAGCGTACCAGAACCCCGCATGGGTGAACAAAGGTATGAACAGCCCCTCACAGAAACCACAGAAGTGTCACAACTGTGGACAATTAGGTCACTTTGCATGAGAGTGCAATGCCCCACGAAAGCCACAGAGAGCCCAGCAGGCAGGCACTCTGAATAACAGGACAAAGCCCATACATAGTGTAAGCACCCGTTCAGACCAGACAGACATGAACGGAACTGACTGACGGTATTCGGGCTTCCCCACCTGGGTCTGCGACACCCTTTGGGATAGGTCCGGCCGACCGGTCATTGTAGCAAAAATACAGGGACAGCCCATCGAATTTCTCTGGGACAAAGGAGGGTCCCGCACCACAATTAATTCCTCCACCATGTTCCAAAAAGACCTGTGGCCCACTACAGCCACAATCACCCTCAGCGGCTTCACAGGCCACTCACAACAGGGACACATCACAGCCCCTGTACCCATTCAAATTGGCAACATTACAACAAAACACCCCATAGTTTTGGTCGATCTGGACCGCACAGCAGAACACATTTTGGGCATCAATTTCATGAACTCCCACAACCTTTCATTTGATCCAGTAAATTAATGTGTCTGGAAAATGACAAAGTCAGCAAGAGCCCCTGCAATGCTCACAGTAGGTGAGTATGCTAATAAGATTAGCGCAGTCGGCGATTTTTGGTTTGACCTGACCACGATTAGCGCAGACAAACAGGTTAGGGCAGTTCTCCAGAAGAACAGGACCGCATTTGCAAGTCATAAACATGAATGCGGCAGGATGGTTGGTTCGGTTCAAATAACAGGACCTGTCCCTGGACCCCAGAAGCAATATGGATTTCCCCAAGAGGCAGAGGGAGAAATCTCAAAAGTTATCGATAGCCTATTAGAACAAGGCATACTTAGATCAGTAGCCTCTACTATTAATGCCCCGATTTGGCCAGTGAGAAAGCCCGATGGATCATGGCGACTGACGATCGATTACCGAGAACTCAACAAAGTCACCCCCGCAGCAGCACCCACGGTAGTCACAAGTCCCGAGACCATGCTCAAACAGGGACTCAACTCACAATATTTTACGGTTTTGGACATCAGTAACGGATTCTGGTCCATTCCATTGGCAAAAGCGTGCCAATACAAATTTGCCTTCACTTTTAAAGGTCAGCAGTACACGCGGACATGCCTTCCACAAGGATTCCACAACTCCCCCTCCATTTTCCACCAACAGCTGGCCAATGGTTTATCAAACTTTTCTCGCCCGGAATGTCTGGTCCAGTATGTAGACGACCTATTACTGCAGACAGACACCAAGGCAGAGCACATCGCGCTTCTGTCCGAACTCCTGGAACTCCTACAGCAAATTGGATGTAAAGTGAACCCCAAGAAGGCCCAAATTTTGGAAAACAAGGTGGTATATTTGGGAACGATTATCACGCATGGTAAACGCGAGATCGAGCATAAAAGAATTGACTCGATTGTCAAATTGCCCCTTCCCCAAAATGTTTCCGCCCTCCAGTCATTTTTAGGACTGGTTGGCTACTGCCGAAACCATATTGACGGTTTCGCCACCAAAGCAGCGCCCCTCTCGGAACTCCTAAAGAAAGGAGCCCCTTGGGAATGGCTTCCGCAGCACACGGATGCTGTAGATGTTTTAAAGCGTGCACTCATTGCAGCCCCCGCACTACAGGTTCCAGACCCGCTTTCCCCCTATGCTGTAGAGATAGCTAGCACAGATCGTACCCTTTCGGCCGTGCTCCTCCAGGAACGGCACGAACAGTTAAGACCCGTGCCTTACGCCTCCAGAGCTTTAGATCCTGTGGAGCAGGGATTTTCGGCCTGTGAAAGGCACCTGCTCGTAGTTTTCTGGGCAGTTCAATACTTTTCATATATCACCGGACTAAACCCCATCACAATCCTCACGGAACACACCCCCACCCAACTTTTACTAGACGGACGACTTAAGGACGGTACCGTAAGCCAGATCAGAGCAGCCAGATGGACCCTACTTTTGCAGGGACGGGACATCACTGTTAAAAGGACCAAGACCCACACTTTCCTAGCCGACAACCTCCAGTACCCAGGCATCCTCCACGAATGTGAAATCATCTCACCGCACCACAACACAGGCCCCTTTATCGCGAAAACACCCCCCAAAAAGATAGGTAGTTCACCCCAGAGCCCCCAGCACACAGACACGTGCGCACCCTTGAGAATATATGTGGATGGTTCTTCCACTATATTAAACGGGAAGCGCATTACAGGATGCGGCATCTATGTTGAGGACGCACCCTAGAAGAAATCTCGTTAAAACTGCCAGGCCACTTAGGCGCGCAGGCGGCAGAACTAGCAGCCATTGCATACATTATAGATCACCCAGATTCCTTCCCCAGCCCAGCAGACATATACTCGGACAGCCTCTATGCCTGGAACAGCCTCACAGAATTCCTACTCCTGTGGAAAGCAAGAGGATTTGTTTCCGCGGACGGAAAACCCCTCCCTTCGGCCCCATTGCTCCGGCACATTTTGGACAAAGCACAGGACAGAACATTTGGTATCATTAAAGTACGAAGTCACCACCGTTCCTCCCCACCTGGAAATGTAAAAGCTGACGCACTGGCTAAAGCAGATTCCAGACATGGACATTTTTGGAAGCCCCCCCGAAAGCGCCCCAGTGAATGCAGTTCAGGTCTCACAGACAAAGATTTAGTGCAGGCCCAGAAGCAAGATATTAATCTCAGGGAGATTTTAAAAGGATTTCCAGCCCCATACGATAGGTTTAAAAATGCACTGACCTCACATAACGGTGTGGTCCTAAAAGACACCCTTTATGTGGTTCCAGAACAGGCGAGGAATCAGCTTATTTGTTTGTTCCATGATAGTCATGGGCATCAGGGAATTGACCCCACTACAGCCCACCTCAGGCAGCTCTGTTGGTGGCCGAATTTAAAGGAAGACGTCACGCACTATGTTGAAAATTGCCTTATCTGTGCCCAAAACAATACGGACAGATATGCGAAGAAAGCTCAGCTTAGCCACACCCGCCCCGTTAATGGCCCCTGGACTAACCTCCAGATTGATTTTATAGGACCATTGCCCCCGAGCAGGAACGGTCACAAGTATGTGTTAGTTGTTATCGACACGTTTACGAAATGGGTAGAAGCATTCCCATCTAGAACAAACATGGCAAAGACTACAGCTAAGATTTTATCCCACCACATCTTTACGAGATGGGGACTCCCCCGCATCATTGAATCTGACCAATGTTACCATTTTACGGGACGTGTCATGAAGATCGTCCTCACGATATTTGACATTACCCAAAAATTCCACATTGCATATCACCCCCAGTCAAATGGTATCGTGGAGCGAATGAATCGGACCCTAAAAGCAACCCTCCGGAAAATGGTCCAACAAAACAGCACCACTTGGGATTCAGTCCTCCCTTTTGCACTAATGTTTTTGTGTAACACTGTTTCGACATCCACAGGATACACCCCACACACTCTCATGACCAGACGCCGCATGAAAGGCACAGAATTTTTATTAGAACTTGACTTGACCAACCCCGAAGTGACGGCCCTCACACACACGAGAACGCAGTGAAACAATTAATAGAGAATGTAAAAACGGCTCAGCTAGCAGCCGCAGTAAAATTAGGCACCAGGAAGAAACAGAGCAAGGCCTGTTTCGACAAGACAGTGGATGCAACTGAGTTTGAGGTAGGACAGCAGGTCATGCTCTCCATTTACAACCCCAGCACGTTCCTGTCACCTAAGTATTCGGGTCCGTACTCCGTGGCGGACAAAGTAAGCCCCTCCGTTTAGAAGATTAAGTACCCAAACAGGAAGACAGTGTGGTTTCATATTAACCAGCTCAAGGCATATGGCTCGCAGTGTAACCACACACACCACGCCATGCTCGATGCAGCAGACCACGCCCCGCCCACAGCCAACGTATCCCTACCCTCCCCCAACACGTCCACCTCATCCACGGACTCGACCTCGACTCCACCCCCGAACTTTAGACTCCGCCCCGGAACGCCCACAGACAGCAGCAGTAGCGACAGCGACTGTGACACAGGCAACAGCCACAGCACGCCTCCCTACTATCCCCATGCAACAGGCCCAACACCCAGCGAATCTGAACACGATTCCAGTGAACCCTTCCTGATCACATTCCTTAACAAACCTCACCAAAGACCACTGCCCTACGATGACGACCCCGACTCCATCTCCACAGAATTAGACACAACTATTTGGCACCGCGATAATTCGTACTGGCTCGTCCGAAACGACGAGATGGACCCCAAGTCACAACATGCAGCTTTAGCAACCCTCATCCATTCAAGAGTATGGCATCCGGGAGAAGATGATGACATTGAGTCTGACTCCCAAAACGAGAACCCCTTTGCGACCCTTTTCGCAACTGATAACTGAGGTGTCCAGATGAAGTTTCAAGCAACCTCTTGGGAGAAACGGTGTCCTTTCTGATGGAACCTGCACCATGTTTGTTGAATGTTTGTTCGTTAATGTTATCGTTAAGTGTGTGTAAACTCGAATGTTTTTCACGGCCCCACGTCACCACCCCCTTTGACGCCCAGTAGCTGTTAATGGAATAAGTTTGTCCCAGACAATAGTTCAGAGGAATTAGTCTGTCGACAGAAAATTGTTAAGGTACAAGTTTGTCCCAGACAATAGTTCAGAGGAACTAGTCTGTCGACAGAACCCGACTCATAGTTGCTCTCCTAATTCGAGAGGCAGACCCACGATGACCACATTCTTACCCGTTCTTGCCGGTTGCTCAGGCAGTGGAGAAACGGCATTGGTCTCCACCCTGCCTGAGGACCCCCCTCTGGTCAGCTACGCTCGGGTAGAGCACATACGGCATTGATCATCATCCTACCCAGGGATTCCATCCAAATCTTACCCGCCGCGGCCCATACGCACCCCATTTTGGCTCGTTACGTTCAAAATTCTTTTGCTTGGTTTTAGCAACCCTTAGGATTGCTTCCCTATTCTATTTACATCCTCAAACACTAGGATGGTAAATCACACAGGCTGCGTGACGGCTCGCAGTACGGCAGTATTCTTAGACGTCTAGTCCAAATATTTGGTTTAAGAAATAAAAATGAGGGAGTCACACAGGTGACCAATTATAAAGGGCAATTGGCACTAAAAGACAGACATGCTAACGTACACGATATTAAACAAGATAGTAACAGAAACTATGCTTGATCCACAGAATTCCAGAAGCTCCAGGAAGAGAGAAGAGACGAAAAGGAAGAGAAGAGAAGAGAGAAGAGAACAATAAAGACATCATACGTGTTTTTCATTACCATTATAATTTGTATTCGGTTACGCGCGAACGCGAACCCCCTGACCCCAACCCCCCCGGCCGTCAATGATTCACTTCCCCATAGCACCCAGAGCCCAGTGACAAGTAACAACACACCATCATGTGTGATAGGTTTATAACGTGGTACTCCCTTTCATACGTCATTGAATCCCTTTTAGCATTGGCGATATTCTGCAGCATCGTGAGCAAATGGCAAAGGAGAGCCTACCGCTCTCGCACCCCAGTATACAGGATAAGATCCCCTATTTTCGGTCTTCACCAGGCCCCCGAACCCCTTGATCTACAATAAAGGTCATTTGTTTTGCGTCATTTGTAAATAAAGAAATATGTCTCATTTGCAACTGAAAGATTGTACAACTCTGTGCTTGACCGCCAAGCCAGAGGAAAATGTGAATGCTGCCATTATTTTTGTATTGTTAGGAAGTTAGTATGATTGGATGTTTAAGTGAGTGTAGTTTATGGAAGATAGTTAGAGGTACCGTTTTTTAATATGTTGTACTGCATGTCCCGGTTGTGACATAGCGCCACTTAGAATTGTCAGTTAAAATTTTCGTGCATAGTTATGGTCAGTGTAGAGGCCATGGAAGAGTGCTCGCTGGGTCAGGGAGTGAAGACAACGCAGTTATGTGATCCTTCACGCGTCGCGTTAGGGATCACAAGGTGGGAGTGTAGCCACCTGGGTTGGCCACTTCCCGACTTAAAATGGAGATCCGCAAAGAATGCAGGGAAATTCAGTCAAGCCAGGAAAAACAAGCAGGTGCAAAGTTTCCTGTGTATTAGAACTTGCAGAAACCCAGACAGCACTGAAACTAACAACCATCTGCATATTAACGAGCGATCCCCAGGAACAATTGGAAACATTTAAGGTAAACAAGGCCAAGCCAGACTCCTCGGCGCCAGCAGTAGCCAAGACAAAGGAAGGCCAACGGATGCTTAGGAACCACCTAGCGATCAGGGAACAGCTCCAGCATTGGAGAAATCGATCCAAGTGATCAGAACCTAGTCCAATCACTTGGAACCAGATACGGGGTCAGCCCAAAAGGGCGCAAAGCCCCTGGGGACTATAAAGTAGAATCCCTAAGTTCAATTCGTCCTTCTTGGCAGGGTCACTCAGCAGCTCGAAACAACCCTTGACAGTGACCTGCCTAGCCGCTACATCAACCAAGTAAGTCTCCAGTCAACGCACGCTACGTGATAGGCACTCCTAGCTACCAGTCTATACCAACTTTGAATCCTGCAGACTCAGAATCGAACGAAAGGCCATTTGTTCTCCTGACCTGGTGGGCCAGTTCCAAAGCGAAGTATAGGACTTTTAGTGTTAGAAATAGTCTAGTAAGTAGAGTTTTATGCATGAGTAGTGATTGACTGTGTGTAATAAATGTGTTTTGATTTGAACCTGACTAACTGGTGTACTGAGTTATTGATCAGCACTTGAACTTGAACCTCGTGGTGGTATCATAAAGATACCCGGCGACTCTAGAGCAAAGGTTACAGAAACAGAGCTAATTAAGTAAAGACACAATGAGCAACATTTAAGAGCCAACCAAAAGTTAGCAACAGTCTGAAAGGATCAAACAGAGTAATTTTGATAGGTGGATAAGGGCTTTGAAAATAAACCAAACGTATGAAGCTCTCAGAGAAATTATACTTTTGGAGGAGTTTAAAAATTCAATTCCTGATGTAGTGAGAACTCATGTGGAAGAGCAGAGGGTTAAAACTGCGAGATTAGCCACAGAAATGGCAGATGATTATGAATTAGTTCATAAATCAAAGCTTGGTTTCCGACATCAGTTTCAGCCTGTGAGGGTTAGAAACTGGGGACATGAGAAATACTCAAGTGGTAAAGGTAAAGGTGATCTGACGGGAGATAATAAGGAGAGTGTATCTCAGATTAAAAAAGAAATCCAGGAGGGTGGAAGAGAAATTAAAAGTTTCAAATGTTTTCACTGTAATAAACTAGGCCATGTAAAGTCACATTGTTGGTGGTTGAAGAAAAGCACTGGGAATACTGATGTGGTAAAACAAGATAAGACAGTGGGGTTTGTTAAAGTGGTAAAGGAAAGCCCAAGTGAAGCGAAGGAGGTGCAAAAGATTGTACAGCCTTATCAAGAGGTGATGGATAAGAAGGTGCCAGATCTCTTTAAAGAATGTATTTGTGTGGGTAAAGTTTACTCATGTGTATCAGGAAGAGCAGGTAAAGAAGTCACAATTTTAAGAGATACGGGAGCTAGCCAATCTTTAAAGGTAAGAGACGAGGAGTTATGTAGTTTGGGAAGAATGTTGCCAGAAAGGTGGTAATATGTGGAATTCAGGGTGAGAGGAGTAGTGTTCCATTATATAAGGTAAGGTTGGAAAGTCCAGTGAAGAGTGGTGAAATGGTAGTAGAAGTAATAGAGAAACTATCTTGTTCAGGAATACAGTTTATCTTGGTTAATGATATAGCTGGATCGCAGGTGGGAGTGATGCCTACGGTGGTTGATAAGCCAGTGGAAAATCAGACAACTGACGTGTTGAAGGATGAACATCGTGGGATTTTTCTAGATTGTGTAGTAACAAGGTCGCAAAGTCACAGGTTAAGACAAGAGGAGAGATCAAAGAGTGAAGATGAAGTTGAAGTGCAATTATCAGAAACGACTTTTGATCAGATTGTTGAAAAAGAACAAGAACAGGTGGAGGGTGAGGCGGATATTTTTAGTTCAGGAAAATTGGCGGAGTTACAACAGAAAGATATAGAAATAAAACGGATGTATCAGAAAGCATACACGGAAGAGGAATCTGAGTGTATACCAGAGTGTTATTACCGTAAAAGTAATGTCTTGATGAGAAAATGGAGACCTTTACATATGCAGGCGGATGAAAAGTGGGCAGAAGTTCATCAAGTAGTATTACCGGTAGGGTATAGAAAGGAGGTGTTGCGAGTTGCACATGAGGTACCCGTGGGAGGTCATTTGGGAATAAGGAAAACTCAAGCTAAAATACAAAAACATTTTTATTGGCCTGGACTACATAAAGACGTAGTTAAAATTTTGTCAATCATGTCACACATGTCAAGAGATAGGGAAACCTCAAGCAGTGATAAAACCAGCACCCTTAATGCCCATTCCAGCATTTAGGGAACCTTTTACAAGGGTCCTAATTGATTGCGTAGGATCGCTTCCTAAAACGAAAAGTGGGAATCAATATCTTTTGACGATAATGGATGTGTCTACTATGTTTCCAGAGGCCATTCCAGTACGTAATATTACAGCTAAAAAGATTGTGGAGGAGTTACTTAAATTCTTTACTAGATATGGACTACCCACTGAAATACAATCGGATCAAGGATCAAATTTTACCTCAAGGTTATTCAAATAAGTTATGGATAGCTTAGGAATAAAACAATTTAAATCAACTGCGTACCATCCAGAATAGCAGGGAGCGTGAGAAAGGTGGCATCAGACATTAAAGACAATGTTGAGGGCTTATTGTCACGACTATCCAGAGGACTGGGATAAAGGAATTCCATTCGTACTGTTTGCAATTAGGGATGCACCTATATGAGTCAACCAAATTTAGTCCTTTTGAACTAATTTTTGGTCATGAGGTAAGAGGACCACTTAAATTGATTAAGGGAAAATTGGTGAGTGAGAAATCGGAAATTACATTATTGGATTACGTGTCAAATTTTAGGGAACGATTAAATAGAGCTGGTGAATTGGCTCGACAACATTTAAAAGTTGCACAAAATGTGATGAAACGGGTAGCGGACAAGAAATCCAAAGTTCGTAGTTTTGCCATTGGGGATAAAGTTTTAGTGTTGTTACCAGTGGTAGGTGAACCTTTAAAAGCAAGGTTTTGTGGACCTTGTCAGATTGAAAGGAAATTAATTGAGGTGAATTATGTGGTACAAACACCAGATAGGAGGAAGACTCACCGAGTGTGTCATGTGAATATGCTTAAAAGATACTTTGAAAGGGAAGGATAGAAAAAGGCGATTTTAATGATTCTAACTCAAAGTGACAAACCAAGTCCAGATGACTGAATTTGACATATCTCAAATTAAATTGGAAAACGAGAATGTTCTTAAAAATTGGGATAAATTGTTGAGTTACCTTCCAGAGGAAAAACGAACTGACCTGAAAGAGTTATTGATATCACGTGGGCAAGTTTGGAGAGAGAAATTGGGAAATAAAATGGCTATACATGATGTAGATGTGGGAAAGGCTGTTCCAATCAAACAACATCCATACAGACTTAATCCTTTAAAATTGGCACAGGCTAACAAAGAGATTGAGAGTCTGCTTAAAAATGGCATAATTGAAGTGGGTTGCAGCCAATGGAGCTCACCCATAGTGATGATACCGAAGCCAGACGGTACCCAACGGTTGTGTGTGGACTATAGAAAGGTTAATGCAATTACAAGAAGGGACTCTTATCCTGTCCCACGTTTGGAGGATTGCATTGAGAAAGTGGAACAATCAGCTTTTATTTCAAAACTACATTTACTTAAGGGTTACTGGCAGGTGCCTTTATCCGAAAGGGCGAAGGAGATTTCAGGTTTTGTTATTCCAGATGGTATATACCAATTCAAAGTTATGCCATTTGGCATGAAAAACGCCCCAGCCACATTTCAAAGGTTAACTAACAAAGTCGTTTCAGGATTACCCAATTGTGCGGTATACATCGACGATCTGGTAATTTTCAGCCAGACATGGAAAGAATATTTAAAACATTTGATGGAGTTATTCGATCGACTTCAGGAGGCGGGTTTGGTGATAAACCTAGCCAAAAGTGAATTTGGAAAAGCCCAAGTCACTTTCCTTGAAGAGTTTCCGATACCCTCAAGACAAAGGGAAATAATTAGATTTCTTGGCATGAGTGGATTTGATCGAACATTTGTGAAAACGTTTTGTAGCGTGGTTGCTCCACTGATGGACTTGCTGAAGACACGTCAAAAATTTCAGTGGACAGCAGACTTTCAACAGGCATTTGACTGCCTGAAAGCTGTAATAACCAATGAGAATTGCAAGGGACTCTGTGATCAGATTGAACTAAAGTATCTGACTTTAAAGAGAAATGCCGAGGCGTAGAGAAATGGACGGATCGTGCAGAGACCTTCTTGTTCAAAGAGAATGTCAATTGAGAAGGATTTCAGTTGCAGGAAGAAAAATGAAAAAAAATTGACTATATTATTATATGTGTTGTGTGTTGTTTTTTGAAACGAAAAAGTATATTTACTGTGTGCATTTCTTAAAGGATAGTGAAAAGGTGAAAAATGAAACCATCTTGAAGTTGATGGTTTATTTATTTTTCTTGGGGGGAGGTGTCATGTGAGAGTACCTTTACGAAATGGGTGTTTATAAATGGATGTGTATATAAGTATCTGTAGTGAGAGTACCTTTAAGAAATGGGTGTTTATTACTGCAGTGATGTCAGAGAGTGGGTGGAGCTGGGCTGTCTGTCAGCTTTTTACTTTCGTTTGCTGCAGGGTGTGTTTTAGTTTCGGTTTCAGAGCTGGATAACTGCAGTCGCAGCCAGAAGGTGTATGAATCTCTCTCTGTAATCTAAAGACTGTAAATCGATCCTGGTGATTTAAAACTAATAACAGTAGTGACTTTAACCTGATGTGCTCCTGGTAAAAGGTGTTTTAAGTCTTATGGTTGTTGAAAGAAAAGCTTAAAGGATTACTTAGTGTTGTATTCTTTGGGTGTTGTATTTGAATTAATAGTTGCTAAGATGTTCACTGTATGTTTTAAAAAGGTTAACTCGAGTTCATAGAATAAACATTGTTTTGCTTTAGAAAATACTTTTCCATTTCTGCTGTACCACACCCGTAGAGTGGGCTGTGTGCTCCCCATACCACAATCTATTAAAAGTTGTGGGTCAGGTGAACTCCATGATACATTTTGGGGTTCTCTAAACCCTGCCCATAACAATGTCCAATGACTCCTTGCCCTGGGGCTTGTTGCATGTTCCACTTGCACAGGCTTCTGTCATTCTGATCCTGAAGGACAAGGACCCTGCAGAAAATGTGGGTTATTTTGACCCATTTTGCTTTTGAATGCGAACGCAAAATTGCTAGTGGAAATGTTATGATCACAGAAGACCAGACAGGCTTTGTTAAAGGTCGGCAATTTTTGGCCAATATATGTTGGTTGTTTAATATTGTTCTTTCCCCCTCTCCGGTGCCCAAACCAGAGGTGATTGTGTCCATGGGCACCGAAAAGCATTTGATAGTGTGGGGTGGGGATATCTCTTTAAGATTCTTAGGAGGTTCGGTTTTCTGCAAAAGTTAATATTTTGGATTTGTTTACTATATAGGGCACCCACCGCTAGTGTCTGCGGTAATGTCCTGATCTTGAGGTATTTTCTGTTGCTAGGGGTACGAGGCAGGGATGTCCATTGTCTCCTCTTCTATTTTATTTAGCAATTGAACCACTGGCCATCATGTTAAGATCTTCTAATAAGTGGAAGGGGATTAGTTGGAGAGGGAGGGAGCATAGGGCATCTTTGTACACAGATGATTTGCTCCTTTATATTACGGACCCAGTCTGCATGATGGATGAGATAATGAAGCTACTGAGGAGTTTTGGCTCCTTCTCTGGGTAGAAGTTGAATTTGGATAAGAGCAAATACTTCCCGGTTAATACCCCAGGGAGGGGAGCCGACTGGGGATGTTTCCTTTTTGCTTGCCAGATCTAGCTTTTCTTATCTGGGTATCCAGACGGCCCATGATTGGACTTCACTCCATAAATTGAATTATGCTAGGCGGTGAATGGGGTCAAATCTGACTTACACAAATGGGATAACCTCCCTCCTGTCCTTGGTGGGCAGGGTTCAGGCTGTTAAAATGAATGTCCTCCTGAGGTTTTTCTTTTTCTTTCAGTGTCTCCCCACTTTCCTCACTAAATTATTTTTTGTCAGAGTCAACAAGTAAGTCTCCTCTTTTATTTGGGCAGGTGAAAGACCCAAAGGATCCGTAGGACGTTTCTTCAGAGGGTTAGACAGTCCAGGGGTTTGGCTTTACCCAATTTGTTATTTTATTATTAGGCTGTCAATATTGAGTAAGTGCGGGAGTGGCTTAGTGTTCCGGGTTCCATATGGGGGCAAATGGAGACAAGTCAATGTAGCGGCTCTACTTTGGGTGCCATTTGGCTGCCTTGCTTCAGCCTTTCTTGCGAGATTTTCTTCAAATCCGATGGTGGTGTTCAGCCGGAGAATTTGGAACCAGTTTAGACAGCCTTTTAAATTTAGCTCCATGTTGCTGATGGCCTCCATCTGTAGTGATCATCTTTAGGTGCCAGCGGACATGGACTCAACGTTTAAGTCATGAGAGGGGAGGTTTGGGGACTTGTTAGTGGAGGGAAAGTTTGTCAGTTTTGAGGAGCTGTCAGTAAAATTTCAACTCCCTAGGACCATTTTCTTTAGATATTTCCAGATTCATGATTCTTTTGCAGAAGACTTTTCTGGCACCACCGCCCTTCCCGTTGAAGAGGATTTTATCTTTGTCAGGGTCTGCTGGGAGAGTATTATGGTATTTGTGGCCAGATCTCATCACCGGAGTCAGTTCCATTGGATGGGGTAAAGATAAAATGGGAGGGTGAATTGGGTCCTATTCTGGATGAGGAGGTGTGGAGCAAGGCTCTTCAGAGGGTCAACTCCACATCCTCTTGTGCACAACTTAGTTTGATCCAGTTTAAGATGGTGCTCAGGGCTCATCTGACCAAGGCGAGGAGGAGTGGTTATTTTTCGGGAGTGGAACACAGCTGAGTGCTGTTCTCGGGGTTTGGCTAATCACACACACATATTCTGGTCTTGTCCCAAGTTATTAAGCTTTTGCATCTCCTTCTTTAACACCATGTCAGAGATTCTTAACACTGAACTGGAACCTTGTCCGCTGGTGACCATTTTTTCAGGGTATCGGGACTGCCGGGGGGGGGGAAGGTGAAGACAGATGTTCTCACCTTTGCCTCATTAATAGCCCAGAGGAGAGTTCTGCTTGGGTGGAAATGACCTACTCCACCCAGTGCCTCAGTCTGGTGGGGTGACGTTATGGAGTTTTTAACATTTGGACAAAGTCAAGTGCACCATTAAGGAGTCGGTAGAGTGGTTCTACTGAAGACGACCACCATTCATTTCCTTTTTTAAAGGCTTAGTCACCAGAAGTTGTTTAGGGTATTATTAGTTTAATGTTGGCGAATTAGTATTGGAGGTGCTCTTGATTGTGTTCTTTGTACATTGTAACTTGTAATTGGTAGCATCTGTTATTATATTATTATACTATTTGGTCCAAATGAAAAAGTTTCAATAAACATATATTTTTTTAAACCCACAGAAATTACCACTATGCTATCATTCCCTTCATCTGTCATCATCATTCTTTTTCTCAAAAGCCCCACTGACCCCACCATCCTTGCAAAGTGCCATACCATCCCTAACCTCCCATTCCTCTTCAAAGTCCTCGAACGTGGCCCCAAATCCCACCCATCCAAAGGAAACCTCTATCCCCACCACTGGAAGCAGATCCCTGTCCAAAGTAAGCTCCTATCCCCCGCCGCTCGGGGAAGATCCCTGCCCCGGGTCGGCCCGTATACTCACCCCCAAGAGGCAGATCCTTGTCCCGGGTGGTCCCAGCCCCCCGGGTCCCGGATTCCCGGTCAGCTTTACCGGGTGGCGTCCGCAAGCCGCCGCCGCCGCCACCGTCTCTCCGGGCGCCTTTAAAGGGAGTACGCGTCCCCATCCTCCCGGCTCAAATCCGAGGCTGATATAACAGAGCAAGGCCCGTCTCCGAGGTAACGCGCAGGCACCGCCACCATCTCCATGGAGACCAGGCAAGGGTAAGCGGCTCAGAAAGACAGAGAACATGATTAAACTGGGTTGTTAGAGAGAGGGGAGATTAGGCTGGGAGAGAGAAAGAGTTCATAGAACACCTACAGTGCGGGGAAGAGGTCATTCGGCCCATCTAGTCAGCACTAACCCTCTGAAAAAGCACCCCACCCTACCCCAATAACTCCTTAACCTAACCTACACATCTTTGGGCACAAAGGGGCAATTTATCATGGCCAATCCACCTAACGTGCAGATATTTGGACTGTGGGGGGGGAAACCGGAGCAGCCGGAGGAAACCCACGCAGATACAGGGAGAATGTGCAGACTCCGCACAGACAGTGACCCAAGTCCAGAATTGAACCCGGGTCCCTGGAGCTGTGAAGCAGCAGTGCTAACCACTATGCCACCGTGCTGCCCACACCAGTTCTCAGTCCAGACCAATATATTACCCCCGATCCCATGAGCATTAATTTAGCATGTGGTCATCTTAAGTGGTACTTTATCAAAAGCTTTCTGAAAATCTGAATACACCACATCAACAGGTTCACCCTTATCTATTCTATTATGTCCTTAAAAACTCCAATAGGTCTGTCAAACAGGATTTCCCCTTCATAAATGTTGATTTTGTCTAATCCCATTGATATTTTATCAGTGCCTTGTTATCACATACTTTATTTTAAAAAATATTTTAATTGAAATTCTGCCAATTTTTTACAAAGTTTACAAAAACACCATACAATAACATATAATAACACGAATAACCCCCTCCACTCCTCCCCCACACCAATATCAGAGAGAGGGAGTTTGACTGACTTTTTAGAGACTGTGGTGCGCGGGGGAGTGTTAGACTGGGTCATTAGAGACACAGAAGAGAGCAGGGTTAGACTGGGTCATTAGAGACAGAGTGAACGGGGTTAGACTGGGTCATCAGAGAGAGAGAGGGGGTAAGACTGGGTCATTAGAGAGAAAGAGAGAGGGGTTTAGATAGGGTCATTAGAGATACAGACAGTGGGTTAGACTGGATAATTAAGAGAGGGGGTTCGGGGACTTCATGTGGCGACCGTGGTGTGAATGGTCGCACACAGGCCAGCTCCTGCTTGAATGCATAGAAAAGAGCTCTTTTTACGTAAAATTGGATGTAATTTTGATGGAAAAGCTAACTGAAGGTCAGAGGAGAAGTCCCCCCTCCGGGTGCAGTATGTCTGCTGGTTACGAAACCCAGCAGAAGGTGAAAGATCTGGCCAAGGAGTTGGAAGAGACCTGTGGTGCAGTAGCCAGTGGAAGGATGGAGAAGGGGGAAGGGCTAGTACAAGTAGCAAACCTCCATATGGAACAGTTGATGGCCTTTATCAAGGAAGCGTTCTGCCAGCAGAGGAAGGAGATGCAGGAGGATTGCTTGAAGGCCATTAAGGGGCTGTGGCACCCCTGAAGGGCTCGATGGAGAGGGTGGAGAAATGTTTGGAGGCACAGTGGTCGCTGATCCGTGAGATTGAGATGGTGGTGTCAGACCACAGCAATCGAGTGATGGCATTGTAGGCGGAGATGGGGCTCTTGGGAGAACTCTGCAAGACGTTGAGAGCAAAGGGGGAGGAGCAGGAAAATCGATCGAGAAGGCAGAATCTGTGGATAGTGGGCCTACCTGAAGGAGTGGAAGGTGCGAGTGCCATGAGGTATGTTTCGAGGATGCTAGCGGGGCTGGTGGCGGAGGGGCTGCTGGAGAAGGTCCCTGAGGTGGTCAATGCGCACAGGTCTCTGAGGCAGAAGCCTAGAGTGGGCGAGCCGCTACGGGCAGTGATCGTGAGGCTCCACAAGTTCGTGGAGAAGGAGAAGATTCTGCAGTGGGTGAGCCAGGGAAAAGAGCAACTGTGAATGGGAGAGGAACAAGGTCCGAGTACACCAGGACATTGGAGCTGAGCTGGAAAAACAGCGTGCGGGGTTCGACAGAGCCAAGGCGGTTCTATATCGACGGCAGATCAGGTTTGGGGTGGTCTACCCAGCAAAGCTTTGGGTGATGTATGAAGGCTGTGAATACTACTTCGAGACCCTAGAAGCGGCCAATTACTTTATCAAGGAACATAATCTGGGGGAGAACTGAACTGAACAATTTTGGGAGACGGAGGTGCTGACACTTTGAAGTAATTGGGAATACGGGTAGGGTGGGGGTTGGAGGGAGTGGGGGGTTTTCTTTTCCTCTGGTGCGGAGGTTTTAAAAATTCTTTTTACTGTTGGGTTGACAAAGGGTAGCAGTGGTGAAACGTTTAAGGGACGGCTGTCCCCATCCATCTCCTGCTGCCCCCATCCCTCTCCTGCTGCCTGGGACTCTGTTTTTTCTTTTTGTTTGTTCTTGGGGAAGGTGAACTGTGGTTCAGGATGAGTCTTTGTTTGGGTGGAAGAGGGGGAGGTCAATAGGTAGCCTTCTTCACGGAACAGAGAGGTGAGGGCGGGGGGTCAGTAAGAGGAGCCTTTGGCAGGAGTTGCCACGTTGGCAGGTAATGCTGGTGAACGGAAGTGAGGTGGAGGAGAAGGCTGAGAGAGTTGGCCGAGGGGGGATGATGCGACGAGGCAAGGTTGGAGAAGAAACATAGTCAGGGGCGGAGAAAGGGGCCATCTTGGATGGCCCAGTTATAGGGTGACATTAACGAGGGTAGAGCTACGGAGGCAGGCCAGGTCCAGGGAAATATTGAAGATACGGACTGGGGCAGGGGATGTGGTGTCGGAGCCGGGGAAGATAAACAAAGCGTTTAGGGATTATTATAAGGAGCTGTACAGGGTGGACCCGGGGGCGAGGAGGGGGGGGGGGGGGGGAGGTGAAGAGGGGGACATGGGACAGTTCTTAGATGAACTGAAGTTTCCACAGTTGGAGGAAGAGAAGAGGCAGGCACTAGAGGAGCCCCTGGGGCTGAGGGAGTTTTTGGACAGTACAAGGGGTATGAAGTCAGGGAAGGCCCCAGGGCCCGATGGCTACCTGGCAGAATTTTATAAGGAGTTCGCGACGGACCTGGCACCGCATCTTTTGGGGGTGTTTAATGAGGCTTTGGAGAAGGAGGAGCTGCCAGAGATGATGACGTATGCAGCTATCACATTAATACCACAAAAGGGGAAGTAAACCCCCACCCTACCCGTATTCCCAATTACTTCAAAGTGCCATACCAGGCTGTGATGCAGCAGAATAGGATACTCTCTATCGCACATCTGTAGAGGTTTGTGAGAGTCGATGCAGACATGACAAATTTCTTTAGCTTCCGTAGGAAGTAGAGACGTTGTTGGGCTTTCTTGACTGTTGCAATAATGTGAGTGGACCAGGACAGACTGTTGGTGATGGTGACCCACAGGAAATGTAGTCGTATTGGCCCATATCGTTGTTAAATACAGACATGACAGTGTTGGCTAAGTGATTTGATTTGATTTATTGAAGTACAGTGAAAAGTATTTTTCTGCGGCCGAGGGAACGTACACAGTACGTACATAGTAGACAAAAGAATAATCAACAGAAAACATTGACAAATGGTCCATCGACAAACAGTGATTGGTTACAGTGCAGAACAAGGGGCCAAACAAAGCAAATACATGAGCAAGAGCAGCATAGGGCGTCGTGAATAGTGTTCTTTCCAGGGAACAGATCAGTCCAAGGGGGAGTCGTTGAGGAGTCTTGTAGCTGTTCGGAAGAAGCTGTTCCTATGTGTGGATGTGCCAGTCTTCAGACTTCTGTACCTTCTGCCTGATGGAAGGGTCTGGAAGAAGGCAATGCCTGGGTGGGAGGGGTCTCTGATAATGCTGTCTGCCTTCCTGAGGCAGCGGAAGGTGTATACAGAATCAATGTAGGGGTGGCAAGCTTGTGTGATGTTGGGCTGAGTTCACCACACTCTGCAATTTCTTGCAATCTTAGACCGAGCAGTTGCCATACCAGGCTGTGATGCAGCAGAATAGGATGCTCTCTATCGCACATCTGTAGAAGTTTGTGAGAGTCGATGCAGACATGGCAAATTTCTTTAGCTTCCGTAGGAAGTAGAGACATTGTTGGGCTTTCTTGACTGTTGCAATAATGTGAGTGGACCAGGACAGACTGTTGGTGATGGTGACCCACAGGAACTTAAAGCTACCGACCATCTCTACTTCGGCGCCATCGATGCAGACGGGAGGGTGTGTCGTGCTACGCTTCTTGAAGTTGATGACCAGTTCCTTGATCTTTCCAACATTTAGAGAGAGGTTGTTTTCGATACACCATGCAACCAAGTGATTTATCTCTCTCCTGTAGTCTGGTTCGTCGTTGTTTGAGATATGGCCCACCACAGTCATATCATCCGCAAACGTATAGATTGAGTTGGAGTTAAATCTTGCCACATAGTCATGTGTGTATAGAGAGTACTATAGAAGACTGAGCACACATCAATTGCGGGGCTCCGGTGTTGAGGACTATTGTGGAGGAGGTGGTTGAGTGGCGGGAAAGACGGAAGGTTGTGTCCTGGGGTGGTTGCGGAGCACCAAACAGGCTTCGTAGAAGGCAGACAGCTTTCTAGCAATATAAGGAGGCTGTAAAATGTAATCATGGCCCCGTTGAGAGCTCAGGTACCGGAGGTAGAGGTGTCCATGGACGCGGAGAAGGCATTCGACCGGGTGGAGTGGCAGTACCTGTTTGAGGTCCTGGGAAAGTTTGGGTTTGAGCTGACGTTTGTGGCATGGGTGCGCCAGTTATATGCGGCACCGAGGGCGAGTGAGCGGACCAGTGTGTTCACGGAATTTTAAACTACACAGCGGAACAAGGCAGGGGTGCTGCTGTCGCCTCTGCTGTTTGCGCTGGCTATAGTGTCTCTGCCAATGGCACTTAGGGGGGCGGTAGAGTGGTGAGGGATTATGAGGGGACGAAGGGAGCATCGGGGGATCGCTATATGCAGACGACCTACTATTGTATGTTTCCGACCTGCTGGAGAGCATGGAGAGGATCATGGGCCTGTTGGGGAAGTTTGGAGAATTCTCGGGATATAAGTTAAATGTAGGGAAAAGCGAAGTGTTCCCGGTGAATGAGTTAGGTCGGCGAGCCAATTCGGGGGGATACCATTTAAGGTTGCCAGAGACAGGTTTAGATACTTGGGGATTCAGGTAGTAAGGGAATGGGCGATGCTACACATATGGGAATTGAACAAAACTGGTGGAGAAGGCTAGGGAGGGGTTGGGGGGTTGGATAGATGGCACATATGGGAAGTGGAGAGAAGTGGGGCTGGTTAAGGTGAGGGATTTGTATCTGGAAGAAGGGTTTGCCAGTATAGATGAATTGAAGGAGAGGGTGGAGCTCCCGAGAGGAAGTGAGTTTAGGAAACTGCAGGTAAGGGACTTTGCGCTAAAGGTTTGGAAAGAGTCCCCAGGTTGCCGAGGTACATCCTGCTGGAGTGACTGCTGCTTCCGGATGTGGGATGGGAGGGCAGGAGTGGAGACATATTCAGGTGGCTGGGAGAACTGGGAGGTGAGCGGGTGGTGAAGATTAAGAATATGTGGGAAGGGAAGCTGGGAGGGGTGATAAATGGAGGAGTTTGGAGTAAGGCAACACGGTAGCACAAGTGGATAGCACTGAGACTTCACAGCGTCAGGGTCCCAGGTTCGATTCCCCGCTGGGCCACTGTCTGTGCGGAGTCTGCACGTTCTCCCCGTGTATGCGTGGGTTTCCTCCGGGTGTTCCGGTTTCCTCTCACAGTCCAAAGATGTGCAGGTTAGTTAGATTGGCCATGATAAATTTTCCTTTGTGACCAAAAAGGTTAGGAGGGGTTATTGGGTTACGGGGATAGGGTGGAAGTGAGGGCTTTAGTGGGTCGGTGCAAACTCGATGGGCCGAATGGCCTCCTTCTGCACTGTATGTTCTATGTTCCAAGTGTAAATGCGACCTACTCATGCACAAGGATGAGCCTGATACAGTTCAAGGTCGTACACAGGGTACATATGATGCGGGCAAGAATGAGTGGGTTCTTTCAGGGGTGGCAGACGAGTGTGAGAAGTGCGGGCGGGGGCCAGAGAATCACGCAGGTGTTCTGGGGCTGCGAAAAATTGGAGAGATTCCAGGCAGGAGCGTTGACGGTGCTAGCAAGGATAGTGGGGAAGGGGGTTGAGCCGGACCCTTTGGTGGCGATATTTGGGATATCGGAGAAACCGGAGCTGATGGGAGGAGGGGGGGCGGGGGGAGCCCGATGTTGTGGCCTTCACCTCTCTGATTGTCCAGTGACTAATTTTTTTTATTGGTGGGCGGTCAGCAACGCCACTGGGGTAGCGGCCTGGCTGGCTGACTTATATGACTTTCTTCGGCTGGAAAAGATCAAATACGAGTTAAGGGGTTGTTGCTCTATTTATTTATCTTGGTGAACCATAAGCCTTCCCTTATATCGGTCAAATGACCACCCAACCAGTTAGTTAGTTCAAAAGATGGTTTATTTCCATACACAAGAGTTATCTCAACATGCAAACACAATATCTACTACGAGTCAAACTACACCTATCAACTACAATAACCTATACTTAACTTCAGGGCAACCGGCACTGTGCAAATGGATAAAGGCCTTTATCTGGATTTCACTTGGCTGGTTCGAAGAAAGTGGCTGTGCCTCTGCTGGGCTTATCCGTCAGGTAGCGATCGTTGGTCTTGAACTTAACTGGCTGTTCCTGCTGCAATTGGGTGGCACAGTCCGGATCCAAAAGAGACAGAACACATGGCTGTGTTCTCTTTCATCCCTCTGGGATTTTGCACTCTTTAGGGTGGCCCTTAACCTTGGACCCAATAGTTCGACAGGACTCTGATTACTCTCTTTGATTTCGACCAATAAAGGGACAGGTGCCTTGGTAGCTGGGCGGGTCCTTAGCGGTCATTGACCTTGGCAGTTGTGCTTTCTGAGTAAGGGGAGTGGCGCCGATCAGTGTGGCTGTACTGGTTGCTTGATTGGAGTTCTATTGTCCTGGGAAAATGGGCCATTAAAATGTAACTCATCTGCTAGCACTATATGTTTGCCAGGCATATATATTAGCTCAAAGTCGTATCTTTGAAGCTTCATCATGAGACGCTGTATTCGTGGAGATATTTTGTTAAGATTCTTTTTAATGATTGCAACCAGTGGTCGATGATCAATTTCAAGGTAAATGTGGGTAGGCCGTATATATATGTATGGAATTTATTCAAGCCAACTACTAGTCTTGAACATTCTTTTTCAATCTGTGCATATCTGCACTCACACTTCAAGAACAACAAAGAACAAAAAAAAGTTTAGTACAGGAACAGGCCCTTCAGCCCTCCAAGCCCGTGCCAACCATGCTGCCCGTCTAAACTAAAATCTTCTACACTTCCTGGGTCCGTATCCCTCTATTCCCATCCTATTCATATATTTGTCCAGATGCCCCTTAAATGTCACTATCGTCCCTGCTTCCACCACCTCATCCGGCAGCGCGTTCCAGGCACCCACTACCCTCTGTGTAAACAACTTGCCTCGTACATTTCCTCTAAACCTTGCACCTCGCACCTTAAACCTATGCCCCCTAGTAAATGGCCCCTCTACCCTGGGGAAAAGCCTCTGAGTATCCACTCTGTCTATGCCCCTCATAATTTTGTAGACCTTTATCAGGTCGCCCCTCAATCTCCGTTGTTCCAGTGAGAACAAACCGAGTTTATTCAACCGCTCCTCATAGCTAATGCCCTCCATACCAGGCAACATCCTGGTAAATCTCTTCTGCAGCCTCTCTAAAGCCTCCACATCCTTCTGGTAGTGTGGCGACCAGAATTGAACACTATACTCCAAGTGTGGCCTAACTAAGGTTCTATACAGCTGCAACATGACTTGCCAATTCTTATACTCAATGCCTCGGCCAATGAAGGCAAGCATGCCGTATGCCTTTGTTATAACCTGCCTGCTTACCATTGGCTGGGGACTAATGACAATCCCACAATCCTGTGGGAGTATGAGCTTCCCCAATGAGGGGGGCGGAGAAATCATTAGCAGACTCCGTGTATAAATAAAGCTGGTCAGTTTAGAACCAGCAGGAAGGAGTGAGCAGCAAGCGAAGTTGCTGCTGCTGTTGTATATATATGTTATTGTAAATAAATGTTATTTCTTTGTATCCTTAAAACTCGTGCTGGATTCTTCGTGGCCCTCACAAACTGACGACGAGGGTTAAAGTGAACAGCTGTTTACACTGCTGAAGCCACCTCCCTGGATTTTTGTTGGATACAGGTTGGAAGTTGTTTTTTATTACACCATGCCTCTGTACGGACGTTTGGATGTTTTTGATGCTGCGCTGGAAAGCTGGAACCAGTACGCACAATGGATGCGTTACTATTTCCGGGCAAACAACATCACCGAAAACGAGGGCCAGGTGGTCATATTGCTCACCGCCTGCGGCCTGCATACGTACCCAGCTGCGCCGGACACCAAAATGTTTGATGAACTTGTGAACTTAGTGGGGCAACATTTTAACCCAACCCCATCCACGATAGTCCAACGTTACCGGTTTAATACCGCTGAGAGGACCCCAGGAGAATCCCTTGCCGACTTTCTATTCAGGCTACGCAGGATTGCGGAGTACTGTGACTATGGTGAGACCTTGTCAGAAATGTTACGCGACCGTTTGGCTTGCGGTATTAACAATGCGGCCACCCAGAGAAAGTTGTTAACTGAGCCAACATTGACTTTTCAACAGGCCAATAAATTGTATGGTCCCGAGAGAGCGCAGAACGAGGAGTGCAGGAGCTACAGGGAATGGAGGTGCATGCCTTGGGGTGCAACCCTTTTCGTCCGAAAACGTCCCCCCGCACTCCTGCGGTACCTTGGGTGAGACGACGTCCAGATCGACGCCAGTGGCCGTCGGACATTCCTCCCCGAAGGGAGCCTTCTCCAGAACCAATGGATGAGGAGCCATGTCCGTGTCAGACTTGTAGGCGCCGACCTCGTTGCGGACGCCGGTCCTGGGGGCGCCAGAGGCGCCGTCGTTCCGACCGAAACTGGGACCAGCCCAGGGGTCGTATGTTCCATGTGGATGAACCTGCGGCAATTACTCCTGAGGACGTGGAGACGGAGGACGACTGCCTGCAGCTGCATTGTGTGGCAGCTCCCTGTGTGGCCCCCATTAAGGTGACAGTACGGATCAATGGTCACCCGCTTGAGATGGAGTTGGACACTGGCGCAGCGGTCTCCGTGATCGCCCAGAGGACATTTGACCGCATCAAGTAGGGTATACAGTCCCTTACATTAACCGACACACAGGCCAGGTTGGCCACCTACACGGGGGAGCCATTGGACATTGCAGGAACTACGATGACCCCTGTTGTTTATGGACGCCAGGGCGGGCGTTTCCCACTTGTCGTGGTGCGCGGCCATGGGCCCAGCTGTCGGGTCGGGACTGGTTGCGCCATTTGCGGTTGCAGTGGCAGCACATCCTCCAAACAGTTTCTGGAGGGTTGACTGAGATGCTAGGACGATACCCAGATGTATTCCAGCCCGGTTTGGAGAAAATAAAAGGGGCCGTAGCCCGTATCCAAGTCGAACCAGTAACCACGCCGCGCTATTTCCGGGCGCGCCCGGTGCCTTATGCCTTGACTGGGGCTGGTTTAGCACACTGGGCTAAATCGCTGGCTTTTAAAGCAGACCAAGTAGGCCAGCAGCACGGTTCAATTCCCGTACCAGCCTCCCCGAATAGGCGCCGGAATGTGGCGACTAAGGGCTTTTCACAGTAACTTCATTGAAGCCTACTTGTGACAAAAAACGATTTTCATTTCATTTCAGAAGGTAGAAGGGGAGCTCACTCATTTGGAGACTTTGGGTATTATCAGGCCCGTCCGTTTCGCTGACTGGGCAGCACCAATTGTACCTGTAATGAAGCCAGATGCCACAGTTCGCTTGTGCGGCGACTATAAACTTACAGTGAATACAGCAACCCAACTCGACCGATATCCAATGCCTCGCATAGAGGATCTCTACGCGAAGCTTGCAGGTGGTCTCTCGTTCACAAAATTAGATATGAGTCACGCCTACCTACAGTTGGAGCTGGGCCCTGCCTCCCGACCATATGTAACGATTAATACACACCGGGGCCTGTATGAATATACACGTTTGCTTTTGGAGTATCCTCTGCCTGCGCTATTTTTCAACGCATTATGGAGGGCATTTTGAGAGGTTTACCGCGTGTCGCTGTCTACTTAGATGTCGTTTTGATCACAGGGACGTCGGAGCAGGAACATTTGAAAAATCTGGAGGCTGTCCTTAGACGCTTTCCGGAGGCTGGAGTCCGTTTACGTCGCACAAAGTGTGTCTTTCAGGCGAAGGAAGTAGTCTACCTGGGTTATCGGGTGGACCGCGAAGGTTTGCACCCTGTCGCAGAGAAGGTGCGCCCGATTCAACAGGCCCCCGCACCGACTGACACTTTGCATCTTCGTTCTTTTCTCGGCCTCGTAAACTATTACGGGAAGTTCCTCCCCAATCTGGCAACTACGCTGGCCCCATTGCACCTTCTGCTAAAGAAAAATCACACCTGGGTTTGGGGTCAGCCGCAAGAAACCGCTTTCCGGCGGGTAAAACAATTGTTGTCGTCTGGGTTACTAACCCACTATGATCCTGGAAAGCCTTTGCTCGTCACATGTGATGCATCCCTATATGGTATTGGGGCCGTCCTGTCCCACAAGATGGAGAACGGGGCCTAGCGGCCGATAGCTTTCGCCACCCGCACATTGACTGCAGCGGAAAAAAAGTACGCGCAGATCGAGGGAGGGCCTGGCAGTGGTCTTTGCGATGAAACGTTTCCACCAGTACTTGTATGGCCGCCACTTCACTATCGTGACTGATCATAAGCCTCTGCTGGGACTTTTCAGAGAGGATAAGCCAATACCGCCCATTGTTTCCTCACGGATCCAGCGCTGGGCTTTGTTGCTCGCTGCATACGAGTATTCTCTGGAGCACAAACCAGGAACGCAGATAGCAAATGCCGACGCACTGAGCCGATTGCCTTTATCGACCTGCCCCATGTCAACCCCCACGACCGGTCAGGTGGTTGTAACCCTAAATTTTATGGACACCTTGCCTGCCACGGCATCACAGATCCGTGAGTGCACCCAGGCGGAGCCAGTCCTGCCAAAGGTTCGGCACATAGTCCTGAATGGTGGGCAGCATAGACGGCTCCCAGGCGAGTTGCGGGCATTTTCCTACAAGCTGTCAGAATTCAGCGTGGAAGACGGCATCCTCTTGTGGGGGACGCGTGTGATTGTCCCGGAAAAAGGACAGGAGCTGATACTAAGAGACTTGACAATTGGCATCCAAGTGTGACCAAAATGAAAATGTTGGCCCGGAGTTATGTCTGGTGGCCAGGCCTCGACACCGACATTGAGAAGGTGGCCCAAAACTGCTCCATTTGCCAGGAGCATCAGAAGCTTCCGCCGGCCGCGCCCCTACATCACTGGGAATGGCCAGGGCGGCCTTGGGCGCGCTTGCATGCGGATTTCACAGGCCCTTTTCAAGGATTCATGTTCCTCCTATTAATCAATGCCAAGTCTAAATGGCTAGAGGTGCATAAGATGCTAGGCACAACGTCCTGCGCAACAATTGAGAAGATGCGTTTGTCCTTCAGTACGCATGGCCTCCCCGAGGTGCTGGTCACGGATAACGGCACTCCATTCAAAAGTGAGGAGTTTGCGAGGTTCATGAAGATGAACGGCATACGCCATATCCGCACTGCTCCTTACCACCCGGCTTCAAATGGGTTGGCGGAGCGCGCAGTGCAGACATTCAAACGAGGCCTTAAGAAGCAGTCTTCCGGACACGAGACTGGCTCACCTTTTGTTTTCGTATAGGACCACCCCCCATGCGGTGACTGGGGTATCTCCCGCAGAACTCCTAATGGGCCGGAGACTTCGCATCCGCCTTAGCATGGTTTTCCCGGACATTGGCGCAAAAGTACGCTGCACACAAGAACGGCAGGACATGGTTTTTCTGGGCACCGGCCGATTCGCCGGTTTGCGCCCGGTGACCCAGTGTTCGTTCAGAATTTTGCTGGTGGTGCCCAGTGGGTCCCTGGCGTAATCTTTCACGAAATGGGCCCTATATTTTACCAGGTGCAAGCCCGGGGTCGTCTCCAGCACAAACATGTAGACCACGTTCGGTCCAGAAGACTATCCCTTCCAAAGATTCCCCGCCCCCGGAGCTCATTTCTACAGCCATAGAGTCCAGAGACAATGGAAAGTAGGCCTCACAATCTTCCTCTGGTGCCTCACTCAAAACCTGCGTAGGTCATTACAGAACCGCGCGGAGATAGAGACGCCGGGATGACGGAGGCAGCAGACTCTGACTCCGAGATGGAGACACAGGACGCATCAGAGTGGGAATCCTCGGGCCCACGGGCCGTGGATGTACAACCGTTACGCCATTCATCACCGAAGCACCTATCTCCGTCTCGTTACACGCCGCCTGATCCAGCGCCTCGTGCAAATGGTGTCCGGCCTGCGACAAAACAAGTCAGACGCCCTCCTTCACCAGGGTCTTCGGTGGATTCCTTGGACTTTGGGGGAGGGGGGGAGGGATCTTATAACCTGCCTGCTTACCATTGGCTGGGGACTAATGACAATCCCACAATCCTGTGGGAGTATGAGCTTCCCCAATGAGGGGGCGGAGAAATCATTAGCAGACTCCCTATATAAATAAAGCTGGCCAGTTTGGAACCAGCAGGAAGGAGTGAGCAGCAAGCGAAGTTGCTGCTGCTGTTGTATATATGTGTTATTGTAAATAAATGTTATTTCTTTGTATCCTTAAAACTCGTGCTGGATTCTTCGTGACCCTCACAAAAGCCTTCTTGACTACCTTCTCCACCCGTGTTGCCCCTTTCAGTGACCTGTGGACCTGTACACCTAGATCTCTCTGACTTTCAATACTCTTGAGATTTCTACCATTCACTGTATATTCCTTACCTGCATTGGACCTTCCAAAATGTATTACCTCACATTTGTCTGGATTAAACTCCATCTGCCATCTCTCTGCCCAAGTCTCCAAACAATCTAAATCCTGCTGTATCCTCTGAAAGTCTTCATCGCTATCCCCAATTCCACCAACGTTTGTGTCGTCTACAAACTTACTAATCAGACCAGTTACATTTTCCTCCAAATCATTTATATATACTACGAACAGCAAAGGTCCCAGCACTGATCCCTGCGGAACACCACTAGTCACAGCCCTCCTTCATCATCGATTGTGAAGCATATACCACAGTTTTCCAGTTGTTTCCATCTTTTTGTTGCAGCAATACTGCACATGTACCATCTATTGATGCGACAGTAGATATTTTGGTGTTCCTTGTTGGATCAAAAAATGTCAGCATAGGTGTAGTCGTAAGAGATTTCTTTAGCTGGAGCCACTCCTGCTCATGCTGCTTTGCCCAAGTGAAATCATTCATTTTCTTTAGGATGTCTCTGAGCCACGCTGTTTTGGCTGAGAGATTGGGATTAAAGTTCCCTATGATGTTGATCATGCCCATTATGTAGAACTCCTTTTTATCCGTAGGTTGGGGCATGTTTAGTGTGGCATTAATCTTCATTTCATCTGGTTCTATTCCGTGAACAGAAAGCTTGTCGCCCAGGAATGTAATCTGTACTCCAAACTGGAATTTGGCCTTATTGAGCCTCAGCCCATTCCGCCTGATGCTTTGTAAGACCTTGATCAGTCTGTTATTGTGTTCCTCTAATGTGGAACTCCATCCGAAAATGTAATCTACGTAGACCTGAACCCCCTCAATGATAAGTTCCATAGCTCTGTGGAATATCTTGGATGCAGATGTAATGGCAAAGGGCATGCAAAGAAAGCAATATCTGCGAAAAGGAGTATTGAATGTGCAGAACTTGGTACTTTTTTCATCAAGCTTGAGCTGCCAGAATCCCTGCGATACATAGGGATTGGTAAAACATTTTGCACCGGTCATCTCACTTGTGATCTCTTCCCTCTTTGGAATTTGATAATGCTCCCTTTTAATGTTTGCATTTAAATCCTTGGGATCCATACAAATCCTGAGATAGTAATTCTTCTTTTTCACACAAACCATTGAGTTCACCAAATCTGTAGGCTCTTCTTTTTTCCTTATGACTCCAAGTTGTGTCATCCCGACTAACTCTGCCTCGAGACAGTCACGCAATGGGACTGGAACTCTTCGAGGATACTTTGAGGTATATGACCGGTTGAGCATCCTCTCTTAATTGTATTTTATATGTGAAAGGCAGGACATCAAAACCCTTGAATATTTCAGGAAATGTCTGTAGAATGGACTCCACTGAGCCACTGTGTGTACTCAATGCACAGTCAGTGCTATAGACAATTTGCACCAATCCCAGTGCCTCACACGCTTCATCGCTCAATAATGATTCACGACCTTCAGCCGCAATTGAAAACTTCAGCTTGTGCACTTTGTTTTTTACTTGCGCGTCTAATTCGCACATACCCAAAGTGTCAATTTTCTTACCAATGACCGGTTTATTTTGAATCCTCAGCTTTAGCTGCATGGTCTTAATATCACTTATACTGATTAGGTTTGCCTTCGCACCAGTATCTAATTTAACAGTAATTAACAATCGATTGATAACCAAAGGTACACTCTATTTGTCCCTTGTTACTGCTGCAATATCACTTTCAGCACTGCTTACACTTGTGGGCGGCATTTTATTCAGTATGGCTTCCTTTGCTGTGTATTCATCCGACACCAGGCCAACAAAAAATGTCACTTAAATTAGTGTCATCGATTACATTAATTGACAGCCTTGCATTAATTTTCTTATTTGAGAAACAGTGTTTCGCGAAGTGATTTTTCCCTTTGCACTTCGTGCATATTTTGCCAAAAGCTAGACCTCAGTAGGTGCTCATAACCATATCGTTGCAAATGGCTGTATGTTCAGACCATTTTGAATGGCTGTTGGGACCACGTTTCTTTTCGATGCGCGTCACAACACCAATGGCGACTGCATCACTTGCAACATTCGCACCAAAACTTTTTGCTTTAAACATATGAACAGGATGTGCAGCTAGTTTGCTAGCTTGGCAAATTTTTATGGCATCTTCTAATTGGAGCTCATTTTCTCATAAAAGACACTCTCGCACTGTATCATGCAATCCAAAAACAATTTGATCTCTATTCATGGAGGATTTCAGAGTCGCAAAGTTGCACGTCTGCGCTTTCAGCTTGTCAGCAAAAAAATTATCGAATAATTTCCAGTCTTCTGCATGTGCATTCGAAAAATGAACCTTTCATGTGTTTTTTTAGGTGTACAATGCTCGTCAAATCTTTTTATCACAGCATCAAATGTCTTACTGTCTTCCTCTTGCTCATACGCAAATGTTCCTCTTGCTCATACGCAAATGTATTCTATATTTCAATTGCCTGAGGACCTGCTTCCGTGAGCAATAATGCAATTTTTCTCTCGTCCGGCTGTGCCTGCAACCCAATAGCTGAGATATACAGCGTGTAGTGCTGCTTCAATGTGCGCCAATTTCCATCCACATTACCAATAAGGTGAAGCTGCGCTGGAGCTTTGCGATTTTCCATTTGAAGAACCACTTTTTTGTTGTAGCAATGTTTCTTCTTTGTTTGATGACTGTGCCGTTCAAAACACACCTGGTATCATGTTATGTTCATGTACTATGATAATAAATGAATCAATATACAACAGAACATCTAGTTCGACTACTTATTTAACGTTGGGTAAACTAAGTGATTCTGTACAGCTTTTGTAACTCTGATCAAGACTGGCTCGAGGACGGCACGGTAGCACAGTGGTTAGCACAGTTGCTTCACAGCTCCAAGATCTCAGATTCGATTCCTGGCTTAGGTCACTGTCTGTGCAGAGTCTGCACATTCTCCTTGTGTCTGCGTGGGTTTCCTCCAGGTGCTCCGGTTTCCTCCCAGTCCAAAGATGTGCAGGTTAGGTGGATTGGCCGTGCCAAATTGCCCTTAGTGTCCGAAAAGGTTAGATGGGGTTACTGTGTTACGGTTATAGGGTGATCTTTCCATGGGCCTGTGCAGACTCGATGGACCGAATGGCCTCCTTCTGCACTGTAAAATCTATGATCTACGACTGGTTCCAGTAGCCTGTTCCTCTCGCATTTAAAAAAATAATAATTTGGAGTACCCAATTCATTTTTTCCAATTAATTGGCAATTTAGCATGGTCAATCCACCTACCCTACACAGCTTTGGGGGCGAAACCCACACAAACATGCGGAGAATGTGCAAACTCCACACGGACAGTGACCCAGAGCCAGGATCGAACCTGGGCCTTCAACGCCGTGAGGCAGCACGGCTGTTCCTCTTGCATGACACCTACTGTTGGAAGCCATATACACTTGTTATGTACACTTCTATGCAGTTCCGGCATATCATTTCAGTCACCTAGGGTGCCTCATGTGGAGGTCAGCCACAAGGGGGGGGGGGAAGGACGGGTCACGCGAATGAGGGGGCGGGGTTCGGGTCAGGTGGTCAGCGAGGGGTGGTGCTTAGGTCAGGTGGCCAGCAAGGGGCGGTGCTCGGGTCACGTGCTTAGCGGGTCGGGGGTTAGCGTCACCCAGGTGTCGGGAGGGGCGGGGTGACCACCCGCGTGGGCCACGCTCGGGAATCACGTGCTGGGAGCGGCGCTCGGTCATTGGGCAGTTGGTGTGATTGACGGGCGCCGCCCTCTGGAAGGTTCCGTGTGTGGCGGCGCCCGGTTCGCGGTCGAACAGCGAGTGTACCCTGGTCCGGCTCGTTAGTGTGAGCTGGGCCCGGAGAGGAGCGGCAGCAGGAGAGCGGAGCGGGTCAGGAAGAGTTTGTTTATGTGAACGTTTCCTCAGCTGGAGCTGAGTGACCGGGATTAACACTTTGTCCATTAGCCTTCCTGAGATTCATCAATTAAAATACCGACTCGGTAGGTGCAGCGGGCCGGGGTTGAGCCTCACTGCCCCAACAACCACCTGCATTTGTGTCGCGCCTGTAACATCCCAGGGAGCTTCGCAGACATAAATGTTAACAAACCAAAGGAGTTGTTAGTGGGAGAGGGCGACCGAGAGTTTGGGCTGAAAGAAGAACGGCCTGGGAAGCGGGAGAGGCCGAAGGCAGGGCCGCAAGTTGTTGGGCAAGAGCAGGAAGGAGAGTTTTGGCGCAAGTTACAAATATGGGCAGGGATAAAACCGGATGAGCCAGCAAAAACTGAGAAGGACGATGCAGGGAGGGAAATGGGCCGGAAAGTTCTGGCTGAACTTGAGGCTTGGTCAACCAGGGAAACGTTGGATTCGTTTTGACAGCAGAAGTATACATGAGGATTTCAGCGACATGGCTGGGGGTGGCTGATGCTGTTGACGTGGAGAGAAATATAGAGTTGGAAACTCAATTGAAGGTGCAGGATAGATGTTGGGGTCATGCAGTGAGTTAAAACAATGTGTTCAACATTGTTAAAAGATGTTTGTTGGTTGAGAGGGCACCATGCAGCACAGGCACAGTAAAAGCAAAATGCTGGAAATATGAAATACGTTGGGACAAAAAAACCGTTTTGGATTTTAAAAAGTCATCAGGATGGAGGAGAAGGGCTACAATCTAAAACTGATGAACTCATTGCTGAGTCCAGAAGGCTGTAACATGTCTAATTGGAAGTTTGCGTTGGGCTTCACTGGAGCATGACCGCAGACTGAGGACAGACATAAGAATAATCTTAATTGTCACAAGTAGGCTTACATTTACACTGCAATGAAGTTAATGTGACAAGCCCCTAATCGCCACATTTTGGCGCCTGTTCGGGTACACACGGAGAATTCAGAATGTCCAAATTACCTAACAGCATGTCTTTCTGGACTCGTGGGAAGAAACTGGAGCTGCCGGAGGGAACCCATGCAGATACAGGGAGAACGTGCAGACTCTACAGACAGTGACCCAAGAATCAAACCTGGCACCCTGTAGCTGTGAAGCAACAGTGCTACCCACTGTGCTGCCCACGGAGTTAAAATGACGAACAACTGGAGGAAGCTTGGAGTCATGCTTGAGGATTGAGTAGAGGTGTTCCCCAAAGTGGTCACCCAGTCTGCGTTTTGTCTCCGAGGAGACTGCGCTGGGAGCAGAGAACACAGAAGGCCAATTGAAGGAGGTGCAAGTGAAATGTTGCTTCACTGAAAGGAATTTCTGGTGCCCTGAACAGTGAGGAGGTAAAGGACAGGTGTTGCAGCTTCTGCAATTGCAAGGGAAGTTGCTTTGGGAAGTGGAGGACAGGTTGTGGGTGATGGAGGGAGTGGATCCTGTGGAAAGCTGACAGGTGATTGGGAAGATGTGCTTCTTGGTGGCATCATGCTGGAGTTGCTGGAAATGGCAGAGAATGATCTTTTGAATGTGGAGGGGTGGAAAGTGAGGACAAGGAGGATCCTATGATGGCTCGGAGAGGAAGGATGGGAAAGTGGTGAGGCTAAACGTGCGGCAAATGGGTTGAACCCAGCGAGTGCCCTGTCAACCATGGTTGGGGTGGGTGGCAGCCTCGGTTAAGAAAAATGGCAGACTGGTCAAGAGGGGCATTTTCGAAGGTAGCATCATCAGAACCTGTGCAATAAAGGTGGAGAAACTGGGATAAAGGGATGGAGTCCTTGCAGGAAGCTGAGTGTGAGGAGCTGTAGTCAAGGTAGCTGTGGGAGTCGATGACCATGTAACGAATATTGGTGGTCAGTCTATTGCCGATCACATTACTTTCTTTAGGTCCATTTTGATACTGTGGTAGAGGCAGAAAATTGTCAAGATCCCAATGAATGTGTGGAAGGCACTGGGGTTGAGCTTCTTGGAAGGAAGGAATAGTCCAGGGTGTGCTTTTTTTTTTGAGGAAAGGAATGATGATGGCATTTTAAATCGAGAGGCTTATTAACTAAGGGGAAGAAACTTTCACAATGTCAGTCAATATGTTGGACCAGAAAGGGAAGAGTTGTCTGTGGTTTTAGTGGGAATGGAATCAAGCCGAGTTGTAGTTTTTATTTATTTATTTTTTTGTTGAAAATTTATAGTACCCAATTCTTTTTTCTTTCCAACTGAGGGTCAATTTAGTGTGGCTAATCCACCTAACCTGCACATCTTTGGGTTGTGGGGGTGAAACCCATGCAGACACGGAGAATGTGCAAACTCCACACACAGTGACCCGGGGCTGGGATTGAACCCGGATCCTCAGTGCCATGGGCAGCAGTGCTAACTACAGCACCACAGTACTGCCCAGAGCTGAGTTTTAATTATCTCACAGACAAGAGCTTGTAAAGACCATACTGGCTAGAGGAAAGGAATTGGAGAAAGCAGGAAGCTTGGGCAGAAGAGTCTAGAGGAGGTTTTGCCTTGATAAGATGGAAAGCAGTTTAATAAATGGTCTTGATAATGTTGCTTGGGAATAGAGGTAGTTAAATAAAATGTATTAGTGGGTGTTAGAAAATAGATCATTTTAGGTAATTTGGATTTGTTGGGTATAAGGTACAGTTTTAATTTTAAGCTTAATTTATATTTCTGCAGTTGTTTGTTAAGGAAACTCTATTTTTAGTTTCACTTTAAAAGATGCCTGTATTTCCATCGTGTTTTACAGCCCTTTAGGTAGGGAAAACCTATGCTGTTGCCTAGCAACCATGGGCCCACAGAGACAGCAAAAAGCAGTTCAGACGGAAGCAGAATTTTACAGATATTGCTGGACAGGCAGGAAAAATGCAAAGGAACAGAAAGATGTCCCAAAACCAGGAAGAGGGACAGAAGGAAGTCCCAAGGGGACCTTCTAGTCCAAGGGAAATAACAGGAATCCGGAAAAAGATACTGTTAACTGAAGTTAAGAGTGAGGAGCAGAGACTCCAAGTTAAAAGACAGCTGCACAGTACAGACTTGGAATAATATGGGCTTGTGAAAAGCCGGAAGATCTGAGGGGACTGCCTTACTATGGGCCTGTGAAGCAGTGGCGTTCTGTTGGCATGACTGGGTATCTGAGAGATTGTGTGGAAGGCAAAGCTTGAATGCATGTGGTGCTCCAGGGGAGATGAACATAGGAAGGAGAGGTTGAAACCTTCGAGGTGGATCCTTGGTGAAGGCATCCAAGAGAAAGTGTCATTTGGGAGATGATTCGAAGACCTGCTCTTTTGAGGGTGAAGGTTAGAAATCCTTGCGTGAAAGAGAGTTCCAGTAAGACTAGTTGGCTCAGTATGTCGAGCCTCTGGGGAGTTGATGAGAAATCCGTCGAAGTTGTTTTAGGTGGCATCTGGCATTTGGTTTCAGTATTGGTGTGTCTGACCACAAATCGCCTATTGATTTACATGGAATGTGTGCTTTTGAGCATGAGAGATTTTGTAACTTAAGGTATCCTTACAAATCTGTATATATGTGAACATATAGTGAAGGAACAGTGTATTATAGGCAATCTTTTTCGAATAAGTATTTTATTTTTTCATTAAAGGTTCATCAGCAGTCTCTGTGACTGTTCAGTAGCCTCCCGCCACGTTCGCAACAAATGAAATAAGTTAGGATCTCTTAAGCAAGGTTCCACTCTGGGATCTGGCTTAGAATTATAGAATCCCTACAGTGCAGAAGCAGGCCATTCAGCCCATCAAATCTGCGCTGGCGCTTCGAAAGCGCATCCTAACTAGGCCCAATCCCCGTTTGAGCCCTGTATACCCACCCAACCTAAGGAGCAATTTAGCATGGACAATCCACCTAACGTGCACATGGGAGGAAATCTGAGCACCCAGAGGAAACCCACACAGACACCGGGAGAAAGTGCAAACTCCACACAGACAGTCACCCGAGGTCGGAATTGAACCCGGGCCCCTCGCGCTTGAGGTAGCACTAACCACTGTGCCACACATGCTGGCTTGTCCAGTAGTAACATCAGCTAGGATCATAACAGTGATAACCATCTATTCTCACTTGGCAATGGAAGAGGCAGGGTGGAAGGTTTAAGGATTATGGCTGCTGGTTGTTGATCCTCTCCATGATGACCCAAAAATAGTGTGCCAAGAAGGCTTTAACAGCTTTGTAAGACAGGTTTTTCACACTTTCAGATTCACTCTTCACACAGACCTTGTATTAAATTTAATGAAGGTTTCTGATTGTTTTTCAGATTGCTAACTGGGAATGTTTGCTAGAAGGTGAACCCGAACATCATGAAGAGAAATAAACAATGGAATGTCAGCAAAGCACTGGCTCTTGCCAGTCTCTATCATTTTCTTCACTGTGCAGCAACAGCCTGTGTAATTCCATTTCTTACCATATACTTCAGACAGCTTGGATTAACTGCACCATTTGTCGGCATTGTCATGGGGGCAAAGTATTTTATTTTGCTGCTTTGTACTCCCTTTTGGTCTTACTGTGCTGGACGCCATAACAAAAGAAGAATTCTTGTTCTTGGTTCCCTGTTGTCGTCAATAGGAGCAGGCCTTTTGCTCACACTCATTCCACCTGTAGATAAGGAAGTGGAATACAAATTCTGTAATGGGAGTATGTATGCAAAAAACAGCTGGAATCAAAATATAGAACCAGAAGACAAAGACCACGTTGGCGATTTTAAGATGAATAAAATCGCACATACCATTCTTCCAACAATAGTGAATGGTATTTTAACAAGCCACCCTGGTTCAACACTCCATACTGAAATGAAAGAAAACCCCCAGTTGCTAACCACTGCTGAGCCTTCTGTTGCGAGCGATTTAACTGAACCTCTAGACAAGACTGAGCCAACCGTTATTACAAATTCCAAAGTCTCAACTTTGGAAAATGCAGGTAGTGCACGAAATACAAATGATCATAATTCAAAGCGGAACATATTTCTGCCAAATGAAGACTCTGACCAGGCAAGAATTCTGGGAAAAGCTGGCGAGCATCTGCCAGTTGAGAAAAACAACAGTTCAGATGTTTATCACAGTACAGCAAACAGTCACGTCGTGAAAAGGAATATTGCTTTGAAGACTGGCTCTGACGACGGAAAAGAAAAGCAACGCATCCAAACTGAGCCTAATCACAGTTTCAAAATTCTGGATAACCAGCACGAGACATTTGTGCTTATTTTGCTGGTTATATCTTTGTGGGAAGTTTTAGCGTCCGCTCTGGATTGGGTTGCAGATGATGGGCTCTATGACTATCTTGACTTTGTTGACTCTGTGGATCGCTATGGCAAACAGTGGATTTGGGGTCACTTAGGCAGAGCTGGAGCAGTTTTCAGTATTGGTATCCTTGTGGACAGACTGAATTGTTTCCTTAATGGACATACTTCTAGAATTGCCGTACACTTTTATAGCTATGCCATGCTGATTGCATTAACACTTCTTGTTGGTGTGTTCTACCCAATTCATACAGCTAAGAAAAATGACATGGTAAACCATACTGTCAAAGCGTTGCATCTGTTGGGAAGTGATGGACGGGCTATCTTGTATGTAATCACAGTCTTCATCACAGGAGCCATTGGATCTACAATAAACAACTTCCTCTTCTGGCAAATGCAGAACAAAGGGAGCAGTGAGGCCTTTATGGGCACTGCATTAGCAATTGGTTTTGCAGCCGAAGTTCTACTTTTTCTTTTCAAGGACAGAGTGTTAAGGATCCTTTCGCTCTCTGGGACAGTAGTATTTGGACTCATTTGCCTTGCAGCTCAGCTGCTCTACTATTCATTCCTCTGGTCCTCTTGGGCAGTGTTGCCTATTCAAGTCTTGAATGCTTTTAGCAATGGTGCCTTGTGGTGGGCTGTTTGGAGCCAATGTAATGATTTAGCTACCCCTGGTATTGAAAGAACACTCCATAAAATCTACCATGGGTTATCCTTTGGTCTGGGTGCAAGTTTTGGCAGTTTTTGCAGTGGCTTCATTGTGAATAGTTTTGGCATCGAAAGGCTTTACCAAGCATGCTCTGCTTTGGCTGTGCTTTGGGCAGTGGTGTTCCTCATTGCACAATCTAAAATTCCTCGGCAAAAGAGGTTAAACTACTCACGACTGTTAGCAGCTGATACCAGTGATATGAGTGACTCCGATGATGAGCAAGATAAAGATTGGCTTATTACAGCTCTGAAAAACGAAGACTTTTTACAGAAATAGCTAGTTAACTGAAATGTATGTCTCTAGGGTGTTCTCTTTTAAATATATAAGACATCCTAATAGCACAAATGCTCTGGTTGTTGCTTTAAAATTCAAGCCAAAGTAGTGAACATTTTGGAAGAGAAATTTTCAGATGACGGTTCAGTAATCCGTGTAAGATTAAATGACCTGTGCTGTTAAATACTGTATACCAATTCTACTTCTGTGTTTTTCTTTGAGGCGGGCTCTTGTAGCTCTATAATTGTAGGATTGACTTTATTTGAAAAGGCAAATTATGGAAATTTGACAATTTTTGAATAAAATAGAATATTTGTTTTCAAATGGAAATGTTCCTTCAGAGTTAGGCCATAGCTATGATGACTGGATATTATTGCTTATGTGGTGTTTTCAGCTAATCTAATGTAAAGCTGTTTTATGATATACTTCTATACCTACTTACTAAAATACAGTGAACACTAGGAGGGGCAGAAATATTTTGCGCTGACTCCTTTCTCATTCTTTATTCCATTGTTTGAAATAACCTTAATTGGGGCCATTGGAATCATCGTGCTGCTTCTCTGATTTTCTTCAACCCTCCCTCAGTCCATGTCACAATGTTACCTGCTCATCCAGTTTTCTTTCTTCAATTTCTGCTTCAATATTAACAGGACAAGGTTGTCGAATATATTTTCCAATGTCTGTACTTGACTATCTTTCTCTCTTAACTGTACTGAACAGCCCTTTTGACTGCTGAACTTCTACTCTTGATGTAGCCCACTCATTTGTCTTTCTGTCCAGCCAGATGATTCTGAATATCCTACCGCCGTACCCACATTAGAAAAGGTGATATCCTCCTCTCCGCTCTCTTCCCAGAATCTAGCTTCCGCATTCATGCAGTGTAACAGTCCACACTAGTGATTGGACATGTTTTCAGATTCATTCTAATTTTTTTGGACTTCTTCCAGTTTCAGACGCTACTTAAATCACAGGTCACACCTCTTGTCATAGCTAATCTAACCTGGATTTTCCATTTCAAGCCATAACTTGGTATTATGTTCAGTGCAGAAAACTCAGTATATTTTGACTTGGCCTGCTGTAGTCTCTAGCTCTTCCTTCCTTTGTTCTGGTGAGGAGTGTGGTGTTGTCTGCATTCCTGAGATTTCATATGCTATGGCTTCCTATCATGCAGTCACATCTCTGGTAACTCTTCCTGCGCCATCTTCTCTCATTGTCATGTTCACTTCACAATCCAAAAATGTCTCCTATCAAACAAATGACATGTGTTGTCTTTGGACTCTTACCTTTGTGTTTTTCTTTCCTTTCATTTTTTTTCTTTTTACCACACTCCCCCAATATCTGTGGATGCTATTCAAAGCCATATTTATATACTTCCTCTTGTTTAGCTCAAACATCACCGGCAGAAGTTTGCATCAAGTTCCCTGTTTTTTTTGGGTGGGAAATGGTATATGACATGGAGGAACAAGTTCTTTAAAAAGTCAGGTCTGAGCAATTATTCCATAATTCATGTTCTTTAACTTTTGTACTTTAAAAATTCCTATGTTGATAGAAACTTTGGAAATGTTGGGAGAGTTTGCAGTATCGCATGCTCCTCTTGCTAGATTTTCTTGTTAAGACTAATTACTAACAAATAAACTCAGGCTTAGATTTGAAATAAAATTGGGAGATGCTGCAAATATAACAGCATTTGAAGAAAGGTGTTTTAGATGGGAATGTTTGTCACAATTGATGGCACTGATGCAGCAATAAAACACGAGAAAAGCGTGTAAAAGCTGAGAACAGATGTGCTAACCACCGTTATGAACAGGCAGCTATTAGTTTCTTACATATATAAACTAGAAAGTGATTAAAAAGTGCTAATATTCCAAAGAAATTGAATCAATTGAGCATTAAAATACCGCTTTATGCTGCACCAGGTGTTTTCTCTGTCATGACAAATATATTGAGTCACTCAACCAACAGGTCAATTAGTGTGTTTAGCATTTGTAGATGAGCTTAAAATAGACTTCTTTTCACAAAGTACCTGCATAACAGGTTTGTTGATGACTCAGTTCATAAAGCTAGTGTACAGCAACCATACAAAAATGATGTTCCCATGTTTGATGCCCGTCTTTGCTGCGTTAGCTGATCAAAGCTCATCAAGAAGAGCTGAGGTTCAGGAACCCTTCCTCACATTTCCACTTCTTGAGTCTGATTCAATGATAGCCTGCTAATAGTGCATGCGAGTGAATGTTTGGTGAAGATGGGATTGCCCAAGGCTGATGCCCTCTTCCCATGCCCCCTCCCACTCCAAGCCTCTTCTCCATAACATTGAGTAAGCTGGCATGAAGAATGGCTGCTTAGCTGAGGTTCCAGAGGGAGACCGTTACCCTTGTACTGTACCCCAGCAGGAATCATTGATTTATTGATAGGAAGGGATTTTTTTAAAAACTGAGAAATTCAGTAAAAACACATCCTCTGAAGACTTGCACAACCCATTTTGAGAGGTTGAAAATTTTGCATGAAGCAAACGCAGAATCAGACTGCACTGAATGAGGCCATTCATTCCATTGCTGTCCCTTTGGAAAGCTCACTACATTCCAACATTTTCTATTTTCCTACTAGATTCCTTTGCAATTCAAGCTTGTAGTATTGGATGTCAGGGACCATTTTTTTGTTTTTTTTGTTCATGCTTTCCATTTCTTTTGTGGAGGGGGACTCCTGAGGTTACACTGTCTTTCCAATCCAATGGAACATAACTGCTTCTCGGCTGGTCGGCCAGGTAATGAGCTGTTCTGCTTCAAGGACCAATATCGGGTGCAGGGTGCTTCACTCCAAGCATCCCAGCTATGAACCCTCCATATTTTGTATTTGTGCACTATTGAAAATTGCCGGCTGCACTAACAATAATTGTTTTGTGAAGTAAGTTAAATACAGCTACACAGTGAAGCTCTTAGTTTGCTCCTTAAGATCTGGGGGGTGGAGGAAGGAATTAGGTTCTAGATGCTATTTGGAACAGAATCTTTGCACAAGTATCTTGCGCCTCTGCCTATTAGCATGCAAAGTAATTGCATGGTTTGGAGGGGCGAAGAATTTAATTCACACTTCCTTAAAGAATTAACATTCTACTCTAAGCACATTGAAGTGTACTGTACTATTGTAGTTACATTTGTAAACAAGATGCTGTGAATGTATAATACCTGAACAATATATTACTTCAGTACTACTAAATGTCTCTTGTGCAGATCATCTGCACTGTGGTGTGTTTCATTATTAAATCAATGCTGAATGCATTGTTTATTGGGGGGGGAAAAGAGTTTTATATTTTGAGATGTCTTGTTTGAATATAAAACTTTCCCTTTGGAAAAGGAGAACAATGAAGGTAAAACAAATGTTGATCTTTTCTTAAAGAAGAAAAATCTTAATTCCTGGGGCTAACTTGCTCCTCTGTTGAAATTAGCTAGTTGAACTAGATGAAATCCTAGCTTCATATTTTCCTTTCCTGGAATTAAAATTATTTTTAAAAACGTGGCACTATTTTTTGGGCTTCTATATTTTTGATTGAATCTGGTGCGGCTTTCTTCCACTGCATTATTTGCTAATAAGAGATTTTTAAAAAAAATGTTAGACTATCCAATTATTTTTTTACCAATTAAGGGGCAATTTAGCATGGCCAATCCACCTACCCTGCACATCTTTTGGGTTGTGGGGGTGAGACCCATACAGACGGGGAGAATGTGCAAACTCCACACAGACTGACCCAGGGCCGGGATCGAACCTGGGACTCTGGCACCGTGAGGCAGAAGTGCTAAATACTGTGCCACTGTGCTGCCCTGCTAATAAGAGAAATAACTTTTTTTTAAACTAGGAAATACGAAAAATAAGCTTAAGATATGGTTGAGGCTTGCTACCACTTTGGGGTGAACGGGAAAAGTTATATACAAATATATTTTGTGCTGAGACATTGATTAGGAGACATCCTAAAATGGAATGTGCCTTGTTCAGGGAGGGGTGCTCTGTCTTCCATGTAATATTGTAAATTGTG
This sequence comes from Scyliorhinus torazame, assembly GCF_047496885.1. Classification (NCBI taxonomy): domain Eukaryota; kingdom Metazoa; phylum Chordata; class Chondrichthyes; order Carcharhiniformes; family Scyliorhinidae; genus Scyliorhinus; species Scyliorhinus torazame. The sequence goes on along the minus strand of NC_092724.1, from coordinate 117,831,075 downwards.
CAGTGGGTAATCGAAATTGGTATCCACTATTGTATGATGGTGTGTTTGGTTGTATACTAAAGCTCTGTAAATATTGAAAAATATATTGAATGTCTCTATTCGTAAATGTACTTGTAAATTATTTATTGGACTGGTGACTGGATATATTGATTTTAAATAAATGATTTTATTGAAACCTGGTCAATTGTCATTTTTTTTGCCTTTGTCAGTTTCATTGTTAACTCATGGATAATACATTTTTGGTGAATTTTCAGATCGGATGCTAAAAGAGAAAGACATCAATTGCAGCAACTTTTATTATTTGAAATTATAAATATAGATTATTTTGCCATAATTGGAACCCAATTAGATTTGCACTAAATTTGAATTGTTCCAAATTTTAAAAATGCAGCTTTGCTTAGCATCATTGTTTAGACACCAATTGAAGTGTTTAGACACCAATTGGAGAGCTTATGGTGTTTCCAACATTGTGGTTGTTGGCATATAAATTGACCTTTGACATAGAACATAGAACACTACAGCGCAGTACAGGCCCTTCGGCCCTCGATGTTGCGCCGACCTATGAAACCACTCTAAAGCCCATCTACACTATTCCTTTATCGTCCATATGTCTATCCAATGACCATTTGAATGCCCTTAGTGTTGGCGAGTTCACTACTGTTGCAGGCAGGGCATTCCACGCCCTTACTACTCTCTGAGTAAAGAACCTACCTCTGACATCTGTCTTATATCTATCTCCCCTCAATTTAGATATCACCATCTGAGGAAGAAGGCTCTCACTATCCACCCTATCCAATCCTCTGATCATCTTGTATGCCTCAATTAAGTCACCTCTTAACTTTCTCTCTAACGAAAACAGCCTTAAGTCCCTCAGCCTTTCCTCATAAGATCTTCCCTCCATACCAGGCAACATTCTGGTAAATCTCTGCACCTTTTCCAATGCTTCCACATCCTTCCTATAATGCGGCGACCAGAATTGCACGCAATACTCCAAATGCGGCCGCACCAGAGTTTTGTACAGCTGCAACATGACCTCATGGCTCTGAAACTCAATCCCTCTACCAATAAAAGCTAACACACCGTAAGCCTTCTTAACAACCCTCAACCTGGGTGGCAACTTTCAGGGATCTATGTACATGGATACCAAGATCTCTCTGCTCATCCGCACTGCCAAGAATCTTATCATTAGCCCAGTACTCTGTCTTCCTGTTATTGCTTCCAAAATGAATCACCTCGCACTTTTCTGCATTAAACTCCATTTGCCACCTCTCAGCCCAGCGCTGCAGCTTATCTATGTCCCCCTGTAACTTGTAACATCCTTCCGCACTGTCCACAACTCCACCGACTTTAGTGTCATCTGCAAATTTACTCACCCATCCTTCTACGCCCTCCTCCAGGTCATTTATAAAAATGACAAACAGCAGTGGCCCCAAAACAGATCCTTGTGGTACACCACTAGTGACTGGACTCCAGTCTGAACATTTCCCATCGACCACCACCCTTTGCCGCCTTCCAGCTAGCCAATTTCTGATCGAAACTGCTAAATCACCCTGAATCCCATGCCTCTATTTTCTGCAGTAGCCTACCGTGGGGAACCTTATCAAACGCTTTGCTGAATTCCATATACATGACATCAACTGCTTTACCCTCATCCACCTGTTTGGTCACCTTCTCAAAGAACTCAAAAAGGTTTGTGAGGCACGACCTCCCCTTCACAAAACCGTGTCGACTATCTCTAATCAAATTATTCCTTTCCAGATGATTATACATCCTATCTCTTATAAACCTTTCCAAGATTTTGCCCACAACAGAAGTAAGGCTCACTGGGGTTACCGGGGTTGTCTCTACTCCCCTTCTTGAACAAGGGGACAACATTTGCTATCCTCCAGTCTTCTGGCACTATTCCTGTAGACAAAGATGACTTAAAGATCAAAGGCTCAGCAATTTCCTCCCTAGCTTCCCAGAGAATCCTAGGATAAATCCCATCCGGCCCAAGGGACTTATCTATTTTCACACTTTCCAGACTTGCTAACACCTTCTCCTTATGAACCTCAAGCCCTTCTAGTCTAGTAGCCTGAATCTCGGTATTCTCCTCGGCAAAGTTGTCTTTTTCCTGTGTGAATACTGATGAAAAATATTCATTTAGCACCTCTCCTATCTCCTCGGACTCCAAGCACAACTTCCCACTACTGTCCTTGACTGGCCCTACTCTTACCCTAGTCATTTGTTTATTCCTGACATATCTATAGAAAGCTTTAAGGTTATCCTTGATCCTACCTGCCAAAGACTTCTCATGTCCCCTCCTGGCTCTTGGCTCTCTTTAGGTCCTCCCTAGCTAACTTGTAACTCTCGAGCGCCCTAACTAACGTCTTAAAGAATTCCCTCATGTGTTTTGGGGGGGGGGGGGGGGGGGGGGGCTGCGACTTGTACGCCAGTTATAAAAGTGAGCCACTGGTGTGGGTGGTAGCCATTTTGAAATGTCATCAGCATCCGATGCAGAAAGTCAGTGTGTCTTACAACTCCCATGCACCTTTACAGCACAGCCTGTGCTGACTTTGATTTGTTGCACCCAGTTATAAGGCACCAGTAAGTAAACATGCATTTGCTGGATGAAAAATTGAGGCTGTCTATTTATCCGTGTATTGCACATTATTGCTAAAAAGGAGTCAAATTACACAGTATCTGCAAAAACACAATTTTTAGGGCTAGAAAACGTCTGGATTGAATATCTGTTGTGGCTGATTTGTGAGTGGCAGTTCCCTCCACACCTGGCACAGATGAATAGCATTAGCCCAACCTTTACATTGTGGTGTGTTTTCTGTATCATTCCCTCTAATTAAATATGTTAAATGCATATAGCTGGTACAGACTCAATCTGACTTCTATGACGAATAACCCATAATCTCAAGTAGGAGTTACATCTGATTTCTGTATTTGATGAGGAACATAGTTCTGTAAAAACAGGGCAGCACAAGTGGCGTAGTGGGTTAGCACTGCAGCCTCACTGCGCCGAGGTCCCAGGTTCGATCCCGGCTCTGGGTCACTGTCCGTGTGGAGTTTGCTCATTCTCCCTGTTTTTGTGTGGGTTTTGCCCCCACAACCCAAAGATGTGCAGGGTAGGTGGATTGGCCACGCTAAATTGCCCCTTAATTGGAAAATGAATTGGGTACTCTAAATTTTTTTTTTTAAAGTTCTGTAAAAACAGTGCAGGCTGCTTAATTGCATTTTCCAATATTTGGTCACGGTTTGTAAACCTGTTCTGCAGTTTATAGCCAATTGCACAGTTTGATTACTTATCCTTCTGCTTTTTGAAGTCTAGGCAATTATGAAAGGGCTGGAAACATAAGTGGCAAATGTTTCCGTTTAATATCCTTTAGGAATGACATCTGCTGGCCTTACTGGAGTTGGCCTACATGTGCCTCCAGATCCACAGCATGTGATTGACTCTTAATTGCCCTCTGAAATGATCTGGGAAGTCATTCGGTTAGATTAAAATGTTATAGAAAAGTCAAATAAGAATAACACTGGACATATCACTTGACACTGGACTAGGCATCAGAAACAACAATGGCATACCCTGTTCAGTTGATTCTGCAAAATCCTCACTAACATCTGGGGATTTATGCCAGAATTGGGAGAACTGACCCATGGATGAGTTAATTTCATGGAGTCCTATTTTACAGCTGTTGCTAACTTTTGGTCGGTTCTTAATTTGGCTCAGAAACAGCAGTAAATGTGGCCCGTTGTGTCTTTACTTAATTTGATCTGTTTTATAGCCTTTGCTCTAGAGTCGCCAGGTATCTTTATGATACCACCACGAGGTTCAAGTTCAAGTGCTGATCAATAAGTCAATACACCAGTTAGTAAGTTTCAAATCAAAACACATTTATTATACACAGTCAATCACTACTCATACATAAACTCTACTTACTAGATTATCTCTAACACTATAGGCCTATACTTAGCTTTGGAACTGGCCCACCAGGTCAGGGGAACAAGTGACCTTTCGTTCAGGTTCTGAGTCTGCAGGCGTCAAAGCTGGTACGGACTAGGAGCGCCTATCTCGTAGCGTGCGTTGACTGGAGACTTGGTTGGTGCAGCAATTTAGGCAGGTCAAGTTCAAGGGTTGTTTCGAGCTGCTGAGAGACCCTGCCAAGAAGAACAAATTGAACTTGGGGACTCTACTTTTTAGTCCCCAGGGGCTTCGCGCCCTTTTGGGCGGACACCGTACCTGGTTCCAAGTGATTGGACTGCGTTCCGATCACTTGGATCGATTTCTCCAATACTGGAGCTGATCGCTGGGCGGTCCCTAGGTGTCCGTTGGCCTTCTTTGTCTTGGCTCCTGCTGGCGCAGAGGAGTCTGGCTTGACCTTGTTTATTCTAACTGTTTCCAATTGTTCCTGGGGATCGCTCATTAATATGCAGATGGCTGTTAGTTTCAGAGCTGTTTGGGTTTCTGTAAGTTCTGATACACAGGAAACTTTGCACCTGCTTGCTTTTCCTGTGTTGACCGAATTTCCTTGTAGTCTTTGCGGGTCACCACTTTAAAGTCAGGAAGTGGCCAACCCAGGTGGCTACACAGCCAATTTCCCAGACTCCTCTCTTGTCATCCTTGTATATGCCCAGTCCAACTAGCACAGTGGTTAGCATTGTTGCTTCACAGCTCCATGATCCCAGGTTCAATTCCCGGCTTGGGTCACTGTCTGTGTGGAGTCTGCATGGGTTTCCTCCGGGTGCTCCGGTTTCCTCCCACAAGTCTCAAAAGATGTGCTGTTAGGTGAATTGGACATTCTGAATTCTCCCTATGTACCCGAACAGGCACCGGAATGTGGCGACTAGAGGCTTTTCACAATAACTTAATTGCAGTATTAATGAAAATCTACTTGTGAAAATAAAGATTATTACATTTTTTAAAAACACCAGAGATGGCAGACAGTGTACAGTCAGGCGAGTGTGGCTCTGGGGGTCCTCAACATTGACCTCAAATCCCATGAATTCTCATAGCATCAAGTCAAACATGGACAAAACAAGGAAACATGTAACTGATGACCAATTTATCATCCTCTCTCAGCTGATGAACACCACTTGGGAGAAGCACTAAGATTACCAACGGCACAGAATCGAATCTCTAAAGTGCAAAAGGTGGCCTTTCGGCCCAACAATTCTGCATTGATTCTCTGAAAGAGCATCCTACCGAGGACCACTTCCCTGCCCTATCCCTGTAACCTCTCCTAGTCTTTGGACACTTGAAGGGCAATTTAGGATGGCCAATCCACCTAACCACATCTTTGAACTCTGGGAGGGAACCGGAGCACCTGACAGAAACCCACTCAGACACTTGGAGAATGTACAAACTCCAGACAGTCACCCAAGGTTGGAATCGAACCTGGGTCCCTGGCACTGTGAGGCAGTAGTGTTAACTACTGTGCCACCATGCCGCTCTATGTACTGTGATGCACTGGATAAGGTCTTCAATATCAAGAATGGTTTGATCGCACCACTACTGACAGCTGGCTGAATTGTGACGAACATATCTGCCAGATGTGGTCTGCTGCAAGTGTTGAGAGAACCAACATGAGGGAAAAATTTACTTGACCTCACCCTCATCAATCTATCTTGTGTCACAAGCATCTGGCCATGACAGTAGGAGAAGTAATCAAACCACAGTTGTTTTGAATCCAAAGTCCTGTCTTCACAGAGGCTACCCTCCATCGTGTGGTGGGGCACTACCATGATGCTAAATGGAATCAATTCAGTACAGATCTAGCAGCTCAAAACTGCATCCATGAGGCATCTGGAAATTCAGAAGCAGCAGAATCGTATTTAACCACAATTTGCAACCTCATGGCTCAGTATATCCCTTATTCTACCATTAGCATCAAGTTAGGGAATCAACCCTGGTTCAGTGAAGAATGCAAGAGAACATGCCTAGAGCAGCACCAGGTATACCTAGGTACTAACACAGGACTTGCATGCTAAACAATGAAATTGGCATGAAATGCAGCAAAGCAATCCCAAAACCAACAGGCCAGATCAAAGCTCTGCAGTTCTGTCACATTCTAGTTGTGACTGGTGGTGGACAATTATACAAATAACTTAGGAGCGGAGGCTTCACAAACCATCCCCATCCTTAGATGACAAAGCTCAGCATTTCAGTACAAATACAAGGCTGATGCATTTGCAACCACCTTCAGCCAGCCAAACCAAGTGGGTGGTCCGTCAGGCCAGAAGTACTAACATTTATGGCCCTGACAACATCCCAACAGTAGTCCTGAAGACTTGTGCTCCAGAACTAGCCATGCCTCAAGATAGCTGTTCCAGTACATGAATCCACCCAACAATCTGGAAAGTTGCCCAAGTATAACCTGTCCACAAAAAGCAAAGAAAAGCCAATCCGGCCAATTACCACCCAACATCTGAGAGGTGTTGTTGACAGTTTCTATAAAGTGGCACTTACTCAGTAATAGCCTGCTCACTGAAGCCCCACAAGAGCCACTCTGCTCCAGATGTTCATAGAGTTTACAGTGCAGAAAGAGGCCACTTGGCCCATGGAGTCTGCACCGGCTCTTGGAAAGAGCACCCTACTAGAGCCCTAGCCTCCACCCCATCCCCTAACCCAACAACTCCACCTAACATTTTTTGGACACTAAAGGCAACTTTATCATGGCCAATCCACCTACCCTGCACATCTTTGGACTGTGGGAAGAAACCAGAGCACCCGGAGGAAACCCACACAGACACAGGGAGAACATGCAGACTCCACACAGACAGTGACCCAAGCCGGGAATCGATCCTTGGGCCCTGGAGCTGTGAAGCAACTGTGCTAACCATTGTGCTGCCATGCTGCCCACAAGATTCCATTACAATTTTTCCAAATGTGGATAAAATAACTGAGTTCAGGAGGTGAGGTGAAAGTGACTCCCCTCAACATCAAGGAAATATTTGTCTGTGTGTGGCATCAAACTAGCAAAATTGAAATCAATGGGAATTGGAAAACAGCTCCATCGGTTGGAGTCTTGCCAGGTGCATGAAACCATTGTTGGATGCCTGGAGATCTCTTTGACTTGATACTACGTTCAAGCTAATATTGGGAAAGGTGTTATGACTAGGTGAAAAGAGATGAGCTGGTCTATTCAACCTAAGTTGGTTACAGAAAGGTTTAATTTTCTTTTTTAAGAGGGTATGCCTTTTCCATATCAAAAAGTATTTAACTATTTAAGCTGTGAGCAAGAAGGAGCCAATCGATCAAGCTTTCCTTGAGTCAAAGAGCCAATAATAAAAACACAAGGTCAAGCGTTTGCCCTATATGCAGTCATTTGGGCTCACACAGAAACATTCACTCACACAGGTATTAGAAATAAGGGGAGTTAGAGTTTGGTTAAAAACAAATATAAAATAATAGTTAAATGAGCTTTGATTGTCCTTGAGGTGTAGATTTTAAATGTGTCTGATTTAGGTTAGCTGGTTTCTTGGATGCAGTCAGATTAAGAATATGTTGTAATTATTAAAATCTTGGTTTGCTGGTAGGTTTCTGGTACAGTTGGTCTTTCAACCAGGCAACCCGTTTATTCCTGGAGAGAGAGAGAACCCTCAGCCTGTTTCCTCTGCTGAAGGCGGTATGGACATTACCTGTGTTATTTGCAGACTTTCACTAGTGGCTAACAGCCTTGAAATACTTCGCCCATTGTGTATTTCCAAGAGTTTTGGGTGTGTCCAGCTGTGGCAGACAATATCCAGCACTTTGCATTTTAAATGTCTCTCTCTGAGCCAGTTAATGATGTCGTGGTTATATGAAATGTTTCTCTCTTCACACTCCCCGGAGGGTGTTTTGCTGATTTATTGCCTGGAACTTGGAATGTGGCCTTGTATTTTGTAATGTAGTTTGCTCTGTCTCAGTTCAGGGCAGTTGGGTTGAAAAATCATATTTTCAAAAATAAGGGGCAAATCTGAACAAAGGTGAAATACAGAATACAAATTGTTAAATTTTAGTGGGCAGCTTTCTTGAAGGTCAGCAGTGAATAATGCTGCTTTATTCCACTGACCACAATTAGTCCCAAAGCATTACTGATTGTAGCCACTCTTTTCCATTACTTCAGAGATAAACATGACGCCCAGTATTATCACAGCATATATAAACAAAACATAACTGTAACGGGGCAGCACAGTGCTTAGCGCTGCTGCATCACAGTACTAGGGACCCAAGTTCAATTCCGGCCTTGAGTGACTGTGTGGAGTTTGTACATTCTGCCCGTGTCTGCATGCGTTTCTTCTGGGTTCTCTGGTTTCCTCCCACAGTCCAAGATGTGCAGGTGGAAAAGGGCGCGGGAGTGGGCTTAGGTAGGGTCCTCTTTCAGAGGGTCAGTGCAGACTCGATAGGCCGAATGGCCTCCTTCTGCACTGTTGTGATTCTATGGGTAAGTCTTTGTTAGGTCCCAAGTGCCACTCTATGCACTAACCTCATTTGTTTATGCATCTGTATCCTTCAAAAGATTGGTTCCATCTAGTGCCTGGGCCTCGCAGCGAAAACTGCTTTTATCAACATTAATGATCCAGAAACATACACAATGGTTATGTGAGTGAGGTACATTTGGGCTGACGCCACCCAGAGAGATCTGTTGCCAACACGACAGGAAAGTGGGAAAATTGGAGAAGAAAATTATATTTTGAAGGTATTGCAGAAATTACATTGTTTCACAAACATCTGAAGGGTAGGAATGCACAATATTTAATTTTCTACTTTCAGAAGTATGACATGTTTTGAATAAATTAAGTGCAACAAAACTGTGATAATCTAGAACAATGTTTTCATTGGCAGGTTTATAAAATAGTGAGGAAAGAACAAGCTGCATTTCATTAACATGAGTGAGTCAAATATTACGGAACACAAAAGGGTGATTGTAGTATACCAGCTTCTATCAGTGAATACTGAAAGATGAATTAAATCTGATGTGTTTATTTTCATTTTAAAATGTTAACGGTCGCTAATGCAGCCAGTGATTTTATCTGACACATACTTTCAGAGCGGCCTCCAGGCTGGACAAACAACTGAATCTTTTAAGGTCAATAGAGCCATTAAAGGAAACTATCACCTTTGCTCACCTTGAATAAACCAGATAGCATGGAATTGATGATAAACTGCATATACAAATTAAAGGGGTTCAATTACTTTGCATAGAATATAATCCCTTGACTTATCTTTTAATAACATATGAAGGTCACAATGTGAAGATAATTACAGATGGAGGAATCCATTTAGACCTGGTTAATTTATCTATCTAACACCACACAACAACAACTACCACGCGCCCCTCAGCCTCAATTTGCAGCAGCCAATAATTCTAGGACTTTTGTCTCCTTTGCTCTCTTAGGGAGTCTGTTCCATTGATGACATTTGTTTGAAGAAAAAGTCCCTGAACAGTCCTAAACTGGCCTTTCACTATGAAATTTACTTAAATGTCATAGATTGACCTTTCACATAGCTTTGAATATCTCTTTAAGATCACACCTCGGCCCACTCCAGGTTGAAGAGCTCAAGTTTTTCCAGTCATTGTTTGTAACTCCGACAACCAAGATTGAGAATGAATATTATGCCCAACTTGGCACTGCCTTCACAGCTTGAAAGTTTTCCTTGTTTCTTGGCAACCAAAATTCAATACAGTACCCGAGATACAATCTGACCAGAACACACTGTAGTTTGATCTCAACCTCCTTTGATTTGTATTAAAATGTCAAAGATTGGCGAGCTGATTGAAAGCCAAGATTTCTGGTCAAATCCTTTGCCCTTATTGTCGCATAACAAATCCTATTCTTTTGCTATTTAATCAAACTATGATATTTTTAAGTTTGTCTCACACAGGTTGAGCAAGAGGATAATTAATGGGAAGGGTGAGCAAAAGTAATATTTTCACACTACGGTACTTGATCAAAAATGACGTCCGTCTGAAAATAGGTTGGAAATATTTGGAAATGGACGAAGAATCGGATTCATACTTCCTGTTTGAGACTGCCACTATCCTTGATTTGCAATGGTAAAAAACAAGTAAAACTTGTTTTGGGAGCATGAGACTGGGTGACGTTACATTAAAATGCTTGTAAAGATGTGACCAGGAGCAAGTCTGAAGACATTTTAACAGCCCTTGTGTTAATTGTCTGTTTAACTTAGTTGGTAATACTCATGCATTGAATTCAATGAGTTCAAGCCCTATCTAGGACTTAGCAACATAGCAGAGGGAGTAGCCCGTTTAGGCCCTTGAGTCTATTCTGCCAATTTAATTGGATCATGGCCACATCTCAGAGGAAGGGCTAGGTTGTATCTTAACACCATTAACCCGCCTTGGTTTCATATCCCTTAATCCCCTTTTGCCTAGCAAAAAGAATTGACATTTCCAAATGGCCGAACCTCAACTACTTTTTGAGGCAGTGTTCCATATTTCCACGATGTGTAAGGAAATATTTCCTGACCTCACCTCTGAATGGCCTAGTTATAACTTTAAGATTCTGGTCCCTTGTTCAGGATTCCTCCAACATAGTAAAATTGGTTCACTGTCCGATCAAATTCTTATAAGCAGATCCAGCTAAACAATTTGGTTTACAAAACCACAGGTCAGTTGAAACTACTTAATTATTTGATATCCATATTCAGCCACAAAATAATTATGTTTAAGCCTTAATTAACTTTTATATGTTTTAAAATTTATTCAAAATGTATTTCCTTTTTCAAAATGGGATTCCATGTTGTAGGTGGCATGTGCGACATGGTTGAAAGATTTAAGCATATTCTGGTTTCATGAATAGTCATTGTACTCTGCACACAGGAATGCTGTTGTCATGGTAGCACAGAGATAAAATGCTTTTATAATGAACTGAATTAGAAAGATTTGGGTAATGTTAGAGAATCTGTCAGGTCATTTAAATTCCGCAGTTACATGGCCACATATAAAATTTAAATATGCCACATATAAAATTTAAATATGCCAAAGTGTGACTAGGTAGCTATGCATAATTAAACCATAATTGTCTACTTTGATCTATTTAATTTAGGCCCACACTTACTGCCTCTTTGTTACAAAAGGCAACTATTAATACAAGTATAAATTACTCAGACAAATTTTTCTTTTGTAAGTGTATAATTTCCATTCTCATCGTGAAACATATTAACTGATCTACTAATTGTAACTAGTCATTTTATCTGTCTGTAATATCTTACTAATGTTAATGAGCAATCACTCTGATATGCTGCGGCAACTGCACTTGACCTATACTTTCTAAAATTATATTGTGATATTTTGAGTAAATCAAGGCATGATTACAATTCAGGGTGGCTCTGTTGAAATTAGCTATCTGTATGTTACCTTTCTCTTGCATCCGTCATGCTTCCTTCACAGTGTGTTTGATGCAGCCTTGGAATTTCTGTGCTCCATTGGTCTTAACAATGTTTATTTGCAGCTGGGATCTATAGCTGGGAAAATACTCGGATGTATAATGCACAAATTTGTTTGGCATATAACTTTTGTATATGCATATTCACCATGTAAGGAATTTCAGTAGTTTGGCAGTTTCACGGATCCTTCCTTCTGGGGACTAAGTCCCCATGCTGTCAGGAGAACCGGCGCCAACCACTTCGGTGCCAACCACTCCGGCGCCAACAGCCCCCGAAAGTGCAGAATTCTCCGTGAAGGGGTTGGTGCCGCACCAGCCGGTGCCGAAGGGTTGGCGCGGGTTCGCGCATGCGCCGAAGGGCTGCCGTGATCTCGCGCATGTGTGGAACCGCCGGTGTGTTTCCGCTCATGCGATGACCGGCCGGCGTATTTTCGCACATGGGGGGGTGGGGGGGGCGGTTTCTCTTCTCAGCACTGGCCATGGCGGAGCCATACAGGGGACGGTGCGGAAGGAAGAAATGCCCCCACAGAACGGTGGGCCCCGACCGCGGGCCAGGCGACCGTGGGGCCCCTCCGGGGTTGGATCCCCTCGCTTCCCCCCGAGGACCGCCCTCGCTGACTTACCTGCCAGGTTCCGCCGGTACGTGAATTGAGTGATTCACGCCGGGGGGACTGGCCAAAAACGGACGGCCACTTGGCCCATCGGGGCCCGGAGAATTGCGCTATCAACGGCCCCCAACCGGCCTGCCGCGAATCCCGCCCCCGCCCGAAAAACGGCGCCGGAGAATACAGCAGCCGGCTTCGGGGCGGGATTCGCGCTGCCCCCCGGGGATTCTCTGACCCGGCTGGGGGTCAGAGAATCCCGCCCCCATCCTGCTGTCAATATAACTTGCCCTATTTGACAACAAGACAGATTTGTATGAGTGCCTCAGAAGTATAAACCAGAAATTGGAACATTTGTAATCAAATGCATAACCACTGAGATGTAATAGGGTTATTCATGAAGGCTCCGCCTTCACAACCTTGCCCCTTCCCTGAGATGTGGCGATCCTCGAGCGAAATTCTCCGGTATCGGCGTGATGTCCGCCGACTGGCGCCCAAAACGGCGCAAATCAGTCGGGCATCGCGCTGCCCCAAAGGTGCGGAATGCTCCGCATTTTGGGGGGCCGAGCCCCAACCTTAAGGTGCTAGGCCCGCGCCGGACGAATTTCCGTCCCGCCAGCTGGCGGAAAAGGCCTTTGGTGCCCCGCCAGCTGGCGCGGAAATGACATCTCCGGGCGGCGCATGCGCAGGAGCGTTAGCGGCCGCTGACGGCATTCCTGCGCATGCGCAGTGGAGGGAGTCTGTTCCGCCTCCGCCATGGTGGAGACCGTGGCGAAGGCGGAGGGAAATGAGTGCCCCCACGGCACAGGCCCGTCTGCGGATCGGTGGGCCCCGATCGCGGGCCAGGCCACCGTGGGGGCACCCCCAGGACCCCGGAGCCCGCCCGCGCCGCCTTGTCCCGCCGGTAAGGTAGGTGGTTTAACCTACTCCGGCGGGACAGGCATTTTAGCAGCGGGACTTCGGCCCATTCGGGCCGGAGAATCGCGGGGGGAGGGCCCGCCAACCGGCGCGGCGCGATTCCCGCCCCCGCCGAATCTCCGGTGCCAGAGAATTCGGCAACCGGCGGGAGCGGGATTCACGCCAGCCCCCGGCGATTCTCCGACCCGGCGGGGGGTCGGAGAATCTCGCCCCACATGTGTCGTTACTTTAATAGGGCTGCTTGTGCAGAGTAAACAATCTTATCTTTTCCAAGTGATAATCTTTAAGTTTTTTTCCTCTATAGATACTTGTGAATAAAGGTGGGGGACACAAAAGTTAATCTATCATTATTTGATTATGAAATTAGGATTTGTTTTAATTAATGCTGTAAGAGTTGCAGCATTGATTATTTTGGTCACTAGATGTCAGTGGTGCTATCTACAAATGGATTAGAATTTGTAATCCGACTTCTCACGAGTCAAGTGTTTATGGTGTGTCCTTTTCAACAGTTACCTGAGTGTAGTGTAAAACCTAATGAATTAGTCACACCACTGGTTTACAATAGCCACCTCGGTACTAACATCAATTTATGTGAATGTTTCAAGTGTCACACTCTCCCTTTTTCTGGATGCTTTCCTTACTGACTTCACAGTCCACCTCCCCACACACCTCCCCCCACTTCCCAACTAACTCCAATGAATCCAGAAATTCGCAGCCTGATTTCTCCCATATCTCTATTATGCCTGACACGTTTGAGCTGCCTGTTGACCCTCAGTGCATCGACTTCAAATCCCTCCACTGTCTTATCTTGTTCTGATTACATTCCCTAGCCTGCATCCTCTGACTCTACCAGAGAGGGCCCAATCCTTCAATTGTCCTGTCTCTGCCTTTTGGCATTCACTTCCAGGATAATATTGCCTTTTCACTTTCCTCCAAAACTTCTTTAGCATCTTTGTCTTCCACCAACCTTTCCCATCTGCTGTTTCTGTCTTGCTTGGTGTCCTCCTCCTCCTTCCACTCCACTGTAACGTGTTATTGAGATATTTTTCTACAGAAATGGCACAAAATAAATGCTTGTTTTAGCATTCAGAGCTGTTAATAGTTGCACAAATATTGCCAACCCACTGGCAGTATGAGGGAAAAAAAACTAAATAAGTTCTGTCGTTGAAAGAAAGAAGGCCCAAATGAGACATAGTGACTCACCTCTGTTTGCAATGTGAGACTAACAGTTTGATTGACACCGCATTTATGACATGGTGCCAAAATGGGAACAGGTGCTCGGGACACAGTACAAAATTCACAAGACAGAAAAGTTAAATATTAAGAGATAGTAGACCTAGGAATAGCTTTCCAGAAAAAGCAGTTGACTCGGGGACAATTGAACCCTTTAAAAAAAAGTTTTTATTCTCCCCCTTTTTCACATTTTCTCCCACATTTACACCCATCAACAATAAACAATAATCAGCAAGATATGTCAATCCCCATAATAACAACAATCCCATCTGCCCACCAACCCCCAAACCTCAGCCCACATGTTTACATAAACAAATGACAAAAAGGAATCAGGGATTACCCATAGTCACCCTTAATCTACACGGCCTCCCTCCCCCCCACCCACCCCCCCAACTAATGTTCGATGTTATCCAGTTCTTGAAAGTGAATGATAAATAGTGCCCATGACTTGTAGAACCCCTCCGAGCTTCCCCTCAGTTCGAACTTAACCTTCTCAAGGGTCAAGTATTCCAACAGGTCCCCCCGCCACGCCAGGGCACTGGGTGGAGACGCTGCTCTCCATCCCAGCAGGATCCGCCTTCGGGCGATCAACGAGGCGAAGGCTGTGATATCTGCCTCCGCTCCCGTTTCCAACCCTGGCTGGTCCGACACCCCGAATATGGCCTCCTGGGGACCCGGGTCCAGTTTCACACGCACCACCTTGGAAATTACCCTAAACACCTCCTTCCAGTACTCCCCTAGCTTTGGACAGGACCAAAACATATGAACGTGATTCGCGGCCCCCCCCCCCCCCCCCGGAACGCTCACACACATCCTCTACTCCTTCAAAAAATTGGCTCATCCTCGCCCTTGTGAAGTGCGCTCTCTATACCACCTTCAGCTGTATCAGCCCCAACCTCGCACATGAGGTGGAGGCATTCACTCTCCGGAGCACCTCACACCAGACCCCCTCCTCTATAACCTCTCCCACTTTGCTTTGATCTCTTCCAGTGGTGCCTTATCCTCTTCCAGAATAGCTCCGTACACCACTGACACTGCCCCCTTCTCCAGTCCCCTTGTCATCAACACCTCCTCCAGCAATGTGGAGGCCGGTTCCTCTGGGAAGCTCTGTATCTCCTTCCTGGCAAAATCCTGAACCTGCATGTACCTAAACCCTTCTCCCTTCTCCAGCCCATACTTCGCTTCCAGCTCTCTCAATCCTGCAAACCGACCCCGAAGAAACAAATCTTTTAGCGTCTTAATCCCCTTCTCTTCCCATTTCCGAAAACTTCCATCCCACTTCCCTGGCCCAAATCTATGGTTCCCCCGAATCGGCATTTCCCTTGACCCTAAACCCACCCCGAAGTGTTGGCGAAACTGCCTCCAGATTTTCAATGAAGCTATTATTACCGGACTCCCTGAATATTTCCCCGGAGCTATCGGGAGCAGCGCTGTTGCAAGTGCCTTCAGCCCCGACCCCCTGCACAAACTCTCCTCCATTCTGACCCACTGAGAATCCACCCCTCTGACCCAGCTCCGCACTTTCTCCACATTCGCCGCCCAGTAGTAGTACAACAAGTTCAGGAGACCCAAACCCTCTGCCTGCCTTCCCCTCTGTAGCAGCACCTTTCTCACTCTGGCCACCTTCCCTCCCCATATGAATGAGGTAATCCTTCCCTCAATCTCCCTGAAAAAAGACTTTGGCAGGAAAATCAGTAGGCATTGAAAAATAAACAGGAATCGCGGCAACACATTCATTTTAACCGCCTGTACGCTACCTGCCAGTGACAGAGGAAGGCCGTCCCACCTTGCCAGATCGGCTTTCACTCTCCCCACCTGCGAAGCCTCCCCCACTCCCGGGCAACCTGCACCCCCAGATAGCTAAAATGAGTCCCTGCTCTACGGAATGGCAGCCCCTCCACCCCTGCCCCCACCCCCGGCCGAGACAACACAAAGTACTCACTCTTGTCCAGGTTCAACTTGTACCCCGAGAAAGACCCAAATACCCGCAGTAGCTCCAATATTCCTCCTATCGACGCACTCGGCTTCACATACAGCAGCAAGTCGTCGGCATATAAGGACACCCTATGCTCTATCCCCCCCCCCCCCCCGCACTATTCCTTTCCACGCTCCCGAACTTCTCAATGCGATGGCCAACAGCTCAATCGCAAGTGCAAACAGCAGGGGGGACATAGGACATCCCTGTCTCGTCCCACGGTGGAGAGAGAAATATCTCGAACTGATATTAATTGTGCGGACACTTGCCTTCGGTTCTTTATATAATAGCTTTACCCAGTTCACAAACCTTGGTCCAATCCCAAACCGCTCCAACACTGCCATCAGGCACCCCCATTCTACCTGATCAAACGCCTTCTCGGCGTCCAATGCCACAACTACCTCTGTTTCCTTTCTTTCCGCCGGTGCCATAACAACGTTCAAAACCCTCCTAATGTTCGAAAACAGCTGCCTCCCTTTCACGAACCCCGTCTGATCCGCCCCTATTACCTTCAGGAGGCACTCCTCCAGCCTACCCGCCAGTACCTTCGCCAACACTTTTACTTCCACATTCAGAAGTGACATGGGCCGATACGACCCACACTCCGTTGGATCCTTATCTTTTTTTAGTAACAGGGAAATCGATGCCTGCCCCAAGGTTTGCGGCAACACCCCCTTCCCTATCGCCTCCTCAAACATCCCCACCATCAGGGGTGCCAACCTATCCTTACATTTTTTTATAATATTCCACCGGAAACCCATCCGGCCCTGCCACCGTCCCCGACTGCATCCTCCCAATCGCATCCTTTATCTCCTACTCCACTATTGCTCCTTCTAATGTAGCCCTGTCCCCCTCCCCTAGCCTCGGGTACTCCAACCCATCGAGAAATTCCTGCATCTCACTGTCTCCTCCGAGTGGCTCTGACTTGTACAACCTCTCATAAAACTCCTCAAAAACCTTGTTAATCAGCACTGGGGCCACCACCAACTTCCCTGCCCTATCCTTCACCTGAATAATTTCCCTTGCCGCTGCCTCCCTCCGGAGCTGACCTGCTAACATACCTTATCTCCATGTTCATAAACTGCACCCTTGCTCGTCTCAGTTGGCGCACCGCCTTCCTGGTGGACAGTCGGTCGAAGCTCGCCTGTAGTTCCTTCCTCTTTTCCAGCTTCGCCGGGTCCCCATCCTTTGCATACCTCCCATCTACCTCCAACATCTCATCTATTACCCTCTGCCGCTCCAACCTCTCCTCCTTATCCACCCTGACCTTAAACAAAATTACCTCACCTCTCACCACCGCCTTTAGAGCCTCCCAGACGACTGCCTTCAACACCTCACCCGTACAATTGAAACCTACATATTCCTTAATTACCTTTTCAATTTTCTCACAGAATACTTGGTTCCCCAAAAGCCCCACATACAGTTTCCACCCCGGTCTCTGCGCTGCCCCCCTTCTCCAGCACCATATCCACCCAATGTGGAGTGTGATCTGACACTGCAATTGCAGAGTATTCCGACCCCTTGACTCCAGCCAGCAAAGCCTTCCCCACCACAAAAAAGTCGATCCGCGAGTATACCTTATGGACCACTGAGCCACTGAGAAAAACGAATACTCCCGTTCCCTTGGGTGCAGGAACCTCCAAGAGTCCACCCCTCCCATTTCCACCATTAGCCCAGCCAGCGCCTTCGCCCCCCCCTGATGGGACCAGCGAGCGCGGCCGTGATCTGTCCAACCTTGGCTCCTGCACCAGGTTCCAGTCCCCCCCCCCCCCCCCCCCCCCCCCAATCAGCTCATGCGTGTCTAAGTCGGGAATAGCCCCAAACACCTTCCTCACGAATCCCACATCGTCCCAATTGGGACCGTATACACTTAACAGCGCCACTAATCTCCCCTCCAATTCCCCTGTCACAATCACATATCTACCCCCCTGATCTGCCACCACCTTCTCCATCTGGAAGCGTACCCTTTTGCTGACCAGCACCGCTACCCTTCGAGCCCTTCCATCAAATCCGGAGTGAAACACTTGGCTAACCCAGCCCTTTTTAAGTCTCACCTGGTCCTTCACCCTCAAGTGAGTCTCCTGCAGCATTGCTACATCGGCTTTCAAACTTTTAAGATGTGCAAGCACCCTTGACCTCTTGACCAGACCTCCTAGCCCTCTCACGTTCCACGTGATTATCCTTACTGGGGGTCTCTCACCGCCCCCCCCCCCCCCCCACCTTTCTTATCCACCATCACCATACCACCGGGCCCTGCCCCATAAGCCTGACCCGCCCCTGTCCATTGTTAACATCGAACCCCTTCCCCCCCTCCCAAGAACCCCCCTACAAAAACATCCCCCAACATCCCTCCCTCCACCCCCTCTTGCTCGCCTCGTAGACCCATTGAAGCCTGCTATCTAGGCTCCAACGTCCGCAGTCCTCCTCTCATCTCACCCCCGTTTACTAACTGACTCTAGTTAGCTAGCGCGGGTGGCTCCCCCCCCCCCCCCCGCCAATACCTCTCACCCCCTTCCACCCAGTCCCAGAGAAAGAAACACCAAAACAAACCCAACAATCCAACCCCTACAATTCACTAACATAACATTTAACCGTCGCAACACAGAACACCATTAAATCGAACTCTGTAACAATGCAAAGAGAATGTAATTTTCAATACAAATCAGTAAAAAGAAAGTTGTAACATTTGTACATTTTCCAGCCGCTCAAACACAGTCCATAGTCTCTCTTCCAGTTCCGCTCTTCACGTCTGTCCCAAGCCTTCTGCCCTCACGAACGCCTCAGCCGCCTCCGCTGTCTCAAAATAAAAGTCTTTGGCTTTATATGTTACTCTCAACTTCGCCGGGTACACCACACCAAATCGCACCCCCTTCTTGTACAAAGCCGCCTTCACTCGCCCAAACGCCGCTCGTCTTTTTGCCAACTCCACCGTCCAGTCCTGGTAGATCCGAACCGCAGTACCATCCCACAGGACCTCACGCTTCTGCTTCACCCTGCTTAATACTTTCTCCTTCATGCAAAACTTATGGAAGCAGATAATTACTGCCCTTGGCGGCTCGTTCACTTTGGGCTTCGGCTTTAATGACCGATGAGCTTGGTCTAGCTCGTACAGGGTGGGGTTCTCACCCTCCCCCATCAGCTCCGCCAACTTCTTAGCAAAGTATTGCGTTGGCCTTGGGCCCTCTGTCCCTTCGGGCAAGCCCACAATTCTCAAATTGTGCCACCTTGAGCGGTTTTCCAAGTCTTCCAGCTTTGCTCGGAGCCCTCTGTTAACCTCCACCACCCTCCGCAGCTCGTCCCCCATCGAGGTGACCTGGTCGCTGTGTCGTGTCACGGCATCCTCCACCTCCTTCATCTTCTCGCCCTGCTCTCTCACCTCGGCCAATGCCTTTGCCACCTCCACCCTGATCGGGCCGATTGCCTCCTCCAACAATGACCTCACCACGACCACCATCTCTTTCCTCAGGATCTCCATGTGCCTCACCAAACGTTTTTCCAGCTCCACCACCATCACCTCGGTCATCTTCTCCACCGTAAGTAGTGCGGCCCCGCCTTGCAGTTCGACCTCCGTCATCCTGTCAACACTTTTGCTTTTGCTCGTCTTCTCCTTCGGCGGCGAACCCGCGTTTCCTCCTTTCTTTGACGCTGCTTTTCGCATCTTTTAGCGGCTTATTGTTTTTTATATTCTTTCCTTTCTCCTCTCTCCCCCTTCACCCTCCTGCCCTTCATCAATCTGACATTCTTCTTTTTTGAAAAAAAAACTTTTACCAAACTTCCATAAATCTTCTTTCTTTCTCCTCTACATTCACCTGGCACCAGGCTTCAACCTTCTTCTTCCTAGGTGGGAGCCACCCGACGTGGAGCACCCTCCCTACATGGCGCTCGGGCCTGCCGCCACGACCTCTTCAAAGCTCCGCCCCCCCTGCTCTGACCTGCCGGGCCCGGCACCTCAGCCCCCGCTGCCCGACACCCACGCGGGGTTCTTCGCCGGCTTTTAAACCGGAGCTGGCTGCTCGTGGCGGCCCCAAAGGCCGACGATAGTTGGGGGGGTGCGTGAAGGCTCGGGGATTTCCCCGAAATCGCCGCGAATCGCGGCCACCAGCGGGAGCTCTTTTTTATGCGGCCGCCCTGCTCGCCCACCCCACCGGAAGTCTGAACCCTTTTTAAAGAGGAATTTGATTGGTATCAATTATAGAGATTTATAGAGATTTAAACAATGCTATTATTAGAATTCCATAGACTTTCTACAGTGCAGAAGGAGGCCATTCGGTCCATCAAGTCTGCACCAACCCTCTGAAAGGACACCCTATATAGGCCCATTCCCCCACCCTATCCCTGTAACCCTACCTAACCTGCACATCTTTGGACTGTGGGAGGAAACCGGAGCACCCAGAGGAAACCCAGGCAGATACGGGGAGAACATGCAAACTCCACACAGACCGTCACCCAAGCCGGAATTGAACCCAGGTCCCTGGCGTTGTGAGGCAGCAATGCAAATTACATATCAACTGTAGATGGAAAGGCAATTATGGGCTGAAAAGCCTTTTCTTACTCTGGATAATCTCATACTATATTTGATATTGCACTTTGCATGTACCTGTATATCTGCCAGGCAAGGTTAACTATCATTATTGTAAATTACTGCAGATGCTGGAAATCTGAAATTAAAGCAGGGAAATCTCAGCATGTCTGGTAGCACCTGGGGAGAGGGAAACAATGATCAAGTTTCAAGTTATACAGACTTGAAGGTTAAATATAAATCTATTCTAGATAAATAAAAACCTATTGATGAATGTGAATCTATTGATGACTATAAACTTACTACAGATAAATATAAACCTGCTATAGATGGATATAAACCTGCTGTAAAGAAATATAAACCTACAGACTGATATAAATCTACTACAGACTTATATAGACCTACTTTAGATTAATATAAACCTACTGTAAGGAAATATAAACCTATAGACTGAAATAAACCTATAGAATGATATAAACTTACCACAGACTGATATAGAACTACTATAAATAGAAACATACTGTAAGGAAATATAAATATGTAGACTGATATAAACCTACCATAGACTGATATAGACCAGCTATAAATTGATATAAACCTACAGTGAGGAAATATAAAACTACTGTAAGGAAATATAAACCCACTATAGATTAAGATAAACCTGCTGTAAGGAAATATAAACCTGCTAAAGATTAATATAAACCTACTAGAGATTGATATAAACCTACTGTAAATTTACTGTGAGGAAATATAAACCTACTATAGACTAATATAAACCTATAAATTAATATAAAACTGCTGTAAGGAAATATAAGCTTACTATAGACTAATATAAACCTACTATAAACTGATATAAGTCTACTATAGATTGACATAAACCTACTATAAACTAATATAAACCTACTGTGAAGAAATATAAACCTACTAGAGATTGATCTAAACCTACCAGGGGCTAATATGAACCAACTTAATATTAATATAAACCTACTGTGAGGGAATATAAACCTATAGATTAATATAAACCTACTGTAAGGAAATATAAACCTATAAATATAACCCTACTGTAAGGAAGTATAAACCTATGGATTAATATAAACCTTCTATAGAGTCATATATACCTACTGAAAGGAAATATAAACCTATAGCGTAATATAAACCTACTGTAAAGAAACATGAACCCATAGATTAATATAACCCTACTGTAAAAAAATATAAACCTATAGATTAATATAAACCTTCTATAGATGAATATATACCTACTGCAATGAGATATATTCCTATAGATTATTATAAACGCACAGATTAATATAAACCTACTGTAAGGAAATAAAAACCTATAGATTTATATAAAGCTGATGTAAGGAAATATAAACCTACTATAGATTAATATATACCTACTGTGACGAAATATAAATCGAAAGATTAAGATAAACCTGCTGTAAGGAAATATATAATTCCACTTTAGATAAAGAAGAGTTAAGGGAGTCAATTAAGATAAAATTAAATCATTATGGTGAGAAAGTTGTATTATAATTTTGGAAAATAATACGATGCAGCGTGAAATTTTATTTTTCCAATTTACACGATTACAGTAGAGGCATACTAAAGATTTTTTTAAAAATAAAGATTTTTACATTGGATCGAACGTAAAATGTGTTGCCGAGAAACAGAAGGACCTCCAGGAGGCGCCAATTCCGATTGAAGCCAGCAGGTGTCTCTGGAAAACCCTCTCCGCTCGCCCGCCCTGCTCAATCTCGCGCGTCTGGATGAACCGAGCAAAACAGCAGAAGCACATCGCTAGCGTCCTAAATGCAGCCGCACTCTCTCCAGCTACATTTCACTTCAGCGTTGAACCGCTTTTAAACCATGGGTGCAAATCCGTCATGGTACTGTGGGAATTGACGAGCAAAGGAGCTGGGGATTAAAAAAAATAAAGTACCTGTGTTCCCTTGTTGAATTTAAAAATCATGGAGAACGAAAAGGCATGCGCAAAACATTACGGATCTCTTGAATCAACAACGTGGAATGCAGACAATGCAAAAGGTAAAATAAAATGTCAGATCCTAACACGGTGTTTGGTTTTATCAGCGTTTCTTCCACAGAGACCGATAAGAAACATTGGCCAGGGGAAAACCTGTGAAACAATGCCTTGTCCATGTCACTGGTATATATATATGTGCTTCGTTTGGTTTCCTCAAAGTTAAAATGATCTTACTGAGTTGCCTGCCACTCGTCACTGCCACATATCCGTGCATTTTATTTGTTTTTAGTAGATGAATGTCATGAAATACGTTTAAAGGTCTCCTGGTTGGAGACACGGGTCAACCCTAAACGCTGCTTTGCGGGCTTCTGATGTGGTCATGTTTGGAGGAATTGTCAGGAATGCTCACAGCCCCGTCAGTTTAAAAACAAAAATCACTTCAGATATAAAAGTTTTCTCCTGTTAAAATCTCGTCTTTTTTTTGATGTTTGGCAGGTGACATCCGCCTTTTTGCTCTAAAGACTGAGTTAAAATGCTTGGTGCGTGCATGAAAAGCAACACAGATAGTGGCAGCCCGTTCAAAACTCACATCTACAGAGGTTCCTGTGTGTTATAAGGTAGAAAGGCCGGCATTACAAAACCGCTGAACCAAGAGGTGGAGGTTTCAACACTCTCCAACTCAGCCCAAAATAAGCAGTCTCGTATAGGGTAAACGTCGCTAATTTCGTCAGAGGCTCAATGGTAATGTTTGCATCAAACTTATCCATTAACATTTCTCTATTTAACAATGTGCAATATTTGCACATAAGAGTTATACAGAATAAGAATTAGGCGTTCACACCAACCCTAGAGGAAAGAGCGTGCTATTTAAAGTGTTTTTTGATTTGGGAGCAACACCATATGTTATAACAGCACGGTAGCACAGTGGTTAGCACTGTAGCTTCACAGCACCAGGGTCCAGGGTTCGATTCCTGGCTTGGGTCACTGTGTGGAGTCTGCACGCTCTCCCCGTGTCTGTGTGGGTTTCCTCCGAGAGCTCCGGTTTCCTCCCACAAGTCCCGAAAGACGTGTTTGTTAGGTGAATTGGATATTCTGAATTCGCCCTCTGTGTACCTGAACAGGTGCTGTAATGTGGCGACGAGGGGCTTTCCACAGTACCTTCATTGCAGTGTTAATGTAAGCCTACTTGTGACACTAATAAAGATGATCATATTTGCATTTAAGATAATGAAAGAAACATTGAGCTTGGATTATTCTTAAATTCATACTTAAGATTGTTTTGGTAGGTAGAGGATTTTAAGAGAGTTCTAATTGGTAAAACAGGAGCCAAGAGGAGAAAGACCTGTCATTCTAAACTATTTTTGCAATTATCAAGGGGGGGTGGGGTGGGGTGGGGGGGTGGGGGGGTGGGGGGGTGGTGGGGTGGGGTGGGGGGGGTGGGGTGGGGTGGGGTGGGGGGGTGGGGTGGGGGGGGTGGGGTGGGGTGGGGTGGGGGGGTGGGGTGGGGTGGGGGGGTGGTGGGGTGGGGGGGTGGGGTGGGGTGGGGGGGTGGGCTGGGGGGGTGGGGGTGGGGGGGGTGGGCTGGGGGGGTGGGGGTGGGGTGGGGGGGGGGGTGGGGGGTGGGGGTGGGGGGGGGGTGGGGGTGGGGTGGGGGTGGGGGGGTGGGGGAGTGGGGGGGGGTGGGGGAGTGGGGGGGGGGGGGATGGATTGGCACCTAGATCTATTTTCATTGGGTCTGGGAGATTGAATGCAACATTGACCTGCTCGATGTTTCCTGGTTTGGGACTCACAGAACAACTCTGCCCCTAAGTTGGCAACCTCTCTCTCAGAGGACAAGATCTGCTCTTTTGAAGAGTAAAACACAACACAGAAGATCTATAACTGGATGTGTCGGAAACTAATGCTGGAATGCTTGATATTGGTTTTCTCTAAAATCGGTTTGTGATTCTTGTCACAGCAGTTTCATTATTTATCTTGGGTGAATGCAGAAAATGCAGGTAATTTGTAAGTAACTTGATGGAGTAACACTGGATGTAATACTTGGTAGGAAATAGTCCACCTGCTATATTATTAACACGCTAATGGAAATTTAGCCAAAATGCTTTTGAATGTAGAAAAATCCTTTCAGAAAATTGCCCTGCTATGTTCTTGCCTGACATTTGTTGCTACCTATTTCTGCTCTGGCAGAGCAATCAACCATCTCCTATCCAGAACAAATGACAAAATCCTGAAAAGCAATTCACTCAGGGGAGTTAGACAGATCATCAGAGTTACATTTAGTGAGCATATCTTCACACCAGCGTGCCACGAGAAGCTGTTTTTATACTGGTTATGGCTTTTTCTTTTGTTGGCGGACCAAAGGTTTGCATCATGGCTTGGATTTCGCAGTCAGTGGTGAAGTGACCACACTCACTGCTATCCACAAAGATCTAGTGAACACGGTGGCATGAATTACACCTTTGCCAACATTAATTTAGTCCAAGTGATAAATGTTGGGGATATATAGTGGCCAGTTGCAGCGATATTGCTAAGTAGCCAATCACAGTGCAGACTTCCTACAGACAGCAAACCAGGAAGTAACATTTAAAAAAATCATTCACTCTTTCATTTTATAGAAAGCAAAATGAAGATTAGGATATTTACATTGGATAATATACAAGTTAAACATACTTAATTTAACAAGTAATTATTTTATAAAATCTATTGAATTTTAATCATCATGGAGGAATTTGACATTCCACAAATATAAAGTTAGTTTTTCAGGACTAGAGAACTTAAACAGTAATTATGACTTTGTACACCATTGAGAAACCCAGTGGCACCTCATTCAACAAGGCATAACTTTTTTCAAGGGTGCTACCAGTGAAACTAATAGCATAAAAAGTTTACGTTCTTGTCAATTCAAGTGATTTCTAAGATTTCAAGTTGTCAGAACTTCAAAGCACACCCTGTGGAAGTGTGTGGGAATCCTAACAACAATTTTTGCGTTTAATTTGCATGTGCACTGCCAGAACCTGCTGTCACAATTTTACCATCATTACAACTGCAAAGCCTGAACCAATATGATGAAACACTGGCTTAGTGTGCCAACCCATTGCACCACACACTGGAAGTAGTCAGCTTTATGTCAAATTGGTCATTGAGTAAGTAACCTGATATTACTTGCTCATGAACTCATTGTCACTGATAACTTGGAGACAGTTGCTGATGGCTGTGACCTCTGAAGGCTGCCTGTTTGGGACAGTGTTGGGAGAAGCGAGCAGAAACATAAAGCTCAACTGGGTGAGAGGAGGGCCCAGAGAAAATAGAGGCCAGTGAATTGTACACCTTCTCATCCCACTGTCTTCCCCTGTAGTCAATGTGACAAAGACTACCATTTCTGAGTCGGACTCTTAAGCTACACCAGGTGATGCTGAACTTAGAGTTGACCACCACAGTGCAAGCCATCATCCTATGGGACAGAAGGCTGACGCAATGAGTAAAGGCAGATTCTAATTCACAAATTTATCAGAAGTAAGCTGAGTAAAATTTCTATACTCAATAAAATCATCTTTCACAGGAGCTGCTATTTTTTAAAGGCAACTTTTATATTTATTAAAATGATAAAAGTTGCTGTATTCATTGTATCTTTTATAAAGCATACACAATTGGTAGTTTTATTATTGTGCTTAACCTCTGGCCTCTACTGTAACAATAGACATTGGATAAGAAAATCTTACCATATAATAGATAGCTATGTTATATGATTGACCAGTGCCGCCAAACATTAGAATCAATCTGTCTTTGCTGCAACACAGTCTAAACTCTATTACTGTCCCTCTTCTCTCCCCCCCACCATTATTTGAGATAGCTATGAACTTAGTTCCCCAATAAATATAATGTATTGAACAGAAAGAAATACTGTAAATAGAACACAGAACATAGAAAAATACAGCACAGAACAGGTCCTTCGGCCCACGGTGTTGTGCTGAACTTTTGTCCTAGATTAAGAACAAATTAATCTACACCCCATCATTCTACCGTAATCCATGTACCTATCCAATAGCCGCTTGAAGGTCCCTAATGTTTCCGACTCAACCACTTCCACAGGCAGTGCATTCCATGCCCCCACTACTCTCTGGGTAAAGAACCTACCTCTGACATCCCCCTATATCTTCCACCATTCACCTTAAATTTATGTCCCCTTGTAATGGTTTGTTCCACCCGGGGAAAAAGTCTCTGACTGTCTATTCTATCTATTCCCCTGATCATCTTCTAAACCTCTATCAAGTCGCCACTTATCCTTCTCCATTCTAATGAGAAAAGGCCTAGCACCCTGAACCTTTCCTCATAAGACTTACTCTCCATTCCAGGCAACATCCTGGTAAATCTCCTTTGCACCTTTTCCAAAGCTTCCACATCCTTCCTAAAATGAGGCGACCAGAACTGCACACAGTACTCCAAATGTGGCCTTACCAAAGTTTTGTACAGCTGCATCATCACCTTACGGCTCTTAAATTCAATCCCTCTGCTAATGAACGCTAGCACACCAATGGCCTTCTTCATAGCTCTATCC
Source organism: Scyliorhinus torazame (assembly GCF_047496885.1). Classification (NCBI taxonomy): domain Eukaryota; kingdom Metazoa; phylum Chordata; class Chondrichthyes; order Carcharhiniformes; family Scyliorhinidae; genus Scyliorhinus; species Scyliorhinus torazame. The sequence continues at coordinate 117,803,913 of NC_092724.1, read as the reverse complement.
ACTTGAGTGGCAACTTTCAAAGATCTATGAACATAGACCCCAAGATCTCTCTGCTCCTCCACATTGCCAAGAACCCTACCGTTAACCCTGTATTCCGCATTCATATTTGTCCTTCCAAAATGGACAAACTCACACTTTTCAGGGTTAAACTCCATCTGCCACTTCTCAGCCCAGCTCTGCATCCTATCTATGTCTCTTTGCAGCTGACAACACCCCTCCTCACTATCCACAACTCCACCAATCTTCGTATCGTCTGCAAATTTACTGACCCACCCTTCAACACCCTCATCCAAGTCATTAATGAAAATCACAAACAGCAGAGGACCCAGAACTGATCCCTGCAGTACGCCACTAGTAACTGGGCTCCAGGCTGAATATTTGCCATCCACCACCACTCTCTGACTTCTATCGGTTAGCCAGTTCGTTATCCAACTGGCCAAATTTCCCACTATCCCATGCCTCCTTACTTTCTGCATAAGCCTACAATGGGGAACCTTATCAAATGCCTTACTAAAATCCATATACATCACATCCACTGCTTTACCTTCATCCACATGCTTGGTCACCTCCTCAAAGAATTCAATAAGACTTGTGAGGCAGGACCTACCCCTCACAAATCCGTGCTGACTATCCCTAATCAAGCAGTGTCTTTCCAGATGCTCAGAAATCTTATCCCTCAGTACCCTTTCCATTACTTTGCCTACCACCGAAATAAGACTAACTGGCCTGTAATTCCCAGGGTTATCCCTATTCCCTTTTTTGAACAGGGGCACGACATTCGCCACTCTCCAATCCCCTGGTACCACCCCTGTTGACAGTGAGGATGAAAAGATCATTGCCAATGGCTCTGCAATTTCATCTCTTGCTTCCCATAGAATCCTTGGATATATCCTGTCAGGCCCGTGGGACTTGTCTATCCTCAATTTTTTCAAAATGCCCAATACATCTTCCTTCCTAACAAGTATCTCCTCGAGCTTACCAGTCTGTTTCACACTGTCCTCTCCAACAATATGGCCCCTTTCATTCGTAAATACTGAAGAAAAGTACTCGTTCAAAATCTCTTCAGACTCAATACACAATCTCTCGCAACTGTCCTTGATCGGACCCACCCTTGCTCTAGTCATTCTCATATTTCTCACATATGTGTAAAAGGCCTTGGGGTTTTCCTTGATTCTACCCGCCAAAGATTTTTCATGCCCTCTCTTAGCTCTCCTAATCCCTTTCTTCAGTTCCCTCCTGGCTATCTTGTATCCCTCCAGCGCCCTGTCTGAACCTTGTTTCCTCAGCCTTACATAAGTCTCCTTTTTCCTCTTAACAAGACATTCAACCTCTCTTGTCAACCATGGTTCCCTCACTCGACCATGTCTTCCCTGCCTGACAGGGACATACATATCAAGGACACGTAGTACCTGTTCCTTGAACAAGTTCCACATTTCACTTGTGTCCTTCCCTGACAGCCTATGTTCCCAACTTATGCACTTCAGTTCTTGTCTGACAGCACCGTATTTACCCTTGCTCCAGTTGTAAACCTTGCCCTGTTGCACGCACCTATCCCTCTCCATTACTAAAGTGAAAGTCACAGAATTGTGGTAACTATCTCCAAAATGCTCCCCCACTAACAAATCTATCACTTGCCCTGGTTCATTACCAAGTACCAAATCCAATATGGCCTCCCCTCTGGTCGGACAATCTACATACTGTGTTATAAAAGCTTCCTGGACACACTGCACAAACACCACCCCATCCAAACTATTTGATCAAAAGTGTTTACACTCAATATTTGGGAAGTTGAAGTCACCCATGACTACTATCCTGTGACTTCTGCACCTTTCCAAAATCTGTTTCCCAATCTGTTCCTCCACATCTCTGCTGCTATTGGGGGGCCTATAGAAAACTCCCAACAACGTGACTGCTCCTTTCCTATTTCTGACTTCAACCCATACTACCTCAGTAGGCAGATCCTCCTCGAACTGCCTTTCTGCAGCTGTTATACTATCTCTAATTAACAATGCAACCCCCCACCTCTTTTACCACTCTCCCATATCTTATTGAAACATCTATAACCAGGAACCTCCAACATCCATTTCTGCCCCTCTCCTATCCAAGTTTCCGTGATAGCCACCACGTCGTAGTCCCAAGTACCGATCCATGCCTTAAGTTCACCCACCTTATTCCTGATGCTTCTTGCGTTGAAGTATACACACTTCAACCCATCTCCGTGCTCACAAGTACTCCCCTTTGTCAATGTTACCTTACCCACTGCCTCACTACATGCTTTGACGTCCTGAACATCGGCTACCTTAGTTGCTGGACTACAAGTCCGGTTCCCAGTCCCCTGCCAAATTAGTTTAAACCCTCCCAAAGAGTACTAGAAAACCTCCCTCCCAGGATATTGGTGCCCCCCTGGTTCGGATGCAAACTGTCCTGCTTGTGCAGGTCCCACCTTCCCCAGAATTCGCTCCAATTATCCAAATACCTGAAGCCCTCCCTCCTACACCATTCCTGCAGCCACGTGTTCAACTGCACTCTCTTCCTATTCCTAGCCTCGCTATCACGTGGCACCGGCAACAAACCAGAGATGACAACTCTGTCTGTCCTGGCTTTTAACTTCCAGCCTAACTCCCTAAACCCGTTTATTACATCCACACCCCTTTTCCTACCTATGTCGTTGGTACCAATGTGCACCACGACTTCTGGCTGCTCCCCCTCCCCCTCTGAAAACTGGCCTAATCAAATTAACTAATTAACAAGCTCCAGTTGCAAGTAGCTACAAGTAGAACCTTTATTTTAAGCTGATTGAAAATTCACCTTCTCAACCAAACAGCAACTTTTAGGTTAATTAACTAAATAAAAGAAAGACTAGACTTTAGATAAAAATTAAAAATAAACCCTTAATATCCCTCAGTCACCAAACTCTCACTAGAGCACTCAAATGCACCCAAATTCAACACTCAGTGCAAACCAGTGCAAATACTGAAAGAATTGGAATTTATTTCTTTAAAAATGAATATTTACTAAATGTTCTAACATTTGACTCTCCGGGTTTTTAAAATTGAGTGTGGTGGTATTCCATTTTGCTGTGCAAGTCCATCACGCCGAAGATCAACAGAATGTAGTATTTTGTTTGCAGCTGCCCATGGAGTGTGTAGCACCTGATCTCAGTCGGCATCGATCCTGGCACTGAGCCTGCAAACACCAACTGAGTTGATCAACTTGTTGAAAGACAATCAGAAGTCACCTTCTAGCATTTGAAATGTGAACTGTACGGAGCAGAGTAAATTGATTTTGCAAATTATCTTTTTTGGGGAAAATACAGCATAATTCCTTGTACTGTACAAAATATACTGTTTACATCAGCCATTGGAACGTCCAATCACTAAATTTTGTTTGTTCCCAGAGTGTGAGTGGCATTGGCAAGGCTGCATTTATTGCCAGTCCCTATCCTGAAAAGATGATGGTTGGCCACCACCTGAAGAAACAATGATTGCTTTCGCAATCTTATTGAAGATGCTAATGAACCAGACAGTTTTTTTTGACAATTTGACAACTTTAATGATCATTTATTTATGATACAATGCATAGGGTATTGATTATTTAGTAAGATTTGAGCTTTCAACATCTGGATAGAAGTTAATAGAAGGGCGGCATGGTAGCACAGTGGTTATCACTGTTGCTTCACAGCGCCAGGGTCCCAGGTTTGATTCCCGGCTTGGTCATTGTCTGTGCGGAGTCTGCACTTTCTCCCTGTGTCTTCGTGGGTTTCCTCCGGGTGCTCCGGTTTCCTCCCACAAGTTCCGAAAGATGTGCTGTTCGGTAATTTGGACATTCTGAATTCCCCCTCGGTGTACCCGAACAGGTGCCGGAATGTGGCGACTAGGGGCTTTTCACAGTAATTTCATTGCAGTGTTAATGTAATACTACTTGTGAAAATAAAGATTATTTGTATAATTAATTACATAAGCTGAAACCATCATAGCCTTTATTACCTCTAAACACAACTATTCCAACACAGCTGGCTACTCTCTCACATTCTGCTTTCTGTAAACCTGAGATCACCCCAAACCCCGCTGCTCGTGTCTAAACTCCACAAATCCCATTCCTCTATCACCCAGTGCTTCCTGACCATTGTTAGCTCCTGATCAAGCAACACCTTGAATTTTAAATTCTCATCCTTTTTTTCAGATCCATCCATGGCCTTACTCCCCCCATCTCTGTAATCTCCTCAACCCTCTGATGTATCTGTGCACATCTAATTCTGGCCTCTTGAACATCCCCACATATAATTGCTTCACCAGTGGTGACCCCAACTCAGTTGGCAAGACTGCAATCTCTGGAATTCTTTCCCTACACCTCTCTGCCCCTGTACCACACTTTCCTCCTTAAAGACACTTCTCAAAACCTATCTCTTTGACCAAGCTTTTGGTCATCAGACCTCATATTATCTAGTATACTTTTTTTCATAAATTTAGAGTCCCCAATTCTTTTTTTCCAATTAAGGGGCAATTTAGCATGGCCAATTCACCTACCCTGCACATCTTTGGGTTGTGGGGGTGAAATCCACGCAAACATGGGGAGAATGTGCAAACTCCACACGGACAGTGACCCGGAGCCGGGATCGAACCTGGGACCTCGGCGCATTAGGCAGCCGTGCTAACCACTGCGCCACCGTGCTGCCCACATACTTTGTTTTATCATACTGCTGGGAAGCGCCTTGGGAGATTTCATCACATTAACTTGCTATATAAATGCAAGTTGTTACTGTACACATTGCAAGTTGTTACTGTACACATTACACTTCATTATTTCCAAAGGTTCCTGCAGATTATTTTTGCCGTATACAAGGTCACCCAGGGCAATGCTCAGAATTCTTCTTCATCACCTCTTCAGACAGAGTGTAGAGAAAGGGGACTGGACCAACATTTTTCCAAAGCATAGAGCCAGTGGAAAAAAGTAAATCATAGAATGGAGAAAATCCATAGGGTTATCCACTGTATGGATATGAATTATTTTTTTAAAAATTCATTCATACGATGTGTGCTCCACTGGCAAGGCCAGTATTTATTGCCGATCCTTAATTGCCCTTTATAACGTGGTGAGTCAATTCCTTAAAACGCTGCAGTCCATGTGGTGTATGTACACCCACAGTGCTGTTAGGGAGGAAATTCCGGGTTTTGACCCAGAAACAGTGAAGGAATGGTGATATAGTTTCAAGTCAGGATGGTGAGTGTGGTGGTTTTAAAATTAAACCTGCAGCGGTTCAAACAAATGAAGAGCTTTAGTCAGGAGATGTCAACACCATAGACTGCTATGTTACACTGCCCGTTTGCTCGTGCAAATGGCTGGTCACACGATCGGTCTCTTAAAATGCCCCATTTCCACTGCAAGGCTGCGAGTGAGGAAACACTAGAATTTCCATGAACACACATTTTCCTCCCCCATTAAATCAAAGGTCACTGGCACAACAAACCGTATAACATTAACAATCAATCAATAATAACAGTCAAAATGTCAGATGCTTCGGAGATTGTTGTTCTCTGTGTGGTTGTCGGCGAATCTCAGGCTTTTAGTGCTTGCAGCAACTTCTAGTGTCTGGCTTGGTTGGACATCATCCATGGTCACCTTAACCAGAGTCAACATGGTGTTCTGAGGTTGACTCGGTGTCTACTTTTCAACTGAGATACTGCTTTCTCCAATTGGTTTGGTTAGTGTCAGGTTCTCGGGAAGGTCCAGGTCATCTCTTGGCATAACTTGATTTGGACTCTATGTCGGTTCTATCTCTGACAGATTGGTTCTTATCGCCAAAAGTTGAGCCGCATGTCTCCCCTATATTATACTGTCTCGGATTTGCATCGTGTAGGAGACCAGCATGTCTGTGCTAAAATGGTGGCATGTATCTGTTGTGTATTTATGCTTGTTCCTAGGTGGAACAATGCCACTTTAAGAGTTCGATCACATGAAGTACAGATGACATCATCAACAGATTGATCGGGATAACAGTCAGTCCATTCTAGCAGCCTGTGAGAAAACACCTTTTCAATAAAGCTCTTGTTTGTTTTCACCTTTTGTGGTCTGCAAGTCTATCCTGTAAAAATGCCACATGGAAACTGGCGACGAGGAGTTTGGAACCGCGCTGGCAGACACCCGGAGAAGAAAAAAAAAAAAAAGGAAAATTGCCGATCCGTGCGCTGGCATCCGAAAAGGATTAAGAAGCTAAAAAACTTTGCTACTCCAAATCTGTCAACAGAGAGGTGCCGAATAATGTCAGTAACCATCGAAATAACTGAAATTTAAACATTTAAGTGAAAACAGCATCAAAATAAGCTTACCACATGATCTTCCTGGAAAGTTCTGGAACAGTGCTCCCTCTACTGTGAGTGGCAAGTAAAGTAACAAATTGTAGCGCACAAAGACTCCATGAGACGAATAGAGTGAAGTCGATGAGGCTTTATTAAGCGTGTCTGTTCCCCCGCAGCTCGATAGTAAACTGGCCTGCGGGGGAAGACTCCGGCTTCTTATACTTCGCCTTCAGGGCGGAGCTTGAGGTCAACGGCCAACCAGGACCCGGGATCTGTCAGCCAATGACATTAGAGCTTCCAGTCCCACATGACCCCCAATACATACTACCACATTCACCCCTTGTCAAAAATGAACCCGGCGGGGTGATGCTTCGTATGGTGGTAAGGGTTTACAGGGCTGGTCCTGGGAGGATAGAACAGTTACATGGTAGTACAGTATTGGACAATTTCGTCCTGTTGCAATTATTTACAGAGGGTATAGGAAGAAAGCAAAATGTTCTTGTGAACAGTCCATATTTGTTTTACATCGACGCCACGAGTCGGTCGGGCGGTCTGGTCGTCCGTGTCGATCGCTTCGGCCCCGGCGGTGGTGGTGGTGCTTGTACCAGTGTTGTCGCCTCCAGGAGCCGTACGGTTTCAGCTGTCGGTGCAAAGGGGAGGGGGACCGATCCTCCTGGGAAGGGGGCGGTCGCGGGGTGCGGCGGTGGCAGGAAGGGGGAGGTTGGGTTGATGGTGTCGGGGGGGTGTGCGTGTTGCCGGCGGGCGCCAGATCCGGCAGGGAGACCGTGTCCTGTCGGCCGTCGGGGTACTCCACGTAGGCGTACTGGGGGTTCGCGTGGAGGAGGTGAACCCTTTCGACCAACGGGTCCGCCTTATGTGCCCGCACATGCTTTCGGAGCAGGATGGGTCCTGGGGCCGCCAGCCAGGTCGGCAGCGACGTTCCAGAGGAGGACCTCCTAGGGAAGACAAGGAGACGCTCATGCGGCGTTTGATTAGTGCTCGTACATAATAACGACTGGATGGAATGGAGAGCGTCCGGGAGGACCTCCTGCCACCGTGAAACTGGGAGGTCCCTGGACCGTAGGGCCAGTAGGACGGCCTTCCAGACCGTGCCGTTCTCCCTTTCTACTTGCCCGTTCCCCCGGGGGTTGTAGCTGGTCGTCCTGCTTGAGGCTATGCCCTTGCTGAGCAGGAACTGGCGCAGCTCGTCACTCATGAAGGAGGACCCCCTGTCGCTGTGGACGTATGCGGGGCAACCGAACAGTGTGAAGATGCTGTTCAGGGCTTTAATGACTGTGGCCGCGGTCATGTCAGAGCAGGGAATGGCAAAAGGGAAGCGGGAGTATTCGTCCACTACGTTAAGAAAATATGCGTTGCGGTCGGTGGAGGGGAGGGGCCCTTTGAAATCGAGACTGAGGCGCTCGAATGGGCGGGAAGCCTTAATCAGGTGCGCTCCATCTGGCCTGAAAAAATGCGGCTTGCATTCCGCGCAGATGTGGCAGTCCCTCGTGACTGTATGGACCTCCTCCAAGGAGTATGGGAGATTGCGGGACTTGATGAAGTGGTAAAACCGAGTGACCCCCGGGTGGCAGAGGTCCTCGTGGAGGGTATGGAGGCGGTCAATTTGTGCGTTGGCACATGTGCCGCGGGATAGGGCATCGGACGGCTCGTTCAGCTTTCCGGGACGATACAAGATCTCGTAGTTGAAGGTAGAGAGCTTGATCCTCCACCTTAAGATCTTGTCGTTTTTGATTTTGCCCCGCAGTGCATTATCGAACATGAAGGCTACCGACCGTTGGTCGGTGAGGAGAGTGAATCTCCTGCCGGCCAGATAATGCCTCCAATGTCGCACCGCTTCCACTATGGCTTGGGCTTCCTTTTCCACTAAGGAGTGGCGGATTTCTGAGGCGTGGAGGGTCCGGGAGAAAAAGGCCACGGGTCTGCCCGCTTGGTTAAGGGTGGCCGCTAGAGCTACGTCGGAGGCGTCGCTCTCGACCTGGAAGGGGAGGGACTCGTCGATGGCACGCATCGTGGCCTTTGCGATATCCGCTTTGATGCGGCTGAAGGCCTGGCAAGCCTCTGTCGACAGAGGGAAGGTCATGGTCTGTATTAGGGGGCGGGCCTTGTCTGCGTACTGGGGGACACACTGGGAGTAGTACGAAAAGAACCCCAAGCAGCGTTTCAGGGCTTTTGGGCAGTGCGGGAGGGGAAATTCCATGAGTGCGCGCATACGTTCGGGGTCGGGGCCTATTATCCCATTGCGTACTATGTAGCCCAGAATGGCTAGCCGGTCGGTGCTAAAAACGCACTTGTCCTCGTTGTACGTGAGGTTCAAGGCTTTGGCGGTCTGGAGGAATTTCTGGAGGTTGGCGTCGTGGTCCTGCTGATGATGGCCGCAGATGGTTACATTGTCGAGATACGGGAACGTGGCCCGCAACCCATGTTGATCAACCATTCGGTCCATCTCCCGTTGGAAGACCGAGACCCCGTTTGTGGCGCCAAAAGGGACCCGTAGGAAATGGTATAATCGCCCGTCTGCCTCGAAGGCTGTGTACTTGCGGTCACTTGGGCGGATGGGGAGCTGATGGTAGGCGGACTTGAGGTCCACGGTGGAGAAGACTTTATATTGGGCAATCCGATTGACCATGTCGGATATGCGGGGGAGAGGGTACGCGTCTAGTTGTGTGTACCTGTTGATGGTCTGGCTATAGTCAATGACCATCCTTTGTTTCTCCCCTGTCTTCACTACTACCACCTGCGCTCTCCAGGGACTATTGCTGGCCTGGATTATGCCCTCCTTTAGTAGCCGCTGGACTTCGGACTGAATGAAGGTCCGGTCCTGGGCGCTGTACCATCTGCTCCTAGTGGCGACGGGTTTGCAATCCGGGGTGAGGTTCGCAAACAAGGACGGGGGTTGCACTTTGAGGGTTGCTAGGCCGCAGATAGTGAGTGGGGGTATGGGGCCGCCGAATTTGAACGTAAGGCTCTGTAGATTACATTGGAAATCTAATCCCAGCAAGGTGGGGGCACAGAGTTGGGAAAGGACGTTAAGTTTATAGTTTTTGAACTCCCTCCCCTGCACCGTAAGGGTAACTATGCAGAATCCCTGGATCTGTACGGAGTGGGATCCTGCCGCTAGGCAAATCTTTTGTGCGCTGGGATAGGTGGTCAAGGAACAGCGTCTTACCGTGTCGGGGTGTATAAAGCTTTCCGTGCTCCCGGAGTCGACTAGGCATGGCGTCTCGTGGCCGTTTATTAGGACCGTTGTCGTCGTCGTCTGGAGTGTCCGGGGCCGAGCCTGATCGAGCGTAATCGAAGCGAGCCGTGGTTGTAGTAGTGGAGCGGGGTCCGTTGTTGCCGTCCAAGATGGCGTCGGGGATGAACAAAATGGCCGCCCCCATACATCGCACGTGGCTGGGGGGTCACAAGATGGCGGCGGGGGTGGACAAAATGGCCGCTCCCATGCGTCGTACAGGTCTGGGGCGGTACAAGATGGCGGCGCCCCTCCTCCCCTCGTGGTGGTCGGGACCCAAAATGGCGGCGTCTGCGGGTCGCACATGGTGTGCTGGGGGGGCTGGGGAGCGCTAGGACCGCGAGCGCTAGGACCGCGCGGAGCTCCCTCACCGCGAGCGCTAGGACCGCGAGCGCTAGGACCGCGCGGAGCTCCCTCACCGGGGACAGCGGTGGTCGGGGCCCAAGTCGGCGGCGCCGGCGTGTCAGGCGTGGGGCTGCGAGCGCGAGGAGCTCCCTCACCGGGGACAGCGGTGGTCGGGGTCCAAGTAGGTGGTGCCGGCGGGTCAGGCATGGGGCTGCGAGCGCAAGGACCGCGAGGAGCTCCCTCACCGGGGACAGCGGTGGTCGGGGTCCAAGTCGGCGGCGCCGGCGGGTCAGGCGTGGGGCGCGGGACGGGGGTTAGGGTGGTGTTAGGGACGCGAAAAACTCCCTCCTCTCCGTGGGGAGTGTTGGCCGGGACCCAAAGCGGTAGCGCCGGCGGCGGGTCATACATGGGCTGCGGGGAGGGGGGTTGGGGAGCGTAGGCGGCGTGCAGGGCTCCCAGTTCTCCCGGGACCGCGGTGGTCGGGACCCAGAGTGGCTGCGCCTGCGGGTCGCACATGGCGTGCTGGGGGGGTTGGGGCGCATAGACTGCTTGCAGGGCTCCCTGTGCTCCCGGGACGGCGGCGACCACGCGGGACCGGCACACAATCGCATAATGGCCCTTTTTCCCGCAGCTTTTGCAGATGGCTGCGCGGGCCGGACAGCGCTGTCGGGGGTGTTTCGCCTGGCCGCAGAAATAACAGCGGGCGCCCCCGGTGCGACTCGGCGTTTGGACCGCGCAAGCCTGTGGGGTGTCCGGGGGGGGGGGGGGTAGGGGGTTTGCCGCGACGGGTACGTACGGGGCCCAATGGCCTGCCGCGCGGTCGGGGCCATAGGCGCGGGTATTACCCGCGGCCACGTCTAGGGAGGCTGCTAGGGCCCGTGCCTCTGAGAGTCCTAGCGACTCTTTTTCTAGAAGTCTTTGGCGGATTTGGGAGGATTGCATACATGCCACACAAGCATCGCGCATTAACATGTCCGTGTGTTCGTTTGCGTTCACCGACGGGCAGCTGCAGGCTCGTCCCAAAATCAGCAGCGCGGCGTAGAACTCGTCCATCGATTCTCCGGGAGCTTGCCGCCTCGTCGCGAGCTGGTAGCGAGCGTAGATTTGGTTAACTGGGCGAATGTAGAGACTTCTGAGTGCTGTGAACGCCATCTGGAAATCGTCGGTGTCTTCAATGAGGGTGAAAATCTCCGTGCTCACCCTCGAGTGCAGGACCTGCAGTTTTTGTTCATCTGAGACTCGGCCGGTGGTCGTTCTGATGTAGGCCTCGAAGCAAGTCTGCCAGTGTTTGAAGGCTGCTGCCGCGTTCACTGCGTGGGGGCTGATCCTCAGGCATTCTGGAATGATCCTGAGCTCCATATTCCTTTTTAGGCACGCTTAATAAATTGTAGCGCACAAAGACTCCATGAGACGAATAGAGTGAAGTCGATGAGGCTTTATTAAGCGTGTCTGTTCCCCCGCAGCTCGATAGTAAGCTGGCCTGCGGGGGAAGACTCCGGCTTCTTATACTTCGCCTTCAGGGCGGAGCTTGAGGTCAACGGCCAACCAGGACCCAGGATCTGTCAGCCAATGACATTAGGGCTTCCAGTCCCACATGACCCCCAATACATACTACCACACAAATATCTTGCAACAATGATTTGAGAGCTAGGGGAGTTTTGCAATATCCTTTGCAAAACTCGGAAAGGAACAGGTTGAGCTCAGGGTTATCTTGTTATACAGGATAAAAAAAGAAGTGAGATAGTGCTAAACATTTTGTGGCACATTTTATGTTATGCAAGCATTCTCATGGTAAAAATGGCAGGAATTTATGGTACCTTGGGAACATGTGATGAAAGTACCGAGCTTTGGAGCTGATACATTGAAAGATTCAAATACTTTGTCCAGGCAAACAAAACTGTGGCAGACATAGTAGTCCCAACTTTCCTGAGCACGATGGGGATGGAATCTTTCAACCTCCTGCAAAGTTTGGTGCAACCAGAAAAACCAGGCTTCAAAATTGGAGATTGTGGTGATTTTACAGGGCCACTTCTCACCTAAACCTTTGGTCATTGCCAAGAGGTACAGGTTCCATAAACGTAACAAACAAGATGGTAAATCAATCACATAGTTCATAGCTACTTTAAAGAAATTAGCTTAATACTATGAATTCGGAGAGGTCTTAAACGACACCATGAGAGACAGACTACTCTGTGGGTTAAGAAGTGGAACGATCCAAAAATGTCATTTTTAATCACGATTCCTGTATTTTGCATCTTTGCCCCAGCAGCCTGCTTTTGTGTACCCAGTTTTTGCTATTTCGAACCTGTGTCGTGTTTGGGTCTCAGCAGACATTTCATGGATTTTGTGCTGGAGCTTAATTGTTGGGCTTCCTTAGCTGATAATTCCCAGAGATTGCAACTTCTAAAGCCTTCTTTGGGTTTAATTTCTATTTGGCATCACCCACCTGCGTTATTACAACGTGCCATGGATCAGGTTCTAAGCGGACTAGGAGGACTCCAGTGCTACTTAGATGATATCTTAGTTGCGGGAAAGAATGAAGAAGAGCATCTTCAAAATTTAGATGCTACACTTCAGAGACAAGAAGATTATGGACTACGAGTACGGAAGGATAAACATGCATTTTTCAAATCTTCTATCAAATACCTGGGGCATGTAGATGCAGAGGGACTGCACAAATCGCTTTCAAAAGTAAAAACTATACTGAGTCACCTGCACCTCAAAACATAACTCAATTTCATTTTTTATGAGCTTATTAAACTATTATGGAAGGCTTGCCCCGAATCTAGCAACAATTCTGAAACCTTTACACAACTTGTTGTTTCAAATGGGTGAATCAGTACGAGAAGGCCTTCATACAAGCTAAGGAGGCATTACGAAAGTCAGAAGTCCTGACACAATTTGACCCAAAGTTACCATTGCAACTGGCTTGTGACACATCACCATATTGGGTGGGAGCAGTGGTTTCTTACAATGCCCGTTGGTGAAGAGAAGCTAATAGCGTTTGCATCAAGAACCTTGAACAAAGCAGAAATGAATTATGCACAGACAGAGAAGTAATCTCTAGGCATTGGTTTCAGAATCAAGCATTTTTACCAGTATCCATAAGGGTGGAAATTTACTTTGCTGACAGATCACTGACCACTGACAACGACACTAGGGGCGCACACTGGTATTCCATCTCCAGCAGGGAGCTGGATGCAGAGATGGGCATTACTGATGTCAGCACATACATAATATGATAAAATATCATAAATCAAATCTCCATGGAAATGCTGATGGACTCTAGATTACCTGTACCGAACGATTGTCAATAAATAGATTGCATGGTAAGATTTATTTAGAAGAAGTCGATAACACTTGTGTAACCGCAAGACAAGTTAAGAAGTATACCAGAAATACTCCACTACTGTCGGAATTTATGGACATGGTACTTTGTGGCAAGACCGCAGGAGCAAACCTGGAGTTGAAGCCATATGTTACTCAAAGCCCCGAACTATCCCTACAGTCTGGTTGCCTCCTCTGGGTATTGAAGGTCATCATTCCGCCATTGTTAAGGGAGCATGTCCTAAACCAACTTCATGAAGGTCATTCTGGGATAATAAGAATGAAGGAGATAGCCAGAAGATGCTTTTGCTGACCAGGGCTTGATAGCGAAATCAAGGAGAAGACGGGCATGTGTTCGGATTGTACACAGGTTCGAAACATGCTGCCACTACTGTCATTACACCCATGTGAAGGGCCATAGCAAAGAGCTCATATAGATTATGGCCGTCCAGTTGAAGGATGAATGTTTTTCATTGTGGTAGTCATGCACTCAACATGGCCTAAAGTTACCATTATGAAGGTTATGTCCTCTGAGAGAACAATAGAAAGACAGGGTGAGATATTTTCCAAGATTCGGTTTCCCTGAACAACTTGTCAGTGACAATGGGCCACAGTTCATTTTGCAAGAGTTCACAAATTATCTAAAGGAGAATGGAATCCAGCAAATACGATCCACTCCTTATCATCCTGCCACAAATGGGCTGGCTGAAAGGTTTGTTCAAACAATGAAACATTCATTGAAGGTAACCTGTGAGCAAGGATCATTGTCCAAATGACAAAGCCATTTCCTGATGTCACATTCAGCAACCCAAAGTTCTCCAGCATTACTCATGATAAAATGTTAGTTATGCACAGTGTTTGATCTGTTGAAGCCACCTAAGATGAGAGATTGTTGAGAGGAAACAGCAAAGACAGGTTTTGCGGCATGAGAACAGGGTGAAATGCTGTGTTTCACATAAGGGGCAAGGAGTATTGGCAAGGAACTACATCACCAGTGTGAAGTGAATACCTGCCATTGTATTAGCACAGACAGGAACAGTCTCTTACACCATTCAAACTCGTGTTGTGTGGAGAAGACATGCTGGCCAACTTTTAGCAGCAAGAACAAGTTGCCAGAAACAGGGTTAACCGAGAGTCTGCAAAAAACTGCCAAGTGAAGACCTGTATGTGCCTGAGAACTTGACAATACTGTGGAAGACAGTACCTCAGTTGAGGACATTTCAACACCTCGTCAACCTCTGAACACTACGTCGACTCCAGCCTTCAGCGAACTCACCAAATAGGTCACCAATCAAGAGCAGAGGTTACTGTTCTGCACACAGTACAGGATTAATAGTGACTTTAAAATCACCACAAATGCATACAGATGCATCTTTTTTCATCACCAGTACGATCGGCATGGCCCAAACATTCAAGTTAATGGGTTCTATGACGCCTGTTCTTATCAGCCATTCTAAATCTGCCTCTACCTTAGGTCTGATTGCATACAGCACTGACCTAGCCTTTAAGCATCTCGCCTGACTTTCTTTCTAAGAGATCTTTTATGTTTCCCAGCTCTCCGTTGAAGGCAATGGCATGTTTTCTCAAGGTTCTGGGAAGACCTGATTCAGAATTTGTCATGAGATTTACCCCGGCCCACTTTAATCTGTGGCGGGACAAGTGTTGACGCCGTCGGAAACGCCGTCACGTTTCTCGACGGCGTCAACATGGCCTCAGGATCAGCAATTCTGGCCCCTACAGGGGACCAGCACAGCACTGGAGCGGTTCACGCCGCTCCAGCTGCTGATCCCGGTGTCAAATGGGCACTGCGGGATCCGCGCATGCACAGTGGCATCCTTCAACGCGCCGGCCCCAATGCAACGTGACGCAAGTCTACAGGGGCCGGTGCGGAGGAAAGGAGGCCGCCAGCCAGAGAGACCCTCCTGCCAATTGGTGGGCCCCGATTGCGGGCCAGGCCACGTCGGAGGCATCCCCGGGGTCGGACCCCCCTCCACCCCACGGGCCGCCCCCGGACCCTTCAACGCTGCGGTCCCGACGGCTGAGAGCAGGTGTGGACGGTGCTGGCGGGACTCGCCGTTTTTATGACGGCCGCTCGGCCCATCCCGGGCCAAGAATCGGCGGGCTGGCCGCGTAAAGTGGCCCCCAACCGGTGCTGCGCCAACCACGCCGGCGCCAATGCCGCCGATTCTCCGCTCTGTGGAGAATCGCGTGCTGGCGTTGGAGCGGCGTGGCGTGATTCGCGCCTGTCGCGGGGATTCTCCGGCCCGGCCCCGGGCTGAGAGAATCCTGCCCCTGATCTTTTCCAGCAAAGGTCTTCCCATTAGTACTGGATAATTTCCTTTGACTATGTGCAAGGACAAATCTGCCGTCTGTCCATTTAATTACACTGTTACATCGGTAGAACCGCTTCACCATTATAGGTTTTTAACACTATCTTCAAGGGTTGCAGCGCAACATGTTGGAGCTTTTCTTGATAAAATATTTCTAGTGCCAGAGTTGGCTGGCCCATGTCCACCTCCATCTTCACCGGCTGACCATCCAGTAATGGAGTGACCCAGTAACAGATTTTTTCATCAGCAATAGCCAGTATCTTTAACAGTTTATTTTCGGACCGTGAATCGAGTTTCCTCACATGTCCTTTTTGTGCCTTGTGGACGCTTTTTCTTTTATTCAGTTTCCCATTTGATTTATTTGGTCTTGCTTTTTTGCAACTTTTGCTTGAATCATGTTTTTTTTTTCAACTAACGCATTCAATGTGGCCTTTTCTGGCACAATTCCTGCACATGATGTCTTTGTGCCAACAATATGCTGCTGAGTGCCCGGTTTTTGCACACCTATGGCAAGTGCGAGCCTGGGTCTGTGTTGGAATTTTGGATGACATCTTGTGAATTCTTGTGCTCATATTAACTGTTGAGCTTCCTTGGCTGTTAAGTGCATGGATGCAGCAACTTCTAAAACTTTCTTTTAAGGTCAGGTTGCATTTGGTTAACAGCCACGTTTGAACAGCTTTGCTCCTTTAACTACAGACTAATCTATCTCTGAGAGTATCGTTTAACACATCCCCAATTTCACATTGTTCAGCCACTCTTTTCAGGGTAGCTATAAACTGTGCAATCAATACACCACCTTCTTGGTTGCACTTATGAAACCTAAACCTTTCTGCAATGACTAAAAGCTTTGGTGAATAGTGGCCTGCAATATTTACACAATTTCATCGTAGGTTTTCGTGTTTGGTTTTTCCGACAGAAACGGACTCATTCGGAGGTTAGATGCCCCCCCCCCCCTTCAGCCGGCCCTCCCGTCCTCCACCTGTAACCTGTATTCTCCTTTTTCTCTGTTCCTGTGGGTGTCAAGTTGGTTAACATTTCCCTGCCTCCCCCCCCCCCCCCCCCCCCCCACCAACCTCCCTGGCTCTCTATTCCCTCTATTCCCTGTCCACCCCCCACCCACCCACTCCCCTCCCCCGTGGTTCGCCTTTCCTTCCTCTTAGACTGAGTTGTCCCCACCCCACCCCTCCAGGTCTATCTCCCCCTCTCAAGCTTTGGCTGCTTTCCTCTGGTTCCTGGCTACCTGGCTATTCTTCTGCTTGGCCACAAACAAGTCCCAGAACAGTCGGGTGAATGGCTCCCACGTTCTGTGGAAGCTGTCGTCTGACGCTCGGATGGCGAATTTAATTTTCTCCATTTGGAGAGATTCCGAGGTCGGACAGCCAGTCTGCAGATTTAGGTGGTGCTTCTTGTTAGACGTTTTAGTTGCTGTGATATGAAGAGTCTAAAGTTCTGTTCCTTTTTCATAAACACACATTTATTACCTTCCAACAGCCTTTGCACAAGTCTCTCACTATACATCACCTGACAGAGGCCTCGTGAAGCCCCTTTACATATCAGTGTCAATTAATGGATAATTAACATAAATGAGACAACTAATTGCAATGTCTCTTAACCCATTACTTAACAGTCTCCCCTTGGAGAAAAAAAAAATTAGGTGAAAACAAAATTTCAAGAAACTCGAAAACACACACATGATTTCCCCCTTTTCTTTTGGATGAGAAAAAAAAAACAGTCACAGAAACAAGCGCCCTTCATTAACAATATCCAAAAGTTTCTGTGAACTCGCCCCTCTTTTGGTAAAAGAGTCTGACAGTTGATAGCTCCTGTCGACCCATTTAATTTTTGTTATTTCCCCTCTGTCCAACATCTGCTTCAAACTTGCGATGTCTGTCCGTAACCTCTTTTCATTGACACTTTTTGTAGAGTGCACATTTTCCCACAGGGATTTATTGTCAATGTGACAGTCAATAGGTATATTACCCAAATCCCCTAATCCCAAAATTTCTGTCAATATCATACTTATATAAAAGGCCATATCCACCGCATCTCCAAGGCTTAACGTCTCAGCAGCCAAAGTACTTTTTACCACTCTCCTTATTTTCTTTGTTTCCCACACAAGCGGGCAACATTTACCATTGTTCCCCAAAAGGAAAATTATAAAATCTCCTGCGCTTGAAACCCCATCACATAAATTTGAGTAGGACGCATCACTATAAACTATGAGTTTCAAGTGCCTGAGGTCACCTAAAACCGGGAACTTCAAAACACACTCCTGCATTTTTAGTTTGGCCAACGCTTTATTTGCTCTTATTATGTCTTACACTTTGGGATCATTCATTTTTGTACTCAACTCTAAGATATCAAAACTCACGTCCGGTCTAATCTGTCTACCTAACCAGTTCAGTTGCTCAATTAAACTTCGCAGTTGCTCTTTTTCTATCTTTGAAACCATTGCGTCTTTTTGTGAAACTCGGCCACGACTAATTGCTATTGGGCTGTGCTTTCCAAATAAGATTGCTGACGTAAAGTTGCCCCAACTTTGTCCAATTTCCAGTCCAATATATTTAAATGCATCGGAAGCTTGACTTCCAACCCTGAATTCTTTCCTCAAACCAGAGCTTACAATAGCTTCAAAATCACTAGTCCCACCCCACAAAAAATCATCGACATGCATCATTAAAAATGCCAGAACGATTTCCTTTATAGTGCCAGTAAAACATTGCAGGATCTGCTTTCAACTGGCAACAGCCTAACTTTAACAAAACTGACCGTACCGAAAAATACCGGACTCTGGATGCATCATTTAATCCATATACACATTTGTTCAACTTCCAGAGTACCCCTTCTGTGTTAGCTGCTTCTTTAGGAGGACGGAGAAAAATGTCTCTCTGGAGCTGATGCCCCTGCAAAAAGGCAGCTTTTATATCTATAGATTTGCATTCCCATGCCTTTGTGGCTAATAGAGCCAAGAAGATCTTTAAAATAACCATTCCTGCTGTAGGTGAATCTACCCTTAAATCCTGATCTTCTAAGTTTTCTTCAAATCCCCTTGCCACAAACCTGGCCTTTGCCTTATAAGTTCCATCCGGAAGAACCTTTTCCATGCAAATCCATCTGTGGGATAGAGCTCATTGTCCCCTATCCGGTACTCCCGTGTAAACCCCAGATTCACTCCAACTATGCAATTCTTGCTGTTTAGCTTCTTTGATAACTTTTTCATCTAATTTATTTTAAGCCACCAAAATCTCACGTGCATGTGGGCTTCGACTCCTATTAGTATTCGTAGTCTTACTCATGTTCCGAGATCTTGATAAACTACGTCCCCTCTCCCGCTGTACTGCTGCTGCTTGATCTTTCCCTTCTGCTGTGGGATGTCCTTTCAGTAGTTCTCGACCTTTTCCTGCGGACCTGTTCACTATCCGATGTACTATCTGAACTGGCACTGCGTTTCTGTGCCCTCCACTTTTGAACTTCGTTTTCCCAATCCATTGTCTTGACTCCTTCCCCTGAATGCTGTACATTCAACCAATGTTTATACTTTCCAGTGGCCTTCCCTGCTCTACTAATAACAGTTGCATCCTTCCATTGACTAGACCCTTCAGGCAAGTATGTCACTTTTGTACCAACTTTTGGCAGTTGCCCTTTCGGAAAAATGGCCTGTTCTAATTCATCAGAAGTGTTGTATTCCTCCACAGAAACCCTGTCTATATCAGTTAATTGGTCCGCATATTTCTGCAACACATGCATACCAGGTGACTCTGGTTCCTCGTCATGTCTGTCTGCTCTGTCTAAGTTTGAAAATTTGTAATCTGTACCCATTATCCTTGATGAATGTGCCCTAATAGTTTGATTACCATGTTGCAAAATAATTGTTTTGCCATCTATGCCTATGCCTTCCCATTCATTAGAATTGTCTCTCTTATAGTATACCATGCCTCCTTGCTGAAAAATGGCATCTGATGGCCGTACGTTATGTCTTAAAGCTCTGCGAATTCTTTCAGAGACTTCTGCTTCCAAAAAAGCTTTTCTACTGCTATATAGAACATAGAACATAGAAAATACAGCACAGAACAGGCCCTTCGGCCCACGATGTTGTACCGAACCTTTGTCCTAGATTAATCATAGATTATCATTGAATTTACAGTGCAGAAGGAGGCCATTCGGCCCTTTGAGTCTGTACCAGCTCCTGGAAAGAGCACCCTACCCAAACTCAACACCTCCACCCAATACCAATGCTATGTAATGCATTTAAATGTTCAGCAAAACCAGAGCTAATTGTAGTCGCCTCCCAAGCTGGAGGCTGGTCATCCAAAATAGACGGAAATTTAGGATTTCTACCAACACTAAATGATAAGGACTATAGCCCCCAACCATCTGCAATGAATTCTTTGCATGTACTGCCCATGCTAAAGCTGAATTTAGCCTGCAATTTGGTCGATCTGCCAAAATTTTCCGAAGCATGTCATCGATGACAGCATGATTTCTTTCACAGACACTATTACTAAATGGGCTTTCTGCAGCTGTATTCATAACTCTGATATTCATGTTTTCACACATATCCCTAAACTCATCATTAGCAAATTCTCCCTCATTGACCGTAAGGAATTTTGCCGGTAGACCCATTCCTGTCCCTATCCATTTTTCAACGATTTGATCTAGAATTACTCTCTTTTCTTTACTTCGTACAATCGTTGATTGACTAAATCTGGTTGCTAAATCTACAAAATGCAAAATAAATATATTATTTGCTTTATCCCAGATCTTAAGGTCCATGGTCACAATGTCGTTAAAATCCCTGGACTAAGGTAGGGTTACTATCGGTCGTGCTGGTGTCCTTCTGTACTTCCTACAAACTTCACAGCGGTCACTAACCTGTTCTATCAGTTTAGTATAGTCGTCATCCCTTACCCTGCATCCTTTAATAAATTTTGCAGCCTCCGAGGAGACGGATGTGCAAATTGCCTATGCAGTTTTAATATCACAAGCTTTTTATCAGCTAAAGTCCCATTTTCAACTGCCATTAACACATCCTTAACCACTCTACTTGAAATATTATTTGTCAGTAATGGAATACAATAGTGTCCCAACTGTGTAAATTGTAAGTCCACCGTCTTTCCAAAAACTGTTGCCTTATCCTGTTCCATATCCAGTTTCATGTGTGCTTTCTTCATCGACGGTCTGCTCAGAAGCAAAGATATCTCACTTGATACAACATCCGTGCTAATGAAATGATTCATTCTGGCAATATTGCAAGGGATCACCACTCTTTTCAGCGACTTCAGAGTATTATCATCCCCAAACCTGAAACTTGTGGAGCTTCCAGATTCCTTAACCTTGTTACGATTTTCAGCATTCAAAGAGTTCAGGTAACATTTTAACCAGTCAATTCCACACACAGTAGATGTGCAGCCACTGTCCAATACAGCACAGTTGAAGGATTCTGCAACCAACACCCTCATTACCGCGTAAAACTGCTTGTCAATAGGACAATGCGTTCTTTCTGGTCACTTCTTTTTCCTCTTCTGACTCTTCCGTGTCATGTGTCGCTTCAAACACTCTATCATAACGAGTTGGACAGTTGAAAGCATAATGGTATTGAGAGTCACATCGAAAAGATCGATTTATCATGCCCCGTACATTTCTGGGGTTCATCTTCCTATTGTAGGTTCTAACTGGGTTTCTGTCTTCATAATTTCCTGGTCTCGGTCTCCTTCTATAATCTTGAGCCCTGTTCGTAGCCATACGATTTTGCCATCCTGTTAGTAGTGTATCTTCCATATTCTGCCTTATTGCAGGCTGACCTATTTGGGTCATCAGAGCCATCGGAATCGAATGTTTCCCCAGAAACTTTTGTAAAGCTTTTGTCATCTGTTCAAATAAGGTATCCTTATCAGTAAACTGAACTCCTATCAAAACCAGGAGCCTATCCATGTTGCTCACTCTAGCACAGTCAAGTAATTTAAAGGCCAACACAGACTGTGGAAATTCCAGGTTGTGTTTCTGCAGTCTTTTATATAGTCTGCCAAATTCCATTGTATAGTCTTCCATTTTCCGGAACTTATCAAAATCCGACCATGCTTCATACGCACTTAACAAGTTATCTTTCTTATAAATCTTATCCATACAATGTAATAAAGTCTCCAGACCTTCTTCTGAGTCTAACTCTTCCAATTCCAGCTCAGAAAGCACTTTGTTTCGGATTTTACTGCCATATGGTAGAGAAAGAGCCAATGCCATACCTTGTTTTCTCTTTCTCTTTCTCAAAGCAGGGGAGATCTAATAGAAACTTACAAGATAATGAATGGCTTAGATAGGGTGGATGTAGGGAAGTTGTTTCCATTAGCAGGGGAGACTAGGACCCGGGGGCACAGCCTTAGAATAAAAGGGAGTCACTTTAGAACAGAGATGAGGAGAAATTTCTTCAGCCAGAGAGTGGTGGGTCTGTGGAATTCATTGCCACAGAGGGCGGTGGAGGCCGGGACGTTGAGTGTCTTTAAGACAGAAGTTGATAAATTCTTGATTTCTTGAGGAATTAAGGGCTATGGAGAGAGAGGGGGTAAATGGAGTTGAAATCAGCCATGATTGAATGGTGGAGTGGACTCGATGGGCCGAATGGCCTTACTTCCGCTCCTATGTCTTATGGTCTTATGGTTACCTTAGTCCACATAACTACTGCACTTCTCCATTGGTCGTACAATTCCCTTTCAGAAAATAAGGGAGGATAGTCATATCCAGCCATCTTTATCCTCGGTTCAGCCATATATCCCTTTCTTTTAATTTTCTCACTCACTCCTTGGTTTGATCTGGAAAAGTGGTATCTTTCAACCCTTCACATTTACACAGCAACCATCCTCTGCTACCAATTATTAGACGTTTTAGTTGCTGTGATATGAAGAGTCTAAAGTTCTGTTCCTTTTTCACAAACACACATTTATTTCTTTCCAACAGCCTTTGCACAAATCTCTCACTATACATCACCTGACAGAGGCCACCTGAAGCCCCTTTACATATCAGTGTCAATTAATGGATACTTAACATAAATGAGACAACTAATTGCAATGTCTCTTAACCCATTACTTAACACTGCTGACCGCCAGCCGAACAGGATTCTATGGCGGGCGATCAGGGAGGCAGATCCGCCCCAGAAATAGATCTGGCTGGTCTGAAACCCCAAAGACCGCCACTTACGGGCATGGCTCCACCCTCACCCCCACCACTTTGGACATTGCCTCGAAGAAGGCAGTCCAGTACTCCAATAAAATAGTTGTTTCTCTCTGTATATGAGCTCCATCACTCTGTTTTCTCTTCAAACAGTCGCATGGCGTCAACAACTCTCAACATTTTTCATTACGGAAGGACCCGAGTGTGCATGAAGTTTTAGCACTACCTTGCTTCCTTTCTCCCAAAACAAGGCAAAACCTGAGCTCAGCCTGTTTTCCTTTCGTGTTTTACAACACCCCCAGCTCTAAATTTGTTGTTGCAGGGTGCTCCCGGTTATGGATTATTTCGGGCTGAGCATGTGGCGAGCTTTTTTCCAAAGTTATTTTCTTCAGATTCCTCAATGATTTTTCGGTTCCTCCGGTGGCTGCAATCTTTTTTTGTCTCCCCTGTCACCAGCTTTGTGTAGTGATGATTTTAATTTATTTTTATGTGGTTATTTTAAAATTAAGTCTGCAGGCCAAGGTTCAAACAAATGCAGAGCCTTATTCAGGAGAAGTTAACAGGAGATGTTAACACTACAGGCTGTGACACTGCCCATTTGCCTGAGCAAACGGTCGTTGACATCGTCTCCGATGACATCATGTGATCGGTCTCTTAAAGTGCCGCTGTTCCACCGCAAGACTGCAAGTGAGGAAACACTAGAAATACCATGAATGCACAATAGTGAGTGGCTTGGAGGGGAACTTACAGGTGCTGGTGTTCCCATGTGTCTGATGCCCTTGTAGATGATTGTGGTTGTGAGTTTGGAATGTGCTGTCTAAGAAGGTTTGGTGAGTTCCTGCAGTGCATCTTACAGATGCTACACACTGCTGCCACTGTGCGCGGTGGTGGAAGGAGTGAATGTTTATGGATGGGATGCCAATCAAGTGGGCTGCTTTCTCGGGGATGGATCAAGTTTCTTGAGTGTTGTTGGAGCCGCTTTCGTCCAGGCAAGAGGAGAGTATTCCATCACACTCCTGAGCTGTTCCCTGTATATGGTGGACAGGTTCTTTTTGGGGGGAGGGGGTGGTCAGTAGGTGAGTTGTTTGCTGTAGGATTCCTAGCCTCCGACCTGCTCATGTAGCCATAGTATTTACATAGCTAGTCCAGTTCAGTTTCTGGTCAATGGCTACCCCCAGGATGTTGAGAGTAGGGGGATTCAGCAATGGTAATGCTTTTGAATATCAAGGGCAATGGTTAGATTCTCTTTGTTGGAGATGGTGCTGAACATTGTGCAGTCATCACCAACCACCTCACTTCTGACCTTATGTTGGAAGGAAGATCATCGATGAAGAGATGAAGATAGTTGGGCCTAGGACACTACCCTGAGGAACTCCTGCAATGATGTCCTATAACAGAGATGATCTACCTCCAACAACCACAACCATCTTCATTTGTGCTAGGTATGACTCCTCCAACCGGTGGCGAGATTTCCCCCTGACTCCCATTGACCCCAGTTTTGGAAGGGCACCTTGATACCACACTGGGTCAAATGTTGGTCAAATATCAAGGGCAGTCGCTCTCACCTCACTTTTGGAGTTCACTTCTTTGTCCATGTTTGAACCAAGGTTGTAATGTGGTCAGGAGCTGAGTGGTCCTGGCAGAACCTAAACTGAGAGTCAGTGAGTAGGTTATTGTTACGCAAGTGTTGCTTGACAACACTGTTGATGACCCTTTCCATATCTTTGCTGATGATTGAGAGTATACTGATGGGGTGACAATTGGCCAGGTTGGATTTGTCCTGCTTTTTGTGTATAGAACATACCTGGGCAATTTGCCGGGTAGATGCCAGTGTTGTAACTGTACTGGAACAACTTGGCTAGGGCCTTGCAATTTCTAGAGCACACGTCTTCAGTCCTATTGCCGGAATGTTATCAGGGCCCATAGTCTTTGCAGTTTCCAGTTCCTTCAGCCATTTCTTGATGTCACATAGAATGAATTGCCAGAAGGCTGACATCTGTGATGCCGTGGACCTCTGGAGGAGACCGGAATGGATCATCCACTCCGCACTTATGTCTGAAGATTTTTGCAAATACTCCAGCTTTATCTTTTGCATTGATGTACTGGACTCCCCCCTCATTGAGGATGGGGATATTTGTGGAACTTGCCCCTCCAGTGAGTTTTTAAATTGTCACCATCATTCACAGCTGCATGTGGTTGAACCATAGAGCAGAGGTCTGATCCATTGTTTGTGGAATCGCTTTGCTCTGTCTATCACTTGCTACTTGTGCTATTTGACATGCAAGTAGTCCTGTCTTGTAGCTTCACCAGGTTAACAAAGCTTTTTTTTGGTATGCCTGGTGCTGCTGCTGGCATGTCCTCCTGTGCTCTATATTGAACCAGGGTTGATACCCAGCTTGGCGGTAATGGTAGAGTGGGGGTTATGCTGGATCGTGACGTTAAGATTGTGGTTGATTCTGCTGCTGCTGACGGCCCACTACACCTTATGATTGTCCAGTCTTGAGTTGCTAGATCTGTTCAAAATCTCCACAAGGACTGTGCGGTGGTCACTCCTATCAATACTGTCATGGACAGATGCATCTGCGACAAGCAGACTGGTGAGGATGAGGTCAAGTATGTTTTTCCCTCTTGTTGGTTCCCTCACCACCTGTCGCAGATCCAGTCTAGCTGCTATTGTTAAGACCATAGCAGACATTATTTGCTGAGCAATCCAAATCCCAGAAGGAAACTTGTCTTACGAAGACTGCTTTCTGAGAGAAAGGCATTTCTGGATGGCTGCTTCCGATTTCATACCTTCTCGCAGCACAGAGCTAGTTTTGGGACATCTCCCCAATGCAAGCAACACAGCTCAGTTCAACATCTTTCCTTAAATATCCTTTTCTTCTTTCATCTTCGATTCCATTGTCCTCCGCACCTCTTTGAACCAAACCTTTCCAACATATAAAAATCTTTTGTGTTTTCCTCTTGCCTCCTTTTTTGGGTCAAGTAAAATTTAATAATGATAATGATATTTATTAGTGTCACAAGTAGGCTTACAGTAACACTGCAATGAAGTTACTGTGAAAATTCCCCAGTCGCAACACTAAGGTTCCTGTACACTGAGGGAGAATTCAGAGTGTCCAATTCGCCGAACAAGCACGTCTTTCGGGACTTGTGGGAGTAAACCGTAGCACCCGGACACAGGGAGAACGTGCAGCCTCCTCAAAGACAGTGACCCAAGCTACGAATCGAACCCTGCCCTGTGGCGTAACAGTGCTAACTACTGTGCTACTGTTGCCGCCCATTGAAGTCACCCACCCAAAGTACATTCTGCACCCTTGCCACCCTCGGTGCTTTCTCCAAGTGATGTTCAACATAGAAGTACTGACTCATCAGGTGGGGGGAAGGAGTGGGGGGGGGGGGGGGGGATTTGGTGGTTGTGGTATGTGGTAATCAGCAGGAGGTTTCCTTGCCCATGTTTGGCCTGATGTCATGAGATTTCATGGGATCCAGAGTCAATTTAAAAAAAATAAAAATGTTTTTTTGTTTTTAAATTTAGATTACCCAATTTTTTTCCATTTAAGGGGCAATTTAGTGTGGCCATTCCTCCTACCCTGCACATCTTTGGATTGTGGTGGTGAGACCCACGCAAACACGGGGTGAATGTGCAAACTCTACACGGACAGTGACCCAGGGCCGGGATCGAACCTGGGACCTCGGCGCCATGAGGCAGCAGTGATAACCACTGCGCCACCGTGCTCCCCACCCAGAGTCAATGTTGAGGGCTCCCAGGGCAACTCCCTCCTGACTGTATACACTGTGCCTTCATCTCTGCTGGATCTCTTTTGCTGGTGGGACAGAACATATTCAGGGATAGTGATGGTGGTGTCTGTTGCTTGACTAGTTTGTGAGACCATGTTGGCAGATATTAGTAAGGAGGACTTTGCAGGACCATTAGGGCTGAGTTTGCCATTGCCGCTTCCAGTGCCTAGCTTGATGCTGCGTGGTCTGTCCGCTTTCATTCCTCTTAAATTTTCAGAGCACACTTAAGTGTCATGTAAGTCAGACCAAGTAAAGATGGCAGATTTCCTTCCCAGAAGGACAATTTTTAAAAAGGTGTTTTTAAAAAAAATGAGAATTGTTTCAGGGTCACCATGACACTTTATTTTAGAGTTTTATTGAATTCAAATTTCACCATTTGTCATGGTGGGATTCAAGCCCATGTCCCCAGACCATTACTCTGGGTCTCTGGATTACTGGTTCAGCAACAATACCATCTCCCCCATCAGACAAAAGGAAGCAGAAAGGTGGTGAACAGTTGTTTTGCAGGCTTGAGAGAAGGATGCTGTGCTATTGGAGCCACAGCTCTTTTGAATGTATTTAATGGCTTAGACATGGGTACACATGACTTAAAACCGATGTTTGAAGATGACACAAAACGTGGGAATGTTGCAAACAATGAGGAAGATAGTAACAGACTTCAGGAGACCATTAACAGACTCGTGAAATGTGTAAACATGTGGCAGATGAAATTTAATGCAAAACAGTGGGAAGCGATTCATTTTGGTGAACAAATGAAGAGAGACAATAGAAACCAGATTGTTCGTGCGTCCCCTTCAAAATCTTACAGAGAGAACTCGTGTGTACAAACATCCTGAAGGGTTTGATAGAGTAAATACAAAGAAATTGTTGCCAGTGGCAGAATGATTGGTAAGCAGAGCATGAGATTCAAAATAAGAGACCACCAGTTAGGGCAGTGTCTTTCAAACATGCCCAGGACGCATTTTTACCAACCGGCCAACCTTCGCGACTCACGCTGGCCGTCCTTCGCGAACCAACATTTTCTCTTCCCTTTAATGTGAGAGGTGAGTCTGGGCTCATTGAAACAGGCATTATTCTCCCAGGACTCGACAGAGCAGATGCAGAATGTAAGTTTTCCTCAGATGGGTGGTTTACAGCCTGGGGATGTAGTCTGCAAATGACAATGTGACGATTTAGGTGAGGAGGAATTACTTAACTCAAAGTATTGTGAATCTTTTTAATCTGTAAAATTCACGATCAAAGAGAGTTCTGCAGGCTCAGCCATTGAACATATTCAAGATCGATGCAGGAAGATTTAATTAAATTATTTAAAAAATCTTGTTCTCCTGGGTCAGCATGCTGACGTAAGGCGGAGGCGGTGTTTCTATCTGGGCTCCGGGCATGCGCACTGATGAGTGGCCACGCAGGTGCGGCGCACCCGCATTTTTAAAGCCAGTTGCAGGCTAGTTTTTAAGCCGCTCACAGCCAGCGCTTTTAAAACCCGGGCTGCTGTGGCCATTGCACCTGAATTCCTACAATCGGGAATGGTGCGATGGATGGCTCCGCGACCCTCCCAACACCTGCCCGCGACCCACCTGTGGGCCAGGACCCCCACTTTGAAAATGTTAGGGCATGAGGGAAACAATTTCTGATCTGGAATGCACTGCCTGAAAAAGATGTTTCCTGCGCTGGGTCATATGCTGTGGCTCCAATCATTCACCTTGGAATAATTAGGTGAGCAACCACTCCCAGGAGTTATACTTGGATGTTTGTCTGTCGCGTGTGTGGGAGAGCGAGCGGGTGCTGTGTGTCGGGTGTGAGAGAGCGTCGGGTGTGTGAGAGAGAGCAGGTGCTGTGTGTCGGGTGTGAGAGAGCGTTGGGTGTGTGAGAGAGAGCAGGTGCTGTGTGTCGAGTGTGTGAGAGAGCGTCGGGTGTGTGAGAGAGCGGGTGCTGTGTGTCGGGTGTGAGAGAGAGCGTCGGGTGTGAGAGAGAGCGGTGCTGTGTGTCGGGTGTAAGAGAGAGAGCGGGTGTGTGAGAGAGCGGGTGCTGTGTGTCGGGTGTGTGAGAGAGCGGGTGCTGTGTGTCGGGTGTAAGAGGGAGAGTGGGTGCTGTGTGTCGGGTGTGAGAGAGAGAGAGCGGGTGCTGTGTGTCAGGTGTGAGAGAGAGCGGGTGCTGTGTGTTGGGTGTGAGAGAGCGCGGGTGCTGTGTGTCGAGTGTGTGAGACAGCGTCGGGTGCTGTGTGTCGAGTGTGTGAGAGAGCGGGTGCTGTGTGTCGAGTGTGTGAGACAGCGTCGGGTGCTGTGTGTCGAGTGTGTGAGAGAGCGGGTGCTGTGTGTTGAGTGTGTGTGAGAGCGCGGGTGCTGTGTCGAGTGTGTGAGACAGCGTCGGGTGCTGTGTGTCGAGTGTGTGAGAGAGCGGGTGCTGTGTGTCGAGTGTTTGAGACAGCGTCGGGTGCTGTGTGTCGAGTGTGTGAGAGCGGGTGCTGTGTGTTGAGTGTGTGTGAGAGCGCGGGTGCTGTGTCGAGTGTGTGAGACAGCGTCGGGTGCTGTGTGTCGAGTGTGTGAGAGAGCGGGTGCTGTGTGTCGAGTGTGTGAGAGAGCGGGTGCTGTGTGTCGAGTGTGTGAGAGAGCGGGTGCTGTGTGTCGAGTGTGAGAGAGAGAGCGGGTGCAGTGTGTCGGGTGTGTGCGAAAGAGTGGGTGCTGTGTGTCGGGTGTGTGAGAGAGCGGGTGCTGTGTGTCGGGTATGAGAGAGAGAGCGGGTGATGTGTGTCGGGTGTGTGAGAGAGCGGATGCTGTGTGTCGGGTGTGAGAGAGAGTGGGTGCTGTGTGTGGGGCGTGAGAGGGAGCGAGTGCTGTGTGTCGAGTGTGAGAGAGAGAGCGGGTGCTGTTTGTTCGGTGTGAGAGAGAGCGGGTGCTGTGTGCTGAGTGTGTGAGAGAGTGGGTGCTGTGTGTCGGGTGTGTGAGAGAGTGGGTGCTGTGTGTCGGGTGTGAGAGAGAGAGCGGGTGCTGTGTGCCGAGTGTGTGAGAGAGTGGGTGCTGTGTGTCGGGTGTGTGAGAGAGTGGGTGCTGTGTGTCGGGTGTGAGAGAGAGAGCAGCTGCAGTGTGTCGAGTGTGTGAGAGAGCGGGTGCAGTGTGTCGGGTGTGAGAGAGAGCGGTGCTGTGTTTTGGGTGTGTGTGAGAGAGCGGGTACTGTGTGTCGGGTGTGAGAGAGAGCGGTGCTGTGTGTCGGGTGTGAGAGAGAGCGGGTGCTGTGTGTCGAGAGTGTGAGAGAGCATCAGGTGTGAGAGAGCGGGTGCTGTGTGTCGAGTGTGTGAGAGAGAGCGGTGCTGTGTGTCGGGTGTGAGAGAGAGCGGGTGCTGTGTGTCGGGTGTGAGTGAGAGCGGGTGCTGTGTGTCGAGAGTGTGAGAGAGCATCAGGTGTGAGAGAGCGGGTGCTGTGTGTCGAGTGTGTGAGAGAGAGCGGTGCTGTGTGTCGCGTGTGAGAGAGAGAGCGGGTGCTGTGTGTCGGGTGTTAGGGCGAGAGAGCGGGTGCTGTGTGTCGGGTGTGTGTGAGAGAGCGGGTGCTGTGTGTCGGGTGTGAGAGACCGGTTGCTGCGTGTCGGGTGTGAGAGAGAGAGCGGGTGCTGTGTGTCGGGTGTGAGAGAGCGGGTGCTGTGTGTCGGGTGTGAGAGAGCGGGTGCTGTGTGTCGGGTGTGAGAGAGAGAGTGGGTGCTGTGTGTCAGGTGTGAGAGAGAGCGCGGGTGCTGTGTGTCGAGTGTGTGAGAAAGAGCAGGTGCTGTTTGTCGGGTGTGTGTGAGAACGTCGGGGGTGTGAGAGAGCGGGTGCTGTGTGTCAGGTGTGAGAGAGCGCGGGTGCTGTGTGTCGAGTGTGTGTGAGAGAGCGTCGGTTTTTGAGAGAGAGCAGGTGCTGTGTGTCGGGTGTGAGAGAGAGAGAGCGGGTGCTGTGTGTCGAGTGTGAGAGAGAGAGAGCGGGTGCTGTGTGTTGTGTGTGAGAGAGGTTGGGTGTGAGAGAGAGCGGGTGCTGTGTGTTGGGTGTGAGAGAGCGCGGGTGCTGTGTGTCGAGTGTGTGTGAGAGAGCATCGGTTTTTGAGTGCAGGTGCTGTGTGTCGGTGTGAGAGAGTGAGCGTCGGGTGTGTGAGACAGCACTGGTGTGTGTCGAGTGTGTGAGACAGCGTCGTGTGCTGTGTGTCGGGTGTGAGAGAGAGCGGGTGCTGTGTGTCGAGTGTGTGAGACAGCGTCGGGTGCTGTGTGTCGAGTGTGTGAGAGAGCGGGTGCTGTGTGTCGGGTGTGTGCGAAAGAGTGGGTGCTGTGTGTCGGGTGTGTGAGAGAGCGGGTGCTGTGTGTCGGGTGCGAGAGAAAGTGGGTGCTGTGTGTCGGGTATGAGAGAGAGAGCGGGTGCTGTGTGTTGGGTGTGTGAGAAAGAGAGGGTCCTGTGTGTCGGGTGTGTGAGAGAGGGTCCTGTGTGTCGGGTGTGTGAGAGAGCGGATGCTGTGTGTCGGGCGTGATAGAGAGAGTGGGTGCTGTGTGTCGGGTGTAACAGAGAGAGCGGGTGCTGTGTGTCGGGCGTGAGATGAAAGAGCGGGTGCTGTGTGTCGGTTGTAAGAGAGAGAGTGGGTGCGGTGTGTCGGGCGTGAGAGAGAGAGCGGGTGCTGTGTGTTGGGTGTGAGAGAGAGAGGGTGCTGTGTGTCAGGTGTGAAAGAGAGCGGGTGCTCTGTGTCGAGTGTGTGTGAGAGAGCGGGAGTGTGTCGAGTGTCAGAGAGAACGGGTGCTGTGTGTCGGATGTGAGAGAGAGCAGGTGCTGTGTGTCGAGTGTGTGAGAGAGTGGGTGCTGTGTGTCGGGTGTGAGAGAGAGCGTAGGGTGTTTGAGAGAGAGCGGGTGCTGTGTGTCGGGTGTGAGAGAGCTGGTGCTGTGTGTCGAGTGTGTGAGAGAGCGGAGGGTCTGTGAGAGAGAGCGGGTGCTGTGTGTCGGGTGTGAGAGAGAGCGTCGGGTGTGTGAGAGAGAGCGGGTGCTGTGTGTCGGGTGTGAGAGAGAGCGTCGGGTGTGAGAGAGAGAGCGGGTGCTGTGTGTCGGGTGCGAGAGAGAGAGTGGGTGCTGTGTGTCGGGTGTGTGTGAGAGGGCGGGTGCTGTGTGTCAGGAGGAGAGAGAGAGCGGGTGCTGTGTGTTGGGTGTGTGAGAGAGAGCGGGTGCTGTGTGACAGGTGTGAGAGTGCGCGGGTGCTGTGTGTCGGGTGTGAGAGAGAGCGCGGGTGCTGTGTGTCGGGTATGTGAGAGCGGGTGATGTGTGTCGCGTGTGTGAGAGAGCGCGGGTGCTGTGTGTCGGGTGTGTGAGAGCGGGTGCTGTGTGTCCGGTGTGTGAGAGCGGGTGCTGTGTGTCGCGTGTGAGAGAGAGAGCGGGTGCTGTGTGACAGGTGTGAGGGAGAGCGGGTGCTGTGTGTCGGTTGTGTGAGAGCGGGTGCTGTGTGTCGCGTGTGAGAGAGAGAGCGGGTGCTGTGTGTTGGGTGTGTGAGAGTGAGCGGGTGCTGTGTGTCAGGTGTGTGAGAGAGAGCGGGTGCTGTGTTTCGGGTGTGAGAGAGCGCGGGTGCTGTGTGTCGGGTGTGTGTGAGAGAGCAGTTGCTGTGTGTCAGGAGGAGAGAGAGAGCGGGTGCTGTGTGTCGGGTGTGAGAGAGAGAGCGGGTGCTGTGTGACAGGTGTGAGAGAGAGCGGGTGCTGTGTGTCGGGTGTGTGAGAGAGCGCGGGTGCAGTGTGTCGGGTGTCTGAGAGCGGGTGCTGTGTGTCGCGTGTGAGAGAGAGAGCGGGTGCTGTGTGTTGGGTGTGCGAGAGAGAGCGGGTGCTGTGTGACAGGTGTGAGAGAGTGGGTGCTGTCTGTCGGGTGTGAGAGAGCGGGTGCTGTGTGTCGGGTGTGAGAGAGAGGGTGCTGTGTGTCGGGTGTGAAAGAGAGCGGGTGCTGTGTGTCGGGTGTGTGTCAGAGAGCGGGAGTGTGTCGAGTGTGAGAGAGAACGGGTGCTGTGTGTCGGGTGTGTGAGAGAGCGGGTGCTGTGTGTCGGGTGTGAGAGAGAGAGCGGGTGCTGTGTGTCGGGTGTGAGAGAGAGAGAGCGGGTGCTGTGTGTCAGGAGGAGAGAGAGAGTGGGTGCTGTGTGTTGGGTGTGTGAGAGAGAGCGGGTGCTGTGTGACAGGTGTGAGAGTGCGCAGGTGCTGTGTGTCGGGTGTGAGAGAGAGCGCGGGTGCTGTGTGTCGGGTATGTGAGAGCGGGTGATGTGTGTCGCGTGTGTGAGAGAGCGCGGGTGCTGTGTGTCGCGTGTGAGAGAGAGAGCGGGTGCTGTGTGACAGGTGTGAGGGAGAGCGGGTGCTGTGTGTCGGCTGTGTGAGAGCGGGTGCTGTGTGTCGCGTGTGAGAGAGAGAGCGGGTGCTGTGTGTTGGGTGTGTGAGAGTGAGCGGGTGCTGTGTGTCAGGTGTGTGAGAGAGAGCGGGTGCTCTGTTTCGGGTGTGAGAGAGCGCGGGTGCTGTGTGTCGGGTGTGTGTGAGAGAGCAGGTGCTGTGTGTCAGTGGGAGAGAGAGAGCGGGTGCTGTGTGTCGGGTGTGAGAGAGAGAGCGGGTGCTGTGTGACAGGTGTGAGAGAGAGCGGGTGCTGTGTGTCGGGTGTGTGAGAGAGCGCGGGTGCTGTGTGTCGGGTGTCTGAGAGCGGGTGCTGTGTGTCGCGTGTGAGAGAGAGAGCGGGTGCTGTGTGACAGGTGTGAGAGAGAGCGGGTGCTGTGTGTCGGGTGTGTGAGAGAGAGCGGGTGCTCTGTCGGGTGTGAGAGAGCGGGTGCTGTGTGTCGGGTGTGAGAGAGAGAGCGGGTGCTGTATGTCAGGAGGAGAGAGAGCGGGTGCTGTGTGTTGGGTGTGTGAGAGAGAGCGGGTGCTCTGTCGGGTGTGAGAGAGAGAGCGGGTGTTGTGTGTCGGGTGTGTGTGAGGGAGCGGATGCTGTGTGTCGGGTGTGTGTGAGGGAGCGGGTGCTGTGTGTTGGGTGCGAGAGAGAGATCGGCTGCTGTGTGTCGGGTGTGTGAGAGAGCGCATGTGCTGTTTGTCGGGTGTGTGAGAGCGGGTGCTGTGTGTCGCGTGTGAGAGAGCGGGTGCTGTGCGTCGGGTATGAGAGAGCGGGTGCTCTGTCGGGTGTGAGAGAGCGGGTGCTGTGTGTCGGGTGTGAGAGAGAGCGGGTGCTGTGTGTCGGGTGTGAGAGACCAGTTGCTGTGTGTCGGGTGTGAGAAAGAGAGCGGGTGCTCTGTCGGGTGTGAGGGAGTGGGTGCTGTGTGAGGGGTGTGAGAGAGCGGGTGTTGTGTGTCGGGTGTGAGAGAACGTTTGCTGTGTGTCGGGTGCGAGAGCGAGAGCGGTGCTGTGTGTCGGGTGTGAGAGAGCGGGTGCTGTGTATCGGGTGTGAGAGAGCGGGTGCTGTGTGTCGGGTGTGAGCGAGAGAGTTGGTGCTGTGTGTCGGGTGTGAGCGAGAGAGCGGGTGCTGTGTGTCGGGTGTGAAAGAGAGAGCGGGTGCTGTGTGTCGGGTGTAAGACAGGCAGCGGGTGCTGTGTATCGGGTCTGAAAGAGAGCAGGTGCTGTGTGTCGGGTGTGAGACAGACAGCGGGTGCTGTGTGTCGGGTGTGAGAGAGCGGGTGCTGTGTGTCGGGTGTGAGAGAGCGGGTGCTGTGTGTTGGGTGTGAGAGAGAGAGGGTGCTGTGTGTCGGGTGTGAAAGAGAGCGGGTGCTGTGTGTCGGGTCTGTGAGGGAGTGGGTGCTGTGTGTCGGGTCTGAGAGAGCGGGTGCTGTATGTCGGGTGTGTGAGAGAACGGGTGCTGTGCGTCGGGTGTGAGAGAGAGCGGGTGCTGTGTGTCGGTGTGTGAGAGAGAGCGGGTGCTGTATGTCGGGTGTGTGAAAGAGAGCGGGTGCTGTGTGTCGGGTGTGAGAGAGAGCGGGTGCTGTGTGTCGGTGTGTGAGAGAGAGCGGGTGCTGTATGTCGAGTGTGAGAGAGAGAGCGGGTGCTGTGTGTCGGATGTGTGAGCGAGCGGGTGCTGTGTGTTGGGTGTGAGAGAGAGCGGGTGCTGTGTGTCGGGTGCGAGAGAGAGATCGGGTGCTGTGTGTCGGGTGTGAGAGAGAGAGCGGGTGCTGTGTGTCGGGTGTGAGAGAGAGAGCGGGTGCTGTGTGTCGGGTGTGTGAGCGAGCGGGTGCTGTGTGCTGGGTGTGAGAGAGAGCGGGTGCTGTGTGTCGGGTGTGTGAGAGAGAGTGGGTGCTGGGTGTCGGGTGTGAGCGAGAGAGAGCGGGTGCTGTGTGTTGGGTGTGAGAGAGAGAGCGGGTGCTGTGTGTCGAGTGTGAGAGAGAGAGAGCGGGTGCTGTGTGTTGGGTGTGAGAGAGTGAGGGTGCTGTGTGTCGGGTGTGAGAGACCGGTTGCTGTGTGTCAGATGTGAGAGAGAGAGCGGTGCTGTGTGTCGGGTGTGAGAGAGAGAGCGGGCGCTGGGTGTCGGGTGTGAGCGGGAGAGAGCGGGTGCTGTGTGCTGGGTGTGAGAGAGTGAGGGTGCTGTGTGTCGCGTGTGTGTGAGAGAGCGGTGTGTGTCGAGTGTGAGA
Source organism: Scyliorhinus torazame (assembly GCF_047496885.1). Classification (NCBI taxonomy): domain Eukaryota; kingdom Metazoa; phylum Chordata; class Chondrichthyes; order Carcharhiniformes; family Scyliorhinidae; genus Scyliorhinus; species Scyliorhinus torazame. The sequence goes on along the minus strand of NC_092724.1, from coordinate 117,768,839 downwards.
GAGAACGGGTGCTGTGTGTCGGGTGTGTGAGAGAGAGCGGGTGCTGTGTGTCGGGTGTGAGCGAGAGAGCGGGTGCTGTGTGTCGGGTGTGAGAGAGAGAGCGGGTGCTGTGTGTCGGGTGTGAGCGAGAGAGCGGGTGCTGTGTGTCGGGTGTGAGACAGACAGCGTTGCTGTGTGTCGGGTGTGAGAGAGCGGGTGCTGTGTGTCGGGTGAGTGAGCGGGTGCTGTGTGTCGGGTGTGAGAGCAGGTGCTGTGTGTCGGGTGTGAAAGAGAGCGGGTGCTGTGTGTCGGGTCTGTGAGAGTGGGTCCTGTGTGTCAGGAGGAGAGAGAGAGCGGGTGCTGTGTGTTGGGTGTGTGAGAGAGAGCGGGTGCTCTGTCGAGTGTGAGAGAGCCGGTGCTGTGTGTCGGGTGTGAGAGACCGGTTGCTGTGTGTCAGATGTGAGAGAGAGAGCGGTGCTGTGTGTCGGGTGTGAGAGAGAGAGCGGGTGCTGGGTGTCGGGTTTGAGCGAGAGAGCGGGTGCTGTGTGTTGGGTCTGAGAGAGAGCGGTGCTGTGTGTCGGGTGTGAGAGAGAGAGCGGGTGCTGTGTGTCGGGTGTGAGCGAGAGAGAGCGGGTGCTGTGTGTTGGGTGTGAGAGAGTGAGGGTGCTGTGTGTCGGGTGTGTGTGAGAGAGCGGTATGTGTCGAGTGTGAGAGAGAACGGGTGCTGTGTGTCGGGTGTGTGAGAGAGAGCGGGTGCTGTGTGTCGGGTGTGAGAGAGAGAGCGGGTGCTGTGTGTCGGGTGTGAGCGAGAGAGCGGGTGCTGTGTGTCGGGTGTGAGACAGACCGGGTGCTGTGTGTCGGGTGTGAGAGAGCGGGTGCTGTGTGTCGGGTGTGAGAGAGAGAGGGTGCTGTGTGTGGGGTGTGAAAGAGAGCGGGTGCTGTGTGTCGGGTCTGTGAGGGAGTGGGTGCAGTGTGTCGGTGTGTGAGAGAGAGCGGGTGCTGTGTGTCGGGTGTGAGAGGGAGCGGGTGCTGGGTGTCGGGTGTGTGTGAGAGAGCGGGTGCTGTGTGTCGGGTGCGAGAGAGAGATCGGGTGCTGTGTGTCGGTGTGAGAGAGAGAGCGGGTGCTGTGTGTCGGATGTGTGAGCGAGCGGGTGCTGTGTGTTGGGTGTGAGAGAGAGCGGGTGCTGTGTGTCGGGTGTGAGAGAGAGATCGGGTGCTGTGTGTCGGGTGTGAGAGCGAGAGCGGGTGCTGTGTGTTGAGTGTGTGTGAGAGAGCGGGTGCTGTGTGTCGGGTGCGAGAGAGAGATCGGGTGCTGTGTGTCGGTGTGAGAGAGAGAGCGGGTGCTGTGTGTCGGGTGTGTGAGCGAGCGGGTGCTGTGTGTTGGGTGTGAGAGAGAGCGGGTGCTGTGTGTCGGGTGCGAGAGAGAGATCGTGTGCTGTGTGTCGGTGTGAGAGAGAGAGCGGGTGCTGTGTGTCGGGTGTGTGAGCGAGCGGGTGCTGTGTGTTGGGTGTGAGAGAGAGCGGGTGCTGTGTGTCGGGTGCGAGAGAGAGATCGGGTGCTGTGTGTCGGGTGTGAGAGAGAGAGCGGGTGCTGTGTGTCGGGTGTGTGAGTGAGCGGGTGCTGTGTGCTGGGTGTGAGAGCGAGCGGGTGCTGTGTGTCGGGTGTGTGAGAGAGAGTGGGTGCTGGGTGTCGGGTGTGAGCGAGAGAGCGGGTGCTGTGTGTCGGGTGTGAGCGAGAGAGAGCGGGTGCTGTGTGTCGGGTGTGAGAGAGAGCGGTGCTGTGTGTCGGGTGTGAGAGAGAGAGCGGGTGCTGTGTGTCGGGTGTGAGCGAGAGAGAGCGGGTGCTGTGTGTTGGGTGTGAGAGAGTGAGGGTGCTGTGTGTCGGGTGTGAAAGAGAGCGGGTGCTGTGTGTCGGGTGTGTGTGAGAGAGCGGTGTGTGTCGAGTGTGAGAGAGAGAGCGGGTGCCGTGTGTCGGGTGTGAGCGAGAGAGCGGGTGCTGTGTGTCTGGTGTGAGAGAGAGAGCGGGTGCTGTGTGTCGGGTGTGAGCGAGAGAGCGGGTGCTGTGTGTCGGGTCTGTGAGGGAGTGGGTGCAGTGTGTCGGTGTGTGAGAGAGAGCGGGTGCTGTGTGTCGGGTGTGTGAGAGAGCGAGTGCTGTGTGTCGGGTGTGAGAGAGCGGGTGCTGTATGTCGGGTGTGTGAGAGACCGGGTGCTGTGTGTCGGGCATGAGAGAGAGTTGGTACTGTGTGTCGAGGGAGAGAGCAAGAGAGAGTGGGTGCTGTGTGTCGGGTGTGTGTGAGAGAGCGGGTGCTGTGTGTCGGGTGTGTGAGCGAGAGAGCGGGTGCTGTGTGTCGGGTGTGTGAGCGAGCGGGTGCTGGCTGTCGGGTGAGAGAGCGGGTGCTGTGTGTCGGGTGTGAGAGGGAGCGGGTGCTGTGTGTCGGGTGTGTGTGAGAGAGCGGGTGCTGTGTGTCGGGTGCGAGAGAGAGATCGGGTGCTGTGTGTCGGTGTGAGAGAGAGAGCGGGTGCTGTGTGTCGGGTGTGTGAGCGAGCGGGTGCTGTGTGTTGGGTGTGAGAGAGAGCGGGTGCTGTGTGTCGGGTGCGAGAGAGAGATCGGGTGCTGTGTGTCGGGTGTGAGAGAGAGAGCGGGTGCTGTGTGTCGGGTGTGTGAGTGAGCGCGTGCTGTGTGCTGCGTGTGAGAGCGAGCGGGTGCTGTGTGTCGGGTGTGTGAGAGAGAGTGGGTGTTGGGTGTCGGGTGTGAGCGAGAGAGAGCGGGTGCTGTGTGTTGGGTGTGAGAGAGAGCGGTGCTGTGTGTCGGGTGTGAGAGAGAGAGCGGGTGCTGTGTGTCGGGTGTGAGAGAGAGAGCGGGTGCTGTGTGTCGGGTGTGAGCGAGAGAGAGCGGGTGCTGTGTGTCGGGTGTGTGTGAGAGAGCGGTGTGTGTCGAGTGTGAGAGAGAACGGGTGCTGTGTGTCGGGTATGTGGGAGAGCGGGTGTGTGTCGAGTGTGAGAGAACGGGTGCTGTGTGTCGGGTGTGAGAGAGAGAGTGGGTGCTGTGTGTCTGGTCTGTGAGAGAGCGGGTGCTGTGTGTCGGGTGTGAGAGAGAGTGGGTGCTGTGTGTCGGGTCTGAGAGAGAGTGGGTGCTGTGTGTCGGGTGTGAGAGAGAGCGGGTGCTGTGTGTCGGGTGTGAGAGAGAGAGCGGGTGCTGTATGTCGGGTGTGTGAGAGAGAGCGGGTGCTGTGTGTCGGGTGTGAGAGAGAAAGCGGTGCTGTGTGTCGGGTCTGTGAGAGAGAGCGGGTGCTGTGTGTCGGGTGTGAGAGAGAGAGCGGGTGCTGTGTGTCGGGTGTGAGAGAGAGAGCGGTGCTGTGTGTCGGGTGTGAGAGAGAGAGCGGGTGCTGGGTGTCGGGTTTGAGCGAGAGAGCGGGTGCTGTGTGTTGGGTCTGAGAGAGAGCGGTGCTGTGTGTCGGGTGTGAGAGAGAGAGCGGGTGCTGTGTGTCGGGTGTGAGCGAGAGAGAGCGGGTGCTGTGTGTTGGGTGTGAGAGAGTGAGGGTGCTGTGTGTCGGGTGTGTGTGAGCGAGCGGTATGTGTCGAGTGTGAGAGAGAACGGGTGCTGTGTGTCGGGTGTGTGAGAGAGAGCGGGTGCTGTGTGTCGGGTGTGAGCGAGAGAGCGGGTGCTGTGTGTCGGGTGTGAGAGAGAGAGCGGGTGCTGTGTGTCGGGTGTGAGCGAGAGAGCGGGTGCTGTGTGTCGGGTGTGAGACAGACCGGGTGCTGTGTGTCGGGTGTGAGAGAGCGGGTGCTGTGTGTCGGGTGTGAGAGAGAGAGGGTGCTGTGTGTGGGGTGTGAAAGAGAGCGGGTGCTGTGTGTCGGGTCTGTGAGGGAGTGGGTGCAGTGTGTCGGTGTGTGAGAGAGAGCGGGTGCTGTGTGTCGGGTGTGAGAGGGAGCGGGTGCTGGGTGTCGGGTGTGTGTGAGAGAGCGGGTGCTGTGTGTCGGGTGCGAGAGAGAGATCGGGTGCTGTGTGTCGGTGTGAGAGAGAGAGCGGGTGCTGTGTGTCGGATGTGTGAGCGAGCGGGTGCTGTGTGTTGGGTGTGAGAGAGAGCGGGTGCTGTGTGTCGGGTGTGAGAGAGAGATCGGGTGCTGTGTGTCGGGTGTGAGAGCGAGAGCGGGTGCTGTGTGTTGAGTGTGTGTGAGAGAGCGGGTGCTGTGTGTCGGGTGCGAGAGAGAGATCGGGTGCTGTGTGTCGGTGTGAGAGAGAGAGCGGGTGCTGTGTGTCGGGTGTGTGAGCGAGCGGGTGCTGTGTGTTGGGTGTGAGAGAGAGCGGGTGCTGTGTGTCGGGTGCGAGAGAGAGATCGTGTGCTGTGTGTCGGTGTGAGAGAGAGAGCGGGTGCTGTGTGTCGGGTGTGTGAGCGAGCGGGTGCTGTGTGTTGGGTGTGAGAGAGAGCGGGTGCTGTGTGTCGGGTGCGAGAGAGAGATCGGGTGCTGTGTGTCGGGTGTGAGAGAGAGAGCGGGTGCTGTGTGTCGGGTGTGTGAGTGAGCGGGTGCTGTGTGCTGGGTGTGAGAGCGAGCGGGTGCTGTGTGTCGGGTGTGTGAGAGAGAGTGGGTGCTGGGTGTCGGGTGTGAGCGAGAGAGCGGGTGCTGTGTGTCGGGTGTGAGCGAGAGAGAGCGGGTGCTGTGTGTCGGGTGTGAGAGAGAGCGGTGCTGTGTGTCGGGTGTGAGAGAGAGAGCGGGTGCTGTGTGTCGGGTGTGAGCGAGAGAGAGCGGGTGCTGTGTGTTGGGTGTGAGAGAGTGAGGGTGCTGTGTGTCGGGTGTGAAAGAGAGCGGGTGCTGTGTGTCGGGTGTGTGTGAGAGAGCGGTGTGTGTCGAGTGTGAGAGAGAGAGCGGGTGCCGTGTGTCGGGTGTGAGCGAGAGAGCGGGTGCTGTGTGTCTGGTGTGAGAGAGAGAGCGGGTGCTGTGTGTCGGGTGTGAGCGAGAGAGCGGGTGCTGTGTGTCGGGTCTGTGAGGGAGTGGGTGCAGTGTGTCGGTGTGTGAGAGAGAGCGGGTGCTGTGTGTCGGGTGTGTGAGAGAGCGAGTGCTGTGTGTCGGGTGTGAGAGAGCGGGTGCTGTATGTCGGGTGTGTGAGAGACCGGGTGCTGTGTGTCGGGCATGAGAGAGAGTTGGTACTGTGTGTCGAGGGAGAGAGCAAGAGAGAGTGGGTGCTGTGTGTCGGGTGTGTGTGAGAGAGCGGGTGCTGTGTGTCGGGTGTGTGAGCGAGAGAGCGGGTGCTGTGTGTCGGGTGTGTGAGCGAGCGGGTGCTGGCTGTCGGGTGAGAGAGCGGGTGCTGTGTGTCGGGTGTGAGAGGGAGCGGGTGCTGTGTGTCGGGTGTGTGTGAGAGAGCGGGTGCTGTGTGTCGGGTGCGAGAGAGAGATCGGGTGCTGTGTGTCGGTGTGAGAGAGAGAGCGGGTGCTGTGTGTCGGGTGTGTGAGCGAGCGGGTGCTGTGTGTTGGGTGTGAGAGAGAGCGGGTGCTGTGTGTCGGGTGCGAGAGAGAGATCGGGTGCTGTGTGTCGGGTGTGAGAGAGAGAGCGGGTGCTGTGTGTCGGGTGTGTGAGTGAGCGCGTGCTGTGTGCTGCGTGTGAGAGCGAGCGGGTGCTGTGTGTCGGGTGTGTGAGAGAGAGTGGGTGTTGGGTGTCGGGTGTGAGCGAGAGAGAGCGGGTGCTGTGTGTTGGGTGTGAGAGAGAGCGGTGCTGTGTGTCGGGTGTGAGAGAGAGAGCGGGTGCTGTGTGTCGGGTGTGAGAGAGAGAGCGGGTGCTGTGTGTCGGGTGTGAGCGAGAGAGAGCGGGTGCTGTGTGTCGGGTGTGTGTGAGAGAGCGGTGTGTGTCGAGTGTGAGAGAGAACGGGTGCTGTGTGTCGGGTATGTGGGAGAGCGGGTGTGTGTCGAGTGTGAGAGAACGGGTGCTGTGTGTCGGGTGTGAGAGAGAGAGTGGGTGCTGTGTGTCTGGTCTGTGAGAGAGCGGGTGCTGTGTGTCGGGTGTGAGAGAGAGTGGGTGCTGTGTGTCGGGTCTGAGAGAGAGTGGGTGCTGTGTGTCGGGTGTGAGAGAGAGCGGGTGCTGTGTGTCGGGTGTGAGAGAGAGAGCGGGTGCTGTATGTCGGGTGTGTGAGAGAGAGCGGGTGCTGTGTGTCGGGTGTGAGAGAGAAAGCGGTGCTGTGTGTCGGGTCTGTGAGAGAGAGCGGGTGCTGTGTGTCGGGTGTGAGAGAGAGAGCGGGTGCTGTGTGTCGGGTGTGAGAGAGAGAGCGGGTGCTGTGTGTCGGGTGTGTGAGAGAGAGCGGGTGCTGTGTGTCGGGTGTGAGAGAGAGAACGGGTGCTGTGTGTCGGGTGTTAGAGAGAGAGCGGGTGCTGTGTGTCGGGTGTGAGAGAGAGAGCGGGTGCAGTGTGTCGGGTGTGAGAGAGAGAGCGGGTGCTGTGTATCGAGTGTTAGAGAGAGCGGGTGCTGTGTTTTGGGTGTGAGAGAGAGAGCGGTTGCTGTGTGACAGGTGTGAGAGAGAGCGGGTACTGTGTGTCGGGTGTGAGAGAGAGAGTGGGTGCTGTGTGTCGGGTGTGTGAGAGTGCGGGTGCTGTGTGTCAGGAGGAGAGAGAGAGCGGGTGCTGTGTGTTGGGTGTGTGAGAGAGCGGGTGCTGTGTGTCGGGTGTGTGTGAGAGAGCGGGTGCTGTGTGTCGGGTGTGAGAGAGAGCGGGTGCTGTGTGTCGGGTGTGTGAGAGAGCGGGTGCTCTGTAGGGTGTGAGAGAGCGGGTGCTCTGTAGGGTGTGAGAGAGCGGGTGCTCTGTCGGGTGTGAGAGAGCGGGTGCTGTGTGTCGGGTGTGTGAGAGAGAGCGGGTGCTGTGTGTCAGGAGGAGAGAGAGAGCGGGTGCTGTGTGTCGGGTGTGAGAGAGCGGGTGCTGTGTGTCGGGTGTGAGAGAGCGGGTGCCGTGTGTCGGGTGTGAGCGAGAGAGCGGGTGCTGTGTGTCGGGTGTGAGCGAGAGAGCGGGTGCTGTGTGTCGCGTGTGAGCGAGAGAGCGGGTGCTGTGTGTCGGGTGTGAAAGAGAGAGCGGGTGCTGTGTGTCGGGTGTGAGACAGACAGCGGGTGCTGTGTGTTGGGTGTGAAAGAGAGCGGGTGCTGTGTGTCAGGTGTGAGAGAGCGGGTGCTGTGTGTCGGGTGTGAGAGAGCGGGTGCTGTGTGTCGGCTGTGTGAGAGCGGGTGCTGTGTGTCGCGTGTGAGAGAGAGAGCGGGTGCTGTGTGACAGGAGGAGAGAGAGAGCGGGTGCTGTGTGTTGGGTGTGTGAGAGTGAGCGGGTGCTGTGTGTCAGGTGTGTGAGAGAGAGCGGGTGCTCTGTTTCGGGTGTGAGAGAGCGCGGGTGCTGTGTGTCGGGTGTGTGTGAGAGAGCAGGTGCTGTGTGTCAGTGGGAGAGAGAGAGCGGGTGCTGTGTGTCGGGTGTGAGAGAGAGAGCGGGTGCTGTGTGACAGGTGTGAGAGAGAGCGGGTGCTGTGTGTCGGGTGTGTGAGAGAGCGCGGGTGCTGTGTGTCGGGTGTCTGAGAGCGGGTGCTGTGTGTCGCGTGTGAGAGAGAGAGCGGGTGCTGTGTGACAGGTGTGAGAGAGAGCGGGTGCTGTGTGTCGGGTGTGTGAGAGAGAGCGGGTGCTCTGTCGGGTGTGAGAGAGCGGGTGCTGTGTGTCGGGTGTGAGAGAGAGAGCGGGTGCTGTATGTCAGGAGGAGAGAGAGCGGGTGCTGTGTGTTGGGTGTGTGAGAGAGAGCGGGTGCTCTGTCGGGTGTGAGAGAGAGAGCGGGTGTTGTGTGTCGGGTGTGTGTGAGGGAGCGGATGCTGTGTGTCGGGTGTGTGTGAGGGAGCGGGTGCTGTGTGTCGGGTGCGAGAGAGAGATCGGCTGCTGTGTGTCGGGTGTGTGAGAGAGCGCATGTGCTGTTTGTCGGGTGTGTGAGAGCGGGTGCTGTGTGTCGCGTGTGAGAGAGCGGGTGCTGTGCGTCGGGTATGAGAGAGCGGGTGCTCTGTCGGGTGTGAGAGAGCGGGTGCTGTGTGTCGGGTGTGAGAGAGAGCGGGTGCTGTGTGTCGGGTGTGAGAGACCAGTTGCTGTGTGTCGGGTGTGAGAAAGAGAGCGGGTGCTCTGTCGGGTGTGAGGGAGTGGGTGCTGTGTGAGGGGTGTGAGAGAGCGGGTGTTGTGTGTCGGGTGTGAGAGAACGTTTGCTGTGTGTCGGGTGCGAGAGCGAGAGCGGTGCTGTGTGTCGGGTGTGAGAGAGCGGGTGCTGTGTATCGGGTGTGAGAGAGCGGGTGCTGTGTGTCGGGTGTGAGCGAGAGAGTTGGTGCTGTGTGTCGGGTGTGAGCGAGAGAGCGGGTGCTGTGTGTCGGGTGTGAAAGAGAGAGCGGGTGCTGTGTGTCGGGTGTAAGACAGGCAGCGGGTGCTGTGTATCGGGTCTGAAAGAGAGCAGGTGCTGTGTGTCGGGTGTGAGACAGACAGCGGGTGCTGTGTGTCGGGTGTGAGAGAGCGGGTGCTGTGTGTCGGGTGTGAGAGAGAGAGCGGGTGCTGTGTGTCGGGTGTGAGAGAGAGAGCGGGTGCTGTGTGTCGGGTGTGTGAGAGAGAGCGGGTGCTGTGTGTCGGGTGTGAGAGAGAGAACGGGTGCTGTGTGTCGGGTGTTAGAGAGAGAGCGGGTGCTGTGTGTCGGGTGTGAGAGAGAGAGCGGGTGCAGTGTGTCGGGTGTGAGAGAGAGAGCGGGTGCTGTGTATCGAGTGTTAGAGAGAGCGGGTGCTGTGTTTTGGGTGTGAGAGAGAGAGCGGTTGCTGTGTGACAGGTGTGAGAGAGAGCGGGTACTGTGTGTCGGGTGTGAGAGAGAGAGTGGGTGCTGTGTGTCGGGTGTGTGAGAGTGCGGGTGCTGTGTGTCAGGAGGAGAGAGAGAGCGGGTGCTGTGTGTTGGGTGTGTGAGAGAGCGGGTGCTGTGTGTCGGGTGTGTGTGAGAGAGCGGGTGCTGTGTGTCGGGTGTGAGAGTGAGCGGGTGCTGTGTGTCGGGTGTGTGAGAGAGCGGGTGCTCTGTAGGGTGTGAGAGAGCGGGTGCTCTGTAGGGTGTGAGAGAGCGGGTGCTCTGTCGGGTGTGAGAGAGCGGGTGCTGTGTGTCGCGTGTGTGAGAGAGAGCGGGTGCTGTGTGTCAGGAGGAGAGAGAGAGCGGGTGCTGTGTGTCGGGTGTGAGAGAGCGGGTGCTGTGTGTCGGGTGTGAGAGAGCGGGTGCCGTGTGTCGGGTGTGAGCGAGAGAGCGGGTGCTGTGTGTCGGGTGTGAGCGAGAGAGCGGGTGCTGTGTGTCGCGTGTGAGCGAGAGAGCGGGTGCTGTGTGTCGGGTGTGAAAGAGAAAGCGGGTGCTGTGTGTCGGGTGTGAGACAGACAGCGGGTGCTGTGTGTTGGGTGTGAAAGAGAGCGGGTGCTGTGTGTCGGGTGTGAGAGAGCGGGTGCTGTGTGTCGGGTGTGAGAGAGCGGGTGCTGTGTGTCGGGTGTGAGAGAGCGGGTGCTGTGTGTCGGGTGTGAGAGCTGGTGCTGTGTGTCGGGTGTGAAAGAGAGCGGGTGCTGTGTGTCGGGTCTGTGAGATAGTGGGTGCTGTGTGTCAGGAGGAGAGAGAGAGCGGGTGCTGTGTGTTGGGTGTGAGAAAGCGGGTGCTCTGTATGGGTATGAGAGACCGGTTGCTGTGTGTCAGATGTGAGAGAGTGAGCGGTGTGTGTCGGTTGTGAGAGAGAGAGCGGAGCTGTGTGTCGGGTGTGAGAGAGAGAGGGTGCTGGGTGTCGGGTGTGTGCGAGAGAGAGCGGGTGCTGTGTGTTGGGTGTGAGAGAGAGCCGTGCTGTGTGTCGGGTGTGAGAGAGAGAGTGGGTGCTGTTTGTCGGGTGTGAGCGAGAGCGGGTGCTGTGTGTTGGGTGTGAGAGAGAGAGCGGGTGCTGTGTGTCGAGTGTGAGAGAGAGAGCGGGTGCTGTGTGTCGGGTGTGAGAGAGAGAGTGGGTGCTGTGTGTCGGGTGTGAAAGAGAGCGGGTGCTGTGTGTCGGGTCTGTGAGATAGTGGGTGCTGTGTGTCAGGAGGAGAGAGAGAGCGGGTGCTGTGTGTTGGGTGTGAGAAAGCGGGTGCTCTGTATGGGTATGAGAGACCGGTTGCTGTGTGTCAGATGTGAGAGAGTGAGCGTTGTGTGTCGGTTGTGAGAGAGAGAGCGGTGCTGTGTGTCGGGTGTGAGAGAGAGCGGGTGCTGGGTGTCGGGTGTGAGCGGGAGAGAGCGGGTGCTGTGTGCTGGGTGTGAGAGAGTGAGGGTGCTGTGTGTCGGGTGTGTGTGAGAGAGCGGTGTGTGTCGAGTGTGAGAGAGAACGGGTGCTGTGTGTCGGGTGTGTGAGAGAGAGCGGGTGCTGTGTGTCGGGTGTGAGCGAGAGAGCTGGTGCTGTGTGTCGGGTGTGAGAGAGAGAGCGGGTGCTGTGTGTCGGGTGTGAGCGAGAGAGCGGGTGCTGTGTGTCGGGTGTGAGACAGACAGCGGGTGCTGTGTGTCGGGTGTGAGAGAGCGGGTGCTGTGTGTCGGGTGAGAGAGCGGGTGCTGTGTGTCGGGTGTGAGAGCAGGTGCTGTGTGTCGGGTCTGTGAGAGTGGGTCCTGTGTGTCAGGAGGAGAGAGAGAGCGGGTGCTGTGTGTTGGGTGTGTGAGAGAGCCGGTGCTGTGTGTCGGGTTTGAGAGACCGGTTGCTGTGTGTCAGATGTGAGAGAGAGAGCGGTGCTGTGTGTCGGGTGTGAGAGAGAGAGCGGGTGCTGGGTGTCGGGTTTGAGCGAGAGAGCGGGTGCTGTGTGTTGGGTCTGAGAGAGAGCGGTGCTGTGTGTCGGGTGTGAGAGAGAGAGCGGGTGCTGTGTGTCGGGTGTGAGCGAGAGAGAGCGGGTGCTGTGTGTTGGGTGTGAGAGAGTGAGGGTGCTGTGTGTCGGGTGTGAAAGAGAGCGGGTGCTGTGTGTCGGGTGTGTGTGATAGAGCGGTATGTGTCGAGTGTGAGAGAAAACGGGTGCTGTGTGTCGGGTGTGAGAGAGAGAGCGGGTGCTGTGTGTCGGGTGTGAGCGAGAGAGCGGGTGCTGTGTGTCGGGTGTGAGAGAGAGAGCGGGTGCTGTGTATCGGGTGTGAGCGAGAGAGCGGGTGCTGTGTGTCGGGTGTGAGAGAGAGCGGGTGCTGTGTGTCGGGTGAGAGCGAGAGCGGGTGCTGTGTGGCGGATGGGAGAGAGAGCGGGTGCTGTGTGTCGGGTGTGAGACAGACCGGGTGCTGTGTGTCGGGTGTGAGAGAGCGGGTGCTGTGTGTCGGGTGTGAGAGAGAGAGGGTGCTGTGTGTGGGGTGTGAAAGAGAGCGGGTGCTGTGTGTCGGGTCTGTGAGGGAGTGGGTGCAGTGTGTCGGTGTGTGAGAGAGAGCGGGTGCTGTGTGTTGGGTGTGAGAGAGTGAGGGTGCTGTGTGTCGGGTGTGAAAGAGAGCGTGTGCTGTGTGTCGGGTGTGTGTGAGAGAGCGGTGTGTGTCGAGTGTGAGAGAGAGAGCGGGTGCCGTGTGTCGGGTGTGAGCGAGAGAGCGGGTGCTGTGTGTCGGGTGTGAGAGAGAGAGCGGGTGCTGTGTGTCGGGTGTGAGCGAGAGAGCGGGTGCTGTGTGTCGGGTCTGTGAGGGAGTGGGTGCAGTGTGTCGGTGTGTGAGAGAGAGCGGGTGCTGTGTGTCGGGTGTGTGAGAGAGCGGTTGCTGTGTGTCGGGTGTGAGAGAGCGGGTGCTGTATGTCGGGTGTGTGAGAGACCGGGTGCTGTGTGTCGGGCATGAGAGAGAGTTGGTACTGTGTGTCGAGGGAGAGAGCAAGGGAGAGTGGGTGCTGTGTGTCGGGTGTGTGAGCGAGCGGGTGCTGGCTGTCGGGTGAGAGAGCGGGTGCTGTGTGTCGGGTGTGAGAGGGAGCGGGTGCTGTGTGTCGGGTGTGTGTGAGAGAGCGGGTGCTGTGTGTCGGGTGCGAGAGAGAGATCGGGTGCTGTGTGTCGGTGTGAGAGAGAGAGCGGGTGCTGTGTGTTGGGTGTGAGAGAGAGCGGGTGCTGTGTGTCGGGTGCGAGAGAGAGATCGGGTGCTGTGTGTCGGGTGTGAGAGAGAGAGCGGGTGCTGTGTGTCGGGTGTGTGAGTGAGCGGGTGCTGTGTGCTGGGTGTGAGAGCGAGCGGGTGCTGTGTGTCGGGTGTGTGAGAGAGAGTGGGTGTTGGGTGTCGGGTGTGAGCGAGAGAGAGCGGGTGCTGTGTGTTGGGTGTGAGAGAGAGCGGGTGCTGTGTGTCGGGTGTGAGCGAGAGAGAGCGGGTGCTGTGTGTCGGGTGTGTGTGAGAGAGCGGTGTGTGTCGAGTGTGAGAGAGAACGGGTGCTGTGTGTCGGGTATGTGGGAGAGCGGGTGTGTGTCGAGTGTGAGAGAACGGGTGCTGTGTGTCGGGTGTGAGAGAGAGAGTGGGTGCTGTGTGTCTGGTCTGTGAGAGAGCGGGTGCTGTGTGTCGGGTGTGAGAGAGAGTGGGTGCTGTGTGTCGGGTCTGAGAGAGAGTGGGTGCTGTGTGTCGGGTGTGAGAGAGAGCGGGTGCTGTGTGTCGGGTGTGAGAGAGAGAGCGGGTGCTGTGTGTCGGGTGTGAGAGAGAGCGGGTGCTGTGTGTCGGGTGTGAGAGAGAAAGCGGTGCTGTGTGTCGGGTCTGTGAGAGAGAGCGGGTGCTGTGTGTCGGGTGTGAGAGAGAGAGCGGGTGCTGTGTGTCGAGTGTTAGAGAGAGCGGTTGCTGTGTGACAGGTGTGAGAGAGAGCGGGTGCTGTGTGTCGGGTGTGAGAGAGAGTACGGGTGCTGTGTGTCGGGTGTTAGAGAGAGAGAGCGGGTGCTGTGTGTCGGGTGTGAGAGAGAGAGCGGGTGCAGTGTGTCGGGTGTGAGAGAGAGAGCGGGTGCTGTGTGTCGAGTGTTAGAGAGAGCGGGTGCTGTGTTTCGGGTGTGAGAGAGAGAGCGGTTGCTGTGTGACAGGTGTGAGAGAGAGCGGTTGCTGTGTGACAGGTGTGAGAGAGAGAGCGGGTGCTGTGTGTCGGGTGTGAGAGAGAGCGGTTGCTGTGTGACAGGTGTGAGAGAGAGCGGGTGCTGTGTGTCTGGTGTGTGAGAGTGCGGGTGCTGTGTGTCAGGAGGAGAGAGAGAGCGGGTGCTGTGTGTTGGGTGTGTGAGAGAGCGGGTGCTCTGTCGGGTGTGAGAGAGCGGGTGCTGTGTATCGGGTGTGTGTGAGAGCGGGTGCTCTGTCGGGTGTGAGAGAGCGGGTGCTCTGTCGGGTGTGAGAGAGCGGGTGCTGTGTGTCGGTTGTGTGAGAGAGAGCGGGTGCTGTGTGTCAGGAGGAGAGAGAGAGCGGGTGCTGTGTGTTGGGTGTGTGAGAGTGCGGGTGCTGTGTGTCGGGTGTGAGAGAGAGCGGGTGCTGTGTGTCGGGTGTGTGAGAGAGCGGGTGCTGTGTGTCGGGTGTGAGAGAGCGGGTGCTCTGTCGGGTGTGAGAGAGCGGGTGCTGTGTGTCGGTTGTGTGAGAGAGAGCGGGTGCTGTGTGTCAGGAGGAGAGAGAGAGCGGGTGCTGTGTGTCGGGTGTGAGAGAGCGGGTGCTGTGTGTCGGGTGTGAGAGAGCGGGTGCCGTGTGTCGGGTGTGAGCGAGAGAGCGGGTGCTGTGTATCGGGTGTGAGCGAGAGAGCGGGTGCTGTGTGTCGCGTGTGAGCGAGAGAGCGGGTGCTGTGTGTCGGGTGTGAAAGAGAGAGCGGGTGCTGTGTGTCGGGTGTGAGACAGACAGCGGGTGCTGTGTGTTGGGTGTGAAAGAGAGCGGGTGCTGTGTGTCGGGTGTGAGAGGGCGGGTGCTGTGTGTCGGGTGTGAGAGAGCGGGTGCTGTGTGTCGGGTGTGAGAGAGCGGGTGCTGTGTGTCGGGTGTGAGAGCTGGTGCTGTGTGTCGGGTGTGAAAGAGAGCGGGTGCTGTGTGTCGGGTCTGTGAGATAGTGGGTGCTGTGTGTCAGGAGGAGAGAGAGAGCGGGTGCTGTGTGTTGGGTGTGAGAAAGCGGGTGCTCTGTATGGGTATGAGAGACCGGTTGCTGTGTGTCAGATGTGAGAGAGTGAGCGGTGTGTGTCGGTTGTGAGAGAGAGAGCGGTGCTGTGTGTCGGGTGTGAGAGAGAGAGGGTGCTGGGTGTCGGGTGTGTGCGAGAGAGAGCGGGTGCTGTGTGTTGGGTGTGAGAGAGAGCCGTGCTGTGTGTCGGGTGTGAGAGAGAGAGTGGGTGCTGTTTGTCGGGTGTGAGCGAGAGCGGGTGCTGTGTGTTGGGTGTGAGAGAGAGAGCGGGTGCTGTGTGTCGAGTGTGAGAGAGAGAGCGGGTGCTGTTTGTCGGGTGTGAGCGAGAGCGGGTGCAGTGTGTCGGGTGTGAGAGAGAGCGGGTGCTGTGTGTCGGGTGTGAGAGAGAAAGCGGTGCTGTCTGTCGGGTCTGTGAGAGAGAGTGAGTGCTGTGTGTCAGGTGTGAGAGAGAGCGGGTGCAGTGTGTCGGGTGTGAGAGAGACAGCGGGTGCTGTGTGTCGGGTGTGAGAGAGAGAGCGGGTGCTGTGTGTTGGGTGTGAGAGAGCGGGTGGTGTGTGTGAAGTGTGACAGAGAGCGGGTGCTGTGTGTCGAGTGTGTGAGAGAGAGCGGGTGCTGTGTGTCAAGTGTGACAGAGCGGGTGCTGTGTGTCGGGTGTAAGAGAGAGAGCGGGTGCTGTGATTCGGGTGTGTGAGAGAGAGCGGGTGCTGTGTCAAGTGTGACAGAGCGGGTTGTGATAGTATGTATTAGGGGTCATGTGGGATTGGAAGCCCTATTGTCATTGGCTGACAGATACCGGGTCCTGGTTGGCCGTTGACCTCTAGCTCCGCCCTGAATGCGGAGTATAAGAAGCCGGAGTCCTCCCCTGCAGGCCAGTCTACTATCGAGCTGCGGGGGAACAGACACGCTTAATAAAGCCTCATCGACTTCACTCTATTCGTCTTTGTGCGCCACAATTTATTAAGCGTGCCTAAAAAGGACTATGGAGCTCAGGATCATCCCGGAATGCCTGAGGATCAGCCCCCACCCAGTGAACGCGGCAGCAGCCTTCAAGCACTGGCAGACTTGTTTCGAGGCCTACCTCAGAATGGCCACCGGCCGGGTCACAGAAGACCAAAAACTACAGGTCCTGCACTCGAGGTTAAGCACGGAGATTTTCTCCCTCATCGAAGACGCGGAGGATTTCCAGACGGCGTTCGCAGCACTGAAAAGTCTCTGTCCGCCCAGTTAACCAAATCTACGCTCGCTGCCAGCTCGCGACGAGACGGCAAAGTCCCGGAGAATCGATTGACGAATTCTACGCCGCGCTGCTGATTTTGGGACGAGCCTGCAGCTGCCCTTCGGTGAACGCAAATGAACACACTGACATGTTAATGCGCGATGCTTTTGTGGTAGGTATGAACTCCTCCCAAATCCGCCAGAGACTTCTAGAAAAAGAGTCGCTAGGACTCTCAGAGGCACGGGCCCTAGCAGCCTCACTAGACGTGGCCACGCGGAATACCCGCGCCTACGGCCCCGACCGCGCGGCAGCCCATTGGGGCGCTACCAATTTAGGTCCCGACCACCGCTGTCCCCAGAGATGAGGGAGCCCCGCGCGGTCCTAACGCTCCCCAACCCTTCCAGCGCCCCATGTGCGACCAGCAGACGCCGCCATTTTGGGTCCCGGCCACCACGAGGGGAGGAAGGGTGCCGCCATCTTGGACCACTTCAGACCTGTACGACGCATGGGGGCGGCCATTTTGTCCACCCCCGCCGCCATCTTGTGACCCCCCAGCCATGTGCGATGTATGGGGGCAGCCATTTTGTTCATCCCCGACACCATCTTGGACGGCAACAACGGACCCCAGTGTCGACGGCTCCACAGGGTTCGAGGAAGACGCTCCACTACTACAACCACGTCTCACTTCAATAACGCTCGATCAAGCTCGGCCCCGGACACTCCAGACGACGACGACAACAGTGCTAATAAACGGGCATGAGACACCATGCCTAGTCGACTCCGGGAGCACGGAGAGCTTTATCCACCCCGACACGGTAAGACGCTGTTCCTTGACCACCTATCCCAGCGCACAAAAGATTTCCCTAGCTGCAGGATCCCACTCCGTACAGATCAAAGGTTTCTTCATAGTTACCCTAACGGTGCAGGGGAGGGAGTTCAAAAACTACAAACTACACGTCCTTCCCCAACTCTGCGCCCCCACATTACTGGGATTAGATTTCCAGTGTAATCTACAGAGCCTTACGTTTAAATTCGGCGGCCCAATACCCCCACTCACTATCTGTGGCCTCGCAACCCTCAAGGTGCAACCCCCGTCCTTGTTTGCGAACCTCACCCCGGATTGCAAACCCGTCGCCACTAGGAGCAGACGGTACAGCGCCCAGGACCGGACCTTCATTCGGTCCGAAGTCCAGCGGCTACTAAAGGAAGGCATAATCCAGGCCAGCAATAGTCCCTGGAGAGCACAGGTGGTAGTAGTGAAGACAGGGGAGAAACAAAGGATGGTCATAGACTATAGCCAGACCATCAACAGGTACACACAACTAGACGCGTACACTCTCCCCCGCATATCCGACATGGTCAATCGGATTGCCCAATATAAAGTCTTCTCCACCGTGGACCTCAAGTCCGCCTACCATCAGCTCCCCATCCGCCCAAGTGACCGCAAGTACACAGCCTTCGAGGCAGACGGGCGATTATACCATTTCCTAAGGGTCCCATTTGGCGTCACAAACGGGGTCTCGGTCTTCCAACGGGAGATGGACCGAATGGTTGATCAACATGGGTTGCGGGCCACGTTCCCGTATCTCGACAATGTAACCATCTGCGGCCACGATCAGCAGGACCACGACGCCAACCTCCAAAAATTCCTCCAGACCGCCAAAGCCTTGAACCTCACGTACAACGAGGACAAGTGCGTTTTTAGCACCAACCGGCTAGCCATTCTGGGCTACGTAGTGCGCAATGGGATAATAGGCCCCGACCCCGAACGTATGCGCGCCCTCATGGAATTTCCCCTCCCGCACTGCTCAAAAGCCCTGAAACGCTGCCTGGGTTTTTTTTCATACTACGCCCAGTGGGTCCCCCAGTATGCAGACAAGGCCCGCCCCCTAATACAGACCACGACCTTCCCTCTGTCGACAGAGGCTTGCCAGGCCTTCAGCCGCATCAAAGCGGATATCGCAAAGGCCACGATGCGCGCCATCGACGAGTCCCTCCCCTTCCAGGTCGAGAGCGACGCCTCCGACGTAGCTCTAGCGGCCACCCTTAACCAAGCGGGCAGACCCGTGGCCTTTTTCTCCCGAACCCTCCACGCTTCAGAAATCCGCCACTCCTCAGTGGAAAAGGAAGCCCAAGCCATAGTGGAAGCTGTGCGACATTGGAGGCATTACCTGGCCGGCAGGAGATACACTCTCCTCACTGACCAATGGTCGGTAGCCTTCATGTTCGATAATGCACTGCGGGGCAAAATCAAAAACGACAAGATCTTAAGGTGGAGGATCGAGCTCTCCACCTTCAACAAGAGATCTTGTATCGTCCCGGAAAGCTGAACGAGCCGTCCGATGCCCTATCCCGCGGCACATGTGCCAACGCACAAATTAACCGCCTCCAAACCCTCCACGAGGACCTCTGCCACCCGGGGGTCACTCGGTTTTTCCACTTTATCAAGTCCCGCAACCTCCCATACTCTTTAGAGGAGGTCCGTACGGTCACAAGGAACTGCCACATCTGCGCAGAATGCAAACCGCATTTTTTCAGGACGGATGGTGCGCACCTGATTAAGGCTTCCCGCCCCTTTGAACGCCTTAGTCTGGATTTCAAAGGGCCCCTCCCCTCCACTGACCGCAACACATACTTCCTTAATGTGGTGGACGAGTACTCCCGCTTCCCATTCGCCATCACCTGCTCTGACATGACCGCGGCCACTGTCATTAAAGCCCTGAACACCATCTTCACACTGTTCGGTTGCCCCGCATACGTCCACAGCGACAGGGGGTCCTCTTTCATGAGTGACATAGCAAGGGCATAGCCTCAAGCAGGACGACCAGCTACAACCCCCGGGGGAACGGGCAAGTAGAGAGGGAGAATGGCACGGTCTGGAAGACCGCCCTACTGGCCCTACGGTCCAGGGACCTCCCAGTTTCACGGTGGCAGGAGGTCCTCCCGGACGCTCTCCACTCCATCCGGTCGCTATTGTGTACGAGCACTAATCAAACGCCTCATGAGCGTCTCCTTGTCTTCCCGAGGAAGTCCTCCTCTGGAACGTCGCTGCCGACCTGGCTGGCGGCCCCAGGACCCATCTTGCTCCGAAAGCATGTGCGGGCACACAAGGCGGACCCGTTGGTCGAAAGGGTTCACCTCCTCCACGCGAACCCGCAGTACGCTTACGTGGAGTACCCCGACGGCCGACAGGACACGGTCTCCCTGCGGGATCTGGCGCCCGCCGGCAACACCCCCCCCCCCCCCCCCCCGACACCATTCACCCAACCCCCCCCCTGCTGCCACCGCCGCACCCCGCGACCGCCCCCTTCCCAGGAGGATCGGTTCCCCTCCCCTCAGGCCCGACCAAGAATAAAGCCCAAGCTGAAACCGTAAGGCTCCCGGAGACGACAACACCGGAACAAGCACCACCACCATCACCGGGGCCGAGGCGATTGAAACGGACGACCAGACCGCCCGACCGACTCGTGGCGTCGATCTAAATCAATATATGGACTTTTCACAAGAACATTTTGCTTTTCTCCCGATACCTTCTGTAAATAGTTGAAACAGGACAAAATTGTACATACTGTATTACCATATGAATGTTTTTCCTCCCAGGACCAGCCCTGTAAACCCTTACCACCATGCGAAGCATCACCCCGCCGGGTTCAATTTTGACAAGGGGTGAATGTGGTAGTATGTATTGGGGGTCATGTGGGACTGGAAGCCCTAATGTCATTGGCTGACAGATCCCGGGTCCTGGTTGGCCGTTGACCTCTAGCTCCGCCCTGAAGGCGGAGTATAAGAAGCCGGAGTCCTGCCCCGCAGGCCAGTCTACTATCGTGCTGCGGGGGAACAGACACGCTTAATAAAGCCTCATCGACTTCACTCTATTCGTCTCTCGGAGTCTTTGTGCGCCACACGGGTGCTGTGTGTCGGGTGTAAGAGAGAGAGCGGGTGCTGTGTATCGGGTGTGTGAGAGAGCGGGTGCTGTGTCGGGTGAGTGATAGAGCGGGTGCTGTGTGTCGGGTGTAAGAGAGGGAGCGTGTGCTGTGTGTCGGGTGTGAGAGAGAGAGCGGGTGCTGTTTGTCGGGTGAGAGAGAGAGCGGGTGCTGTGTGTCGGGTGTGAAAGAGAGCGGTGCTGTGTGTCGGGTGTGAGAGAGAGAGCGGGTGCTGTGTGTCGAGTGTGAGAGAGACAGCGGGTGCTGTGTGTCGGGTGTGAAAGATAGCGGTGCTGTGTGTCGGGTGTGAGAGAGTGGGTGCTGTTTGTCGGGCATGAGAGAGAGTTGGTACTGTGTGTCGGGTGTGAGAGAGAGGGTGCTGTGTGTTGGGTGTGAAAGAGAGCGGGTGCTGTGTGTCGGGTGTGTGAGAGAGTGGGTGCTGTGTGTCGGGTGTGTGTGAGAGAGCGGGTGTATGTCGAGTGTGAGAGAGAACGGGTGCTGTGTGTCGGGTGTGAGAGAGAACGGGTGCTGTGTGTCGGGTGTGAGCGAGAGGGCGGGTGCTGTGTGTCGGGTGTGAGAGAGAGCGGGTGCTGTGTGTCGGGTGTGAGAGAGGGCGGGTGCTGTGTGTCGGGTGTGAGAGAGAGAGCGGGTGCTGTATGTCGGGTGTGAGAGAGAGCGGGTGCTGTGTGACGGGTGTGAGTGAGAGAGCGGGTGCTGTGTGTTGATTGTGTGAGAGAGCGGGTGCTGTGTGTCAGGTCTGTGACAAAGAGCGGGTGCTGTGTGTCGGGTGTGAGAGAGAGAGAGGGTGCTGTGTGTCGGGTGTGAGAGAGAGCGGGTGCTGTGTGTCGTGTGTGTGTGTGTGTGTGAGAGAGAGAGTGGGTGCTGTGTGTCGGATGTGTGAGAGAGAGAGCGGGTGCTGTGTGCCGAGTGTGAGAGAGAGTGGGTGCTGTGTGTCAAGTGTGACAGAGAGCGGTGCTGTGTGTCGGGTGTAAGAGAGGGAGCGTGTGCTGCGTGTCGGGTGTGTGAGAAAGAGCGGGTGCTGTGTGTCGGGTGTGAAAGACAGCGGGTGCTGTGTGTCGGTTGTGAAAGAGAGCGGTGCTGTGTGTCGGGTGTGAAAGAGTGGGTGCTGAGTGTCGGGTGTGAGAGAGAGGGCGGGTGCTGTGTGTCGGGTGAGAAAGAGAGCGGTGCTGTGTGTCGGGTGTGAGAGAGAGAGCGGTGCTGTGTGTCGGGTGTGAAAGAGAGCGGTGCTGTGTGTTGGGTGTGAGGGTGGGTGCTGTGTGTCGGGTGTGAGAGAGGGCGGGTGCTGTGTGTCGGGTCTGTGAGAGAGGGAGGGTGCTGTGTGAGAGAGCGGGTTCTGTGTGTCGGGTGTGAAAGAGAGCGGTGCTGTGTGTTGGGTGTGAGAGACAGAGCGGTGCTGTGTGTCGGCTGTGAAAGAGAGCAGTGCTGTGTGTCGGGTGTGAGGGTGGGTGCTGTGTGTCGGGTGTGAGAGAGAGAGCGGTGCTGTGTGTCGGGTGTGAGAGAGCGGGTGCTGTGTGTTGGGTGTGAGAGAGAGAGGACGCTGTGTGTCGGGTGTGAAAGTGAGCAGGTGCTGTGTGTCGGGTGTGAGAGAGAGAGAGGGTGCTGTGTATCGGGTGTGGAAGAGAGCAGGTGCTGTGTGTCGGGTGTGTGTGAGAGTGCGGGTGTGTGTCGGGTGTGAGAGAGTGAGCGGGTGCTGTGTGTCGGGTGTGAGAGAGGGCGGGGGCTGTCTGTGGGGTGTGAGAGAGGGCGGGTGCTGTGTGTCGGGTGTGAGAGAGAGAGCGGGTGCTGTGTGTCGGGTGTGAGAGAGGGCGGGTGCTGTGTGTCGGGTGTGAGAGAGGGAGGGTGCTGTGTCGGGTGTGAGAGATAGCGGGTGCTGTGTGTCGGGTGTGAGAGAGAGAGCGGGTGCTGTGTGTCGGGTCTGTGAGAAAGAGTGGGTACTGTGTATCGGGTGTGTGAGAGGGCGGGTGCTGTGTGTCGGGTGTGAGAGCGGGCGGGTGCTGTGTGACGGGTGTGAGAGAGAGAGCGGGTGCTGTGTGTCGGGTGTGAGAGAGAGCGGGTGCTGTGTGTCGGGTGTGAGAGAGGGCGGGTGCTGTGTGTCGGGTCTGTGAGAAAGAGTGGGTGCTGTATGTCGGGTGTGTGAGGGAGAGCGGGTGCTGTGTGTCGGGTGCGAGAGAGAGAGCGGGTGCTGTGTGTCGGGTGTGTGAGCGAGCGGGTGCTGTGTGCCGGGTGTGTGAGAGAGCGGGTGCTGTGTGGCGGATGTGACATAAAGAGCGGGTGCTGTGTGTCAGGTGTGTGTGTGAGAGAGTGGGTGCTGTATGTCGGGTGTGTGAGGGAGAGCGGGTGCTCTGTGTCGGGTGTGAGAGAGAAAGCGAGTGCTGTGTGTCGGGTGAGAGAGAGAGAGCGGGTCCTGTGTGTCGGGTGTGAGAGAGGGCGGGTGCTGTCTGTCGGGTGTGAGAGAGAGCGGGTGCTGTGTGTCGGGTGTGAGAGAGGGCGGGTGCTGTGTGTCGGGTGTGAGAGAGGGAGGGTGCTGTGTGTCGGGTGTGAGAGAGAGAGCGGGTGCTGTGTGTCGGGTCTGTGAGAAAGAGTGGGTGCTGTGTATCGGGTGTGTGAGAGGGCGGGTGCAGTGTGTCGGGTGTGAGAGAGGGCGGGTGCTGTGTGTCGGGTGTGAGAGAGGGCGGGTGCTGTGTGACGGGTGTGAGAGAGAGAGCGGGTGCTATGTGTCGGGTGTGAGAGAGGGCGGGTGCTGTGTGTCGGGTCTGTGAGAAAGAGTGGGTGCTGTGTGTCGGGTGTGTGAGAGGGCGGGTGCTGTGTGTCGGGTGTGAGAGAGGGCGGGTGCTGTGTGTCGGGTGTGAGAGAGAGAGCGGGTGCTGTGTGGCGGATGTGACAAAGAGCGGGTGCTGTGTGTCGGGTGTGTGAGTGAGAGAGTGGGTGCTGTATGTCGGGTGTGTGAGGGAGAGCGGGTGCTGTGTGTCGGGTGTGTGAGCGAGCGGGTGCTGTGTGCCGGGTGTGTGAGAGAGCGGGTGCTGTGTGTCGAGTGTGAGAGAGAGAGTGGGTGCTGTGTGTCGGGTCTGTGAGAAAGAGTGGGTACTGTGTATCGGGTGTGTGAGAGGGCGGGTGCTGTGTGTCGGGTGTGAGAGCGGGCGGGTGCTGTGTGTCGGGTGTGAGAGAGGGCGGGTGCTGTGTGACGGGTGTGAGAGAGAGAGCAGGTGCTGTGTGTTGGGTGTGAGAGAGGGCGGGTGCTGTGTGTCGGGTCTGTGAGAAAGAGTGGGTGCTGTGTGTCGGGTGTGTGAGAGGGCGGGTGCTGTGTGTCGGGTGTGAGAGAGAGAGTGGGTGCTGTGTGTCGGGTGTGAGAGAGGGCGGGTGCTGTGTGTCGGGTGTGAGAGAGGGCGGGTGCTGTGTGTCGGGTGTGAGAGAGAGAGCAGGTGCTGTGTGTCGGGTGTGTGAGAGGGCGGGTTTTGTGTGTCGGGTGTGAGAGTGAGAGCGGATGCTGTGTGTCGGGTGTGAGAGAGAGAGCGGGTGCTGTGTGTCGAGTGTGAGAGAGAGCGGGTGCTGTGTGTCGGGTGAGAGCGAGAGCGGGTGCTGTGTGGCGGATGGGAGAGAGAGTGGGTGCTGTGTGTCGGGTGTGTGAGAGGGCGGGTGCTGTGTGTCGGGTGTGAGAGAGGGCGGGTGCTGTGTGTCGGGTGTGAGAGAGAGAGCGGGTGCTGTGTGGCGGATGTGACATAAAGAGCGGGTGCTGTGTGTCGGGTGTGTGAGTGAGAGAGTGGGTGCTGTATGTCGGGTGTGTGAGGGAGAGCGGGTGCTGTGTGTCGGGTGCGAGAGAGAGCGCGGGTGCTGTGTGTCGGGTGTGTGAGCGAGCGGGTGCTGTGTGCCGGGTGTGTGAGAGAGCGGGTGCTGTGTGTCGAGTGTGAGAGAGAGAGCGGGTGCTGTGTGTCGGGTCTGTGAGAAAGAGTGGGTACTGTGTATCGGGTGTGTGAGAGGGCGGGTGCTGTGTGTCGGGTGTGAGAGCGGGCGGGTGCTGTGTGTCGGGTGTGAGAGAGGGCGGGTGCTGTGTGACGGGTGTGAGAGAGAGAGCAGGTGCTGTGTGTTGGGTGTGAGAGAGGGCGGGTGCTGTGTGTCGGGTGTGAGAGAAGGCGGGTGCTGTGTGTCGGGTGTGAGAGAGAGAGCAGGTGCTGTGTGTCGGGTGTGAGAGAGGGCGGGTGCTGTGTGTAGGGTGTGAGAGAGAGAGCGGGTGCTGTGTGTCGGGTCTGTGAGAAAGAGCGAGTGCTGTGTGTCGGGTGTGTGAGAGGGCGGGTGCTGTATGTCGGGTGTGAGAGAGAGAGCGGGTGCTGTGTGTCGGGTCTGTGAGAAAGAGTGGGTGCTGTGTGTCGGGTCTGTGAGAGGGCGGGTGCTGTGTGTAGGGTGTGAGAGAGAGAGCGGGTGCTGTGTGTCGGGTCTGTAAGAA
Organism: Scyliorhinus torazame; assembly: GCF_047496885.1. Lineage (NCBI taxonomy): Eukaryota > Metazoa > Chordata > Chondrichthyes > Carcharhiniformes > Scyliorhinidae > Scyliorhinus > Scyliorhinus torazame. The sequence continues at coordinate 117,745,223 of NC_092724.1, read as the reverse complement.
AGAGCGAGTGCTGTGTGTCGGGTGTGTGAGAGGGCGGGTGCTGTATGTCGGGTGTGAGAGAGAGAGCGGGTGCTGTGTGTCGGGTCTGTGAGAAAAAGCGGGTGCTGTGTGTCGGGTGTGTGAGAGGGCGGGTTTTGTGTGTCGGGTGTGAGAGTGAGAGCGGATGCTGTGTGTCGGGTGTGAGAGAAAGAGCGGGTGCTGTGTGTCGGGTGTGAGAGAATGAGCGGGTGCTGTGGGTCGGGTGTGAGAGAGAGAGCGGGTGCTGTGTGTCGGGTGTGAGAGAGAGCGGGTGCTGTGTGTCGGGTGAGAGCGAGAGCGGGTGCTGTGTGGCGGATGGGAGAGAGAGCGGGTGCTGTGTGTCGGGTGTGAGATAGAGCGGGTGCTGTGTGTCGGGTGTGTGAGAGAGCGGGTGCTGTGTGTCGGGTGTGAGAGAGCGGGTGCTGTATGTCGGGTGTGTGAGAGACACTGGGTGCTGTGTGTCGGGCATGAGAGAGAGTTGGTACTGTGTGTCGAGTGAGAGAGAGAGAGAGCGGGTGCTGTGTGTCGGGTGCGAGAGGGAGAGCGGGTGCTGTGTGTTGGGTGTGAGAGAGAGAGCCGGTGCTGTGTCGGGTGTGTGAGCGAGTGGGTGCTGTGTGCCGGGTGTGTGAGAGAGCGGGTGCTGTGTGTCGAGTGTGAGAGAGAGAGCGGGTGCTGTGTGGCGGATGTGACATAAAGAGCGGGTGCTGTGTGTCGGGTGTGTGAGTGAGAGAGTGGGTGCTGTATGTCGGGTGTGTGAGGGAGAGCGGGTGCTGTGTGTCGGGTGCGAGAGAGAGAGCGGGTGCTGTGTGTCGGGTGTGTGAGCGAGCGGGTGCTGTGTGCCGGGTGTGTGAGAGAGCGGGTGCTGTGTGTCGAGTGTGAGAGAGAGAGCGGGTGCTGTGTGGCGGATGTGACATAAAGAGCGGATGCTGTGTGTCAGGTGTGTGTGTGAGAGAGTGGGTGCTGTATGTCGGGTGTGTGAGGGAGAGCGGGTGCTCTGTGTCGGGTGTGAGAGAGAAAGCGAGTGCTGTGTGTCGGGTGAGAGAGAGAGAGCGGGTCCTGTGTGTCGGGTGTGAGAGAGGGCGGGTGCTGTCTGTCGGGTGTGAGAGAGGGCGGGTGCTGTGTGTCGGGTTTGAGAGAGAGAGCGGGTGCTGTGTGTCGGGTGTGAGAGAGGGCGGGTGCTGTGTGTCGGGTGTGAGAGAGGGAGGGTGCTGTGTGTCGGGTGTGAGAGAGAGAGCGGGTGCTGTGTGTCGGGTGTGAGAGAGAGAGCGGGTGCTGTGTGTCGGGTCTGTGAGAAAGAGTGGGTGCTGTGTATCGGGTGTGTGAGAGGGCGGGTGCAGTGTGTCGGGTGTGAGAGAGGGCGGGTGCTGTGTGTCGGGTGTGAGAGAGGGCGGGTGCTGTGTGACGGGTGTGAGAGAGAGAGCGGGTGCTATGTGTCGGGTGTGAGAGAGGGCGGGTGCTGTGTGTCGGGTCTGTGAGAAAGAGTGGGTGCTGTGTGTCGGGTGTGTGAGAGGGCGGGTGCTGTGTGTCGGGTGTGAGAGAGGGCGGGTGCTGTGTGTCGGGTGTGAGAGAGAGAGCGGGTGCTGTGTGGCGGATGTGACATAAAGAGCGGGTGCTGTGTGTCGGGTGTGTGAGTGAGAGAGTGGGTGCTGTATGTCGGGTGTGTGAGGGAGAGCGGGTGCTGTGTGTCTGGTGTGTGAGAGAGAGCGAGAGCTGTGTGACGGTGTGAGAGAGAGAGCGGGTGCTGTGTGTCGGGTGAGAGAGAGAACGGGTGCTGGGTGTCGGGTGAGAGAGAGCGGGTGCTTTGTGTCGGGCGTGAGAGAGAGTGCGGGTGCTGTGTGTCGTATGTGTGTGAGGGAGCCGGTGCTGTATGTCGGGTGTGTGAGAGAGCGGTTGCTGTATGTCGGGTGTGTGTGATAGAGCGGGTGCTGTGTGTCAGGTGTATGAGAGAGAGCCAGAGCTGTGTCGGGTGTGAGAGAGAGCGAGAGCTGTGTGTCGGGTGTGAGAGTGGAGCGCAGGTCAAATTCCATTTGTAGCTTTTTGCTCTCCACCAGAAGTGGTCGGGGCCTTGGAATACCGTTGATCCACCTTCAGTACGGAGTCAATCAGCCATTGTTAGAGCCACCCTTTCCTTCCTGTGCTTGAGAGTTCTGTCTGCGATTATCACTGCCTTCTGTGCCTCCCAGGATGCGGTAGACTGTGAACGCGCGAGAACAAGGCGAACTCCTTCTCCCTCTGATGGTTGAACCTCCACAGTACCCCCCCCCCCCCCCCCCCCCCCTAATCTGCTCGGTAGGGCAGCACAGTGGTTAGCTTCAGCTGCTTCATAGCTCCAGGGTCCCAGGTTCGATTCCCGGCTTATCATAGAATTTACAGTGCAGAAGGAGGCCATTTGGCCCATCGAGTCTGCACCGGCTCTTGGAAAGAGCACCCTACCCAAGCCCACACCACCCTATCCCCATAACCCAGTAACCCCACTCAACCAACACTAAGAGCAATTTTGGACACTAAGGGCAATTTATCACAGCCAATCCACCTAACCTGCACATCTTTGGACTGTGGGAGGAAACCGGAGCACCCGGAGGAAACCCACGCACACACGGGGAGAACGTGCAGACTCCGCACAGACAGTGACCCAGCTGGGAATCGAACCTGGGACCCTGGAGCTGTGAAGCAATTGCGCTAACCGCTATGCTACCGTGCTGCTTGGGTCACTGTTTGTGCTCAGTCTGCACGTTCTCCCCATGTCTGCATGGGTTTCTTCCGGCTGCTCCGGTTTCCTCCCACGGTCCAAAGATGTGCAGGTAAGGTGGATTGGCCTAACTAAATTGCCCATAGTGTTGAAAAAGGTTAGGTGGGGTTACTGAGTTGTGAGGATAGGGTAGAGTTGTGTGCTTAGCTGGGTTGGTCTTTCCGGTGCGGACTCGATGGGCCAAATGACCTCCTTCTGCACTGTAAATTCTGTATCTATGTCTGTGCTCCATAAAGATGTTTAGTTCCTTCGACATTCCCGATTTTTTTTTTCACCGGTCTTGGGCGGGACTTTTCTGTTGTTCGTTGGGTTCTGTACACAGTTGAAGTCTCCTCCCAAAATGATGAGCGAGTGGGAGTTGAGGTCAGGGATCTCCGCCATTATTTCTTTTAATGAAGTTGCCATCATCCCAGTTAAGGGCGTATATGTTTACAAGAACCACCGGTGTCCCTTCGTGGATCCCACTAACCATCACATATTGTCCCCATGGGTCCATCACCGTATTTGTCGCTGTAAAAGCTGTCCTTTTGTTGAACAGTATGGCCACCACCCTCGACCTTGAGTCGAGGCACGCCTGATACGTCTGTCTTACCTTCAGTCCGTACTTCTTCCTCAGGTGTGTCTCTTGAAGGAAGATTACGTCGACCCTCAGGCTTTTTAAATGGGTGAAGACTCTGGATCTTTTCACTGGCCTGTTAAGCCCCCTTGCGTTCCAGGTGACTATTCTGATGGGAGAATTTCTGTCCCGTTCCCCCGTCCTGTGGGGTCAGCCATACTTAACCTCGTGGAATGTGCCCCTGCACGCCAGGGTTTCCCATTGTTCATGGACCATCCATGATGACCTCCATTGCCTTTCTCTTTCCAATGCCTCCATGTGGAATCTGTTGTAGCCAGCATTCTACACCCCCCCCCCCCCCCCCGAGTGAACAAATGTCACTTGTTGGATCATTGAATCAAGTGTTTGATCAAATGCTCACCACAAAACTCAAAAGCTTGATCTCTTTATGATTGTTTTATTAATTTAATCATTATATTAAATCATTATTCCCGTACCAGCCTCCCCGAACAGGCGCCGGAATGTGGCGACTAGGGGCTTTTCACAGTAACTTCATTTGAAGCCTACTTGTGACAATAAGCGATTTTCATTTCATTTCATTTCATATTATGACTATTATCTAGTGTACAATATTTCAGAAAACATGGATTTAATGTAAATAATTGTGTAGCGCACAAAGACTCCGTGAGACGAATAGAGTGAAGTCGATGAGGCTTTATTAAGCGTGTCTGTTCCCCCGCAGCTCGATAGTAGAATGGCCTGCGGGGGATGACTCCGGCTTCTTATACTCCGCCTTCAGGGCGGAGCTAGAGGTCAACGGCCAACCAGGACCCGGGATCTGTCAGCCAATGACATTAGGGCTTCCAGTCCCACATGACCCCTAATACATACTACCACATTCACCCCTTGTCAAAAATGAACCCGGCGGGGTGATGCTTCGCATGGTGGTAAGGGTTTACAGGGCTGGTCCTGGGAGGAAAACATTCATATGGCAATACAGTATGTACAATTTTGTCCTGTTTCAACTATTTACAGAAGGTATCGGGAGAAAAGCAAAATGTTCTTGTGAAAAGTCCATATATTGATTTAGATCGACGCCACGAGTCGGTCGGGCGGTCTGGTCGTCCGTGTCGATCGCCTCGGCCCCGGTGGTGGTGGTGGTGCTTGTACCGGTGTTGTCGTCTCCGGGAGCCTTACGGTTTCAGCTTGGGCTTTATTCTTGGTCGGGCCTGAGGGGAGGGGAACCGATCCTCCTGGGAAGGGGGCGGTCGCGGGTGCGGCGGTGGCAGAAAGGGGGGGGGGGTTGGGTGAATGGTGTCGGGGGTGTGTGTGTGTTGCCGGCGGGCGCCAGATCCCGCAGGGAGACCGTGTCCTGTCGGCCGTCGGGGTACTCCACGTAAGCGTACTGCGGGTTCGCGTGGAGGAGGTGAACCCTTTCGACCAACGGGTCCGCCTTATGTGCCCGTACATGCTTTCAGAGAAAGATGGGTCCTGGGGCCGCCAGCCAGGTCGGCAGCGACGTTCCAGAGGAGGACCTCCTAGGGAAGACAAGGAGACGCTCATGAGGCGTTTGATTAGTGCTCGTACATAATAGCGACCGGATGGAGTGGAGAGCGTCCGGGAGGACATCCTGCCACCGTGAAACTGGGAGGTCCCTGGACCGTAGGGCCAGTAGGACGGTCTTCCAGACCGTGCCGTTCTCCCTCTCTACTTGCCCGTTCCCCTGGGGGTTGTAGCTGGTCGTCCTGCTTGAGGCTATGCCCTTGCTGAGCAGGAACTGGCGCAGCTCGTCACTCATGAAAGAGGACCCCCTGTCACTGTGGACGTATGCGGGGCAACCGAACAGTGTGAAGATGGTGTTCAGGGCTTTAATGACTGTGGCCGCGGTCATGTCAGAGCAGGGAATGGCGAATGGGAAGCGGGAGTATTCGTCCACCACATTAAGGAAGTATGTGTTGCGGTCGGTGGAGGGGAGGGGCCCTTTGAAATCCAGACTAAGGCGTTCAAAGGGGCGGGAAGCCTTAATCAGGTGCGCACCCTCCGGCCTGAAAAAATGCGGTTTGCATTCTGCGCAGATGTGGCAGTCCCTTGTGACTGTACGGACCTCCTCTAAAGAGTATGGGAGGTTGTGGGACTTGATAAAGTGGAAAAACCGAGTGACCCCCAGGTGGCAGAGGTCCTCGTGGAGGGTTTGGAGGTGGTTAATTTGTGCGTTGGCACATGTGCCGCGGGATAGGGCATCGGACGGCTCGTTCAGCTTTCCGGGACGATACAAGATCTCGTAGTTGAAGGTGGAGAGCTCGATCCTCCACCTTAAGATCTTGTCGTTTTTGATTTTGCCCCGCAGTGCATTATCGAACATGAAGGCTACCGACCGTTGGTCGGTGAGGAGAGTGAATCTCCTGCCGGCCAGGTAATGCCTCCAATGTCGCACAGCTTCCACTATGGCTTGGGCTTCCTTTTCCACTGAGGAGTGGCGGATTTCTGAAGCGTGGAGGGTTCGGGAGAAAAAGGCCACGGGTCTGCCCGCTTGGTTAAGGGTGGCCGCTAGAGCTACGTCGGAGGCGTCGCTCTCGACCTGGAAGGGGAGGGACTCGTCGATGGCGCGCATCGTGGCCTTTGCGATATCCGCTTTGATGCGGCTGAAGGCCTGGCAAGCCTCTGTCGACAGAGGGAAGGTCGTGGTCTGTATTAGGGGGTGGGCCTTGTCTGCGTACTGGGGGACCCACTGGGCGTAGTATGAAAAAAACCCCAGGCAGCGTTTCAGGGCTTTTGAGCAGTGCGGGAGGGGAAATTCCATGAGGGCGCGCATACGTTCGGGGTCGGGGCCTATTATCCCATTGCGCACTACGTAGCCCAGAATGGCTAGCCGGTTGGTGCTAAAAACGCACTTGTCCTCGTTGTACGTGAGGTTCAAGGCTTTGGCGGTCTGGAGGAATTTTTGGAGGTTGGCGTCGTGGTCCTGCTGATCGTGGCCGCAGATGGTTACATTGTCGAGATACGGGAACGTGGCCCGCAACCCATGTTGATCAACCATTCGGTCCATCTCCCGTTGGAAGACCGAGACCCCGTTTGTGACGTCAAATGGGACCCTTAGGAAATGGTATAATCGCCCGTCTGCCTCGAAGGCTGTGTACTTGCGGTCACTTGGGCGGATGGGGAGCTGATGGTAGGCAGACTTGAGGTCCACGGTGGAGAAGACTTTATATTGGGCAATCCGATTGACCATGTCGGATATGCGGGGGAGAGGGTACGCGTCTAGTTGTGTGTACCTGTTGATGGTCTGGCTATAATCTATGACCATCCTTTGTTTCTCCCCTGTCTTCACTACTACCACCTGTGCTCTCCAGGGACTATTGCTGGCCTGGATTATGCCTTCCTTTAGTAGCCGCTGGACTTCGGACCGAATGAAGGTCCGGTCCTGGGCGCTGTACCGTCTGCTCCTAGTGGCGACGGGTTTGCAATCCGGGGTGAGGTTCGCAAACAAGGACGGGGGTTGCACCTTGAGGGTTGCGAGGCCGCAGATAGTGAGTGGGGGTATTGGGCCGCCGAATTTAAACGTAAGGCTCTGTAGATTGCACTGGAAATCTAATCCCAGTAATGTGAGGGCGCAGAGTTGGGGAAGGACGTGTAGTTTGTAGTTTTTGAACTCCCTCCCCTGCACCGTTAGGGTAACTATGCAGAAACCTTTGATCTGTACGGAGTGGGATCCTGCATCTAGGGAAATCTTTTGTGCGCTGGGATAGGTGGTCAAGGAACAGCGTCTTACCGTGTCGGGGTGGATAAAGCTCTCCGTGCTCCCGGAGTCGACTAGGCATGGTGTCTCGTGCCCATTTATTAGCACCGTTGTCGTCGTCGTCTGGAGTGTCCGGGGCCGAGCTTGATCGAGCGTAATTGAAGCGAGACGTGGTTGTAGTAGTGGAGCGTCTTCCTCGAACCCCGTGGAGCCGTCGACACTGGGGTCCGTTGTTGCCGTCCAAGATGGCGTCGGGGATGAACCAAATGGCTGCCCCATACATCCCACATGGCTGGGGGGTCACAAGATGGCGGCGGGGTGGACAAAATGGCCACCCCCACGCGTCGCACAGGTCTGGGGTGGTCCAAGATGGCGGCGCCCTTCCTCCCCTCGTGGTGGCCGGGACCCAAAATGGCGGCGTCTGCGGGTCGTGCTGGGGGGGTTGGGGAGCGTTAGGACCGCGCGGGGCTCCCTCATCTCTGGGGACAGCGGTGGTCGGGACCCAAATTAGTAGCGCTGGCGGGTCATACGTGGGGACGGGGGGACGGGGGGGTTGGGGAGCGTAAGCGGCGTGCAGGGCTCCCTGTTCTCCCTGGACCGCGGTGGTCGGAACCCAGAGTGGCTGCGCCTGCGGGTCGTACATGGGGCGCTGGGGGGGTTGGGGAGCGTAAGCGGCGTGCAGGGCTCCCTGTTCTCCCGGGACAGCGGCGACCTCGCGGGACCGGCACACAACCGCGAAATGGCCCTTTTTCCCGCAGCTCTTGCAGATTGCTGCGCGGGCCGGGCAGCGCTGCCGGGGGTGTTTCGCCTGGCCGCAGAAATAGCAGCGGGCGCCCCCGGTGCGACTTGGCATTTGGACCGCGCAAGCCTGTGGGGTGTCCGGGGGGTGGGGTGGGTTTGTCGCGACGGGTACGTACGGAGCCCAATGGGCTGCCGCGCGGTCGGGGCAGTAGGTGCGGGTATTACGCGCGGCCACGTCTAGGGAGGTTGCTAGGGCCCGTGCCTCTGAGAGTCCTAGCGACTCTTTTTCTAGAAGTCTTTGGCGGATTTGGGAGGAATTTATACCTGCCACAAAAGCATCGCGCATTAACATGTCCGTGTGTTCATTTGCGTTCACCGAAGGGCAGCTGCAGGCTCGTCCCAAAATCAGCAGCACGGCGTAGAATTCGTCCATCGATTCTCCGGGACTTTCCCGTCTCGTCGCGAGCTGGTAGCGAGCATAGATTTGATTAACTCGGCGGACATAGAGACTTTTCAGTGCTGCGAACGGCGTCTGGAAATCCTCCGCGTCTTCGATGAGGGAGAAAATCTCCGTGCTTAACCTCGAGTGCAGGACCTGTAGTTTTTGGTCTTCTGTGACCCGGCCGGTGGCCGTTCTGAGGTAGGCCTCGAAACAAGTCTGCCGGTGCTTGAAGGCTGCTGTCGCGTTCACTGCGTGGGGGCTGATCCTCAGGCATTCCGGGATGACCCTGAGCTCCATAGTCCTTTTTAGGCACGCTTAATAAATTGTAGCGCACAAAGACTCCGTGAGACGAATAGAGTGAAGTCGATGAGGCTTTATTAAGCGTGTCTGTTTCCCCGCAGCTCGATAGTAGAATGGCCTGCGGGGGAGGACTCCGGCTTCTTATACTCCGCCTTCAGGGCGGAGCTAGAGGTCAACGGCCAACCAGGACCCGGGATCTGTCAGCCAATGACATTAGGGCTTCCAGTCCCACATGACCCCTAATACATACTACCACAAATTGCCAACTTGCCATTTTGTGTGTCTACTGAATATTTTTTTTAATAAACATTTTATTGAGGTATTTATGGTTTTACAACAACAACAAAATAAACAATGTACATGAAGTCATAAACATAGTGCAAAAGCCGTCTTCCTCCCTTACAGGTCCCACCTTTACTAACTCTAACCCCCCCCCCCCCCTTCTGCTGACGGTTAATTTTCCGCAAAGAAGTCAACGAACTGCTGCCACCTCCGGGCGAACCCTAACATTGACCCTCTCAAGGCGAACTTGATTTTCTCCAGACAGAGAAGGCCAGCCATGTCCGATAGCCAGGTCTCCGTCGTCGGGGGCTTTGGGTCCCTCCAAGCGAATAGAATCCGTCTCCGGGCTACCAGGGAAGCAAAGGCTAGAACGTCTGCCTCTTTCTCCTCCTGGATTCCCGGGTCTTCCGACACTCCGAAAATCGCCACCTCTGGACTCGGTGCCACCCTTGTTTTTAACACCTTGGACATGACCTCCTCAAACCCCTGCCAAGACCCCCTAAGCTTTGGGCATGCCCAGAACATATGGACATGGTTTGCTGGCCCTCCCGCATACCTAGCGCACCTGTCTCCCACCCCAAAGAACGTGACTACTGAATATTTAGCTTTTAAAAAAATGTTTCAAGTGAAATTTAGCTTTTAGCATCTGAGTTTATATTTTGAAACAATGGATTGATTTCTTTGGATTATAAATTATTTATGCTTTTAATTTTAGTGATGGAATGGTCCAGTGAAACATTTAGAATATTTACCACTAATCATTAAAGACCACTGGTAGAAAGATACGTAAAAAGCAAACGTTTTTACATTCCACCTACCCTTTCCCCTGCGAGTTTGAAGGTTATTTTCTATCTTGTTTGTGTTATACAATATCATTTTCCCAGAAATCTGAATTCAAAAGTATTGGTGTAGTTATTTCTAAAGGGACAGTGTAATTCAAATGTGAAAATCATTCACTGCTATTGCCTTCATTTGTATTGCAGAGACCGATATTGTATCAATGGCTGATTCTACCATAACAGTGGATGACATTGAAGATGAACTTTTCAAAATTGAAAGGATAAGAGATATACTGGTTAGAAGAGAATCTGAACTCCGATACATGTGAGTCTGAGGTTTTCTTTGTCATTAATGGCCCTGTTATAACTTCACCTTGGTGTAATAATAAGCTTTGGATTCCTTTATATTTGATTGTAATTATGCTAAGATAATGATGTCTTTTATCCACATTGTATGAAGTAATTTCCTTTCTATCCATTGACTTTTTCTGAACAACATTTCACAAAATACACTGCATTTAAAACCTTGTACCTGTGGGGCTGGTTCTGTCCCAGCATGTTATTAACAAACCACCTAGCTGACCTACTAACAGGCTATTTGACTCCATCTGCTGCCTCAGTATATAACAAGAATAAATTCTGCAAACAAGCACTTCATGCACCTTCTAATCATCTCAGAGTCATCAGGAAAGGCCTGGTTTCAGCCACCTTCTGGATGCATACTCAATTGAGGCACTGGAGGATAGAGCCAGGGATCAGTGTCTGAGAGCAAATGGGGCGCGTGGATAAGGATGGAGTGCACTACATTTTGGAGGGGAAACAAAAAATGCTTTGAATTGAATAACCTGATTGCTCACCTGCCCATTGCAAATTTTGTTGGTTTATTTTTAAACATTAGCAAATCCATGAAGTATTTACTGCCAAGTTCATGAAAAATGTGTTTTGAGGAAGTTGCATGTATTTTAAGAAATCTGATTAATAGAATTGTGATATCCGTCAAGAGGACCACAGGGGATCACTGATTAACCGCCCTGTGGGCTTCGTAAATAAGAATTTCCCATGGTGAGCAGGCAGAGGCTAACCAACAGGGACTTTTTAGTGGGACCTTTAAATGTAGCTCCCATACCTGGACACGCAGTTCCAGATAGTCCTGGGCTGAGACGTTTGTTTTGTGAGTTGCGGTGGTATTTCAGTTTAAAATAAACCAGCTTTGCCTTTCACTCCGCATCACCTGGATTTATTACATTGGTGACGAGGTTCAAGCATGGGATTCTGAGCAGCCTTTTTGAAACTCCCCTATGACAACTCCGGTAAGAAACAAAGCAAAAAGAAAAACCCAGAAATGCCCTTGTTTGGAAAGCACAAGTCTTATGATGACAGACATAAAGCCATTCTTTCAACAGCATGCAGGACCCCAACGTTCAACATTATTAAGAGTTTAACTTATTCTGCAACCCCTGTCACTAAAATGTTTAACGAGCTTGTGGGTCTAGTAAGGAACCATTACGATCCAAAGCTGTCTGTGATCCTCTAACCTTACGGATTCAACATGGCTGGGAAAACCACTGTGGAACACGTGACAAAATTCCTAGCTAGATTCAGGAAGCTGGTCGAATACTGCGAGTTTGGCTCACCCCTGACCAAGGTGCTATGTGACTGGTTAGTGTGTGGGATCAATAATGTTGCGATGCAAAAACAAATTGTTGGCAGAATCCACTCTAGGCCTCAAAGAGTTATAGAATTTGCACTATCCTTGGAGAATGCTGAATAGAGGCCCAAGAACGAACAGTAGCATTCTCAGACTGGTGGGGGGAGGACCCTCATGCAGAAAAGCCAGCACTCCCAGTGAGGATCCCCACATGCCTCACCCACCACCAACTCAACATTCAGCCAGGACATTCTGGCATCTCAAAAGACAGCTGGCTAAGCCTCCCCAGAGGACTACAAGTGTCAGTCGCAAACCTGCTGCAAGTGTGGCCAAAGGACATGATCCAGTCAAGGCTGCCAGAATCATCAGTACGTGTGCCACCCAGGCCAGAAGCCAAAGCCACCTTAGAGCCGGGCCTTGCAAGTCTATTAGTCTATAGAGGTAAACTGCATCATCACCCCTAAGGTTGCCAGATAAAAATAACAGGCTAGGTCAACGGCCATTCCCTAGAAATAGAAATGGATATGGAGCTGCCTTCCCCATCATCAGGGAACAGACCTTCCGGCATCTCCGGTTGGGCATCTTGCCCGTAGGCCTCTGAGACATTAGAGCCAGGCTTGCGACATATATAGGGGAACATTTGAAGATTATGGGGACCAGTATCACCCCGGTTACCGATGGGCAGCACTTGGTCCTACTCCCGCTCATAGTTGTACTAGGACCAAGACCTAGCTGCTTTGTGCAGACAATGGCTCCAGAGGATTTGCCTGGCCTGGCGGAACTGGTGGACTGTACGAGGTTATTGGCAAATACTCCAAGGTATTCCAAGAAGGCCTTCGTAGAAAAAAGGGAGCAAGGGCAAAGATTTATGTGGACCCTGACACCCTACCCAAATATTTCAGGGCACAGCCAGTCCCTTATGCATTATTTACTAAAGTAGAGACTGAACTAGAATGGCTAGAGAACCTCGGAATAATACTGCCAGTACAGTTCGCAGAGTGGTCTGCACCAGTTGTCCCCATCCTCATGCCCAACAAGTCAGTCCACCTTTATGGGAACCCTAAATTAACGGTTAATAAAGCCTCATGTTTAGATCAGTACCCCATGCCATGCATACATCTATATGCTAAACTGGCAGGGGGTCAAACCTTCACCGAATTAGATATGAGCCATGCCTACCTCCAGCTAGAACGAGTCATCCAGGAAGTACATGACGAATTACACTCGTAGGGTTTATGTGAATATACACGTCTGCCCTTCGGAGTCTCGCCGGCATGTGCCATTGTTCAACGCGCGATGGAGAACATTCTCCAAGGGCTACCTAAGGTGGCAGTATACTTAGATAACATACTAATCACAGGTGCCATGGAAAAAGAGCATCCAGCAAACCAGCAGGAGGTTTTGAGATGATTTCCTCATGCAGGTGCCCAACTCAAATGAGAAAAATGTGTGTTCCAGGTAGGTGAAGTGATCGACCTTGAGCACCGAGTCACTGAGAAATGGCTACACCCCGTGGAGGTTAAAGTTAAGACCATCAGAGAGGCACTGACCCTGCGAAATATGACAGAATTAAAATCTTTCCTCGGCCTCGTAAACTACTACGGAAAATGTATCCAAAAAGGCCACTTTATTGTCACTCCTGCACATGTTGTTAAAAAAACGCCAGAAGTGGTCGTGGCAGGTGCAGCAGGATGAAGCCTTCGCGAAGGTGAAGCAGCAATTATTATCATCAAACATCTTGGCTGATTATGACCCCAAGAGAGAACTGGTATTAACACGTCATGCCTCTCCATATGGAATAGGGGCAGTCCATTCCCATTGATAGGACGGTGGCACAGAGAGACCTATAGTTTATGCATCTTTTGGGTGAAGGCAGTCCGCTTATATGTCTACAGCCGACATTTCACAATCAAAACCAAAACATAAGCCCCTGCTGGGCCTTTTCAAAGATGATAAAGAGATTCCTCCTCCCCCCCCCCCCCGCCAGTATCCATGAAGCAGATTCAAGCATGGGCCCAGAAGGAACCGACAATGGTAAAATTGCATCATATGATCCTCAGTGGCAGAATCCGAGGACACCCCACAGATGACTTGAAGCCCTTCCTCATTAAACCACAAGTGCTAAGTGTAGAAGATGGCATCATCCTGTGGGGATTATCTCCCACCCAGATCGTGACCCAATGTTGACAGAATTACACAATGAACACCCCAGGATATCTAGGAAGGCCTTTGACAAGGTGGCGCGTAGGAGACTGTTAAATAAGTTAAAAGCCCATGGTGTTAAGGGTAAGATTCTGGCATGGATAGAGGATTGGCTGAATGGCAGCAGGCAGAGAGTGGGGATAAAGGGGTTGTTTTCAGGATGGCAGCCGGTGACTAGTGGTGTGCCTCAGTGGTCTGTGCTGAGACGACAACTTTTAACAATATACATTAATGATCTGGCAGAAGGAACTGAAGGCACAGTTGCTAAGTTTGCAGATGATACAAAGATCTGTAGAGGGAAAGATAGTATTGAGGAAGCAAGGGGGCTGCAGAAGGATTTGGACAAGCTAGGAGAGTGGGCAATGAAGTGGCAAATGAAATACAATGTGGAAAAATGTGAGGTTATGCGCTTTGGAAGGAGGAATTTAGGCATAGACTATTTCCTAAATGGGGAAATGCTTAGGAAATCAGAAGTACAAAGGGATTTGGGAGTCCTTGTTCATGATTCTCTTAAGGTTAACGTGCAAGTTCAGTTGGCAGTTAAAAAGGCAAATGCAATGTTAGCATTCATGTCGAGAGGGCGAGAATACAAGACCAAGGATGCACTTCTGAGGCTGTGTAAGGCTCTGGTCAGACACCATTTGGAGTATTATAAGCAGTTTTGAGCCCCGTATCTAAGGAAGGATGTTCTGGCCTTGGAAAGGGTCCTGAGGAGGTTCACAAGAATGATCCCTGGAATGAAGAACTTGTCGTACGAGGAACGGTTGAGGACTCTGGGTCTGCACTCGTTGGCGTTTAGAAGGATGAGGGGGGATCTTATAGAAACTTACAGGATACTGCGAGGCCTGAATAGAGTGGACATGGAGAGGATGTTCCCACTTGTAGGAGAAACTAGAACCAGAGGACACCATCTCAGACCAAAGGGATGATCCTTTAAAACAGAGATGAGGAGGAATTTCTTCAGCCAGAGGGTGGTGAATCTGTGGAACTCTTTGCCGTAGAAGGCTGTGGAGGCCAAATCACTGAGTGTCTTTAAGACAGAGATAGATAGGTTCTTGATTAATAAGGGGATGAGGGGTTATGGGGAGAAGGCAGGAGAATGGGGATGAGAAAATATCAGCCATGATTGAATGGCAGAGCAGACTCGATGGGCCGAGTGGCCTAATTCTGCTCTTATGTCTTACTGTCTTTTGGTCTTATGATGGAAATGCTCGCAATGTCTGGTTCGATACAGACATCGAAAATCTGGTGAAGCAGCGCTCCTTGTGCCAGGAGACCCAGAAGCTCCCACCTTGAGCCTCTTTGCACCCATGTGAATAGTCAGGAAGACCATGGGGACAGGTGTACAAGGACTTTGCTGGCCCATTCTTACATCGATGTTCCTTATAATGGTCGATGTCCACTTGAAATGGTTAGAAGTGTTGCTCTCTTTGGTTGGCTCTGAATATGGCGGTCAATATGGTCGCCTTCCTTAATTCTAATTACATTTGCTCTAGAGTCGGCAGGTATCTTTCGATACTGCCACAAGGTTCAAAACCGAATACTGATCAAAGACTCGATACACCAGTTAGTTAGTTCAAACTCAATGCTTATTTATTTACACACGCAGTTAAATATGCTCATGCACGAAACTCTACAGACTAAACTATCACTACTGCTAAAGCCTATACTTGGCTTCGGGCGCCCACTCAGTCAGAGGAACAATGGCCGTTGTTCGGTTCTGAGGCTGCTGGGGTCGAACTGGTACAGGGGAACAGCTAAGGTCGTCTGTCTGGTAGTGTGCGTTGACCTTGGACTTACTTGCTTCTGGTGCAGCTGGTGGACAGGTCTCTCCTCGGTGAGAGCCAGGTCCAAGACAACGATTCTCTCTTGGGACCTCCTTCTTATACCCAAAGGGACTTCGCGCTCTTTTAGGCGGGCCTTGAACTTGGCCCCAATCAATTGGGCTGTTTCTCGATCATTCCTATTGATTTCATCCAGTAAAGGGATGGGTGCCCTGATGGCTGGGCGTGTCCTAGGTGGCCGTTGGCCTGCTTTGTTTCGGTCTCCTCTGGCGCCGGAGTGTCTGCCTTAGTATCGGTTACTCAAATGTTACTCTTTTGTTCCCGGAGATGGGCCATTAGTATGCTAATGAGCCTACAGTTTTGGTCTTGTCTAGGAGCTGCGGCTCCAATATACAGACAAGCTCTGAACCTGCTTGTCTTCTCAGCATTGTCCATTTTCCCTGCAATCTTTGCAAAGTGCCCATTTTGGAATCGGGAAGTGGCCATCCCAAATGGCGACAGAAGGACATTGTATGTCCTCCGTGACTTCTCATGCAACAATAGAAAAACTCCGGCAAAGTTTCTGTACCCATAGCATATCAGAAGTTCTCTTATCTGATAAATGATATACCCCTTTTACCAGTGGAGAATTTCAGGCATTCATGAAGTCGAACGGCATTAAACACATCCGAATGACACTGTACCATCCATCCAATGGCAGTTCAAACATTCAAAACCAGAATAAAGGAACAACCTGCTGCTTCCCTGTATATGAAATTTGCCCGGTTGCTCTTTGATTATAGAACCACCCTGCGCACGCCGACTGGAGTCGCAACAGTGGAACTGTTAATGGGGCGATGACCTGCTGTTTCCCAACTTGGGTGGAAGGTGGAGTCAAAGCAGGAGACCAAAAAAAGGAACTATGACCCAGAAGACCCAAAAGGACCTTCTGAACAGGAGATGTCGTCTATGTGCGGAACTTTGGAGATGGTTCCCAATGGATTCCATTGGAAAAGACTGACCCAGTTTCTTACATGGTCAAAATCCAAGGGAAGGTCATGAAAATACACCTGGACCACCTGAGAAACAGGGAACCTGCTCCAGCGGATACGATTTCAGCAGTCTCCCGTTGTGACTACTTTCAGCAAGGGGATTCAGTCTATGGGAGACCCGAGAGTCATCGTCATTGTCGTCCCCTCCCTCTCCCCCCCACAATGATGAAGATTTGAAGTCCGAAATGGAGATTGATCCTCCACTGGAGATAAGCCTCCGCCTGTGGCCTTGCGGCACTCGACAGGGAAGCGATGATCCCGAATCCGCTTCACGTCCCCCTCCTGCCTCCCGATCTGGCTCCACCTGTCTTCAACTCGAGGCCTTATGCCAAGAGATGAAAGAGGCTTCATCGCTCTGGGAGTGAGGGGGATGATTCAGACTTGAGGGGAAGTGATCTGATAACCAGGACCACAGGTGATCGCTGATTACTCTCCCTGTGGGCTTTGTAGAATACAAACTCCCCTGGTGAGCGGGTGGTGGCCCACCCAGCTGGGGCTCGTTAGCGGGACCTTTAACCGTAGTTCCCAGACCCAGAACGTCAGTTCCCGGTAGGTGTGGGCTGGAACGTTTGTTTTGTGAAGCGCGGTAGCGGCTTAATTTTCACTTTAAAATAAACCAATTTGGCCTTTCACTCCGTGCCGCCTGGAATTATTATAATCATTTTGGAAATATCCTCTGCAGATCATTCTGCAGTAGACACAGCGTTCATTTCGATCAGTTGTTTGAAACATTCAACCATTATTGCCTTGGTTTAAAAGCTACTGACTTGAGATAGAATCTAGGAGCCTTTAGTAATGTACAGATGGATTGGACACGAGCAGCGTACAGTTACAATAGTCCTTCCATTTGTATGTGTAATTGTTGTGCTGCTAACACCATATGTTCTATTCAAGGACATTTATCCTTGACTGTGCAATAAAATGATTGGGTCTGCTTTCACTTGCACAATATAACACGGGCACCATTTGGTAGAATGGAGAATATTCAAGGATTAGTCCTTCAATCTGAAAGGTCAAATTTTTAAAATGTTGGAATGAATTGTGTTCCACAAATCTCTTTTAAGGTCAAACTGTGGTTTATATTTCACAGGAGACATATTTCGATATAAATGCTAGGAGCCTCCACTGCTGTCATTGACAAACCTCTGGGATCGGGGAGTTGTTGCCTCAGTAGTGTTAGTCATGGTAGTTGGCCAGCATCGCCAGAGTTTCATCTGGGGCACACTACCTTCTAAGAGCCAGTGTAAAATCCAGTCAATGCCATTGGACGTGGAAATAGTGCTGGATATTTCTCAGAAAGATCAGAGTTATCTATATGTTCCCTGCACTCTACTTGTAAGGAACTGTTGCAGGAATTTAGTTGCTTTTGGTCTTTCAAAGGTCTAGGCCGTGACTTACGTCTAGATATCTCCAGATGTGTGATGGCCATCTGCCCAGGCCTGATGCCGACTGGCATCAATGGCCCAAAATAACTGACTTTAGTTGGGGTTGAGGCTCCACCCATACAAGACCCAGTGAAGTTCACAGTACAAGGAGTCAGGAACTAATCGAGAATTTTAAATCAATTTGTTTCAGGCTGAGGGAGAGAAAAAAATATATAGATACTTAAAACCTGAGTTTAACAGTTGAGTTGCAGACATCTCCAGGGAAGTGGTCTCGGAGTATGTTTTTAAAAAGATGCTTTATAGCAAATGAAGTACACGTGATGAGTTTGAATCAAACACTGGTATTGCCGTTACAGATTTATGTACATGTTCATTGCTTTACTGTAATATTAATCATTAAAAGCAAAAATCAAAACTCAGCCTCATTGTAGCGTATACGTGTAACTTATGTGTGATCTTATGAAAAGGATACACAGAGTTGTTCAGGAAGTCACCTCCTCTCCTATCAGACATCAAATCAGTGTCCTTCCATTGCTGCACATTTTCTAGCTGCTGAAATTACCATGGCTAAAGTTAGAGCCCTCTTTATTCGTCCTGACACCAGAACATGTTGCATAAAATATGATGCCTTAATTGAATTGAAGTTGTAACTGAAAATATTTCTTTCTATATCCACACTTGGTGGACCAATGTGTGCTCTGGTGGCTTCTGATAATCCTAATCCCTGGAACTGATTAAGTCGAATTTTCTGTGGTAAATTGTGGCCAGTCAGGTAATGTATCAAAAGTAGGTGCAATGCTACGTGTTTCCTTCATTTATATATGAACCATTGTGTATCCACCATAGAATCATGAAAGCATGGTGCTGTAGCACGGGGTGCATTAATCAGTTTGCATTAATCTATTTGCTTTGAGGTTGGGGTTGCTTTGATCTCTTTGCTTTGAGGTTGAGGGTGTGCTGATCTATTTGCTTTGAGGTTGGGGTGCGCTGACCTCTTCAATTTGAGGTTGGGATGTGCTGATCTCTTCAATTTGAGTTTGGGATGCGCTGATCTCTTCACTGTACCTACTATTGGGGAGCTCAAGTTTCTTCTCCTTCAGCTCTTTAATGCTTTTCCACTACTGCTCCCGTTGTCCTCCTTATCCCTCCTGATCTGAAGTGAAGTAGCTGCTGTTGTGCAGTCATCTCAAGGTCACTCCTTCTTCTTTTCTGCCAATAACTGCCAATCCCCTCCTCAATATCTCCCATCAGCTGCCACTCAGCCCACTGTCCCTCTCCTAGCTCCTGCTCCATTGATTTTCTACCTGAAGGGTAGGAAGCTTGGGGGTAATGGGCTGGTGTTTGGCAATTAATTTCCGCACCCTTTGCCCCACCCTATGTTTGTCTTTGCCCAATTCTTCTGACTGGGGGCTTGGTGAGTGGATGGTTGCAAGTTTCCTTCACAGTGACCAACTTTTGTGTTCTGTCCGCTTGCCTTTGCTTGGTTTTCGCCACCAATGCATAACTGAGTAGCGTTTTAGACTGGCCTTGTAAAGGTGGCCTGCTCCACTTCGGTTTGCTTGCAGTCCTTTGCCCGATGATCTTCCTGCTTGCAGTTCTTGCAAATGATGGCACTGCAGTTGGCTGCAAAGTTGCCACGTTCACCAAGGATACAACAACCCCTGGGCTGGCCAGTGTAACTAAGTAGACCCAACCTCGCCTGAAAGTGATACCAAAGGGAGTGTAGAGGTTGGCTCCCTTGCCAGCCACCTTTAAGCTCACCTTGACCTGCAATATCCTCGTTCAAATTCCCAAGGTGTTCTTGACCACGGTGCTGTCTCTAATCACCTCGTCACATCTGGCGAGGAAAGTGAGCACACCCACAATAGGAACATGTGGGTTGTATGGTTGGATAGTCACCACACTGTTCCATTGTGACAGTAGTGTACACAGTGGCTTTGTTGTGAGGCTTTTCAGCCCAGCTAAGTTCTTTCCTCCCTCAAACATCTTGTGAAATTTCACACATGCAGTGATGTTCTTGAAGGCCACTTGTAGGTTGAAGTCCAATACTGGGGAAGTCCTGCAGACAGTACAGCACGGTAGCACAGTGTTTAGCACTGTTACTTCACAGCACCAGGGACCCGGGTTTGATTCCCGCTTTGGTCACTGTATGTGCGGAGTCTGCACGTTCTCCCTGTGTCTGTGTGGGTTTCCTCCGGGTGCTCCGGTTTCCTCCCACAAGTCCCGAAAGACATGATTGTTAGGTGAATTTGACATTCTGAATTCTCCCTCTCTGTACCCGAGCAGGCGTCGGAGTGTGGATTTTCACAGTAACATCATTGCATGTTAATGTAAGCCTATTTGTGACACTAATAAAGGTTATTATTACGTCCATAGCTTTGAATCTGCAGAATTACAAAAGGACTGGTCAATGGGTGTACCTCCTTCACTATTTTGTCACCACCACCCTATTGGTCTTACACAACCCACGGTTTGGGGCTTGATTACTGGTTCTAGCCATCCCTCCGTTTTCCCTGGATAGGCAGTCAAGCGTCAACCAGAAAGGAAACTCTAAACACCAAAGGGTGATAGGTCAAAGCCTCTGCTGAAACCCTCACAAATAAAACAAAATCCAAAAATGTATAAGTGTGTACTCGTCTTTGAAGAAGAACGTTCATGATCACGGCCTCCCGCTAGAGCATCAATATGATATACAAACTAAACATAATTGCAGTTTTGAACAATGGTTCTTTTTATGTTATTCATTTATCCCAGTCTAGGTTTGTTGGTCCTTACCCATCTTTGTTATCTTACATCTGGTGTGCACTCACGTGAGTAAAAATGTTTTCACCATTAGATTAATTTATTATAGGAAGATAACAAAGAATTATAAAGTATGCAAGTGTCCTCTCAGATTTATTTAACCAAAGTATTTATTTGCTAACCATTGTTCCTCTGATCAGATAATCAAATGTGGTGTTGTTAATAGTTTGGTCTTTTGCATATCTTTCAACCACAATACATTTAGCGGATCTATGTACAGTGTACATCTTGTAAGATTTAAATTAAATTTTCTATTTTTTGAGTCCCCATCTAAATCTCTACATTTGAACCTTTATGATCTCTAAATGTTTTCTCCTTTAATTAACCTTGAAATATCTTTGCTATGGCCCTTTCTTTCAGCTGATTTATTCTTATATTCCTGACTATGTCATATTTAAATAGCACTGTCCCATCTGATCACTCTTAATCGAAACAGTACCAGATAATAGCAAAATAAGTGGACAGAAATTAGTTTCGCAAGAAATCACTGATCACCAAAATGAAAGGGAGTAATGCGCTCTTTGACACAAAGCAAGTAAAGAGGAATACAGTGCTTCAATTTCACTGGTAAAGAAATTGTTTTCAAAGACCAAAATAGCAAATCATTAGCCTTTTTATAAAGTGCTTATAATTAACGTCTTCAGAATCTGCAACATGCAAGCTCCATGGAGTTCTGTCTAACTGCAGTACCTTTGACATGTGTCATAACAAATGAACTGGAACATCAAGCGTTCCTGTTTAGCTATATCTGGTCCCAACTGTTTTTACATCTCAGAACAAAGATTTAATTTTCTTTATAGAGCAAGTTTCTTTCAGTAAGCCTGGGTCATAATAAGCAAGTATGTAATTTTTAATTAGTTATATCATCCAGACAGATCTGGCAGGTATTGCTTTCCCCATCATATCATCTGCTTGATTAGCATTTCAATCGCCCTGTTTTCCTGCGTACTGCCTGACTGTCACATTAGACGTCTCTGGGATTCCCTCCCTGAACATTTCTGCCTGTCCAGCTCTCTGTTCTGTTGAAGATTGTTCCTTAAAGCCAACCTATTTGAGAAAATCTGGTCACCTGTCCTAATAGCTGCTTCTCAAGTTCAGCGTCAATTATATTTGTCTGATAACGCTCCTGTGCATCTCTTTGGGATGTGTATTTATGTTAAAGGAGCTATATAAATGCAAGTTGTTGCTAGTTTTCACCAGATAACTGAAACAAAATGACAGATTGTAAGCATGCCCTGCATCTGTCATTTTAAACACCAGGATAACATTTTTGTAATGTCAACATGGCAACATGTTAACAACCTGGGATTGAGCATTGGAGGCATAATTTTAAAGTTTGCAGATGACAAGAAACTCAAATGTATCAAACAATGAAGAGGCTGATAATAGACTTCAGGAGATCATGGAATGATAAAAATGAGCAGACACATGGCAGATGAAATTTAATGCAGAGGAATTTACTGTGGATTTGGAGGAACAAAAAAGAGAGACGACATAAATAAAATCTATAAAAGGTGGTTGAAAGAGCAGAGAAACCCTCAATAAAATATTTTCTAAAAAAAAAAGAGCAGGGAGACCTGGAGGTCTGCATACACGTCTTTGAAATTGACATGAAATTAAATTAAATTAAATGAAAATCGCTTATTGTCACAAGTAGGCTTCAAATTAAGTTACTGTGAAAAGCCCCTAGTCTCCACATTCCGGCGCCTGTTCGGGGAGGCTGGTACGGGAATTGAACCATGCTGGTGGCCTGCCTTGGTCTGCTTTAAAAGCCAGCTATTTTGCCCTGTGACAAAAACAGGACATTATGCTAAGCATTAGCAAAACACTAATTCAATCTCAGCTGGAGTATTGTGACCAGTTCTGAGCATTGCACTTGAGGAAGATTATCAATTCATGAGAGGGTGCAGAGTAGATTTACTAGAATGGGTAGAGGATTGGTTAACTAACAGAAAGCAGAGAGTGGGGATAAATGGGTGTTTCTCTGGTTGGCAACCTGTAACTAGTGGGGTCCCTCAAGGATCAGTGTTGGGCCCGCAGTTGTTCACAATTTACATAGACGATTTGGAGTTGGGGACCAAGTGCAATGTGTCAAAGTTTGCAGACCACACTAAGATGAGTGGTAAAGCAAAAAGTGCAGAGGATACCAGAAGTCTGCAGAAGGATTTGGATAGGTTAGGTGAATGGCCTAGGGTCTGGCAGATGGAATTCAATGTTGCCAAGTGTGAGGCTATCCATTTTGGGAGGAATAACAGCAGAATGGATTATTATTTAAATGGTAAGATGTTAAAACATGCTGTGCAGAGGGACCTGGGTGTGCTGGTGCACGAGTTGCAAAATGTTGGTGTGCAGGTGCAACAGGTGATTAAGAAGGCTAATTGAGTTTTGTCTTTCGTTGCTAGAGGGATGGAGTTCAAGACCAGGGAGGTTATGCTGCAATTGTATAGGGTGTTGGTGAGGTCGCATCTGGAGTATTGTGTTCAGTTTTGGTCTCCTTACCTGAGAAAGGACATATTGGCACAGGAGGGAATGCAGAGGAGATTCACTAGGTTGATCCCAGAGTTGAGGGGATTAGATTATGACGAGAGGTTGAGTAGACTGGGACTGTACTCATTGGAGTTTAGAAGGATGCGGGGGGATCTTATTGAAACATATAAAATTATGAAGGGAATAGATAGGATAGATGCGGGCAGGTTGTTTCCACTGGTTGGGGAAAGCAGAACTAGGGGGCATAGCCTCAAAATAAGGGGAAGTAGATTTAGGACGGAGTGTAGGAGGAACTTCTTCACCCAAAGGGTTGTGAATCTCTGGAATTCCTTGCCCAGTGAAGCAGTTGAGGCTCCTTCTTTCAACGTTTTTAAGAAAAAGATAGATACCTTTCTAAAGAATAAAGGGATTCGGGGATATGGTGTACGGGCCGGAGAGTGGAGCTGAGTCCACAAAGATCAGCCATGATCTCATTAAATGGTGGAGCAGGCTCGAGGGGCCAGATGGCCTACTCCTGTTCCTAGTTCTTATGTTCTTATGTCATGGATGAAAAACTACAATTACGCAGTGAAACTAATTAATCTTGGATTCTTCTTGGAGCAGAGAAGGTTAGGGAGAAATTAGGTAGCAGTGTTCAGAATTGTGAAGGATTTGGAAAGAGTAAATAATCACCTTAAATTGGTTTGAAGTGGTAGAGGAAATAAGTTAAAGGCGATTGGGAAAAGACCCTTTGGGGACACAGTGGTTAGCATTGCTGTCTCACAGCGCCAAGGATCCGGGCTCAATTCCAGCCTTGGGTGACTGTGTAGAGTTTGCACGTTCTCCCTGTGTTTGCATGTATTCCTCCGGGTGCTCCATTTTCCTCCCACAGTCCATAAATGTGCAGATTAGGTGGATTGGACGTGCTAAATTTCCCCTTAGTGTCCAAAGATGTGTAGGTTAGGTGGGGTTATGGCATTAGGGCAGGAGTGTGGGTTGAGCTAGGGTGCTCTTTCAGAAGGTCAGTGCAGACCCGATGGGCTGAATGGCTTCCATCTGCACTGTAGGGATTCTAAATGAGCTTCTGCCTCAGAAGGCAAGGGGCACTAGCTACTTCATCACAAGACCTCCACAGGATAGTCATTAATACATCCATAAATTCTATGGTTCTAAGTTATGGTGACCTGGAACACGCTGCCTGAAAGGACAATGGAAACAAATTCAATAGTAACTTTACAAAGGAAATCAGATAGATATTTGATGTAGAAAACATGTCAGGACTATGTGGAAAAGCAGGGGAATGGGGCTAAATGAATAGCTCTTCAAAGAGCCAGCATGGGCATAATGGGCTGAATGGTCTCCTTGTATATCATATCATTCTATGATACTATGATCTTGAATAATGGTCTCTCACAAATAAAGTAGTTGTACCCTCTCCATTGTGCTACACTCTGCTCTGGTGAACATATCACAATTGAGTGGATGATGGATTCTCTGAGGATTGGGCTAATTTGCAGCAGAGACCTGTTCCTGCTGAAACTCTTTGAGTCATGGTCACTGACTCTCTTGTCCCATGATACTTCATGATTATTTCACATGTTTCAACTTTCTGCAAGTGGAGTTTGATTTGTTGAAGGTGTTGCAGGAATTCTAACTCACTGTCGCAATATAATCTGTCTTTATGGCAGTAGAATTGTAGTGGCTGTAATTGATCAATTGTTTGATTCCTGATGGTGATTCATTTAAACAAAGGAGTGACAAGAAGGGCTTCTGTGGTAACATGGCCCCTTTAAGGGGCGAGTTCTCGCAGTCCAGGTGATTGGCTCGGGGCTTATCATGTGAACCCCAGCCAATGGAGAAAAAGAGCAGGAATCTGGGAGCGGAGTGTTAGGCAGCGTGAATCCTGGAGCCAGAGAGTGAAGTCCTGTTTAGTGACTCTGTGCCTGTGTATAGTTTGCCTTTACTTGTTACCAATAAACCATTGTTCCTTTATACTGGCAGCCTCCCGAGTATTGCTCGAACCACTACATTGGCAACAAGTGTAAAACCGGATCGATCGTAAGTTTGCAGGAGTTCAGAATTTGAGGGGGAAGGGAGCACCCTCCAAAATGAACAGAGAACACAAAAATCATCGATGGAATCATGAAACAGTGACCTGAGAGCAGGGTCCCTGGCAGAGTGGACCCTCTAGCACGAGAGACGAGACCTGTTTAGTTGCTCTGTGTATACTTGTGGCCAATAAACCCTTGTTCTGTTATATGTTACATTGGCAGTCTCCTGTGTATTGCCTCAAGCCACCAGTTTCTCTTCAGTTATCTGCCTGAATGTTATGTAAAACTTGAAGTCAAATAACTCCCTAGTGATTAATGTCAAGGCTCCTATCTAAATAATAATCACATGGAGATGGCTGCATTGATGCTCATGAAACTGGAACCCAGAAAGCAGTCAATGGGCAAGAAATTAGGAATATTTGCACTCCTGTTTGGTGCTCTCAGAGCTGCTGACTGGCCTCCTTGGCATGCATGCACATTTTGGAGATGAACCACACCAGACACCATCTTAGTGAGCCTGCAGTGAAGATTTGTTGCAAGTATATTGTATAGAGAAAGGAGATCATGACGTCACTTGATGGCACCAGAGATGCCATTTTGTAGCTTAATGCACCACCTGATGTCTTCTCTCAACCTTGTACAGCTGAACATGTCGTATGAAAGCCATCCCCACTGGTGCTATTCAAAAGAATCATCATCTACAAGCAGGTTTGTCGTTGGCTGATTTCTACAAGTGTTTGGTGAATTCTATAATGGTTTATTGTTGCAAAGGTTTACATGAAATGATCTGACTGGTACAGAAGGAGATTTTGCTGACTTCAACGCTTCTGCACAAACTGGTCGGTCCCAGACATGGGTGTACCAGTAGGCATCCATCTTGTAATACAGCATTACTTGGAGAATGAACAGGGGTTATGCAGAGCAGGTCAAACTGCTGGAAGAGGGAGGTGGAGAGAGGAACGTGCTCTCAGCAGGAGGTTGTATCCACGGAGGATGTTCACTGAGCAGTTCTGCCTCAACCTCAGCAAGGAACATTGTACAAGACATACCTCCTTTAGTAAGATCAACACACTGAAATCTGTCACTTGTTTCATGCTAAACTGCAACCACAGAGTGGGACAAGGTAGTGCCAGTGGTAGTGGCAGTGACTATAGCAATGATCTGTTATAGGCTTGCTTCAACCAGGTTGGGACTGGTGATTTTTATTCTCCACTATTGTGTAAAAGTGGTCACTGAAGCTCAATGACAGAGAACGACATTTTATTCTCTCTTTCCAGGAAGAAGCAGGCAGGGTAAGCATGTTACTATACTTGGAATACAGGTTTCTCCATGGTTCAGGGGCTATTGACAATCCACACACTGCTTTGCGAGGATACCAGGCTCTATGTCCAGCTGCTGTGTAACCATAGGCAATGAATTATTCTGGCAATAGTCATGATGCCTTCGTTCTACGATAGCTGTATTTGAGCGAGTCAAAGGATGGCTACTGAGTAACAAGGGCTAACTATTGACACATGGTTAATGACTCCAGTAGTAACAGACACGTGTGGGGTGTGTAAACAATGAAAGTCATTCTGCCTGACACAGTGATGGTGCAGACCATTGACATACTGAAATGCCTGTCCTGCCTCAACTGCTGTGGAGGGGGCTTGCAGTCTGCGGCATGCTTGAATACCTTGATATTATGAGGGCACAGTCTACAGTTATCCAGTGAGCAGCTGAGCAGCAGGAGGAATGAGATGGCAACCAGGGCAGTCATTTTCTGGCATTGATGTCCATAAAGATCTCTGCATACAGCTCTTGCCTCTGTCAGTATCTGAGCTAATGGCTGTGATTGTGGAATGAACACTGGAATAATTGTAAGATGAAGTTGGTGTGATGCCTACCTAGTAATCTACTGGCATGGATCAATCGCCCATTGCTTTTCCTGTGTACATTATCAAGATGTAACATTATGTAGGTGGTGGACAGACTTTGGGGAGTCAGGAGGTAAGTTGATCTCTGCAGAATTCCCAGCTGCTGCAGACATGATATCACAAAATGTTAGTACGTAGGTACAGCAAGTGATTAGGAAGGCAAATGGTATATAAAAGTGTTTATTGCAAGGGAAATGGAATATAAAAGTGAGGAAGTTTGACTGCAGTTTGGTGAGACATATCTGGAATACTGTGTACAATTTTGGTCTCATTTGAAAGAAGATATAATTGCATTAAAAGCAGTTCAGAGAAAGTCCACTCAACTTATTCCTAGGATAAAGGGGTTATCTTATGTAGAAAAGGTGAACATGTTAGGCCTATACCCATTTTATTTCAGAAGAAAGAAGAGGTGATCTTATTGAAACATATAGGGCGGGATTCTCCCATCTGAAGGCAGAGTGTTGACGGCGTCAGAAAAACTGGAGAGTTTAACGACGGCGTCATCGGACCGCTATGTGTAGCGATCCTCTGCCCTACAGGAGGCTAGCATGGCACTGGAGCAACCCACGCCGCTCCAGCTGCCGGTACCGGTGTCAAATGGGCGCTGCGGGTCTGCGCATGCGTGCTATGACCGGCCTGAATGCGCGCATGCGCACTGCGAACGGCGTGAATGCGCGCTTGCGCACTGTGACCGGCGCAAATGTGCTCATGCGCGGTAGCCTCCTTCTCCACGCCGGCCCCGACGCAACATGGCGTAGGGCTACAGGGGCCGGCGTGGAGCAAAAGGGGCCCCCACCACGAGAGACTGGCCTGCCGACCGGGGGCCAGGCCACGGTGGAGGTCCCCCTGGGGTCAGACCCCCCCTCACTAGGCCGCCCCAGACAGGATGGATGCTGAGGTCCCGCTGGGTAAGACCAGATGTGAACGGCGCCGGCGGGACTCGGGCTTTTTTAAGCGGCCACTAGGCCCATCCCGGTGGAGAATTGAGGGGGGGGGGGCACCGCGCCATGCCAATGCCGCCCATTCTCCGGTCACCGGAGTCGGGGCGGAATCGCGCCCGGCCCGGTGATTCTCCGACCCGGCGTGGGCTGAGAGAATCCCGCCCATAAGATCCTAAGGTGGCTTGATAGGGTGGACACTGTCTTGTGGGGGAGACTAGAACTTGGTGGGGGACAAGAATAGAAGATCTGCCTTTGAAGATAATGCTTTTCTCTCTCAGGTCGTTATTTTGTGGCATTCTCTGCCCCGATGTCAGTAAACATAGAATCCACCAATCTCACTAAAGCTCTGTCTCTCACACGGGATTCCAATCTTCACTTCAAAGATCTAACCTGGGAATTCTCTGCAAAAGATGTTCCAATTTGGATGGCATCAACAATGGACCATCTCATAGGGCATCAACCTTGTATCATGGGATTCTGGATTCCCAAGTATCCATGCAAGCATCAATTCACAAGCTTAGCTTCTGATCTTCTGCCGCAACAGGTAGAACATTTCTGCTCCAAAGTGGTACTTTTGCCCCAAAAGCCAACAGCATGGAATTGCCACCCTTTGGGTGCCTTCTTCACTTTAAGTCTGCTTTGCAGGGCCCTTTTCCTGTTTGGTACCTATTTCTCTGGTCCTCTTTTGTTTTACTGAACTGGGACCTTTTCCTGTTCCTGACTCCTGCCTGGGATTCTTGCTTTCTATGGCGCCCATCTGCGCATATGCAAAAGCTTTGAGGCCTATCGGAAGTTCCCGACCTGTGCTGTCAATGAGGAAAGTATCATTTTCAGAATAATCTTGTGTGTGTGTGTGTGTGTGTGTGTGTTCTATACTCTATTTTGTAACTTTATTACTGGATTCAAAGCTCAAATCATTCTTTTTTTATTTGAATAGTGCTAATTAATACATGTTACATTGGGCTGCAGTTTAATCTTACTGGGCAAATAGCAGGTCTTCTCGGTGCAGATTTGATGGGCCGAATATCCTTCTTCTGCACTGTAGGGATTCTATGATTCTTATTAAAATTGGAACAGATTCCTCCCTTCGACCTGAGATAGAAAGGCCTGAAATTGCAAGAGGCTCTGTCTAATATTTTTGCCGGTTGGTGGAATAGTCGCAAATCTAATAAACCATGAACTTAAATATCCATCCATTTGATAGATACATTCACGGGATATTAGAAAACATTGAGTCCAGTAACAATGCTTTTGGTGTAACATCACACTGTCTTTACTAATCTGACAGCATCTGTTTCTAACGATCATTATAGATTGCAATTTGTATTATTTATTTTATTTTATTCTTCAAAGCCAATGTGCAGAGTGGATGGGGTTAATACCTTAATCCATCTCCTTGCTTGCTTCAAAAAACAATTCAAATTTAAATTGGATTTGTGGTAATATGTCTATGCACAGCTTTGTATATAGTTAGCGATGCGACCTCCAACCAGCTGGTGGTGGTAGAGATCTACCATGCGACTCGAGACACCCAGCAGTTGATAGTAAGTCGTCCAAGAGGACAGTAGCTCCAGGTGAAGTCACTGAATTCATTTATTTGTTACTGTCTGTATTATAGTTTGTTAGTTATCTATCCATGTGATTTTTAAAAATTATTAAAAAAAAAAAAAAATTTAGAGTACCCAATTATTTTTTTTCCAATTAAGGGACAATTTAGCGTGGCCAATCCATCTAACCTGCACACCCTTGGGTCATTTATTTTGTTACTGTCTCTATTTTAGTTTGTTAGTTATCTTTCCACGTGTTTGTTAATAAATCATTCCACCTGTTAAAGAACTTAGATGTTCTGTGTGCATCTGGACTACGGCCAAAACACAGAACATAACAGGATCCAATTCATGGTCCCCATTAAAGAGATGGACTAAATCCAAGTCGACACGAATGGGCATTAGACCTGATCTCGCACTGGATCCTACGCTTGATCTTAGCCAGACGTCCAGGAATTGATTGACTGTTAATTCATCAGCAAGAAATATAAAGATTGGATTTATTCTGAGGCTGTCTGACTGTTATTGCAACTCTCCACAGTATAGTGGAGGGTGGCTACAATTTCTTGATTTTACGTTACCTCTAACATAGAACATACAGTGCAGAAGGAGGCCATTCGGCCCATCGAGCCAGCACCTACCCACTAAAGCCCTCATTTCCACCCTATCCCCGTAACCCAATAATCCCTGGTAACGTTTTTTGGTCACTCGGCAATTTATCATGACCAGTCCACCTAACCTGCACGTCTTTGGACTATGGGAGGAAACCGGAGCACCCGGAGGAAACCCAAGCAGACACAGGGTGAATGTGCAGACTCCGCACAGACAGTGACGCAGCATGGAATCGAACCTGGGACCCTGGTGCTGTGAAGCCACAGTACTAATCACTTGTGATACCGTGCTGCCCATATTCACATCCCATCTGGATGGGAATAACTTTGGCTTCCTCACGAATAACTCAAAATATTCCAGTATTGAACTTACGGTAATAATTCTTAGCGTTAGTTTGAGAATTTAATTGTCTCATTTAATAGATATGGAAATAATGAGTTTAAATGCATAATTCAGTTATGAAGAGGAAGATATTAAGTGACAAGTTAAGTCATTATTATACTTTTTTTTAATAAACATTTTATTGAGGTATTTATGGTTTTATAAGTAACAGAAGAAACAGTGTAAATACAATTATAAACACAGTGCAAAAGCTGTCTTCCTCTCTCACAGGTCCCACCTTTACTAACCCCCTACTTTAAACTAAACTAAACCCCAACCCCCCCCCCCCCCCCCCCCCCCCCGCTTCTGCTGACGGTTAATTTCCCCCAAAGAAGTCAACGAACGGTTGCCACCTCCAGACGAACCCTAACAGTGACCTTCACAAGGCGAACTTGATTTTCTCCAAACAGAGAAAGCTAGCCATATCAGTTAGCCAGGTCTCCAACTTTGGGGGCTTTGAGTCCCTCCAAGCTAATAATATCTGTCTCCGGGCTACCAGAGAGGCAAAGGCCAGAACGTCTGCATCTTTCTCCTCCTGGAATCCCGGATCTTCCAACACCTTGAAAATCGCCACCTCTGGACCCGGTGCCATCCTTGTTTTTAACACTGTGGATATGACATCTGCAAACCCCTGCCAGAATCCCCTAAGCTTCGGTCATGTCCAGAACATGTGAACATGGTTCGCTGGTCCTCCCGCACACCTTGCCCACCTGTCTTCCACCCCAAAGAACCTGCTCATCTGGGCCATTGTCATGTGAGCCCGGTGAACGACCTTAAATTGTATCAGGCTGCGCCTGGCACATGTTGTGGATGCATTGACCCTACTCAACGCATCCGCCCAGAGACCATCCTCTAACTCTCCACCTAACTCCTCTTC
This sequence comes from Scyliorhinus torazame, assembly GCF_047496885.1. Taxonomy (NCBI): domain Eukaryota; kingdom Metazoa; phylum Chordata; class Chondrichthyes; order Carcharhiniformes; family Scyliorhinidae; genus Scyliorhinus; species Scyliorhinus torazame. The sequence goes on along the minus strand of NC_092724.1, from coordinate 117,713,977 downwards.
CCATTTGTGTCTCAGCTCCTTGGTCTGTGTTTCCTTTGATCCCATAAGCTCCTTATAAATGTCCGAAACACTCCCTCCTCCCACGCACACTCTGGAAACTACCCTATCCTGTATCCCTCTTGGTGGTAGGAGCGGGAAGGTTGAGACCTGCCTGCGTAGGAAGTCCCGCGCCTGCAGGTACCTAAAGTCATTCCCTCCCGTCAGTTCATATTTCACCTCCAGTTCCCTCAAGCTGGGAAAGCTCCCTTCTATGAACATATCGCCCATCCTCTCGATCCCTGCTCTCTGACATCTCCGGAATCCTCCATCTACCATCCCCGGGGCAAACCGGTGATTATTGCAAATTGGGGACCAGACCAATGCTCTCTCTGCTCCCACATGTCTCCTCCATTGCCCCCATACTCTCAGAGCCACGACCCCCCCCCACTTCCTAATCATTTACATAGAATTTACAGTGCAGAAGGAGGCCATTCGGCCCATCGAGTCTGCACCGACTCTTGGAAAGAGCACCCTACCCAAGGTCAACAGCTCCACCCTATCCCCATAACCCAGTAACCCAACCCAACCGCACCCAACACTAGGGGCAATTTTGGATACTAAGGGCAATATATCATGGCCAATCCACCTAACCTGCACGTCTTTGGACTGTGGGAGGAAACCGGAGTACCCAGAGGAAACCCACGCACACACAGGGAGGATGTGCTTACTCCGCACAGACAATGACCCAAGCCGGAATCGAACCTGGGACCCTGGAGCTGTGAAGCAATTGTGCTATCCACAATGCTACCGTGCTGCTATATTCACCACCCAGTAATAGTTACTAAGGTTCGGGACTGCCAGCCCATCCTCCCCCCGGCTGCGGTCCAACATCCCCTTTTTAACTCGCGGGGTCTTACCCGCCCATACAAAGCCCGAGATCACCTTGTTGACCCATCTAAAAAAGGACCGCGGAATAAAGATGGGGAGACACTGGAACACAAACAGGAATCTCAGGAGAACCGTCATTTTCACTGTACCCTCCCAGCCAGTGACAATGTCCCACCTCCGAAAATCCTCCTTCATTTGGTCTACTAGTCGGGCCAAATTAAGCTTGTGCAGTCGTTCCCATTCCCGCGTCACCTGGTCATTATTATAGTTTTATTAGCCCCAAAGAGGCCATACCATTTGTGTCCCCAAGACATTCAATGAATATGAACTTCCCGGTAATGGGGTGGGGCTTCCCCTTTAACGAGGGGAGCCCTTACAGTATAAAAACCCCAGCCTGGGTGCATGTCAGGGAGGGAGACCCTTCGGGGAGAGGAGGTACTGTATTATAATAAAAGAGCATAGTTTCACATCCTATCCTACTTGCTGTTCATGCATTTGCTCTTGGCATACCACATATACATTCACCAGCACTGTGGTGATGCTGGTGTATTACATGTTGATTCAGGGAGCCTGAGATGCTTTGGCAACGTGCAATGAATATGCATGTTATAGTCTGGGGCTATCAACAGTGATGGTAGAGGCTACAACATTCTCTCCATCATATGGTTGACCAGGATTTTCCCCTGCCATTTCTGTGCATTGGAGGGATTTACAGGTTGATTCTCAATTTGTCTGGTCACATTATAAACATCTTCCTTGGCCATCAAGCCCTGGAGCTGGCCTCAAACCTGATGCTTCTGGCTCAGAGACAGATACACTACTCACTGCACTACAAGACCTTCTACAAATATAATGCCACCTTGAAATACCAAACGGAATCCTTACCAATGTCCCTTAATTTTTTTTGTTCATTAGAATGCGTGGGCCCTTTGAATTCTTTTTTGGTTGCTGTGTACATGGTAATTTAGAAGGTCCTGCACAGGAACCCTGGGTTGGTCATTGAGCTTACATCTTTGAGAATTCACTTGTCAAAACTAAAGCTGTTCGGGTTAATTTTTGGTGTAGTCCATAATTCCTAACTTCTGTGTCTCCTGCTGACAATTCACAACATGGGGTCAAATTTCTTATTCAATGTTCTGATGAAACGGATTTCTCTATTAATGAAGAATTTTTAAAAAGCTTTTTCTTCTCCGTAATTAATTGCCCTGGTGATTACTAAGTGATGGCACTGATTCAGACTTCTTGATTCTAAAATAAACAGGCCTGAAGCTTTTTATTCTTGAACAAGGATTTTGTTACACACTGTATTTTATTCTCTGCAATGCCAGCGAGTAAAGTTTTCCTATCTTATGTTTTGGAATTGATTTCTGCTCATTGTGTCTCTGAATGAACTAACTTTCCGGAGCAGCGCATTCTGATCCTGATGAGACATTCCAAGGGAAACATCCGCCCTTAAATTAAGTTTCTTTGTTTCTTTGGTTTTGTTTGAAAGAATGTTGTTGGGTGTCTACAGCGACCTGCTTCAGATGCAAGTTACTTCGTGCAACTGACCATTGTAATCTCTCTGCTGAGCTTCAAAGGAAAATGATGGCAAAAAACAATTTTTAACCTCACCTCGCAGGTCTGAAACATTTTAGATGTCAATAACATAAAAGACATACCATGACGTGACTCACAGCTTTGGTTGTTCGGCTGCAGTCCTGGTGAGAATTCTGACTTGTGTCGATGAACCAAGGTTCTTACTGTCCATATACAATAAGACAAACAACATTCTTTCATTCAAAAGGTCTGTCAGCAAAATGCAATGTGCATGCATATAGCAATTTAAGCAAAACATTTCCCCACAATAGGTGTAAAGAAAATAAATGTGAAACCACGAAGGGAGAGGTTGGCAGCAAGGCCCAAAGTTTAGACAAAAACATAAAACACTTTGAAATGTTTTAAAGATAGAGAGAGGAAAAGAATGAAGGATTCAGGGAGGGTTCCCAGATGTTGAAGTGAGGATGTTGGGAGAATGCACCGAAGGAATGAGGGAAATGCACCAAGGATTTGTGAAGGGGTTAAAAGGCGAAAGAGGTTACATAGACAAGATGGGATCCAGCTATAGTGACACTTAAACATGAGCGAGAGAAAGCTTGGGGTCATTAATGTAACTATGGAATGTGCCTGTGAATGATGCCACATAGAAACAGCTTTTAAACATTTTTTTCATGGGACGTTGGCGTCACAGGCTGGGCCAGCATGTATTGCCCATCCCTAATTGCCCTTGAGGGGGCAGTAAAGAGTCAACCATGTAGCAGTGGATCTGGAGTCATATGTCAGCCAGAACGGCAGATTTCCTTTCCTAAAGGACATTAGTGAACCAGCTGGGTGTTTACAACAATCTCCAATGGTTTCATGATTATCATTTGAATTTTTATTGAATTCAAATTTCACCATCTGCAGTGGTGGGATTTGAAGCTGGGTCCCCAGATCATTACACTGGGTCTCTGGTTTACACGTCCAGTTAACAATACCACTCTGCCACTGCCTCCCCAACATCGATAATGATGAGGTGAAAAGGATATTTGGGGACTCAGCAAGGGATAAATCGGTGGTTTGGGAGTAAGTGGAGGGAGGAAGGGATAGCAATGGGATGGTGCAAACACAATTTAATAGAGTTGGAAATGGAGGTGGAAAATCATTAGAGGAGAATGACATGGCCTACCTCATTAAATGCTAGAGGTCACGAGAACGATAGGGGTTGTGTTATCACAAGCACAGAGGATGAATTTTGAAGTTTGTTTAGGATTGTTTCAGTACTGCAAGCAGGGCTGAATGCAGAATGCAAGGACTTGAATATAGTTATAGGAGAGATAGGCACAGAGTTGGACCTAGTTATCGGAGAAATAGGTGATGCGCAATCAATTACTCTCGAGACAAGGTGAGTCATAACTAATAGGCTTTAATCTGTTAGAACTGTTCCCCAGCAGCTCCGATACAGAAAGTGAAGGCTGCTGGGATGGCATTGGTTCTTATACTCCGCCTCTCAGGGCGGAGCTATGTACATCAGCCAATGGTAGACTCCTGGGTCTAGCCAATGGTCATCCACCTCTCAGGTACCGCAATACCTGGTATTACCACAATAGGCTTTAGAAAGAAATGAGAGGTTGGGAATGGTATGGCAGTTAGTGAGAACGTGATGGCCAAGGATAATTTTTGCTTGAGAATGGATGACGATATTGGCTCTGAAGTGGAGAAGGCCTGTACTTGAAGAGAAAGATTAATTCACAACATCCACTTACTATGGCATCAGGATCAGAGTTCAGTGATAAAGGGATTGAGGGAACAGGCATATTTCTTGGATACAAAAAGAGGAGAAAGATAAGAACAAAACTAAAGAGAAGGATGTTCAGGTCTGGAGTAGAACATAGTCTCAAAGAAGGCTGAAACTCTAGAACATGAGGTAGTCGAGGTAGCAGCAAAGGCAACTGCACGTATAGTGACAAATGTAATCAATCAGCTATTTACAATCAAGTGAATGGGAAGGCAGTGAGTGAGAACAAATGCTCACAGTAAAATGTAATTTCAACCTATTCTTGCCCTTCAGGATGATCCTCGGATAATTGACTGTTGTTGGTACTTGATATAGTCAAGCTAGATCTCATGGGAGATGGTTTAGCCAGTGGGCAACATGTAATCTTGAGTTTGCTCTCCTCAGACTGATTAATTCCCTCCAGAATAACAGAATTTAGAAAATAATTAGAGTACCCAATTATTTTTCTTCCAATTAAGGGGCAATTTAGCATGGCCAATCCATCTAATCTGCAGATTTTAGGGTTTTGGGGGTGAAACCCACCCAGACACTGGGAGAATGTGCAAACTCCACACAGACAGTGACCCGGGACGGGATCGAACCCAGGTCCTCAGCGTTGTAGCCAGCAGTGCTAATCAATGCGCCACCGTGCTGCCCCCGAATCATAGAATCTTTACAATGCAGAAGGAGGCCATTCAAGTCTTCAATAGCTCTCTGAAAACAAAATCCTATCAGGTCCCACTCCTCTGCCATATCCTCGTAACCTTGCACATTCTTTATCTTCAAATAGCAATCTAATTACCTTTTGAATACCTCAATTGAATCTGCCTGCACCACCCTCTCAGTAAGTTTGTTCCAGACTCCAACCACCCTCTGGGGTAAATTATTTTCCTCCCATCACGTTTACTCCTTCTGTTAATTATTTTGAATCTGTGCCCTCTGGTTCTTGATGCTCTCTTGAGTGGGAACAGTTTCTCACTATTTATCCTGTCCATGCCTCTCAAGACCTTGAATACCTCCATCAAATCTCCTCTCAGCCTTTGTTACTCTAAGGAAATCAGCCCAAATGGGATGTAGCACTTCATAAAATTATCTTAATTTTATTAGTTTGTGCATTTTCAAAATGTTGCTGTATTGTTTAGCTTCAGTGCATGAAACCTGTAATTCTACCCAACTAAGAAAATTTCAAAGTGTACCTGTTAATTTATTGTGTATTATTTCCTGCCTTATGGAAGGGTATGGTGGATATCCTAAGTGATCATTCCATGTTTAATATTCTGTGATTAAAGGTTAACTATTAAATCTGGGCATGCCATACATAGTACATAAACAACATGAAGTTGAGAAATGGTGCTGGGAGTTTCAGAGTCCAAACTGGAATAAGATTTCCTATTGAGGTTTTGAAAAGTTGATGGTCGAGAATCCTAATACATTTTCCTAAAACATTGACTGAGTACATGGAAAAGAAGTGAACACAGAGGGTACAACAGCCACAACTGAACGTATACTTTTCCTTTTGTAAATTTAATTGTAAGGAAAATTGGGTGAGTTTCATTATGAGCATGGCATTCCACTCAGTTTTCCTCACTGTGCCCTGCTCAGGAACATACGTATGAACATATGAATTTGGAATAGGAGTAGGCCACTTGGCTCCTCAAGTCTGCTCCGCCATTCAGTAAGATCATGGCTGATCCGATTGCACCTTCCACTCTACATTCCTGAATATCCCCCATTTGTTTATCAAGAATCTATCTACCTCTGTCTTAAAAATGCTCAGACTCTGCTTCCACAGCCCTGGTTCTAGATTTCCCCACAAAAAAAAACACCCTTTCCAAATCTATCCTGTCAAGACCCTTCAGGATTTTGCGTGTTTCAATCGAGACGCGTCTTACTCTTCTAAACTCCAGTGGATATCTGCCGCATGGCGCTGAGGACCCGATTTAGATCCCAACCCCGGGTCACTGTCCGTGTGGAGTTTGCACATTCTCCCCGTGTTTGCATGGGTCTCGCCCTCCCATCCCAAAAATGTGCAGAGTAGGCCATGCTAAAAAATTGCCCTTAATTGGGAAAAAAAAATTGAGTACTTTAAATTTAAAAATCCTTTTATCAAATCCTTTCCGCATTTTAAACATCATGGTTAGATATTCCCTCAACCTTCTAAAGGCAAGAGAATGCAAGGCAATTTAATGCAGTCTGTCCTCCCAATCTAATCCTTTAAACCAATTTATCATTCTGTTTAAATTGCACTGTACCCTTTCCAAGGCCAATATATCTTTCCTGTGGTTTGGTGGTCAAAGCTGAGCACCGTCACTCCAGATGATGTCAAATCAAGGCTCTGTAATTGAAGTATCACTTCCTCACTTGTGAGAGGTGTTGGTTAAAGGCCAACATTGCATTAGCAAGAATATTTGACTGCAAGAAAAGTCATTCTTCCCATTCCTGGAGTATCAGCTTCCTCTTCCCGTTTCCCTCTTTACTTCAGTCAAACATAAAAGCAAAACATTGCTTTTACAATCAGCACAAAGTTATCTACTCCCCATTGACCTTGAAGAAAACTTCCACAGAGATCTTACAATCTCTTTGTGGTGTGAATTTCACCATTTCCAATGTTAATTTAATTCTAGTACCAACTATAGGGGAGCTCTGGCATCTGACAACAAAGAGCAAGCTAAGCAGCCAATTGCATTGAAGAATGGAGAGTAAGATTCAAGGTGAGGAGGGTAAAGGGATTGTGCACCTTTCTACAATTACAAAAAATAGAAGAACTGACTTTAAACTCCAGTGACTCCAAATTTCACTTCCACTGGGAAACAACCCCAGCCCAGCTGAAAACACAGATGAAAATTAGGTTTCTAAGGGAACAGCTGCATTATTCTGCTCTATGTCTTGTCCTGAACCTGTTCCTGACTTAACATATTTCTGCTGATTGATCCCATGCAGTGTGAGACATAAGAACATATTAGCGGGATTTTCTGCTCAACCCGCCGCCCGCCATCTGTTTCGTGGTGGCAGATATGACCCGCCATTGGACGGTGATAGGATTCATTCCCATTGAATGCAACCCTCGCTGCTGGGAACCTGTGGCGGGAGTGCATCGGCGGCAGGGCTGGACAATCTCACTGGCATGAACTCTGGCTTGTTCTCTCGGCTAGACGGTTAGCTTAGCAACTGCAAGCAGATGTGGTATGGCAGTATGGTGGAAAGTGATAAATGGATGGCGTATCAGAAGAGACAACTCATCCCCAGTGCATTCACTTCCTGATAACCTTGTGTCCATGGGTATATTTTTTGCATTTACTCTGAAGTTATTTATCAGCCTGCGTGAGACATGGTGACAAAAAGGCGTTTTCTTGTACTATCGATAACCCTAGGCATCTAAAGGTCATATGATGGAATCAAAATAAAAACTGTGATCAAAAATGACCCCCTGCAAATAATTCCTTAAATCAGCCGAAGTGGTATTTAGAAACAAAAATAATCAGAAGTTTAAAAAATATCTGAATGAAAGTATTAATTCTCTCCAGGTCACATAGATTAGTAAAGGTATGGCTCATTTTGATAAATGCTGAGGTTAGATTGGTGCGGAGGTGTTGTAGCTATGATTCCATCTTAATTTTGTTTGGAATAGAACAAAGAACAATACAGCACAGGAACAGGCCCTTCGGCCCTCCAAGCCTGCGCCGATCACGTGTCCTATCTAGACCAACCGCCTGTATCCTTCTATACCCCGTCTGTTCACATGCCTTACAATGGCATATTACAATTAGAAATATCAGCAAATTCAAAGCTTTTTATAATGATGAATTATGGGAGAAGCACCAAAGGAAAGTCCATTTTAAGGCTGAAAGCTGCCCTTAGTAAAACGAAGGCAAACATTACATTAAGATTGGTTGCTTATGAAATCAGTTCAGTCAGTCAGGAGAAGGTTGGAGGACTAAAGAGTACCTAAGCTCCACTCTGTGCCAAATATTCAAGTACATTCTTGCTGCACAGTCCTCATGCACTGGGCGCACAGAATTTGAGGATTTATCTGTTTGATAATAATTATACTATAAATTAATGATGAAGCCCCAGAATTCAAGGCAAACTCCTGAAAATTGATAAGAAACTTGCTGAAGGGCAAAATACAATGGACGCGATCCAATGGCCACGCTGCGCCGGAAAAGCAGCTTGCCATGGCGCAGTGTGGCCAATAAAGGCCGGGAGACCCTGCTCCCAGGATCTACCCGGCTTGCAAAGCTTCAGGTCTTGTGAGACGTTGCAATGTAAATCCTGCCCACAATGGGCAGAATTACATTTTGGCAAATCTGCAGATTAGAACGAGACAACAAGCCTCACTTTAATGTGCAGATCCCAGAGGTACCTGAGGCTTTGGGATTCATCCCCTTGGGCGAGTGCCGTTCAGCACTGGCCCCCACAAATGGAGACCAGACAGAACAACACTTGTGGGGTTTTCCAGAGGATCAGATACCCCCAGCTGCATGCCCTTTTGGCAGGGTGGTGCCACTGCAGTGCCCCCTGGGTACCTTGGCAGTGCCAGCCCTGCACCCTGGCAGTGCTGCCTGGGTGCTAGCCTGGCACTGGCAAGGTGCCCAGATGGCATTGCCAGGCGGCATTGGTGCTGCCAGGTTGGCACTGCCAGGTTGGCACTCCTAGGGTGCCAAGCTGGCATTGTCGTTGCATGCAAGTACAATTGGGCCAGGGGTGCTCTGCGTGGTGTTTGGAGAGGTGCGGGGGTGGGAGTGGATTTGAGCGGGCGGACCGATAGTGAGGTCCGCGATTGGGCTTCCCCAATCCCTGCAGCGCAATTCAGCCCACCGCAGTATTTTCTGGGACACCCTCTTCACCCCCTGGGTGTGTCCCGAAGCTCCCCACCAGAGACCCCTAAATAAAGAAACACCCCCAAAAGACCCCCTAAATAAGGAGGACCCCCTAAATAGAGAACACCCAAATAAGGAAGATCCCCTAAATTAGGACCCCCTAAATAGAGACCCCCACATAGACCCCCTAAACAAAAGAACCCCCACAGACTAGCGAGAAGAGAAACCCCTGTCAGAAATTCTCCCCAGAAGAGAGACCCCTGACTGGAAGCTAGAGAGCAGACCAGACAGAGGGTGGAAAAAAAATCACTGCTTGACCACTCACCTGGGCAATGCACCTGCTGGCTCAGGCAGAGGAAGCAGGCCTGTCAATTCCTGGAAAGAGAAAACCAGTCAGCTGGGTTTAAACCCCCTCCAATCTTTGATCTGCAAGCCATTCATTCATTTCTCTTTGATATTGATTTTACTAGGCTGTAGGACAGCTTCTACACACACCCAGCTGTGAGCATGGTTCCATACAGATGAGTAACTTTGAAATGGTCAGCTATGAAACTAATCGCAATGTTTATAAACATCAAGTTTTCATTGATAGTTCCTGGGCCCTTTAAACAGAGTTTTAAGTGCTTTCCATTCACCTCTCTTCACAGTTGAGTGACTTTGAAGTAGTCAGCTGTGTTAAATCTGTTTGAAGTGGTCCCATAGTTGTCAATCAAAGCTAGATGTTTCAAACATTGCCCTTAGTTTTGCAGCTGCAAATTCAAAGTTACTCAACCATTAAGGAAGATGAATATCAATTCATTACCCTTCCCTAACATCTGCTGCCTCAGACAAAAGTGTTTAAAGCAACGGCTGTCACAAGTGTCAAAGTCTTTATCAAAAGCCAATTATATTTCAAAGGGCTTCAAATCCCCTGACAGCATTTGAAATGCAAATCCTCCAATATGGTTCACACAGGAATACTAGTCAGTAGATTGACAGTTTTATTGGTCCAGACACAGCTGCTTAGGATATTTGTTCATTTATCTTCATGCTCCAATGCATCTCAATTACCCTACTTTGATGCTAACCACAATGTTTATAAACACTCTTGCTATGATTGACATCACTACATCAAAAGGAGCTAAGTGCTTTCACTTCCTCTTTTTCTCAACAGAAATCACTTAGCTCCTTTTGATAAAATAAATATACAAATCTCCTAAGCAGCAATTAATCTGGCAGCTTTTTTGGTGAGACTGCTGTTCACCCATACTTAGTAATTCTTTTGGAGCTTTGGGGAATCTCTTTCTCTCCCCCCGCCCCAAGTGAGCGTACCCTGTTTTTTTTAAAATATATTTTTATTCAAATTTTTTTCGGTCAAACAAGAACAGTACAGGATTTTCCCCTTTTTACAACTTTAAAACAATATAAATAATAATGACCGTTTTTAAAAAACAAATAAATAATATATTAACTAAACGGCAACTGCCAACAACAAAATAATAACTCTCCAAAACAATAAAGTCCCACACACCAGTATAAGTAACTAATATACAAACAACTATAGGAAACCCCTGAGGGCCCGCGTGGGCCCTCCCCCTCCCCCCCCCCATCCCCCCCTCCCCCCCGGGTTGCTGCTGCTACCTTCCCCATTTCCCTTATCGTTCTGCGAGGTAGTCAAGGAACGGTTGCCACCGCCTGGTGAACCCTTGAGCCGAACCTCTTAGTGCGAACTTTATCCGTTCTAACTTTATAAACCCTGCCATGTCGTTTATCCAGGCCTCCACGCCCAGGGGCTTAGCTTCCTTCCACATAAGCAATATCCTTCGCCGGGCTACTAGGGACGCAAAGGCCAAAACATCAGCCTCTCTCGCCTCCTGCACTCCCGGCTCTTCTGCAACCCCGAATATAGCCAACCCCCAGCCTGGCTCGACCCGGACCCCCACCACCTTCGAAAGCACATTTGCCACCCCCACCCAGAACCCCTGTAGTGCCGGGCATGACCAAAACATGTGGGTGTGGTTCGCTGGGCTTCCCGCGCATCTCCCGCACCTGTCTTCCACTCCAAAAAATCTACTTAACATTTCTCCAGTCATATGCGCCCTATGTAGAACCTTGAATTGTATCAGGCTGAGCCTGGCGCATGAGGACGAAGAGTTTACCCTACTTAGGGCATCTGCCCACAGCCCCTCCTCTATCTCTTCCCCCAGCTCCTCTTCCCATTTTCCCTTCAGCTCATCCACCATGATCTCCCCCTCGTCTCTCATTTCCCTGTATACATCTGACACCCTACCATCCCCCACCCATGCCCCCGAAATCACCCTGTCCTGAATCTCTTGCGCCGGGAGCTGCGGAAATTCCCTCACCTGTTGCCTCGCAAAAGCCCTCAGTTGCATATACCGAAATGCATTCCCCGGTGGCAACCCATATTTTTCCGTCAGTGCTCCCAGACTCGCAAACGTCCCGTCTAGGAACAAATCCCTCAATTGCACAATCCCTGCTCTCTGCCAGACTTTAAATCCCCCATCTATCTTCCCCGGGACAAACCTATGGTTGTTCCTTATCGGGGACCTCCCCGAGGCACCCGTCACTCCCTTATGCCGTCTCCACTGCCCCCAAATGTTCAGTGTTGCCACCACCACTGGACTTATGGTGTACCTTTTCGGGGAGAACGGTAAAGGCGCCGTCGCTAATGCTTGCAGGCAGGTTCCCCTACAGGACGCCATCTCTAGTCTTTTCCATGCCGCTCCCTCCCCTTCCCCCATCCACTTGCACACCATTGATATATTGGCGGCCCAATAATAGTCACTTAAGCTCGGCAGTGCCAGTCCCCCCCTATCCCTGCTACGCTGCAGAAACCCCCTCTTCTCTCTTGGGGTCTTCCCAGCCCACACAAAGCTCATAACGCTCTTATCCACTTTTTTGAAAAAAGCCTTGGTAATCATCACAGGGAAGCACTGGAACACAAAAAGAAATCGCGGAAGGACCACCATTTTGACCGCCTGCACCCTGCCCGCCAGTGACAGGGGCACCATGTCTCATCTCCTAAAATCCTCTTCCATCTGCTCCACCAATCTTCCTAAATTAAGCTTATGCAAGGTTCCCCAGTTCCTGGCTATCTGGATCCCTAGGTACCGAAAATCCCTTGTTACTCTCCTCAGCGGCAAATCATCTATTCCCCTGCTCTGTTCCCCAGGGTGCATCACAAACAGCTCACTCTTCCCCATATTCAGTTTATATCCCGAAAATTCCCCAAACTCCCTGAGTGTCTGCATTATCTCGGGCATTCCCTCCACTGGGTCTGCGATATACAACAACAAATCATCCGCGTATAATGACACCCGGTGCTCTTCTCCTCCCCTAAGTACTCCCCTCCACTTCCTAGAGCCCCTCAGCGCTATGGCCAGTGGCTCAATTGCCAACGCAAACAGTATCGGGGACAGGGGACACCCCTGTCCTGTCCCTCTATATAAACGGAAGTAGTCAGATCTCTGCCTGTTTGTGATCACACTTGCCACCGGGACCCTATATGAAAGCTGAACCCACCCAATAAACCCCTCTCCAAATCCAAATCTCCTCAACACTTCCCACAGGTAATCCCACTCCACTCTATCAAATGCTTTCTCAGCGTCCATCGCCACCACTATCTCCGCCTCTCCCTCCGGCGGGGACATCATCATCACACCTAGCAGCCTCCATATATTAGCGTTCAACTGTCTCCCCTTCACAAACCCAGTTTGATCCTCGTGAACCACCTCTGGGACATAATCCTTGATCCTCGTCGCCATCACCTTGGCCAAGAGCTTGGCATCTACATTCAGAAGGGAGATAGGCCTATAAGACCCGCACTGCAGCGGGTCTTTGTCTCTCTTCAGGAGCAACGATATCGTCGCCTCCGACATCGTCGGGGGCAACGTCCCCCCTTCCCTGGCCTCGTTAAAGGTTCTCGTCAGAAGCGGGGCTATTAGGTCCATGTATTTCCTATAAAATTCCACCGGGAACCTATCTGGTTCCGGGGCCTTCCCTGCCTGCATGCTCCCAATCCCTTTTACCACCTCCTCCACCTCAATCTGTGGTCCCAATCCTGTCCTCTCCTGCTCCTCCACCTTCGGGAATTCCAGCTGATCCAGGAAGTGCATCATTCCCTCCTTCCCTTCCGGGGGTTGAGCCTTATACAGCCTCTCATACAATGCCTTAAACACCCCGTTCACCCTCTCTGCTCCCCGTTCCATCTCACCCTCCTCGTCCCTCACCCCACCTATCTCCCTTGCCGCCCCTCTCTTCCTCAATTGTTGGGCCAGTAACCGGCTCGCCTTCTCTCCGTACTCATACTGTACTCCCTGTGCCTTCCTCCATTGTGCCTCTGCGCTGCCCGTGGTCAGCAAGTCAAATTCCGTATGCAACCTTCGTCTTTCCCTGTACAGTCCCTCATCCGCAGCCTCTGCATACTGCCTATCCACCCTCAAAATTTCTCTCAACAATCGCTCCCTCTCTTTACTCTCTTGTTTCCCCTTATGGGCCTTTATGGAAATCAGTTCCCCTCTGACCACTGCCTTCAGTGCCTCCCAGACCACTCCCATCTGAACCTCCCCATTATCGTTAATCTCCAGGTATTTTTCGATACATCCCCTCACCCTTACACACACCCCCTCATCCGCCAACAGTCCCTTATCTAATCTCCAGAGTGGGTGCCGTTCCTTTTCCTCCCCTACTACCAGATCTACCCAATGTGGGGCATGGTCCGAGATGGCTATGGCCGAATACTCCATCCCTGTCACCTTCGGGATCAGTGCCCTTCCCAGGACAAAGAAGTCTATCTGAGAATACACCTTGTGGACATGAGAAAAGAAGGAAAACTCCCTACTCCTGGGCCTAGTGAATCTCCAGGGGTCTACCCCTCCCATCTGCTCCATGAAGTCCTTAAGCACCTTGGCTGCTGCCGGCCTCCTCCCGGTCCTAGACCTGGACCGGTCCAGCCCTGGATCCTGCACCGTGTTGAAATCTCCCCCCATTACCAACTTTCCCGCCTCCAGGTCCGGGATACGCCCCAGCATACGCTTCATGAAGTTTGCATCATCCCAGTTCGGGGCATATACGTTCACCAGAACCACCGCTTCCCCTTGTAATCTGCCATTCACCATCACGTATCTACCCCCACTGTCCGCTACTATGGTCCTCGCCTCAAACACTACCCGTTTCCTCACTAATATAGCCACCCCTCTATTTTTCGCATCCAAGCCCGAATGAAATACCTGTCCCACCCATCCTTTACGTAATCTGACCTGATCCGCCAGTTTCAGATGCGTCTCCTGTAGCATGACCACATCTGCCTTTAATTTCTTTAGGTGCGCGAGTACCCGTGCCCTCTTAATCGGCCCATTCAGCCCTCTCACATTCCACGTGATCAACCGGGTCGGGGGGCTCTTTAGCCCCCCCCCCCCCCATGTCGACTAGCCATCCCCTTTTTTAGACCAGCTCCTCACCCGGCTCCCACGCTCCCGTTTGTCCCCCCGACGGTGTCCTCCCGTCCCGACCACCCCGCCCCATAACAGCTCCCCCTTTCCCTTAGCAGCAGCAACCCAGTTAACCCCCCCTCCCCTCCGCTAGATCCCTTTCTAGCGTAATTGCTCCCCCCATGTTACTCCCAGAAGTCAGCAAACTCTGGCTGACCTCGGCTTCCCCCTTTTATCATTGGCCCCCCATTGTGTAAGGCCCTCTCCTTCCTGCGCTCCCTGTCCCGCCGCAATTACCATAGCGCGGGAACACAGCCCGCGTTTCCCACTCGGCCCCGCCCCTAATGGCGCAGCTCCCTCTCTCCTTCCCCCTCTCCTTCCCCACCGGCGCCCACAGTTCACCATACCCCCCCCCCCCCCCACGAGGGGAATAGAGAAAAATTTTCCCCCGTTTCCCCCTTCCCCGTCCCATACAATCCCCCCACTACTTTATTACAGAAACTCTTTCTCTCTCCAGTCTAGTCCAACTTCTCCTCTATAATAAATGTCCACGCCTCTTCTGCCGTCTCGAAGTAGTGATGTTTCCCTTGGTGTGTAACCCACAGTCTCGCTGGCTGCAGCATTCCAAATTTAACTTTCTTTCTATGTAGCACCGCCTTGGCCCGATTGAAACTCGCCCTCCTTCTCGCCACCTCCGCACTCCAATCCTGGTACACGCGGACCACCGCATTTTCCCACCTGCAGCTCCGTGTCTTTTTCGCCCATCTCAGGACCATCTCCCTGTCCTTATAGCGGTGAAACCTCACCACTATGGCTTGAGGTATTTCTCCTGCCTTTGGTCTTCGCGCAAGGACTCGATATGCTCCCTCCACTTCCAATGGGCCCGTCGGGGCCTCCGGTCCCATTAACGAGTGAAGCAATGTGCTCACATATGCCCCGACGTCTGCCCCCTCTGCACCTTCGGGAAGACCCAAAACTCTTAAGTTCTTCCTCCTCGAGTTATTCTCCAGGGCTTCCAGCCTCTCTGCACACCTTTTATGCAGTGCCTCGTGCGTCTCTGTCTTCACCACCAGGCCCTGTATTTCATCCTCATTCTCAGCAGCGTTTGCCTTCACATTACGAAGCTCCAACTCCTGGGTCTTCTGTGCCTCCTTTAGCCCTTCAATCGCCTGTAGCATCGGGGCCAACACCTCCTTCTTCAGCTCCTCCACACAGCGCCGCAGGAACTCTTGCTGTTCCGGGCCCCACACCGAACGCCCTCCTTCCGCCGCCATCTTGCTTCGTGCTTCCCTTCCTTGCCGCTGCTCCTGAGGATCCTCTGCAATCCAGCCACTACTCTCTTCTTTCTCCATATATATCCGGGGGGGGTTCCCTTCTATTTCACCGCACAATGGTTTTAGCCGTCAAAAATTGCCGTTGGGGCTCCTAATAAGAGCCCAAAAGTCCGTTCCAACGGGAGGTGCCGAAACGTGCGACTCAGCTGGTCATCGCCGCACCCGGAAGTGTGAGCCCTGTTATGGGGTGGCTGAGTTCCCCCACCTTTCGGGAACCTCCCTTTCAGTCCCCCCTGTTCTAGCCCCTCCTCCCATTCTAGCCCCTCCCTTTCATCCCCCACCCTTCATACCCTTCTTCACCCCCTTCAGGCCCTCTTCAGGACTTGGCAGTGCCATGTGGTACCTAGGCACTACGAATCTGACAGCCTGGCAGTGCCAGTGTGCCGGTGCTGTGCCTGGGTGCACAATGAGGTGGAAAAATTGCGCATGAGAGAATGTGAAATGGGCCTTGGAATAGAGGATTTTATGAGGAGACTTAATAGATGTGTATAAAATTTTAAGGGGTTTTGATGAGAACCAGGACATGTATATTGGACCAAATGGCTTCAAAGAACAAAGAAAGGTACAGCACAGGAACTGGCCCTTCGGCCCTCCAAGCCTGTGCCGACCATGCTGCCCATCTAAACTAAAATCTTCTACACTTCCTGGGTCCGTATCCCTCTATTCCCATCCTATTCATTTATTTGTCAAGCTGCCCCTTCCTTCTGTGCAGTGGGATTTTATGAAAATAAAATTGCCAGTTTAATTCGTAGGCCTTCAGTTGTGAAGGACAGATGATTACTTGTGTTTGTTAAAACAAACATTACGTCCCTAATTACTGAAAGGATGAAACACACTAGCAAACAGCAAATTTGAAGAATCCAGTTCAACGGTGGTGTAGAACCAAATAAAAATGTGTTTTCAATTAACTTCCCATGGCTGATCCTCTACTCTGCTCATAGTTTGAGGGAGATTTCCTACTTTGATACATGACAGATTTGATCATTATACATTCCCATTCTGTATTATTCCATGCGTTAATTCCAAAGAGGAATTTACTTTGGCTGAAATTGATATTGGAATTAGCATGTTGTTGTATGAGGAAAGATTGGACGGACTGGGCTTGTTTCCACTGGAGTTTCAAAGAGTGAGGGGTGATTTAATTGAAGTATATTAGATCCTGAATGATCTTAGCAAGGATGTTTCCTCTTGTGGGTGAGTCTAGAACTAAAGGGTACAGAGATGAGAATTGTTTTCTCAGAGTGCTGTGGAACTTTGGGACTCTCTGCCTCGGAAGTTAGTGGAGGGGGGGACATTAAATACTTTTTAGAGCAGTGGTCCATAGACTCGAAATACGAACAGATCAGCCAAGACATTGATTGGCACAGCAGGCTCGAGGGGCCAAATGGCCTACTTCTGCTCCTATTTCATATGTCCGTACGTTTGTTCGTATGAACAAAGAGAAAAATCTTGGGCTGGTTTTTCTGCCGTCGGGATGCTCCATTTTGCCAACATCCCGGGGATTTCCCGACAGCGTGGGGCTGCCCCACAATGGGAAACCCCATTAATCAGCCGGCGAAACAGAATCCTACTGGCGTGCCGCACCAGAATCCCGCCCCCCGTTCTTAATCTGCGAATGATAGTGGATGCTGGTTTGGTTCTCCTTTGTATCTTAGACACAACAAAAGGTTGCAAATACTTGGCCTGGTAAAGGAAATAAATCAGTCTCAAAACTCCAGTGTTTATTGGACGTTAGCCAAATTCCTCAGCTTTTTGTCTTCTCTCCTAATGTATTCCACAACATTGAATTGAATAGCTCCTGTGAGTCCACTCTCAGATCATAGTTTTTTTTTGTTGGGTTTAATTACAAGACGTTATTCTAATAGAGGCTTTGAGATGGCATAAAACCACAAGGGTGAAATTGAAGCAGTATAAATCAGATATCGGCAGCTGGCTAGGTTACAGCTATGTAATCATTTCCCACCATTTTAATTGAACGCCTCTTGGAGACCCTTCTGCTGTGATTTAGATAGGTTTCTTTCCCCCGCTGTGCATCATTGCTGAAGTTGAGACTCTTCTAATTGAAGTAAAAGCTTGAAATCAAAAGCTGGGAGTCGCTTCAAACTCTCGGTTTACGCTTTTCTTTACCCGCGAGAGAAATTAAATGAGGATTGTGCGCATTGCGATGTTTGCACCCCTCACCCCCCGGAAGGAGGATAATGCATGTGCAGAGCGATGGCAGGTCAGTCACTTGTCGTCTCAACTGACACTTTCTGAAGAACGGCATGTTACATCTTTCCAATACTTTTAACAATTCTTTTTAAGCATGAAAATATCCCCAAAAAATTGGTCCAGGTTTTGCAGTTGCTCCCATTGTAAGTTTATCTTTTAGAACCTGACTGCTATTTATAATTAAGCAATAAAGGGCAATTTCAAAGGTGAAGTTTGCACTTCTGGGCATTTGCTATGCCATCCTCACCTAGGAACATCAGGGGTGGTGGTAGTGGTGGTGGGGTGGGGGGGGGCTTCCAAATGCTTCTTATACAGATCCCTGGAGTTTGGAAGTTATGGCTTGTTATGTCATGTAAAACCAAATAATAAACTTATTTTGCCACAGTGATGATCAGTAGTGTCGCAGCAGGGTCTATTTTAAAAATTGGTAGTGAGGAGGCGCACGAGTATAAAATAGAATGATATTAAAAAAGACAAATGAGACAGTGTTTATGAGAGCATTGAATCCACTGTCTGGATATGCAAAAGGTAAATAATGGTGAGGTAAAGGTTATTTACACTGTAATAGATGTTGCCTGCAGTTTTGATTGCCTTTATTATTAATACATTGTGGAACTAATTAGTTAATTCCCCACACATTTAATTGTCTCGAATATTTCCTTGTTAGATTTTTCTAGAAGGTTTGGCTCAGTTGGCTGAACAGCTGGTTCGTGATTCCGAGCACGGCCAGCAGCGCTGCTTCAATTCCCGTGCTGGTTGCTGTTGTTCTTTGCCCCTCGCCTGATCCTCAGGTTAAATCACCGCCGGTCATCTCCCCTCAAAAGGGGAAAGCAGCCTATGGTCATCTGGGATTATGGCAACTTTACTTACTTATACTAGAAGGAAAAGCTGTCAACCAGTCAGTTTCAGAAGTCGAATGCTGTACAATCATAGGGAAGATAACACTCTTGCAAAAATGTCTTTTTTATATACATTTCTGAAGATTATTACATGATCTGTGTGTTTTCTGACATTCATTTCTAGGATGGATGACATGCAACTGTGTAAGGAAATAACCCGACTTAAGAAAGAGCTGCAGAAACTGGTATCAATACCAGGTGGGTATCGGGAGTCTGCCGAAATCTAGTCAAGTTTGGAAAGATAGATTAACCAACCAACCTTGTTTTGAGTGGAAACCAAGGACCATCACCCTTAGCAGTTAGCCTTCAGTGATTGAGATTTTCTCCCACTGCACAGATAGGTCATCTGTGGAAATCAACTGAAGTGATATTTAAAACCAAAATGGAAGACTAGTAACTTGTATTGCTTTAATGCTTACATGAGTTATAATTTACTCTTGTATTTTGTGCTGGAACAAGCGGAGACTGTGCTCCAGGCCTGGTTGCATTGATTTCATTTTCCTGATAACAACAGTTAGAAATGATGTCAATCGTACATCACGCAGCAAAATGAATAAAACTGGTTCAGCCTGTGGGTTCTCTAATTTAGGTCTGAATTTCCACTCACAGGTCAGGAACGCAGAGTTGGGACATTCCTGGATTTGTAAACCTGAATTTTTGTTTGGGGGGAGGGTAGGGGGAAGGGTGGCGTAGGGGGCGTGGGTCTGGTGTGGGTGTAGGGGGTGTGAAGGAGAGCGGGTAAAAAATGGAGGGAGGGATATGGGGGTGGGAGGGGGTAATGAGGAGGGGGTGTGGGGCGCACAGAGCAGGGAGGGTATGAAGGGTAGGGGTGGGGAGGGGGCAAGGGGGATTGTGTGGGAAGGGGGAGGGGGCAGTTGGAGTGAAGGGGTGCAGAGGGTAATGGGAATTAAGACTGCTGTTCCTGGAAGGAGTGTGGAAGCTGCCGGGTGCAGAGGCAGGCTGACTGGAAGGGCTGCCTCTATGTTTCAACTGTTTGAAAGTCTGAAAAGTACTGATAAAACAAAAAACAGACCTCAGCCCCCCCCCCCCCCCCCCATGCCATCTCCATGCCACCCCATGCCCCTGTACCCATAGCAAGCAATGTTTTTGTAACACTCTAGACATTTTTCAAAAATTTAAGGGCAGGACTTTCAAATTGCTTGACAGCTCTCTTTGACAGTTGATCTTGACAGGTCCTCATAACGGTCTGACAGGTCCTTCTGATAGCGTTGAACAGTTGATTTTGAGAGATCTATTGGTAGTTCCAATGAGCTGGAAGATAATAGGTTTATGCACTTTTTATGTACATTTATCCTTCCTTTTAACAATCCCAAAGGACACCTGGCCTCCACCAAAGTGCACCTAATTTCCCCCAAAGGTCCCCGGGAGCAGATCCAAAGATGTACCTTACCTCTCCAATGGCTATCTCCCTGGCTATCCAAATGACTCCAGATAGTTCAGACTAACTTTTACTTGCTCTAATTTACACATTCCCTGGTTTCACACTGCAGGGATGCAAAAAATTGGAATTGAGTGGAGGCAGCTGATCATTTAAATGGTCATCTGCCTCCCAAAATGTGTTTGTGCAAAGCCCAGCCAGTCCCCTGGAAATAAGAAGTGCTATGTTTGAGGGCAGGATTTAGGGTTTCGTCCACGTCTGCCATTTTCACCATGACAGAGAGGCTATCCTTAGTTAGGCCTTAGATAGAAATCATCTATAAATGTAGAATTGTGTGCTCAGGCTAAATAAAACAGCCAAGAAAAGTAATTAGAACTTTAAAATATAAGAAACAGGATCACGTATAGACCACTCAGCTCTTCGATCTAGCTGAACTTATACCTCAAATTCACCCTCCCATATTAACCCCATATCACCTCAGTATCCAAAAATGTAACAATGTTTTTCTTCAATGTACTCAACAACTTGAGCATCCACCTGTGCTGCATTGTAATCCATCTGCCCTGCATTATCCATCCACCTAGCATTGTAATCCATCAACCTTACATTGTAATCCATTTGCCCTGTATTGTTCTCCATACTGCACCTTGTAATCCATATACCCTACATGAGAGTCCAACTGTCCCGCATTGTAATCCATACCCTGCTTTGTAATCCATCTGTCTTGCGCTGTAATCCATATTCCCTGCATTGTAAATTAACTGCCCTGCATTGTAATTCATGTTCCCTACATTGTCATCTATCTGCCCTACATTGTAATCCATCCACCTGTATTGTAATTCATCTACCATGAACTGTAATCCATCCACCCTACATAGAATATGTCTGCTCTACATTGTAATCCATCTAGTGTACATTGTAATCCATATTCCCAACATTGTAATCCATCCACCCTGCATTGTAATCAATCCACCCTGTATTGTAATCCATCCACCCTGCATTGTAATCCATCCACCCTGCATTGTAATCCATCCACCCTACATTGCAATCCATCCACCTCAATGAAGAGTGCAAGGAGAGCATGCAAGGAGCAGCACCAGGCATACTGTAAAACGAAGTGTCAATCTGGTGAAGCTACAACACAGGACTACCTGCATTTCAAACAACAAATGCAGCAAGTGATAGACAGAGCTAAGCAATCCCACAACCAACAGTAAGGCTGTGACCTGATTGGCTGGTAAGGAATCTGTGTTAAATTTGAACTAAAAACTAATTAAAACTAATTACTTTATTAGGTAGAGGAATAACTAAACCAGACGGCAGAGTATTTAGCTTGAAACGAAAGAGAAAATGCTGGAAAATCTCAGCAAGTCTGGCAGCATCTTTAGGGAGAAAAAAGAGCTTATAAAAAATGTATCGGTAAAGGAGTTGTGGGAGGAATGTTCCACATACCCCATAAAAAGGCAAGTGTAGCTAGGACCGATGCGGGTACCCATTGCTACACCTTTGATTTGGAGAAAGTGGGATCAGTTAAAGGAGAAGTTGTTGAGAGATAGAACGAGTTCAGCCAGGCGGAGGAGAGTGGTGGTGGGTGGGAATTGTCCGGGCCTCTTTTCGAGAAAGAAGCGAAGAGCTCTCAGGCCATCCTGGTGTGGGATGGAGGTATAGAGGGATTGCACATCCATGATGAATAGGAGGCAGTTAGGGCCCGCGAACTGGAAGCTGACAATATGGCGCAGGGCATCAGAGGAATCCCGGATGTAGGTGGGGAGGGGGTGGACCAGAGGAGTGAGGATGGAGTCAAGATAAGAGGAAATAAGTTTGGTGGGGCAGGAGCATGCTGACACAATGGGCCTGCCGGGACAGTCCTTTTTGTGGATTTTGGGAAGTAGGTAAAAGCGGGCTATCCAGGGTTGGGAGACTATGAGATGGAAGCCGTAGGGGGAAGGCATCCGGAGGAAATGAGATCGCTAACGGTGTTGGAGATAATGGCTTGGTGTTCAGTGGTCTGGTCATGGTCCAGGGGGAGGTAAGAGGAAGTATCTGAGAGTTGGCGCTCAGCCTCTGCGAGGTAGAGGTCAGTGCGCCAGACGACAACAGCACCCCCTTTGTCGGCAGGTTTGATGACAAAGTTGGGGTTAGACCTGACGGAGTGAAGAGCAGAAAGTTTGGAAGGAGAGAGGTTGGAATGGGTGAGGGGGGCAGAATAATTAAGACAGCCAATGTCCCGTCGACAGTTCTCAATGAAAAGATCAAGGGCAGGTAATTGTCCCGGCGAGGGAGTCCAATTGGAGGCAGAATGTTGGAGGGACATGAAAGGATCAGTGGAACGGGGGGAGGATTCTTGCCCAAAAAAGTGGGCACGGAGACAAAGGCGGCGAAAGAAGAGTTCAACATCATGTCGAGCATTAGTATTTAGCTTTTAATTTTACAGTGACAATCTGGTGCCAGGGACCACATAGTTAATCGTAACTTAATCTAATAACGATTTGAGTGATTATTTTTACTTAATTAACTAGTGCTTAAATGTCACTCAGCGGGGTACAATGCTCTAACTGTGAGATGTGGCAGATCTGTGACGCTTCCAGCGTTCCGGCCGACTACGTCTGCAGGAAGTGTAACCAATGGCAGCTCCTCACAGACCGTGTCATTCGGTTGGAACAGCAGTTGGATGCACTTAGGAGCATGCAGGTGGTGGAAACGTCATAGATAGGAGTTATAGAGACGTGGTCACATCCAAGACACAGGCAGACAGATGGGTGACCGATAGAAAGGGCAGGCAGGCAGTGCAGGATTACCCTGTGGCTGTCCCCCTATCTAACAGGTATACCGTTTTGGATACTGTTGGGGGGGGTAGCCTATCAGGGTGCCTGAACAGCAGCAGCCTGAACAGTGGCACCACGACTGGCTCTGTTGCTCAGCAGGGAGGGCAAAGTGCAGGAGCGCGATAGTTATAGGGGACTCTATAGTAAGGGGCACAGATAGGTGCTTCTGTAGACAGGAAAGAGACTGCAGGATGGTATGTTGCCTCCCTGGTGCCCGGGTCAAGGATATCTCTAATCGAGCACAGGACATCCTGAAGGGGGAGGGTGAACAGCCAGAGGTCGTAGTACACATAGGTACTAACGATATAGGCAGGAAGAGTGATGAGGTCCTTCAGAAGGAGTTCAGGGAGTTAGGCAATAAGCTAAAAAGCAGGACCTCTAGTGTTGTAATCTCAGGATTACTCCCTGTGCCACGTGCCAGTGAGGCTAGAAATAGGAGGATAGTGCAGCTAAACACGTGGCTAAACTGGTGGTGCAGGAGGGAGGGTTTCAGATATCTGGACCATTGGGATCTCTTCCGGGGCAGGTGTGAACTGTACAAGAAGGACGGGTTGCATCTAAACTGGAGGGGCACCAATATCCTGGCTGGGAGATTTGCTAGAGTCACTGGGCAGGATTTAAACTAGTATGGCAGGGGGGTGGGAACCAGAGCGCTAGCGTAGAAGGTGTAAAAACTGAAGGGGAAATAGAGCACATAAATAAGAGAACCACATCACCCTGTCTGCTCAAACACAGTGGTTTGAAGTTTATTTGTTTCAATGCCAGAGGTATAAGGCAGATGAACTTAGAGCACTTATTGGTATTTGGAATTACGATGTTGTGGCTACCACGGAAACATGGTTAAAGGAAGGGCAGGATTGGCAGCTGAACGTTGGAGGATATAGATGCTTCAGGAGAGATAGAGGGGATGTAAAAGGGGCGGGGGAGTAGCATTACTGGTTATGGAGCATATTGTAGTCATTCTGCGGGAGGACACCTTGGAGAGCTCATACAATGAGGCAATCTGGGTAGAGCTTAGGAACAGGAAGGGGGCGATCACAATGTTGGGCGTTTATTACAGTCCCCAAGCTGCCTGCAAGCGATAGAGGAGCAGATAGGTAGAGAGATTTTGGATAGGTGCAAAAGTAACAGGATTGTTGTGGTAGAGGATTTTTATTTCCCTTATATTGACTGGGACTCACTTAGCGCTAGGGGTTTGGATGGGGCAGAGTTTGTAAGGTGTATCCAGGAACCCTTCTTGATGCAATATGTAGATAGTCCAACTAGGGAAGCGGTAGTACTGGATCTGGTATTGGGGAATGAGCCTGGACAGGTGGTTGAGGATTCAGTAGGGGAACATTTTGGGAGTAGTGACCACAATTCCATAAGGTTTGGGGTACTTTTGGATAGGGCTGAAGGTAACCCTCGCGTTAAGGTGCTAAACTGGGGAAAGGCAAATTACGCTAACATTAGACAGGAATTGAAGAATTTGAATTGGGTGCGGCTGTTGGATAATAAATCAACATTGGACATGTGGGAGTCTTTCAAGCGACAGTTGATTAGGATTCAGGAAAGTCACGTTCCTGAGAGAATGAAGGATAAGTATGGGAAGTTTAGGGAGCCTTGGATAACGAGTGATATTGTGAACCTCGTCAAAAGGAAAAAGGAGACTTGTACAGTCTAGAAGGGTGGGAACAGTTGAAACCCTTGAGGAGTATAAAGAAAGTAGGAAGGTATTGAAGCGGGAAATTAGGAGGGCTCGGAGGGGTCATGAAAAATTCTTGGCAAGTAGGATTAAGGTGAATCTCAAAGCTTTTTATTCAAATGTAAAAAGCAAGAGGGTGGCCAGAGAAAGGATTGGACCACTTAAGGACAGTGGGGGAATCTATGTGTTGAGCCAGAGGAAATGGGCGAGGTACGAAATGAATACTTTGCAACAGTGTTCACTAAAGAAAGGGACTTTGTGGAAATTGATTCTTGGGAAGGGTGTGTGGAGTCTGGATCATGTCAACATCGAAAAGGAGGAGGTATTGGGTCTTTGAAAAGATATTAAGGTAGATGAGTCTCCTGGGCCAGTTGGGATTTATCCCAGAATACTGAGGAAAGCAAGGGAGGAGATTGCTGGGGCCTTGACTGACATCTTTGTATCCTCATTGGCTACAGGTGAGATCCCAGAGGACTGGAGAATAGCTAATGTGGTACCGCTGTTTAAGAAAGGTAGCAGGGATAATCCTGAAAACTATAGGCCGGTGAGCCTCACATCGGTTGTAGGTAAATTATTGGAGAGAATTCTCAGGGACAGGATTTATACCCATTTGGAAACAAATGTACTCATAAGCGATAGACAACATGGTTTTGTGAAGGGGAGGTCGTGCCTCACTAATTTGATCGAGTTTCTTGAGGAGGTGACAAAGATGATTGATGAGGGAGGGCGGTGAATGTTGTTTACATGGACTTCAGTAAAGCCTTTGACAAGGTGCCTCATGGAAGACTGGTACGAAAGGTGAAGACACACGGGATCAGAGGTGAGGTGGTAAGATGGATACAGAACTGGCTCGGTCACAGAACGCAAAGGGTAGCAGTAGAAGGGTGTTTTTCTGAATGGAAGGTTATGACTAGTGGTGTTCCACAGGGATCAGTGCTTGGGCCTCTGTTGTTTGTGGTGTACATAAACGATTTGGAAGAAAATGTAGCCGGTCTGATTAGTAAGTTCGTGGATGACACCAAGGTTGGTGGAGTGGCAGATAGTGTTGAGGATTGTCAGAAGATGGTCTACATCTGAACCTGAGGGGCACAAATATCCTGGGGGGGAGATTTGTTAGTGCTCTTTGGGGGGGGTTTAAACTAATGCAGCAGGGGCATGGGAACCTGGATTGAGGTTTTAGGGTAAGGGAGAATGAGAGTAGAGAGGTCAGGAGCACAGATTTGACGTCGCAGGAGGGGGCCAGTGTTCAGGTAGGTGGTTTGAAGTGTGTCTACTTCAATGCCAGGAGTATACGAAACAAGGTAGGGGAACTGGCAGCATGGGTTGGTACCTGGGACTTCGATGTTGTGGCCATTTCGGAGACATGGATAGAGCAGGGACAGGAATGGATGTTGCAGGTTCCGGGGTTTAGGTGTTTTAGTAAGCTCAGAGAAGGAGGCAAAAGAGGGGGAGGTGTGGTGCTGCTAGTCAAGAGCAGTATTACGGTGGCTGAGAGGATGCTAGATGGGGACTCTTCTTCCGAGGTAGTATGGGCTGAAGTTAGAAACAGAAAAGGAGAGGTCACCCTGTTGGGAGTTTTTTATAGGCCTCCTAATAGTTCTAGGGATGTAGAGGAAAGGATGGCGAAGATGATTCTGGATAAGAGCGAAAGTAACAGGGTAGTTATTATGGGAGACTTTAACTTTCCAAATATTGACTGGAAAAGATATAGTTCGAGTACAATAGATGGGTCGTTTTTTGTACAGTGTGTGCAGGAGGGTTTCCTGAAACAATATGTTGACAGGCCAACAAGAGGTGAGGCCACGTTGGATTTGGTTTTGGGTAATGAACTAGGCCAGGTGTTGGATTTGGAGGTAGGAGAGCACTTTGGGGACAGTGACCACAATTCGGTGACGTTTACGTTAATGATGGAAAGGGATAAGTATACACCGCAGGGCAAGAGTTATAGCTGGGGGAAGGGCAATTATGATGCCATTAGACATGACTTGGGGGGGATAAGGTGGAGAAGTAGGCTGCAAGTGTTGGGCACACTGGACAAGTGGGGCTTGTTCAAGGATCAGCTACTGCGTGTTCTTGATAAGTATGTACCGGTCAGGCAGGGAGGAAGGCGTCGAGCGAGGGAACCGTGGTTTACCAAGGAAGTGGAATCTCTTGTTAAGAGGAAGAAGGAGGCCAATGTGAAGTTTCGGTTGGGGCGATGGAGAGTTACAAGGTAGCGAGGAAGGATCTAAAGAGAGAGCTAAGACGAGCAAGGAGGGGACATGAGAAGTATTTGGCAGGAAGGATCAAGGAAAACCCAAAAGCTTTCTATAGGTATGTCAGGAATAAGCGAATGACTAGGGAAAGAGTAGGACCAGTCAAGGACAGGGATGGGAAATTGTGTGTGGAGTCTGAAGAGATAGGCGAGATACTAAATGAATATTTTTCGTCAGTATTCACTCAGGAAAAAGATAATGTTGTGGAGGAGAATGCTGAGCCCCAGGCTAATAGAATAGATGGCATTGAGGTACGTAGGGAAGAGGTGTTGGCAATTCTGGACAGGCTGAAAATAGATAAGTCCCCGGGACCTGATGGGATTTATCCTAGGATTCTCTGGGAGGCCAGGGAAGAGATTGCTGGACCTTTGGCTTTGATTTTTATGTCATCGTTGGCTACAGGAATAGTGCCAGAGGACTGGAGGACAGCAAATGTGGTCCCTTTGTTCAAAAAGGGGAGCAGAGACAACCCCGGCAACTATAGACCGGTGAGCCTCACGTCTGTAGTGGGTAAAGTCTTGGAGGGGATTATAAGAGACAAGATTTATAATCATCTAGATAGGAATAATATGATCAGGGATAGTCAGCATGGCTTTGTGAAGGGTAGGTCATGCCTCACAAACCTTATTGAGTTCTTTGAGAAGGTGACTGAACAGGTAGATGAGGGTAGAGCAGTTGATGTGGTGTATATGGATTTCAGCAAAGCGTTTGATAAGGTTCCCCACGGTAGGCTATTGCAGAAAATACGGAGGCTGGGGATTGAGGGTGATTTAGAGATGTGGATCAGAAATTGGCTAGCTGAAAGAAGACAGAGGGTGGTGGTTGATGGGAAATGTTCAGAATGGAGTACAGTCACAAGTGGAGTACCACAAGGATCTGTTCTGGGGCCGTTGCTGTTTGTCATTTTTATCAATGACCTAGAGGAAGGCGCAGAAGGGTGGGTGAGTAAATTTGCAGACGATACTAAAGTCGGTGGTGTTGTCGATAGTGTGGAAGGATGTAGCAGGTTACAGAGGGATATAGATAAGCTGCAGAGCTGGGCTGAGAGGTGGCAAATGGAGTTTAATGTAGAGAAGTGTGAGGTGATTCACTTTGGAAGGAATAACAGGAATGCGGAATATTTGGCTAATGGTAAAGTTCTTGAAAGTGTGGATGAGCAGAGGGATCTAGGTGTCCATGTACATAGATCCCTGAAAGTTGCCACCCAGGTTGATAGGGTTGTGAAGAAGGCCTATGGAGTGTTGGCCTTTATTGGTAGAGGGATTGAGTTCCGGAGTCGGGAGGTCATGTTGCAGCTGTACAGAACTCTGGTACGGCCGCATTTGGAGTATTGCGTACAGTTCTGGTCACCGCATTACAGGAAGGATGTGGAGGCTTTGGAGCGGGTGCAGAGGAGATTTACCAGGATGTTGCCTGGTATGGAGGGAAAATCTTATGAGGAAAGGCTGATGGACTTGAGGTTGTTTTCGTTGGAGAGAAGAAGGTTAAGAGGAGACTTAATAGAGGCATACAAAATGATCAGGGGGTTGGATAGGGTTGACAGTGAGAGCCTTCTCCCGCGGATGGAAATGGCTGGCACGAGGGGACATAACTTTAAACTGAGGGGTAATAGATATAGGACAGAGGTCAGAGGTAGGTTCTTTACGCAAAGAGTAGTGAGGCCGTGGAATGCCCTACCTGCTACAGTAGTGAACTCGCCAACATTGAGGGCATTTAAAAGTTTATTGGATAAACATATGGATGATAATGGCATAGTGTAGGTTAGATGGCTTTTGTTTCGGTGCAACATCGTGGGCCGAAGGGCCTGTACTGCGCTGTATTGTTCTATGTTCTATGTTCTATGTTCTATGTTTAAGATACCGCAGGACATAGATAGGTTGGAGACTTGCGCAGAGAAATGGCAAATGGAGTTTAATCCATTTGTCAGGAATAAGCGAATGACTAGGGAAAGAGAAGGACCAGTCAAGGACAGGGATGGGAAATTGTGTGTGGAGTCTGAAGAGATAGGCGAGATACTAAATGAATATTTTTCGTCAGTATTCACTCAGGAAAAAGATAATGTTGTGGAGGAGAATGCTGAGCCCCAGGCTAATAGAATAGATGGCATTGAGGTACGTAGGGAAGAGGTGTTGGCAATTCTGGACAGGCTGAAAATAGATAAGTCCCCGGGACCTGATGGGATTTATCCTAGGATTCTCTGGGAGGCCAGGGAAGAGATTGCTGGACCTTTGGCTTTGATTTTTATGTCTTCATTGGCTACAGGAATAGTGCCAGAGGACTGGAGGACAGCAAATGTGGTCCCTTTGTTCCAAAAAGGGGAGCAGAGACAACCCCGGCAACTATAGACCGGTGAGCCTCACGTCTGTAGTGGGTAAAGTCTTGGAGGGGATTATAAGAGACAAGATTTATAATCATCTAGATAGGAATAATATGATCAGGGATAGTCAGCATGGCTTTGTGAAAGGTAGGTCATGCCTCACAAACCTTATTGAGTTCTTTGAGAAGGTGACTGAACAGGTAGACGAGGGTAGAGCAGTTGATGTGGTGTATATGGATTTCAGCAAAGCGTTTGATAAGGTTCCCCACGGTAGGCTATTGCAAAAAATACGGAGGCTGGGGATTGAGGGTGATTTAGAGATGTGGATCAGAAATTGGCTAGCTGAAAGAAGACAGAGGGTGGTGGTTGATGGGAAATGTTCAGAATGGAGTACAGTCACAAGTGGAGTACCACTAGGATCTGTTCTGGGGCCGTTGCTGTTTGTCATTTTTATCAATGACCTAGAGGAAGGCGCAGAAGGGTGGGTGAGTAAATTTGCAGACGATACTAAAGTCGGTGGTGTTGTCGATAGTGTGGAAGGATGTAGCAGGTTACAGAGGGATATAGATAAGCTGCAGAGCTGGGCTGAGAGGTGGCAAATGGAGTTTAATGTAGAGAAGTGTGAGGTGATTCACTTTGGAAGGAATAACAGGAATGCGGAATATTTGGCTAATGGTAAAGTTCTTGAAAGTGTGGATGAGCAGAGGGATCTAGGTGTCCATGTACATAGATCCCTGAAAGTTGCCACCCAGGTTGATAGGGTTGTGAAGAAGGCCTATGGAGTGTTGGCCTTTATTGGTAGAGGGATTGAGTTCCGGAGTCGGGAGGTCATGTTGCAGCTGTACAGAACTCTGGTACGGCCGCATTTGGAGTATTGCGTACAGTTCTGGTCACCGCATTACAGGAAGGATGTGGAGGCTTTGGAGCGGGTGCAGAGGAGATTTACCAGGATGTTGCCTGGTATGGAGGGAAAATCTTATGAGGAAAGGCTGATGGACTTGAGGTTGTTTTCGTTGGAGAGAAGAAGGTTAAGAGGAGACTTAATAGAGGCATACAAAATGATCAGGGGGTTGGATAGGGTTGACAGTGAGAGCCTTCTCCCGCGGATGGAAATGGCTGGCACGAGGGGACATAACTTTAAACTGAGGGGTAATAGATATAGGACAGAGGTCAGAGGTAGGTTCTTTACGCAAAGAGTAGTGAGGCCGTGGAATGCCCTACCTGCTACAGTAGTGAACTCGCCAACATTGAGGGCATTTAAAAGTTTATTGGATAAACATATGGATGATAATGGCATAGTGTAGGTTAGATGGCTTTTGTTTCGGTGCAACATCGTGGGCCGAAGGGCCTGTACTGCGCTGTATTGTTCTATGTTCTATGTTCTATGTTCTATGTTTAAGATACCGCAGGACATAGCTAGGTTGGAGACTTGCGCAGAGAAATGGCAAATGGAGTTTAATCCATTTGTCAGGAATAAGCGAATGACTAGGGAAAGAGAAGGACCAGTCAAGGACAGGGATGGGAAATTGTGTGTGGAGTCTGAAGAGATAGGCGAGATACTAAATGAATATTTTTCGTCAGTATTCACTCAGGAAAAAGATAATGTTGTGGAGGAGAATGCTGAGCCCCAGGCTAATAGAATAGATGGCATTGAGGTACGTAGGGAAGAGGTGTTGGCAATTCTGGACAGGCTGAAAATAGATAAGTCCCCGGGACCTGATGGGATTTATCCTAGGATTCTCTGGGAGGCCAGGGAAGAGATTGCTGGACCTTTGGCTTTGATTTTTATGTCTTCATTGGCTACAGGAATAGTGCCAGAGGACTGGAGGACAGCAAATGTGGTCCCTTTGTTCCAAAAAGGGGAGCAGAGACAACCCCGGCAACTATAGACCGGTGAGCCTCACGTCTGTAGTGGGTAAAGTCTTGGAGGGGATTATAAGAGACAAGATTTATAATCATCTAGATAGGAATAATATGATCAGGGATAGTCAGCATGGCTTTGTGAAAGGTAGGTCATGCCTCACAAACCTTATTGAGTTCTTTGAGAAGGTGACTGAACAGGTAGACGAGGGTAGAGCAGTTGATGTGGTTTATATGGATTTCAGCAAAGCGTTTGATAAGGTTCCCCACGGTAGGCTATTGCAAAAAATACGGAGGCTGGGGATTGAGGGTGATTTAGAGATGTGGATCAGAAATTGGCTAGCTGAAAGAAGACAGAGGGTGGTGGTTGATGGGAAATGTTCAGAATGGAGTACAGTCACAAGTGGAGTACCACAAGGATCTGTTCTGGGGCCGTTGCTGTTTGTCATTTTTATCAATGACCTAGAGGAAGGCGCAGAAGGGTGGGTGAGTAAATTTGCAGACGATACTAAAGTCGGTGGTGTTGTCGATAGTGTGGAAGGATGTAGCAGGTTACAGAGGGATATAGATAAGCTGCAGAGCTGGGCTGAGAGGTGGCAAATGGAGTTTAATGTAGAGAAGTGTGAGGTGATTCACTTTGGAAGGAATAACAGGAATGCGGAATATTTGGCTAATGGTAAAGTTCTTGAAAGTGTGGATGAGCAGAGGGATCTAGGTGTCCATGTACATAGATCCCTGAAAGTTGCCACCCAGGTTGATAGGGTTGTGAAGAAGGCCTATGGAGTGTTGGCCTTTATTGGTAGAGGGATTGAGTTCCGGAGTCGGGAGGTTATGTTGCAGCTATACAGAACTCTGGTACGGCCGCATTTGGAGTATTGCGTACAGTTCTGGTCACCGCATTATAGGAAGGACGTGGAGGCTTTGGAGCGGGTGCAGAGGAGATTTACCAGGATGTTGCCTGGTATGGAGGGAAAATCTTATGAGGAAAGGCTGATGGACTTGAGGTTGTTTTCGTTGGAGAGAAGAAGGTTAAGAGGAGACTTAATAGAGGCATACAAAATGATCAGGGGGTTGGATGGGGTGGACAGTGAGAGCCTTCTCCCGCGGATGGATATGGCTGGCACGAGGGGACATAACTTTAAACTGAGGGGTAATAGATATAGGACAGAGGTCAGAGGTAGGTTCTTTATGCAAAGAGTAGTGAGGCCGTGGAATGCCCTACCTGCTACAGTAGTGAACTCGCCAACATTGAGGGTATTTAAAAGTTTATTGGATAAACATATGGATGATAATGGCATAGTGTAGGTTAGATGGCTTTTGTTTCGGTGCAACATCATGGGCCGAAGGGCCTGTACTGCGCTGTATTGTTCTATGTTCTATGTTCTATAAATGTGAGGTAATGCATTTTGGTAGGTCTAACATCGAGGGGAAATGTACCATAAATGGTAAAACTCTTAGGAATATAGAAAGTCAGAGAGATCTGGGCGTGCAGGTCCATAGATCTTTGAAGGTGGCAACACAAGTGGACAAGGTAGTCAAGAAAGCATACGGAATGCTTGCCTTCATTGGACGGGGCATAGAGTATAAAACTGGCAAGTCATGCTACAGTTAGATAGAACCTCGGTGAGGCTGCACTTGGAATATTGCGCATATTTCTCATCGCCACACTACCAGAAGGATGTGGAGGTTTTGGAGAGGGTGCAGAGGAGGTTTACCAGGATGTTACCGGGTGTTGGCTATGTGGAGAGGCTGAATAGACTCGGACTGTTTTCATTAGAAAGGCGGAGGTTGATGGATGACCTGATAGAGGTCTACAAGATTATGAGGGGCATGTTTAGAGTGGATGGGCAGGCACTCTTTCCCAGTGTGGAGGGGTCAGTCACCAGGGGGCATAGGTTTCAGGTCCGTGGGGCAAAGTTTAGAGGAGATGTGCGAGGCAGGTCTTTTACACAGAAGGTGGTGAGTGCCTGGAATGCGTTGCCAGGGAAGGTTGTAGAAGCAGATACATTAACGGCATTTAAAAGGCATCTTGACAAACACATGGATAGGATGGGTATAGAGGGATACGGCACAAGGAACTGCTGAGGGTTTTGACAAAGGTTGGTATCATGACCGGTACAGGCTTGGAGGGCGGAAGGGCCTGTTCCTGTGCTGTATTGTTCTTTGTTTGTTCTTTGTTCAACGGATCAGATCTAAACTCTGCATTCCTGCCACTCGTGAATGGTGGTTAATAATTAAACAACTCACTGGAGGAGGAGGTCCCACAAATACTCACACCTTCAACAAAACTGAAGCATTCACAGTAATCTTAGCCAGAAGTGCTGAGTGGATGATCCGTCTTGGTCTTCTCCAGAGCTCCCTAGCATCACATATACCAGTCTTCAGCCAATTTGATTCACTCCACGTGATATCAAGAAACGGCTGAAGGCACTGGAGACTGCAAAGCTTATGGACCATGACAATATTCCGGCAATAGTGCTAAAGACTTGTGCTCCTCTAGCCATGTTGTTCCAGTACAGCTACAACACTGGCATCTACCCAGCAATGTGAAAATTGCCTAGGTATTTCCTCTGCACAAAAAGCAGCACAAATCCAACCTGGCCAATTACCGCCCTATCAATCTACTCTCAATCATCAGGAAAGTGACGGAAGGGGTCATCAACAGTGCTATCAAGTGGCACTTACTTAACAATAACACCCTCATTGATGCTCTGTTTGGGTTCCGCTAGGGTCACTCAGTTCCTGCCCTCATTACAGCCTTTGTTCAAACATGGCCAAAAAGCTGAACTCCAGAGGTGTGGTGAGAGTGACATTGAGGCAAAATTTGATCAAGTGGCATCAAGCAGCTCTAGCAAAACTGGAATCAGTGGAAATCGGGGGAAAGCTCTCCACTGGTTGGAGACATACTTAGCACAAAGGAAGGTGGTTGTTGGAGGTCAGTCATCTCAGTCCTGGGACATCACTGCAGGAGTTCCTCATAGTAGTGCCCTAGGCCCAACCATCTTCAACTACTTCATCAATGATCTTCCTTCCAACATAAGGTCAGATGTAGGGATGTTCACTGATGATTGCACAATGTTCAGTACTGTTCATGACCCCTAACACACTGAAGCAGTCAACGTGCAACCAAACCTGGAAAATATCCAGGCCTGGGCTGACAAGTGGCAAGTAACATTCGTGCCACACAAGTGCCAGGCAATGACCATTTCCAATAAGAGAGAATCAAACCATCACCCTTTGACATTCAATGGCGTTACCATCATTAAATTCCTCACTATCAACATTCTGGGGGTTACTATTGACCAGAAACTGAGCTGGACTAGCCATAAAAATACTGTGGCTACAAGAGCAGGTCAGAGGCTAGGAATCCTGCCACGTGTAACTCACCTCCTGACCCCCTCCTAAAGCCTGTCCACCGCGTACAAGGCACAAGTCAGGAGTGTGTTGGAAAATTCTCCACTTGCCTGGGTGAGTGCAGTTCCAACAACACCCAAGAAGCCAAACACCATTCAGGACAAAGCAACCTGCTTGATTGGCACGCCTTCCACAAATATTCATTCTCTCCACCATCAACACCACCACACAGTAGCAGCGGTGTGTACCATCTTTAAGATGCATTGCAGGCTCCTTAGGCAGCACCTTCAAACCCACGACCACTACCATCTAGAACAATAAGGGCAACAGACACATGGGAATATCACCGCCTGGAAATTCCCCTCCAAGTCACTCACCATCCTGACTTGGAAATATATCGCCGTTCCTTCACTGGCATTGGGTCAACATCCTGGAACTCCTTCCCTAACAGCACAGTAGGTGCACCTGTACCAAATGGGCGGCAGTGTTTTAAGAAGGCAGTTCACCACCACCTTCTCAAGGGCAATTAGGGATTAAAAAGTAAATTGTTGTGACCTTTTGAAATTTGGCATTCTTGTATTTGTCCTGATGAGTGCAAGATGAAGAGCTTCAGCAACATGTCTCTCTTTTCAGCAATACTCAGGTTCTGGGCTATCGAGTGAGTGTTTGTTATGTTGATGGAGGGATTAAAACTGGTCAGGACCTGCACCTCTTCATGATGGTTCTGTGGGATCTTTGACATCCACCTGTTTAACATCCCATCCTAAAGATCACCTTGGTTTAACATCCCATCCTAAAAACAGCACTTCTGACGATGCAGCCGCCCCTCAGTTCTGCACTGCGTGTCATCTTGGATTTTCTCAGCTTGAGACTCTGGAGTGGGATTTGAACCAAAAACCCTCGGATTCAAGATCAAGAATATACCACCTGAGCCACAGCTGGTTTCCCCTTCCTTAGCTAAAGCAGTGTTTATTGTAGCACTCCCACTGTCCCCGCAGCTCTGTTAATTCTCTGCAGACCAGGGATCAGAATTGAGCCATTACTAGTCTATGTGACTCAGCTACTTCTGGGAACCTCTGTGTCGCCGGTAGATAGGTTAAATAAAATCTTTCTCTGTAAATACTGACCTAACAGGCATTCACATTTGTAAATCTAGATAAGGACAAATCAAATGAAGATAAACAGAAGGAAGAAGAATTATTGCAACAGATCCACAAGCTGGTGGAGACGAGAGATTTTCTTGTGGATGATGTTGAATTTGAACGTTTGAGGTACAGAAACGTAACTTAAACAAGCCTTTTTCAAATGAATTTTGACACCGGATCAGGATTTGAAATTTGAATGATCAAATACGGGTTGATAAAGTGGCAATAAAAACGCTGCAAAAACTCAGCAGATCTGGCAGCATCTGAGGAGAGAGTAACCAAATTAACGTTTTGAATACATATGACTGGATTTCGGATTTTTATTTTAGATTTCTAGAATCTGCAGTTTTTTGCGTTGGTAAACTATGTAGTTGCTTTGAATAAATCGACTATGCAATGTTTGATAAGAAGTGATGACTGAATTTCATTGCTTTCACTATAGAGAAAAGGAGGAAGACAAAGAAATGGCTGATTTCCTGCAGGCAAAATTATCAAAGGCCAGCTCCAAAAAAACAAGTAGGTATTTGATTGTCGTGAGCCGCTGATTCTTTTCCTGCTTGTGTCACCTCTGAATGTTTCTCCCTGTCTCTCTCTCTCTCTCTCTCTCTCTCTCTCTCCCTCTCCCTCTCTCTCTCTCTCTCTCTCTCTCCCTCCCCCACCATCCAACCTTTGTTTTTGTTTTTTGGGAACAAGTTGGTTGCATCTAATAATGTACCTGCGTAAATTGATCGCTACCTCCAAGTACATCTTGACTCATCATAATGGCTCTACCCCAAGTTAAAGAGATGGACAGGGAAATTTGCTGCAGTTATACTGGTTTGTAAGGATGCAAATATATGTCCACTTTGGGACCGCACTGTAATTTCTGTTTCCTTAAATACAGTTTTGTATGCATCGTCCCAAAAGTTGAAGCTCTTCCCGAATGTAATGTTTTAAACAACACTGTGCCAAATGTGCATGAACGATGGCAAGATAGTCGGAGACTGAAATTTGTGTCGTTGAAGAAGGAAAATATGGCCTGAGTTCCTCACTTTCCTCCGGTTGTTGTGCTTGTTTACAGTTTTTTTAAATCTTCTGCCAGATGCTGTTGGTGTTCGCAGGGAATTTAGGTTTAAATTCATATCCCAAAAAGAATGCCCGAAGCATGATTTCAGCAAACTCCAGGTTTTGAGAAGGGGGCCTTTGAAGTGAGAGGGGTTTACTGAAGGAATTCCAGAGAGTGGGGCTGGAGTGGCTGAAAGTGCCTGTCAGAAATGGGGGGTGGGCGGAGGGATGATGGGACCAGAGATCTATCAATGGCCAGAGTTGGAAGCCATCTGGATATAGGGTTGAAGGAGGCTGATAAGAGATCGTGGAGTGAGTCCATGGAGATATCAAAGATGAAGATGAGGATTGTTCAATCAGTTCGTTGGATGGTATGCAGGGAGGCAACATGGGTCATTGGAGGCAGGAGTAAAAGTAAACAGGATTTTGGGTGGGATCCGATGTAGACGGCTAAGTTTTGGATAAGTTTGTGTTTCCAAAAAGAGAGGATGAAAGGTTTGCATTTATATCGTGCTTTCCATGATCACCAGGTGCCTCAAAGCGCTTTGCAGCCAATGAAATACTGAAGTGTGGTCATTATTGTAATGTAAATGTGGTTGGAAATTTGCGCACAGTAAGCTCCCACAAACTGCAATGTGAAATTGTGCCGATCATTTTTAACGATGATGAATGAGGGATAGATATTGGCCAGGACGCTGGGGTAGCTCCCTTTGAAATAGTACCATAGAACCTTTGACAGACACCCGAGCAGGCAGATTTGGTCCAATGAAGGATTAGAGGTCAGCAAGGAAGTCTCTGGGAAAGTTGACCAACAAAAACCTGAATAAGGAATTTAGTAGGGAAAAGGTGCTTTAGGAGCTAAGTGTTATACAGGTGAATGTATCAAGGTAACAAAGTATTGGGTGGGGTGTGGGGTTTAGCTGACCTGTGGGTTGAGCTGGATATGAAAGCTTTTCACTTTTGTTCAGAATGCTTGAGAAGCAGGAAATTGGAAAAAAGTGGCATAGGGGTTGAAAAGAATCGCTGGAATTTTCCAGCCGTTCACGCTAGTGGGAT
This sequence comes from Scyliorhinus torazame, assembly GCF_047496885.1. Classification (NCBI taxonomy): domain Eukaryota; kingdom Metazoa; phylum Chordata; class Chondrichthyes; order Carcharhiniformes; family Scyliorhinidae; genus Scyliorhinus; species Scyliorhinus torazame. The sequence continues at coordinate 117,676,183 of NC_092724.1, read as the reverse complement.
CTTCCAGCCCCAAAGATGGTGCACCCTGTGGCAAGGGATTCATTCAACGGGAACCCTTGTTGACAACGGCGGGACCAGAAGACCCCGCCACCGGCCAATGGCAGGCTGCATGGAAAATCCCGCCCAATGGCTTTGATTTTCCAATGTGCCATGCAAGGGGTATCTAAAGGTGATCATTGGCATTTAATTGGACAGTACGATGGCACAGTGGTTAGCACTGCTGCCTCACAGCACCAGGAACCCGGGTTCAATTCTGGCTTTGGGTGATGTCCGTGTGGAGTTTGCACTTTATCTCCGTGTCTGCGTGGGTTTCCTCCGGGTGCTCCGGTTTCCTCCCACAGTCCAAAGATTTGCAGATAAGGTGGATTAGCCATGATAAATTGCCCCTTAGTGTCCAAAGATGTGCAAATTAGATGGGTTACAGGGATAAGGTGGGTGAGTGGGCCTAGGTAGGGTGCTCTTTCAGAGGGCCGGTGCAGACATGATGGGCTGAATGGCCTCCTTTTGCACTGTAGGAATCCTTTAGAAATGTAACAAAGGCGAATAAATAGGAGCAGCAGGAGAGCATTTGGCCCCACAAACCTGTTCCATCTTTCAATAAGGTGTTGGGGGTGATGGAGGAGTGGACCAGGGTATCCTGGAGGGAACAGTCCCTGCAGAATGCTGACAGGTGGAGTGAGGGGAAGATGTGTTTGGTGGTGGTATCATGCTGGAGTTGGCAGAACTGGTGGACGATGATCCTTTGAACGCGGAAGCTGATGTGGTGAAAAGTGAGGACAAGGGGGAGCCTATCCTGGTTCTGGAAGGGAGGGGAAGGGGTGACTGCCTTAACCCACTTGCCTGCCTGCCCCCTAGAACCACAGACAGATTTTTGAAGTGAGTCAAACAACAAGATACAAGAGACAAACAATTTACACGGGGTAAAGTGGAAAGCAGTTTGAAACACAGAACTGAACCAGAACTGAAACAAAAACAGAAAATGCTGGAAAATCTCAGCAGGTCTGACAGCATCTGGGAAGAGAGAACAGAGCTAACATTTTGAGTCTGGATGACCCTTCATCAGAGCAAGAGAGAACTGGAAATAGAATTAGATTTATACAGTTTTTTTTGGAGAAATCCTTTGTCTGTGAACTCACCAGAATGAGACTGGCCTATCTCTACATTACAGAAACTAATATCTCTAAAGTAACTATTTTATATCACATTCGTCATTCCCTCCTTTTATCATTCCATGATAACCGAACTATCCAATCCATAGCTACGGTCCCTCATCTAAAAAGATCCATCGCTGCATTTCCAATTCCTGGCGTAGCCCCCCTTCATCTGCTGCACCCTCATGGATTTTGACAGCCAAGATTTTAGGGGCATTGATCTGTTCCAGTGTACCCCGCATTCTACCCATCACACATTTAAGGATGGCTGGGCCCACAAAGATGCAGCCAATAGCCACTGCTAAATACATGGCCATATTTATCAACCAGTCTTTCCAACCTCCAAATCCCCAGTTACCCCAAGAGCCAGGATCCTGCATTCCGTCCAGGTGATCCCGTATGTGATCCATAAATTTAGTGATGTTAGCAGTTAAGTCTTGAACTCCCATGATACACTTGCCCTGTACTATGGCGCATACCCCACCCTCACGGGCCAGAAGATAGTCAAGAGCATACCGGTTCTGCATTGCAAACAACCGCAGCTGAGACAATTCCTTGGTTATTGCCCCGAGGGCTTCCAAGGTTTCATTTCCCAAGATGGTAAGGCCACAAATAAAATAATTCCTATCGCTGACAGCCAAGGAACCCCCCACACCTCCCAGTGTCAAGACGCTCCGAATTCCCCACCGGGCTGAGGGGCCCCGGTTGGGTGCGAGAACCTGAGGTTTTTTCCAGTTCTCGCAGAATTCAGCTGAGACTGCCCGGCGTGCTAACTGATTATGCAGCATCCACGCCGAGGGGCAGGGGACTGTGGTAGGGACTAGAGTCCCAATAGCAATTTGGCGGGGAAATGGGGGTGACAAAACATTAGTTGCTGTACCATTAAAAAAAAAAAAGTAGTATCCTTGTTCCGTGTACAGGTGAGCATCACAATCAGTATATCGGTTGCGTAGGGATCCCCCAGTAGCCCAGTTTATCCAGCTTTGGAACGCCCATTCGGGCCGCCTAGCAATGCGGAAAGCCCTAGTCCCAACAGTGATATAAGAGACATTCGCCCAGCCACAAAGGAGCTGGATGCCGGCGTTCAATAGAACGCCAGTGGTGTTGTAACAAACGCATTGGCCAGACGCCAGGGTGATATGACACCTCCTGTCTGTACAGGTGGGGAACAGACATGTTATATTCGTTTCCACCTCTACCAGCAAACAGCCGTATCCTTCACTGCTGAAACAATTTTTGTATGACCGGGAATCCCTATTGGGAGTGAAGTGGCTAGGTATATACGACCTCCACCGTTGCAGCCTATCATACTGTGAGTGGGAATTATCCCGAGGAAGGGGAAGGCAAATAGCCGGTGGTGCTGAACCCGGATCGTAAGGAAGAGTGACTTGCTCGGGCGGTGACTCGGAATGCTGACAATGAACCACCATTTGGGGAGTGCCCCAAAGCGGTGAAACAGAAAATAACCTAGACACCGCTGCGGGGTTCGGGTAGCCGACAACCCGTCCGTGGCCATACAAGCGGTGGTAAATCTGGTAGAAGAGATTCATACTACCCGGGTTTTCCTCAGTGAGGCCTTTAACTAAATAAAGTGTATCTCCTGATAACCTACGTTCTAGCTGTACTCCCCTTCTCACACGCTCTGTCCTCTCTCTAGTCCCCCTCTCTCTCTCACAACATCTTCCTACCTTCTCCTGATGGTCTGATGTTACCTTTATCGCACCAATCTTAACACATCCAAACTCAAATTTACATGTACTCCAAAAACAAGGCAATGTCCATATAATGTTCCCTTCCCATCGCCGGGACCGGTGCAATTGCTTCATGACTCCTGCATTTTCCGTTATCCTGATGACCTTCCATGAGTCGATACCATGTCCTCGTATATGGGGGCAGCGAAGAACATCACCTCTGCATAAACGAAATGTCCTTGTAATTTGGTTGGGGTTACAAATGTAGATATTATTTCCCTTTTCCATGTCCGTCGCCAATAACACTCCAAGCGAGGTGAGGCCGAATATCACACAGACGGTGCGTAGCCACCCCATCATGCTCCACACCTGAAAATAGCACTGGAGAAGGGAGGCAGGTTAATCTGTCCAAGAAAATGAGGCCGGTTATCAGAACTCAACTGAGCTGGTATACTGTACCGGGGAATGATTTCCCGCATCTGGGGTGTCATTCTCCGACCCCCCGCCGGGTCGGAGAATGGCCGTTGGCCGCCGTGAATCCCACCCCCGTCCCCGCCGAAGTCTCCGGTACCGGAGATTGGGCGGGGGCGGGAATCCCGCTGGATTCTCCGGCCCGGATGGGCCGAAGTCCTGCCCAGAAATTGCCTGTCCCGCCGGCGTATATCAAACCTGGTATTTACCGGCGGGACCAGGCGGCGTGGGCGGGCTCCGGGGTCCTGGGGGGGGGGGGGGGGCACGGGGCGATCTGACCCCGGGGGGTGCCCCCACGATGGCCTGGCCCGCGATCGAGGCCCACCGATCCGCGGGCGGGCCTGTGCCGTGGGGGCACTCTTTCCCTTCCGCCTCCGCCACGGCCTCCACCGTGGCGGAGGCGGAAGAGACTCTCCCCACTGCGCATGAGCAGGAAACTGACAGCGGCCGCTGACGCTCCCGCGCATGCGCCGCATTTCCGCGCCAACTGGCGGGGCAACAAACACCATTTCTGCCAGCTGGTGGGGCGGAAATCCCTCCGGCGTCAGCCTAGCCCCTCAATGTTGGGGCTAGGCTGCCAAAGATGTGGAGCATTCCGCACCTTTGGGCCGGCACGATGCCCGTCTGATTGGCGCCGTCTTTGGCGCCAGTCGGCGGACATCACGCCGTTGGGGGAGAATTTCACCCCAGAACTTTAACCACAGTAGCAGCTTTATTATCGGTAGTCGGATACGCCTCAACCCATCTGCTGAACCCATCCACAATGACCAAAATATATTTATAACATTGACACCTTTCCAACTCAATGTAATCCATTTGTAGCGTCTCAAAGTGACCACTGGGCAACGGGGTTTGCCCCATCCCACAAGGGATACCTTTGCCGGTGTTATATTGCTGACAAATCAAACACCGATTACTGATACTCTGGGCCAACCCCTGCATTTTAGGGTGCCCCCAAGTGTCCAGCAACAAATCACTAGTCCCTCGAGCCCCACAATGAGTTGAAAAGTGTACACATTCAGTGACCCATAAAGCCAGTACATCAGACATACAAGTCTGATGTGCAGACGTGGTCCATAAAGAGGAAACAGAATCATATGTACAACCTAACTGTTTCCACATTTGTTTATCACTCTCAGGAGCGTCCTCCTGTAACCTTATGACGTCTTGGATGGTTGGCATTGACTTGTCAGAAGCAGACATATTTATAGTAGATCGTTTAGTCTGACTTAACATTTTAGGCACCATCTCTTGCTGAATTTGCGCGGCTGTCCGCGCTGCACAATCTGCTTGTCCATTACCAACGTCAACTGGGGTCTTACCATTTGTGTGGGCAGCACATTTAATGATGATAAATCTGCGCGGGCATAAGGAGGGCCTGCAGTAAGTCATTAACTAAACCCCGGTGGGATATTTGACCACACATAATCATGTCAGGCTGTTCTGACGAAATATCACTCAAATCGTCCCTTATTGTGGTAGTTTCCTGAATCAAGGCTAAACAGTCGTGGCCAGGTGCATCTTCATGGACAGGGGGACCACTAAGAAAACAGGCTGGATTGATAGTGGTACAGTGTTTAAATGTCAGACGTGGATTGTTCAAAAGGTATATCTCATACCTATTCTGACGAGCTGCGGTAAGATGCTGAGTCTGCAGTTGCCTCAGTAGTGCGATGACCGAGTGGGAGCTATCCACCGTAATATCCTGTTGGAGAGTGAGAGCATGTAACGGCTATGCGATGGCATTGATTGAACGTAAATCCTGTACTAATCAGTACTGGTCAGCAAGTATGGGGGTGTTACATTCTGATTGGCAAGGGACCAAAATACCCTGTTGCAACAGCTCTCAGATTAATTTGTCCATAGACGGGGCTGCAGTCGAGTGTTAATCGTTTCAGGGACCTCAAAATATTTTATGGCAGTGCCGTCTGGCGTGACTTGAAGTGCGTACTCTGTTGGATCTGAATGATCCACTGCCCTCCTTACCATAGGTCCCAGATCCCTGGCATGGTACTGGTCGTGGACCTGACGTGTAATATGAGGGCTTACCGAAGCGGACTGTGGCCATAAATGTGGTGGTATTGTAACAAAATCGGCTGTACCTTCTTTTCCCGTGACTGTGGCTGTAACTTTGACTGGCCATTCGGTCCAAATTAATGGCCGGTATTTGTCCTCCAACTCCCTGTTTTGTCCGGTTATGTCATAGGCCAGGGTAACGTGATGCAGTGAATGTTCAATGTCTAACGTCCACCACTGGGGGGTGATAAAAATATAGCACTGTCGTCTCATCCTCCATGATTTAACCGTTACCCCCTCGTCTCCGCACTCTAGCTGTAGCTGGAAGATACACAGTAAATCTCGGGCCAGCAAGTTACAGTCCAATCCAGTAGTCACTACAAACTGATGATCTGCAGACTTATTCTCGTAAGTGACTGTCACAGGTTCAGAAATAGGATACTCACACACCTGTCCTTGGAACCCCGACAAATGCTGGGTGTGGTCAGATAGTGGTAGGCGAAGTTCTGATTGCACTGAAGACATGGCTGCTCCAGTGTTGATTACAAATGGGTGATGTTCATCTCCTATCTGCAGAGAGATAATAGGTTCCCTGTCCGATTGGAGAGTCCTTATGACTAAATTAGCTAGTCAATCCTGTGTTGGGAAAGGGTTTGCCTAGGAGAAGTCAGTGTATCTCGTCTGTCCTCCCCTTGGTGGGTACCCCCTTCTTCCGTTGCCTGTCTTTTAAAGGGGCATTCCTGTTGCCAGTGATCTGCACGGCCGCAATTAAAACATGCATTGCTCCCTCTATATCTGCCCTGTCCTCTTCTCCCAGTAGACCAATGGCCCCTCAGAGGGGGCGGCGGTTGTAAAGCTGTTGGTGCATTCGGTGGGCCATAAAAAGGAGCTGAGGGTCCCTTTGGGTGGGTTTGATATCCTCCCCCTCGCTGATCCACCCACCAAAAGTCACAATATTGGGGCTCCAGCTGGTAAGCTACCATTTCTGCCACTTGTTGGGGTCGCAGATCATCCTTTTTCATTACATACTCAGTCTTAACCTTTGTAACTGAGCCTCCTTCCTGGCCTACACCCTCCTTCCAATAAAATCTGACTGCCCTTGCCATCTGGGAAGGGTCGTTCTCTGTCCAATTCATGTTATTACATTTCACAGCAGTAGCCACGGAAGGTGGTAGGCAATGCATTAACATAGCACAATATTGAGGGGGATTCTGACCATTTTGATATGGCAAGTCGCCTGACTGCCCACGGTAGATTTCATTAAAACGTTCCAGAAATTCCTCTGGCTCTTCAATCTTCTTAGGTTTTAGGTCTAAGATAGCAGAAATATTTATGGGCTTTTGAAATGTGCTGTTCAACGCATTCAGGATTTGTGTCCGTCTATTGTCGTCTAACGCATGGGCTTGCTGAAGTGCGGCGTGGCTAGCATAATTCAAGTGATTAAGATAATTGCGGTACTCTGCTGGGGTTAAAACCTGCTGGACTAGGACCCAGAGGTCCCTAGAATTAGCATGATAAATTGAGATGGTAGTTCTCATGGAATCCACGAAAGCAGCAGGAGATTTTTTTCGATCTGGGATTGTAGCCATAATAGCCATCATCTCACTGGGTGTCCATGGGAAGTAAACGTCTATTGTGGGCTGCGCCCCGGCAGTCACCGCGTCAGGGTTTGGTATCTTCCTAATCGGCAACTGTCTCCGAGTCTCACCAGGGGGCACTCTAGCTATTTCCTCTGGTTCTTCCAAGACTTCAACGTCCCTCCCTGTCACTAGAGGGAGTTCTTTCTCTTCAAAATCATCTGTGGCATCTCCCTTTGTTCTCGAAATTTGCGGTTTCCCCTTGGTCTGAAGGGATTTAGGTGGTATGCTTAATTGTTTCTGGATAGGATCAAGCCCTTCTCTCGCTGTCCGAGATCGGGTCCTAGAGCTACCTGGGCTTGTGGAACAGAGCTCCTCCTCCCCCACTGATCGTGAAGATGGCAAATCGGGACCCACGCTATCAACCAAAAGGGCTGGAGTGACTGGCATGATTGGGATCTGGGGAGCAGTGACTGGATAAAAATTATTATACTCTGGTGGTTCTGGAATTAGTGCAGACAATGCTACAGGTGCAGTCAAAATCCTTTGCTGACATTTTCAAATTATCGAATTGGTCATTTTCTGTCAATTCAAGGCCAGCCATTGAACTACGTAGCCCATCTTTTGTTTGACCCGAGCCTTTCCTGTCTTTACTTGCGCTTTTTTTTTTTGAATGCACATTCCTTTTTCAAGACCTGTAATGTTTTTTTTTGTTACCCTGTTCACTAATTGGAATTCCCATTTTAAGGGCATTGTCCTGCCAACTTGATAACATGATCCTATCTCTTTCCTCTTGACAATATTGTCTCCATAATCTAATTAACTCTTTAGCTTTCATACTTTGGCTCTTTCTTTTTTTTAAAATTATATATATTTTTAAAATTTGCTTATTTATAACCAATGGCAATTTTTGCTCCTTGGCAAAATGATTGAAAAGGTTCTAACAGTGTTCTTTTAAAACTTAAAATGTTTGAAAATTCAAATTGAATTACTGCAACTTGCAAACTTAGCTCTGATCTCAACTCAGAACTAAATTTACGATTTGCTTAACACAAACTTGTATAACATTTACAACTTAATTAATTCTTTATCTTAACAATTTTTCTTTTAACAAGTTTTTCTTACATTCTCAAAAATGTTGGCTGCTATCAATGAGGGAGCAGTTAGCTGCGGTGATGTATACCGGAGCAAAGTCAACTGTCATCTCCAGATTTACACTTTTTTAAATGGTATCAGTGAGTTTCTTTAAGTTTCTATTAATTCACAAATAAAATGAGATAAACATTATTTCAAGTAAGTAAAACTTAAGATTCTGGCAATTTCAATCAATTGCTTTCGAAAATAATAACTTTTATCAAAGAGGCGGAGAAACCCACTGGTTTCCTTTAATTAATTCAAAACGTAACTTTGCTGGAGTTCACTGACTCAAAGGAAAGGTATCCGATTACACTACAGGCTGCTGCTGTTATCTCAAGGCCTGAGTGAGAAGCACTGTCTGTCGTCTTTAACTTTGGCTGCTGCTGTTAACCCTTTGAGAGACTTCTGCTTCAACCAACATGCAGCATCCAGCTCTATGGATGTTCTTTGTCTTGAAATTTATCCAAGCAATTCCCCACAATCTCAACTAGTCCTCAGAACTGCGTTTTTCGCCACTACAGTCCAAGGGTACAATTTTAGCTTAATCAACTATAGATTTAAAACACTCACACATGGAATTGAATCATCTTCAGATTTAAAAACACTTATTGAACTGAACCTTCATCTACTGAAGTCCCATCAGCCTTAAAAACACTTACTTAACTGAACCTTCATCTACTGAAGTCCCATCAGCCTTAAAAACACTTATACATGGAATTGAACCATCGTTTTAGATGTCCCATCAACCCAAAACTTAACCCAAGCCGAATCAGAACTCACACATGGAGTTGAACCATCTTCAGATTTAAAAACACTTATTTAACTGAACCCTCATCTGCTGAAGTCACATCAGTCGTCAACAACACAATTAACCCAAAACTGAACTATCAATTATGATATCCCATCAGTTTAATTTTCTAATCCCCAGATTGACCTTTGATTTCGTCGAGACGATCTTTCCGTACCAACCGCGAGTGACCAGGCTAATCAGACGATAAGAAGAGGGGAAAAAGCAATGCGCGGTCATTTTCCAGCTATACATTGTGGGCCCCTTCTTCCCACTCTCCCTGTTCATAATCAGTCTAATTCTAATTTCGCGGTTGGTCAGAACCGTCTTGAGAAATCCCGGGTTTCGGGCACCAAATGACAAAATACAAATTTCTTTACCCGTCAGTCTGGCCCCAATAAAAGTCGAGATGGATTTGCAGGTACAGCATTAGTTATTTTATTTGGCTTGCAAGCCTGATTCATTTCACAGAAGCATAGGACACATCCAGTCTCCTACACCCCGGAAAGCGAATGAACAAAGAGACAAAGGGATTTCTGCAAATCAATTCAAATGGTATCAAGTTTCACATACATGATTCCCATAGGTCATCCTGTACCCCTACTGACCTGGTCATACATTCTGATTGGCTCACTTCTCATCCCTTCCTCTGGCCCCCTTATTACCCAGCATCCTTTTCTCCTCCTTTGGTGGACACACCTCCTCCTTGCTTTGCCATGCGGTCTGAAATCCTTTGTCTGTGAACTCACCAGAATGAGACTGGCCTATCTCTACATTACAGTAACTAATATCTCTAAAGTAACTATTTTATATCACATTCGTCACTATGACACCTTCCCATGCAATGGTAGAAGGTGCAACAGCTACCCCTTTACCTGCTCCCTGCTCACCATCCAAGGGCCTAAACATTCTTTTCAGGTGAAGCAGCGTTTCACATGCACCACCTTCAATCTGGTCTATCACATTCGCTGCTCCCAATGCGGTCTAATCTATATTGGGGAGACTAAACACAGACTTGGTGATTGCTTTGCAGAACATCTTTCTTCCGTTTGCAAACAGGACCCAGAGCTTCCTGTTGCTTGTCATTTTAACTCACCGTCCTGCTCTCATGTCCACATGTCTGTCCTTTGTCGTGTTGGGTGTCCTGATACACAAATGAGCCAACACGGCTGTAGATGGTACAACTTGATTTTATTATGTTAACTAACAGATGCAACTAACTATAGACTTGGGTACGTTCGCTACCAGCTAACCTATGGACCTAGCCCTATCACTAATGTTGGTGAAGCACTCAGCACATGGTCTATGTCTGAGTGTCACGCTGTAAGCTCTGTGTCCCGAGCTGTCTCCTACCAGAATGAGCGGGAACTCTTGTGTTCCCCCCTTTTATAGTGCGTGTGCTCTTACTAGTGATTGGCTGCGATGTTGTGTGTGTGCTGGTTGGTCCAAATACCTGTCCATCAGTGTGTGTGTGATTGCACCATGATATGCTGATCTGGATATCATGACATCCTTGACCTGCTGCAATGCTCCAGTGAAACTCAATTCAAACTGGAGGAGCAGCACCTCATCTTCCAATTAGGCACATTACAAAATTCCAGACTTAACATTGAGTTCAACAACTTCAGACTGTGAACTCTGTCCTCCACCTTCACCCCATTTTTATTTCTATCAATTTATTTTGTCTCTTAGAATCATAGAATCATAGAAGTTTACATCATGGAAACAGGCCCTTCGGCCCAACCATTCCATGCCGCCCAGTTTTTACCATTAAGCTAGTCCCTGTTGCCCGCACTTGGCCCATAACCCTCTATACCCATCTTACCCATGTAACTATCTAAATGTTTTTTAAAAGACACAATTGTACCCGCCTCTACTACTACCTCTGGCAGCCCATTCCAGACACTCACTACCCTCTGAGTGAAGAAATTGCCCCTCTGGGTCCTTCTGAATCTCTCCCCTCTCACCTTAAACCTATGCCCTCTAGTTTTAGACTCCCCTACCTTTGGGAAAAGATGTTGACTATCTACCTTATCTACGCCCCTTATTATTTTATGGACCTCTATAAGATCACCCCTAAGCCTCCTACGCTCCAAGGAAAAAAGTCCCAGTCTATCCAGACTCTCCTTATAACTCAAACCATCAAGTCTCGGCAACATCCTAGTAAATCTTTTCTGCACTCTTTCCAGTTTAATAATATCCTTTCTATAATAGGGTGACCAGAACTGCACACAGTATTCCAAGTGTGGCCGTACCAATGTCTTGTACAACTTCAACAAGACGTCCCAACTCCTGTATTCAATGTTCTGACCAATGAAACCAAGCATGCCGAATGCCTTCTTCACCACCCTGTCCACCTGCGACTCCACCTTCAAGGAGCTATGAACCTGTACTCCTAGATCTCTTTGTTCTATAACTCTCCCCAACGCCATACCATTAACTGAGTCGGTCCTGGCCTGATTCGATCTGCCAAAATGCATCACCTCACATTTATCTAAATTAAACTCCATCTGCCATTCGTCGGCCCACTGGCCTAATTGATCAAGATCCCGTTGCAATCCTAGATAACCTTCTTCACTATCCACTGTGCCACCAATCTTGGTGTCATCTGCAAACTTACTAACCATGCCTCCTAAATTCTCATCCAAATCATTAATATAAATCACAAATAACAGTGGACCCAGCACCGATCCCTGAGGCACACCACTGGTCACAGGCCTCCAGTTTGAAAAACAACTTCTGTCGTCCAGCCAATTTTGAATCCAATTGGCAACCTCACCCTGGATCCCGTGAGCTTTAACCTTCTGCAACAACCTACCATACGGTACCTTGTCAAAGGCTTTGCTAAAGTCCATGTAGACAACGTCTACTGCACTGCCCTCATCTACCTTCTTGGTCACCCCCTCAAAAAACTCAATCAAATTTGTGAGACATGATTTTCCACGCACAAAACCATGCTGACTGCCCCGAATCAGTCCTTGCCTCTCTAAATGCTTGTAGATCCTGTCTCTCAGAATACCTTCTAGCAACTTACCTACTACAGACGTTAGGCTCACCGGTCTGTAGTTCCCAGGCTTTTCCCTGCTGTCCTTCTTAAACAAGGGCACAACATTCGCCACTCTCCAATCTTCAGGCACCTCACCTGTGGCTGCCGATGATTCAAATATCTCTGTTAGGGGACCCGCAATTTCCTCCCTAGCCTCCCACAACATCCTGGGATACATTTCATCAGGTCCCGGGGATTTATCTACCTTGATGCGCTTTAAGACTTCCAACACCTCCTCCTCTGTAATATGCACACTTCTCAAGACATCTCTATTTATTTCCCTTAGTTTCCTAACATCCATGCCTTTCTCCACCGTGAATACCGATGAGAAATATTCATTCAGGATCTCACCCAACTCTTGTGGCTCTGCACATAGATGCCCTTGTTGATCCTTAAGAGGCCCTACTCTGTCCCTAGTTACTCTTTTCCCCTTTATGTATTTGTAGAATCTCTTTGGATTCTCCCTTGCATTATTTGCCAAAGCAATTTCATGTCCCCTTTTTGCCCTCCTGATTTCCCTCTTAACTCTATTTCGACAATCTCTATACTCTTCAAGGGATCCACTTGATCACAGTTGCTTATGTACATCATATGCCTCCTTCTTCTTTTTGACCAGAGTCTCAATATCTCGAGTCATAGTCAATGAATCTTCCATTGATTCATTTTTCCATCCCCCTTTTTCTCCCCATATTGCATCTTGGTTTTCCCTTACCACCGTCTCCTCTCCCACCACATCCCACTAGGGCCATCTGTTCCCTGTTCCAGGTTGTCCTTGACACACGGTTTATCTTTGTTCTGCCATCAACACATTCTGATCTCTTAATCTGCCACTATCAGCACCTTTCTTAGTCATGATCACCACCATTTATAATCCCTTTGTATTTTTGACCATGAAATCACTGGGAACCTCTCCCCAGCCTCCACCAATTGCTGGCCCTCTATCCAGCCGTACTTCTCCACCCCCTGCACCCCCCCCCTCCCACCTCCCACCCCCCTCCGCTCCCCCCTCCGCCACAACAGTATAAATCTCATCATATTTCCAGTTCTCTGTATCTCTGATGAAGAGTCACCCAGACTCAAAACGTTGGGCGAGATTCTCCTAAAAAATGATTAAATGTTACATTGGGCGAGTTTGGTGGGGTGTTTCATGCCGGCTTTTTGGGTGACATACCGACCTATATTCATAGAACATACAGTGCGGAAGGAGGCCATTCAACCCATCGAGTCTGCACCGACCCATATTAAGCCCTCACTTCCACCCTATCCCTGTAACCCAATAACCCCTCCTAACCTTTATGAACACTAAGGGCAATTTAGCATGGCCAGTCCACCTAACCTGCGCATTTTTGGACTGTGGGAGGAAACCAGAGCACCCGGAGGAAACTCACGCAGACACGGGGAGAACGTGCAGACTCTGCACAGACAGTGACCCAGCGGGGAATCGAACCTGGGACCCTGGCGCTGTGAAGCCACAATGCTATCCACTTGTGCTACCGTGCTGCCCATTCACCCAGACATAGTCATTTGTTTGGGGCTTGGGGAGTTCTTCATTGGACAATCCCACACATCTTGAAAGGGTGCCTCAATCACAATGCAAGCTTGCACCCACAGACATTGCCGCCACCCCTCCCCCACCCCTTCCGGCAGACATGGGGCATCACGCCCACACAAAGTGAGCACACCCCTCCTGCCCCACCACTTTAGGACACCGCCCTTTTCAGTCCCCCTCTTTCATGACACCCCTTCATCCCCCCACCCTTCATTACCCCCCCTCAACCTCTCCTTTCATGGGTAAGGCCCCCCTCATGGCCCAACCCTTTGAAGTGCCAGCCTGTCACCCAGGCTGTGCCCCTAACACCCTGGCACTGCCAACATGGCAGCCTGGCAGTGCCAACATGGCAGCCTGGCATGGCCAACATGGCAGCCTGGCACTGCCAACATGGCAGCCTGGCAGTGCCCGACACACTGGCGCTGCCAACATGACAGCCTGGCAGTGCCAACATGGCAGCCCGGCAGTGCCCAACACCCTGGCACTGCCAACATGACAGCCTGGCAGTGCCAACATGGCAGCCTGGCAGTGCCATATTGATACATGGCAGGACACTACCCTGTCCCCGACCACCCGGGGGACCCCAATGGCTTCCGTGTCCCCCAGAGTGGCTATCACGCCTGGTCTTCGCTTGTGGAGACCAGTACTAATCGGCGCCTGGGTGAAGCTTTGCCGGTGCGGCTGGTGACTCCTGCAGCCTCAATCACACCCAGCAAGGACATGATCCAGATCGCGCTGTGCATTGCAGGTCGGGTGACGCATGTGTTGTTTTGCATCCGGTGCAAAGCCCATTTTGGGCCTCTTCCACGATGCTCCCGGTGCAACGGGATCAGCCCTGGGCGCAAGGCGGTGGGAAAATTGCGCCCATTGGCTCTGTGCTCGGTCCACAGATGCTGTCAGACCTGTTGTCAGACCTGCTGAGACTTCGCAGCATTTTCTGTTTTTGTTTCAGATTCCAGCATCCGCAGTAATTTGCTTTTATGTACTAGCACTGAATTTGACTGAATATGGATTGGAAATATTGGGGGAGAATTTCTCTGGTTTTGACATGCTGAAACAGAATGCTGAATATCACAACAGAAAATTTACCACCTGCCGCTGATCCCTATCAGCTACCTCCACTCTGATTGGTTGGAATTTTGGAGACTGAGGGGTAATTTAGCATGACCAATCCACCTAACCTGCACATCTTTGGACTGTGGGAGGAAACTGGAGCACCCGGAGGAAACCCACGCAGACACGGTGAGAAAGTGCAAACTCTACACAGACAGTCACCCACGATCAGAATCAAACCCGGGTCCCTGGCACTGTGACGCAGCAATGGGAACCATTGTGCCACCATGTCGGAATTGAACCTGGGATCCTGGAGCTGTGAGACAGCAGTGCAGACCACTGTGCCGAAATAAAGACACTAATCCTAACTTTGATGTTGTATTTCAGGCTGAACAATGATTGTCTCAGTTGCTACACTGATACAGTTCAGTAATCAAATAGCGCTCAGTTCTTCAGACGAGATTTGTTCCAAACACTTCTGCATGAGTCATAGCTGATTGGAGTCAGGCACACTGACCTCGGATTTCTCCTCTATAAACCTTTAAAACCCTGGCTTCACATAAAACCAAAAGTATGACCTCCTGTGTTACAGGAGTTGGACATTTAAAGACCTAGGTTTTAACTATTGCGTGTGACCTGATGGTCATTTTGAGGTTAGGCTGCGTGTGCCAACACACCCATTGGTGCAGCTACCCTGAAATATCAGGCAGCTTTTAAACCAACCCAAGCTTTACCAAGATAGATGCAGGTGTGGGAGAAGGTTGCAATCATGGACAGGAGAAGCTCGGTAAGGAGCAGTGCTCCAAAAGCACTCCGAAAGCTAGTGATTCGAAACAAACCTGTTGGATTTTAACCTGGTGTTGTAAGACTTCTTACTTCCAAAAAGTTAGGTCGGGTTACTGGGTTACGGGGATAGGGGGAAACGAGAGCTTAAGTAGGATGCTCTTTCCAAGGGGCCAGTGCAGGCTCGATGGGCCGAATGGCCTCCTTCTGCACCCTAAGTTCTATGATTATAAAGAGCAGGGACAGGTCACAGACCTATTTACCATGTCCCCCTCCGCCTGTTACAGACATTGGGAAATAAATTACACTAAGGTCAATAAATGCATCATACATTGTAACAAATTTGCGACAGGTCCTCTCCTGTCCAGTCATTCACTCCTCAGGGTGATGTTTCACCTCCCAGTAACTCCCATCTTGCGACGCTAAATCCATCAGGAAGTTTAAGGGCTGCTGCTTCTCTTCAGCCACCGTCCTGTAACAAGGCAGGAATGTAACATCCTATCGAGTGGGATGCTGGTCCTGAACCACAGAATTCTACCGTGGCTGGAAAAACAGCTCTCTGCCTTCCAGATCAGTGCTGTTTATGGTACTGACATGTAGATTGTTTGCCTGGACCAATCTTCTCCCACTCCTCATTGTCCTTTGTCAGGCGCTGTGACCTGTTAGCGCCCCATTTCAGAGCAAATTTTATGATGCTTCACAGGAGCTTCTAAAACAAAGCATGACAATCAGCCACAAAAAGTGACATTACATACGAATTTACGAGCATACATATTAGGTCAGATGATCAAAAGTTTGGACAAGGAGGTAAGTTTTAAAGAGTTTCTTAAATTAGGAAAGTGAGGTAGAGAGACAGAGGTGCAGGGTTCCAGTTCTTGGGGCCCAGGTAGCTGAAGGCAAGTACAGCAGTGGCGGAGCGATTGTAGTTGATGATGCACTAGAGGCCGGAATTAGAGGAGTGCAGATATCTCGGAGGGTTGTGGGGCTGGAGGAGATTACAGAGGTGGTAGCACAGTGGGTAACACTATTTCTTCACAGCGCCAGGGTCCCAGGTTCAATTCCCGGCTTGGGTCAATGTCTGTGCGGAGTTTGCACGTTCTCCCTGTGTCTGCATGGGTTTCTTCCACAAGTCCCAAAAGACTTGCTGTTAGGTGAATTGGATATTCTGAATTCTCCCTTTGTGTACCCGAACAGGCGCTGGATGTAGCGACTAGGGGTTTTTCACAGTAACTTCATTGCAGTGTTAATGTAAACCTACTTGTGACAATAAAGATTATTATTATTATAAGGGGGCAAGGCCATGGAGCAATTTGAAAATGAAGGTGCTGTTTCACTGGGCACCAGTATAGGTCAGCAAGCACCTTGGTGATAGAGGAATGGAATGTGCTGTGAGTTAAGACATGGCCAACAAAATATTGGGTGAAATGAAATGAAAATCACTTATTGTCACAAGTAGGCTTCAAATGAAGTTACTGTGAAAAGGCCCTAGTCGGCAAATTCCGGCACCTGTTCGGGGAGGCTGGTACGGGAATTGAACCGTGCTGCTGGCCTGCCTTGGTCTGCTTTAAAAGCCAGCTCTTTAGCCCTGTGCTAAAGATGAACTCATGCTTATGGAGGGTTGAACGTGGGAGACCAGCCAGGCGTGCACTAACACTATGTTTTTTTCTCCGTTCACCTTTATATAGCACATGCCATTCTTTGATGAGCAAGATGTTCAGTCTACCACACTTTCAGCTTTGGTGTAGTCTTGGGAAAGTAACCTAAAGTGAACTTTATGCGCCATTCTCCTGTATCCAACCAACTTCAATGTAGGTTGACTATGGGCCAGGATTTTTCAGCCATCTGCCCTCCTCTCCCCTCCCGTGTGGCATGTTTGCCTGCAGCAGAGGTGGTTCGACATTGGCCAGTGGCAGGATCTACCGGTCCCACTGAAGTTCACGACCGTTTGCATGTCCCACCCTCTCCGCCCCCAGGGGTTGCCTTTGGTGGGTTTGGAAGTTCCCCTCAGCAGGAAGGGCAGGAAAATCCCTACATATAAAATGATTCAATGCACATGCTACCATCAGGATACATTTTATTGGGGTGTGCTAGGAGAGGGCTTTGAGCTAGATTTGTTTGTTAGTGGGTTTGAATCCTGTTTTTTGTATAACGACAAGCAGGGCAATATACAAAGACTGCTGTGCACATTTAGCGACCATTAGGAGAAAGGGATTGTTCCAATGCCATGAAAGAGAAAATCTCTGTGGACGACAGGTGCCTAGAAATAAGAACACTTACCCAGCAATTAGAAATGTTTTTGACAAAGCTCTCCTGAATTAAAAGCTCCTCATGTGGAATTGTGACAAAAATTAAGCATTCTTTTACCTTCGATGAGTTGGTTTCTTAATGGTTTTGTCATAACAAGGTTTTTTAAAAAAATTAAAATGGTATCCCTACAGATAATGACTGACTGATTTGTTACACCACTTTGCTGAACAAAGGTGGATTGTCTGTCTGGCCATTGGTAGGACATGCCGGTATAAGTGGGTGATCGGAGACTGGGCTTTCCGCCGCCTGTCACAGGTAGCGGAGTTCATCTGTTTCTGATGCTCCAGTCCCCCGCTGGTGGCAGCATTGAGGTTTGTGCCCCTCGTCAAAATAATCAATTTGCATCTTATTAATGGTCTGGACACCGAATTCTCCATGCCTCCGTGATTCTCTGGCCCTCTGGTCCAGGATTCAAGTGGGCGTGGACTGGCACAAGTATTTTTAAGCGTGGCCCTGACATGGTGGACCTCGAGGTGGCCAAGGGGGTAAATATTAAAGGTAGGTGCCCCTAAAGTTCATCGAAGGCCCCCTCTCTCCCCCCCCCCATAATGCAATTCCTGCCCATCCCCCACCAGAGATTCACACCAGAGACTCCCATCAGACCCCAACGAGAGACCCACATCAACCCCCCTTATATCAGAGGCCCCCCATATCAGAGGAACCCCACACAACAGAACTGACCACCGCCCCTCACGGTCAGTCAGCCCTGCCTACAAGTTAATGGGCATCCTAGGCAGAAACAGTGAAAGAATCACTACTTTTCCACTCACATCCCTTTCTTAACATTTGCCTGAGGCAGCAGGTGTAAGGGGCAGGTACGTGAAAAACCAGTGATTTTGTCACTGTTTCTGCCTGAACTGCTCTTTAGTTTCCAGGCAGGGGTGACTAATAGGGGGGTGACAATTCCTGTGGTGTCGGGAGGAAAGCCTCCACTTGTCAGCAGGTGGAGGGGTGGCAGGATTAGCGTTGCGGGGGGGGAGGGGAGCAAGTTGCTGGAGCTCTCTATCAGGCCATCATCAAAATGGCGACCCGATACCAGGATTCATGATGGAATCCCTCGCAATCCCACCATGCATAAATTTGCAAGGCAAGGGACGCAGAATCGCTTCTGGACGTCGCTCTTAGCTGCTGCACAAACCAGAAGCGATTCAGGAGAACCCTGCCCCTGATCTAATGTCTTGCTGAATGTATTCTCAGATTGGTTCATTACAACATCAGTCAGATGGGATAAGATTGTTTGTTCGCAGGTGAAAGGAAGAATAAACAAATGTGGGAATTTTATTAAAAACCTTCCAGATATTTTACTTTTGTAATGTGTAAAAGATTATTCTGAAAACTTTGGAAAAGTCCGAACAAATAATTAGTAAAAGTATAGTCATCGTTCTGTCAACTCGTCCTTTGGACAGTGAAGAGGAGGAAGTGGAGGCAGTAGAGGAAGGGAAAATTCTAATTAAAATCTCACCACTCTTTCAACACCCCATGCTAAGAGAAGCACTGTACCTCTGGTCCCTGCTGTGGCTGGGTTGGCTACTCCACAGTGTGGATGAACTGTGACGCTGGGACTCGCTGACTCTTGGTCTGGAGTGGAGACTTTGCTGTCTGTATTCAGTATTGAGGACATGAACTTCACATTGCAGACTGCCATATGCAGCTAACCATGGCTCTCCCCCAAAAAGTTGGAGTTCAAAATAGTGCTGTTACAAAGAGGTGGAAGCACCAGCCACGTAGGGCATACAAGCCAATCCACCAGTGTGGATCTTGCCCACAATCTCATCAACCACTCTGATTGGTGGAATAATGACAGCAGTGATGGTCTCATTGACAGACTATTATAATGACCTTCAGTCTGTCACTGAAGACCTGGGGCGGGATTCTCCCATTCGCCGGCAGAGTGTCCACGCCGTCGGAAATGCCGTCGTGTTTCATGACGCCGCTGGGATTACCGATTCTGGCCCCTACAGCGGACCAGCACGGCGCTGGAGCGGTTCACGCCGCTCCAGCCTCCCATCCCGGCGCGGACAGTGCGCCGCCGGATCCGCGCATGCGCGGTGGCCTCCCTCAACGCGCCGGCCCCGACGCAACATGGCGCGGGAGTTCAGGGGCCGGCGCGGGAGAAAATAGGCCCGGGGAGCGAGAGGCCGGCCCGCCGATCAGTGGGCCCCGTTCGCGTGCCAGGCCCCATCGGAGGCCCCACCCCCGGGGTCGGACCCCCCCCCCCCCCCCATAGGCTGCCCCGACCCTGCGCGCAGAGTTCCCGCCGGCGCCATCCACACCTGGTCGCAGCCGGCGGGAACTCTTCCTTTTTAGAGCGGCTGCTTGGCCCACCCCGGGCCGAGAATCGGCGGCCTGCGACCGACGCCGCGCCAAACCCGCCGGCGTCAATGGTCCGCGGAGAATCGGTGCCGGTGTCGGGAGGCGTGGCCCGGTTGTGGGGATTCACAGGCCCAGCCCCGGGCTGGGCGAATCCCGCCCCTGAACTTCGCTTGGGAGTCCTGAGCCAGGATTCTCCGCTGGGGTGATTCTCCGTTTTGCTGCCACCCGGGGGTTTCCTGACGGCGTGGGGCTTATTTCTTCACCCCCGCCCCAACTCAATGAATGTTAATGAGTAATTTCAAAATCATAGTTGCTGTTAAATCATCCAAGCCAATCGATGAACACTATTCTGGATATGTCACTGAAGACACTTTCTTAAATTGTCATTGATTCCTGATGTGCCAGTCCCACAGAGTCAACGAGATTGGCAAATATAAACTGAGTAGTTTCCACTCAGCGACAGCAGGGGAGAGACACTTTTTCATGGCTCTTTGACAAAGAGATGACTCGAAACGTTAGCTCTTTTCTCTCCCTACAGATGCTGCCAGACCTGCTGAGATTTTCCAGCATTTTCTCTTTCGCCGTCTCCCACCGATAGCTTTGCAAGCTTGTTTAGTCAGGTCAGTATGTCAATGTGAAAACAGGAACTGCCAGAAGTTGCACACAGCAGCTCAGGCAACACCTATGGGGAAAGGAACAGAGAGTGATTATGTCTATCAGTTTTTAAAAAATCAGTTCATTAGATTCCACAAGAGGATTTCAATTAGAGACCAATGCAGAAAATAAATGCAAGTGTAGAAGGTTAAGAGCGTGATTGAACGGAAACATTTCTAAGTGTGACTTTGGGCACGTTTTCCTCAGTGGCCGCGATGGCGAGATAACGGCCCAAATTTAACAGCACTTCGTGCCGAAAATTAGCCCCCATAAACGTTTCGCCATTTCTGGCTGTCTCACCATCTGATTCGCCAGACTCGCGCCTCAGAGTCTCACTGCTAACAAGAGGGAGCTGTTTTTAAATGCACCCTCACTACTCGCTCTCAGTCAACAGACAAGCTGGGCAGCACACAGGCCTGCTCCTCGCTTTGGAGATGCCAGGCTTCTCAATGCTGTCAATGTGAGAGGGGACATCTTGTTCCCCTGAGGGGGTCGGAGGACCAGCAGCAGGATCACCAATACCACCTGGTGGGCAGTGGCAGTGGCTATCAGTCTGGGCAGTATGAGGATCGCCGTACAAAGTGGGAAGAAGATCGCCGTACAAAGTGGGAGGAAGAAAGTGGGCCTCCACTGAGCTGCAAGGATAAGTTACCACCTCTCTCCCAGCGCCAGTTCTGCCTGCCACCCTTCAAATTCCCAACCCCCACCCCATCCGCCAGCTGACACCTCACATTTTCACAACATCCAATCTTGGTTCTTGCTCCTCAGAACCCACTAGCACACACCAGTACAACCCCTTCATGTCTAGATGTAGTGCCCACACGTGTCACCTGCTATAGACCACGACACCCCGTCGACCCCACTGACCCCCCTCCAACCTCGCCACTCAAGAAAGCACCTCAGAGGAGAGCTCCGAGGATACCATCATCAAGGTGTCACAGCTATGCCCCCCACCTCCATCAGCGCAGACGCACACCTCA
Organism: Scyliorhinus torazame; assembly: GCF_047496885.1. Classification (NCBI taxonomy): domain Eukaryota; kingdom Metazoa; phylum Chordata; class Chondrichthyes; order Carcharhiniformes; family Scyliorhinidae; genus Scyliorhinus; species Scyliorhinus torazame. The sequence continues at coordinate 117,654,668 of NC_092724.1, read as the reverse complement.
GTGGGAAACATTAGTGGACAGGCTTCTAGGGCACAATCTGATACCAGTAAGTGAGCCGGAGCCCCCAGCTTCAGTCCCTCCAGAGGAAGTTCGCCTAGGGCATGCTGCCTCTGCCTCCGAGTATCACCCCTCGTAGGTTCCTCACTGAGAAACTGAGGGTAAGCCTGAGAATTTGTTACCACGTCCAGAAATTTTTGTGGAAAAATGATCTGTCCATCAATGTGTTACTTGTTACTATCAGTGCCATTCGCCATCCAAGTATGCAGACCCTCCCATTAAGCTCAATCTCACCAGAAACAAATCCTGGCACCCACATGTTCCACTGGCACTCAAGGTGTAGTTGAACATCCCACATGTTTAACCCGCAGTGATGCCAGTTACTCGCAGCATTCACCACACCAGCAATAAAAGCATCAGCAATCTGAGAAAGCATTTCTTCAAAAGTGTCATCAGGTTCAATGTCGCACAGCAGGTCTCACAGTGTCATCCATCTTCAAACCGGATTGCCCCCTCGACTCGTACGCCCCCTGAACCCGGTGTTCAAGGTCCAGCTATTTTAGAAACAATTGTCCTCCTTTGCGGCTACAGAAAAGGAGGGAAACAGCAACAGAGGCCTCCAGGTATCTGCAGCAACCAGCAGGAGCAAGCACAACCTGCCGCTGTGACGTGCTCTCACAACTAAGAAGGCCAATTCCTTATTAGCAAAAGCCTTCAGCTGTGAAGCTAAAGGTTTCTCACAGTCAAAGGAGTTAAAGTACCTTCAGCATAGAACCAAGAGCAGAGATTTGTCCTGGATCTGTTTGGTAGGATAAATAGGCAGTAGCTATGTTGCCCCTGTTATGGGTATCCACAATTTTAAAGATGGCTTAAAGGCCTCACAGACAAAAGGCCCCTTGCCCTATCCCCCAGGCCCAGGGATGACTCCAGACTTAGAATGTTTCAGCCCCCAACCAAGCCTAACCCCCTTGAGGGGTTACCTCCCCCCGAGCACTGGGGCAGCAGCTCCAGGGCCCTTGAGCTGCATGCCGGAAAATGGCTACTCACCTCATCACTTCCCCTCAGCAGCCATTGCGCCAGCTTCACATTTTAAAAAGGAGTGCTAAACGATGCCCATGTGATTTCTCGCTGGGGAGTCAATTAATTCCCGGGAGGCCGTTGCATTCGACTTCAATCTCGCTAATGAGATGCAAATTAGGGTTAATGATATGCTCACCATAGTTGGCCGTGATCCGGAACTCGCCACCGGGAACGGGCCAGTTAGATAGCAAACTGACTCATGGCCGGCGGGAATCTCGATTTTGGCCTTTTCCGCTAGCGTGCCCAGATTTGCGAAGGTGCAATGTGGGTGCTGTAAGTCTTTCAGAAGCTGTTTGGAGTAGGCTGGAATAGAACTGATGTATATGTGTGGGGGAGAGCAATGCGCAGCCTTGGAATCTGCTTCTGTGCCAGCTTGCTGAAAGAATTCTTAATTTTTTTCCATCCTGTCCTTTTTGTGATTATTATAAGGTTGCGCGATCTGATTTGCGTTCTGTTAACCAGTGGACTAGTCTCTTTATTTAATCTCTTTATTTAATCTGTTCAGAATCTCGATTTCTATCAGGTAATTTCCTAACTTTTTCTCGTCCCATACGAAGAAAGTTCCCAATGTTTTCTTGGGAAAAACACAGCTGTAACTCCGCACACTTGATAATGTCCTATTGAATCTACCTGCACCTTTCCTTTTGTTTTTATCTTCTCCTTTCAATGGAGGGACCGAACTCAGCGCTCTCCCAAAAATCTCTTTAAGATTTCCAGAAAAGCTAGCTTATTGGATGCAACACCTTTACTGTGTAATACTTGGAGCCCGGTCAGACCATTTACACAGCTGCCCTGTTACAAAAAGTATAGGTGAAGTCGATTTGTTGGCTCATGTCCCTCAAACTGGGTTTTGCAGATTTTCAAGAATTATACTGCAGGTCGACTGTCTGGAACTGTCGGATATAGAAGCTGTGTAAGTTTTTAAACAAATCAATCCGCATGCACGAACTCGTACCAACCCCTCTGGCGTCCACCTAGCCCCCTAGAAAGGTGAGAATTCCTCACCAAGGGGGGGCCGTTGACGCCAGAGTCGTCAGCACGGTTTTCTCGCTGGCGTGGGACTTAGTCCCCAGAAGGGAGAATCCCGCCCTAAGTGTCGATGCCGGGGCAGAATCGGTGAACTTCTATGACAGCAAAATTGGTGCTGTTCCCGGAGCAATTCTTGGAACCAGTAATGGGATATCAGGTTGAAAACAGAACTGAATCTAATTCCCTCCTGATGCCACTGCAGATTCTGGGTGGGATTCTCCGTTGGCCGACGCCGGAATCAGGAAACACGATTGGGTGGAGAATCGCACGTGAGGTGAAAATCATGGCTGGCGCCGGGCGCCTAAGAGAATTCTCCAGTGCCTCGACAGCGGCGCCAATGCATTCTACTCCATGTACAGTAAACGTCATTGGCACGCCATTAGCGGGCCTGACGCGGTATTCTCTGGGACTCCTGCGAAGCTCCGTCTCCGCGGGGGAAATTACCGACGGTGAGTTTTACTTGTGGTTTTAGAAATTGGGAAACAGGCGCCGTTGCTGCTGAGGGAGAGAGAGGGGGTTATGAAATGTGTCCAACATCACTATAGTGAGCTGACAGTTGGGCCGCTGGCCAGGGGCTTCTGCCAGGGCTCGGGGGAGTAGTGGGGGCACGGCCAGCAGGTGGGCAGTGGGGTCGAGTGGGTGGGCACATAACACCATTGCCACAGCCCTGCGGCTGCGCACGCCGCTGACGGCCCACCGTGAACGTAGTGACACTGGTCAGATGGGTCCCCCCAGGCCACTCCCTCCCCCCTCCCCCATATATCCTCTGGCCCGAGCAAACCCATCAACGGGTTGGGCGTGCTCCAGCGAAACCAGCGTCATATTGTTGGATGGAATGAGTGTGTGTGGGGAGTGGATTGCTAATATTCAGCCGCAGCCTGCCAGCTTGTCTGCCTCTCAAGTGCCAATCCCGACCCCGGTGAATCGGACACCAATTTCATTGCAATTGATCTATTTCCACGTGGCGCCGGTGCTAGCCCATTACCGGTTCCAAGAATTGCTCCGGGAATGGCACCAATTTTGCTGTCATAGAAGTTCACCGATTCTGTCCCGGCATCGACACTTAGGGCGGGATTCTCCCTTCTGGGGACTAAGTCCCACGCCAGCGAGAAAACCGGTGCCAACGGCTCTGGCGCCAATGGCCCCCCAAGGTGAGGAATTCTCACCTTTCTAGGGGGCTAGGTGGACGCCAGAGGGGTTGACACAAGTTTGCGCATGCGCAGAACGGCAGGCGTGATCTCGCGCATGCGCGGACCGGCCGGCGTATTTCCATGCATGCGCAGACCGGCCGGTGTATTTCCGTGCATGCGCAGGGGTTATCTTCTCCGCGCCGGCCCCCGGTCTATATGGCGGAGCCCTGCAGGGGCCCGATGCGGAGGAAAAAAGGCCCCCACGGAAACAGCCCGCCCGCAGGATCGGTAGGCCCCGATCGCGGGCCAGGCCACCGTGGGCCCCCCCCCCCCCCCGGGGTCGGATCGTCCCGCGCCCTCCCGAGAAGCGTCCCCACACACTTACCTGCCAGGTCCCGCCGTGCGTGAGGAGAGTAATTCACGCCGGTGGGACTGGCCAAAACTGGACGGCGGCTCGGCCCATTGGGGCCGGAGAATCACCGGGGGGGCCGCTGTCAACAGCCCCCGACCGGCGTGGCGGGAATCCCGCTGCCACCCGAAAAATGGCGCCGGAGAATAGGGAACCGCTGTTGAGGAGGCGGGGCGGGATTCACGTCTCCCCCCGGGGATTCTCCGACCCGGCGGTGGGTCGGAGAATTCCAGCCTTAATCTCTAAAACAGAGAATCCAGCTCCTGCGTCTTGTATGACGAGGAGCTGATTACAGAGTTTTACCCCTGCCTCAGTAAAGTTACTCGAGATAATAATTATTGAATGGCTGGTTGGCACTTTGAAATCCAAACACGACAATGTCACATTTTAAAAACAGTGTATTTTTAAAAAATTAGCCAAGGGCTTCAACATTCCATTTGAACAGTTTAACATTGTCTGAAAATGTTATGAAATATTACGTTATCATCACTGATGGAATTTGTGTAAATGATCAATTTCTCAATTGGTTCTTTGGAACAAAATGTTCCATTTGAGAGCTACAGGTGTTGATTTCTCCCTTTTCAAAAATTACTTTGCTCCTGCAGCACATCAATTTAAACTAGAAAACAATTTGCATGCATGGAACACCATTCACGGATTGAGCAGTGTGTAGGGGAGAGGAATATCCAAAAGGATTGATTGAAGAGGTTAGTTCTAAAGAGACTCTTGAAAGTGGGGACATGTGTGGCAATGTTAGTGGGCAGGGTTATGGTGAGTGAGAGAGAGCCCCTCGTGTGCAAGAGGCCGAGGGTTACTGCAAGGCTTTGAAAGAGTGCATATAGCTAACACTGATTTTACGAACTGCCGTCTAAAGTAGCTTTTTGGGGGAAACAGTCGAACCCTTAAGAGCCCCATCTAGATCCCGAACATAAGATGAAACACTTTGGATGCTAATTCAGGGTTGTGCTCGGCTTACCTCTCCCAGAGCATTCGATACACACTCTTCAACCCTCATTTAGAAAAAATTGGCACTGCCAAATACAAGCACTGGAGAAGAGAAGCCCACATTTAAAACAATGTGGGGAAACATAGGCCGGAGTTTCCAGCCCCCTGCGGTGGGGCTGGCGAACCATTGAATCTCCGTCTACGGCAGAGGACTAGAAGATCCCGCCGCAGTGAAGATCTGGAAAGTTCCGGCCATTGTGTTTGGACAGTCAGCTCCCCTTGGTCTCCCTGAGCCTCTGCTCATGGCACATGATGATCTATCAAATAACGAAAGGCCTCAGTTGAATCTGTCAAGCGAGAGACAGCGGTGGAGGGCCTCTGAATTTCCTAAAGTTAGATTGCAGTTGCCCTCAGAGTAAATTAGACACATTTCAATGAGGTGTGGCAGTTTTCAGTGTCAGCTGCTCAAGGTGAGAATTAATTGCAAGATCCTGGAGACCTTTTAATTCAGATTTTTTTGCAGGGAAGAAGTGATTCTTTTAAATATATTTTAAAAATTTGTCACTCTGCCTGCAAGTATCTGCAATTGCTTTGCACTGATTTTCATAGGTTTGGGCCCACTGACCGATTGTCAGGTACCAGGTATGTGACCCAGGTGCTGCTTCAAAATGTCACTCGAGGGCTAGGATTGCAGCAGGTGATTGACTGCTCTGTTCTGCAAAGGGTTGATGGGACTGAGGTAGCACTTGTGCTTATCAGGTGCTGTTTTGTCTCCTATCCCACACTTGGTGCAGTGCATTTACAGGGCTGCCAAGTGCTGTTCTGAGAAACAGCAACATGTATCCTCTTCACTATTGAAGTCCTCTTCCTCCTGCTGTTCCACCTCTTGCTAGATTGAATCTGCAGGAAGGAGGGAAGAAGCCAAACATGGGTGAGGATTGCCCTTTGTGATTAAGGAGTCAGAGAGAGAGGAAGATGCAAAAGAGCTTCATGGGGATAACCTGGGGTGAGAGTTTTACAGGTGGGCTTCCTGCTCCAGTGCTTGTACTTGACAGACACTGCATGATTGACAGACACTGCATGCCAATCTTTCCTAACTGAGGGCTGAAGAGTGTTTTCCAAGTGGCCTGCGAGAGGTGGGGTAGGAAATGTGAGGGTACGAGGCTGTTAAAGTGGAGAAAGGAGTTTTGGGTTTGTGCACATATGGAACTGCAGTGTGTCGAACTGATAAACTCAGCATCTTGAATTATGTCTGTTGTGTTGGGCGCTCTGGATCCGTGGAACACATACAGGTCACCAACACTTGAAATAGTGCAACACTCTATTTTATTGAGTCATTGATTGTTTAACATACTATCACTGTGGGTTAACACGATATTAGCTTTAACTAAAAACCTTTGCCTTGTCCTAACCAGTCGCTGCACTCAGCACATGGTGAATGTCTGTGCTGCAGGCTGTGAGCTCTGTCCTACTAGGAGGCTGCAGCTCGAATGAGCGGGAACTCTGATGCCCCCTGTCTTTATGGTGCATGTGCTCTAACTGGTAATTGGCTGCAGTGTTGTGTGTGTTGATTGGCCCCACTGTGTGTCCATCAGTGTGTGTGTCTGCACCATGATATACTGGTGTATATTATAACAATGTCGAAGCCAACCTTTTTTTAAAGGAAGCAAGTGTTCCCAAATGTTTTGAGTGGGCAAGGAAAAGAGATACTCTTTGTTATCTTCCTGCCCTGTTGTGGGTGTGAAGCCTAATGAACCCCTGTTCTACAGTCTCCCTCCGGGTGACTTGGACAAGCTCACTAAATATTGATTTACTCTGCCTTTTTTTTTTAAATGAGGAGAGCTAAATATTGAAGGAGGAATATGATTGACTGAAAATGCTTGTTCCTTTCAGATGTTGGCTGAGATCAGAAAATTATATGTGAGGAATTTGTACAAAGTTCAACTCTGTTCTTTATTTGAGGATTGCCCTTTTATGTTATGTCAGTGATCAGAAGCTGCTATTCCTAATAATTCAACTTCCCGTCAATAATTCGCAGGCTATGGGTGATCAACATTCAGTGTCTGTCATTCCACTTTTAAACAATGTCACTTAAACCTGCAGAGAAATTAATTGAGTCACAGACACGGGGAGAACATGCAGACTCCGCACAGAGAGTGACCCAAGCTGGGAATTGAGCCCGGGTCCCTGCCATTGTGAAGCAACAGTGCTAACCACTATGCTACCGTGCCACCTTTCTCTGACTTTATTGGCTACGAAAGCATGTTTCAGGGAGAGGGGATAGTAAACTCCTCCAACTTTCTGCTGCTGTGATTTTGATTGGAAAGTTTTCTTTGGTGCTTGAATATGATTTGAACTTTTCTCATTATTACAAACGGAATCCATTATATGTTGCGTGAGAAAAGGGAAGTTTAATCCGCTGTGTATGAACGTTGCAGCAAAATGCTCTGCTCCAACAGGTCACCAAGATTGTTATTATCTCATCTCAGATGCTGCAAAGGAAAGGAAGATGACATCGAGAGCACAGCAGACATCTACCCCTCTGATGGCAAAGACTGGGCTGACCCTACTGAAGGAATGCTGTGGATTCACCTGCTCCATCATGTAAAAGTCAAAGGCTTAAAAAAAAATCCTGAATGTTATTTTGCAGGAGTCTCTGCATTGGTGTGGATGGGATTATAAACATTTCAGTAAAATATCATACTGCAACAAATGAATTTAAAATGTTTGCTTAAAGCTGCATTCAATTCAAGTGCAGCAATGTAATGTATTTATGGAATTAGCAGTCAGTGACCTAAGAATAGGAGTACGCAATTTAAACCTTGAAGCCTATTCTGCCATTCAATTGGATCATGGCTGATCTGCCCTCCACTCCATTTGCTGCCTTTAATCCATATCCCTCAATACCCATACCTCATAAAAGTCTGCTATTCTCAGTCTTGCAAATTTCAAATGACCCAACATCATTTGGTGGAGGAAATGCCAGATTTTACTGCCTTCTGTGTAAAGCAGCATCTTCTGATGCCCCTCTTAAATGGCTGGGCTGTCATGTTAACATGGCACCCATTTGTCTGGATTTTCCCACTAGAGGAACTAATCCAATCTATCATTTCTCGTTCAAATACTTTGATTAGGTTGCCCCCTTGACCTTCTGAAGTCAGAGGAATAAAAACCAAGCTTACACAATCTGACCTCATATTCTAATCCTTGAAATCTTGGTATCATTCTGGTGAATCTGCTGTGAGGTCCTTTGGTATGTATGCAGCACTCCAGGTAAGGTCACACCACGACTCTCTCCAACATAAGCATAACCCCCTCCACATGTATTCCAAATACTTTGCGATAAAGGCCAGCATTCCATTCACCTTTCTGATTATTTTTCATACCTGTGGATTAGCTTTTAGTGAATTGTGCAACTTGGACCAAATCCTTTTTGCTCCTCTGTAGTTACTAGTCTCTTCCTAACATTAAGTCTATCTGCCAGATTTTTATCCACTCACTCAATTGATTTATGTCCCTTTGTAACTTACTGCTCCCACCTACACAACTTTCTGTGTCTCCTAACACTGTAAACTTGTGAGTACAGCTCTATTCCTTCATTAATGACTTTGTTGTATCTGGTGAAAAGCTGAGGCTCCAGTACACCACTTGTCACATTCCAATAATCAGAGTATATTCCATATATCTTTGCTATTGAACTCCTAGCTCCTAATCAATTCCTAACCCATGTCATTCTCAGAAGAAGGGTGGAGAGGAGTCCCTAGGACAGTGACATGAACGACTGATAGAGGTGGAGGGCCTACAAGTTACCTTTACCTTTCTTGGACTCCAAGCAACTAGCTTTTTAGGCTTTGTATGAATCCTATAAAGAAGTTAATTCTTTAGTATCCTTCTGCCTCGATCATTTTGCCTCATGTTCTGCAGATGCTGCAGTCTCGCTGCATTCCCCATGACCTCCAACCGAGGAAATATAGCATGATTACAGCTGGATCAGAATGGCAGGAAGAAGTCTCACTCTTCTGCTCCCCCACCAACGAGATGAAACCTTTGAGACCTTGGCTTTAACCGATTTATTTACTGTGTTGTGATATTCTTCAGAAAGTGTCAAATGAAGTTCTATATACATTATTCATTAGTTGTGCACACACACACTTACACACACGTGTCTTGTGTTTCACGTGATATTGATCCAACGTTTTTTTCAAATGTCACGCTGCCAGTGTGAGTAAAAGAATTTGGTGTCTCGCCTCTTGTGCTGTCACATTTTTACATGACATGCGCCTCACATGGACATCCTTAACTAACTGCAAAGAGCATTTCATTAAAGCAATAGGTAAACCTAGGGTAAGTAGTGGGAGTAGTGAGTACATATACCTAATAATAATAATCACTTATTGTCACAAGTAGGCTTCAATGAAGTTACAGTGAGAAGCCCCTAGTCGCCACATTCCGCCGCCTGTTTGGGGAGGCCGGTACGGGAATTGAACCCGCGCTGCTGCCTTGTTCTGCATTACAAGCGAGCTGTTTAGCCTACTGTGCTAAACCAGCCCATACCTACGGAGCATCTCCACTTAGTTTTTTTTAAAGATTTACTTACGATTATTTGCATTTCCCTGGCTCTTGTGTGTTTACTTCAGGCAGCATGACCAGAGAAGACTGAATCCTGGACAACAAAGAGATACTCTTGCAAAGTGTCTGCTCAGTATCTATGCTTAGCCATCTCATTTCTATCCAGTATTTTGTATTATTTCCGTGTATCTGCAACAATTGTACTGGCCAATAGGTGCAGTAAGAAAAGAACATTTTGTTAAGGTTTACAACACTAAAAAGTCACCCATAGATTATTGCTCGCCAGGGGCAGCATGGTGGCGCAGTGGTTAGCACTGCTGCCTCTTGCCGCCGAGGACCCGGGTTCAATCCCGTCCAGGGTCTCTGTCCGTGTGGAGTTTACACATTCTCCCCGTGTCTGCGTGAGTCTCACCACCACAACTCAAAGATGTGCAGGGTAGGTGGATTGGCCACGCTAATTGCCCCTTAATTGGGGAAAAATAATTGGGTACTCTAAATTTTATAAAAAAGATTAGTGCTCGCCACTGGTAGAGTTTACCTATAGAATGAATGTCTCCTTTAAGTAAAATCTAACCTCCACTCTATCGGGCATTGCGTTCCAATTCCGAACTATTTGTTGCAACTTGCTAGCATTTTATGGTTTGGTATGTTGTTAAATAATCCTTTCAATGCTGGGCATTAAAGAAAGCGGTTTGGCCCATCAGTCCTGAACGGTTCTTTTGAAGACCATTTCAGTTAGTCCCATTGCTCACATCTCAATAGAATATAGCATAGGTGACCCACAACAAGACAACATAACTAACTCAGAGATGGATGTTGTTAATTCTAAAGTCACAATGTTAAATAGATAACTTGTTTAACCTGATAATTGTACATCAACTTGTATCAGATATTTGACACTTTGCACTCCCTAATTTTTTGTAGCATTGTTCCATATGTATTTGGGTAAATTATGTTAATTCATGTTAAATAAGAGTGCTTCAACCAGGTGGGGAGGGTCAGATTGGTTTCCTCTTTGCCCAAAATGCTGTTTGATTATTGTATTGGTTTGAATTTTAATAATAATAATCTTTATTAGTGTCACAAGCAGGCTTACATTAACACTGCAACGAAGTTACTGTGAAAATCCCCTAGTCGCCACACTCCGGCTCCTGTTCGAGTACACTGAGGGAGAATTCAGAATGTCCAATTCACCTAATTAGAACATTTTTGGGAGTTGTGGGAGGAAACAGGAGCACCCGGAGGAAACACACGCAGCCAGTGGGAAAAGGTGCGGACTCCGCACAGACAGTGACCCAAGCCGGGAATCGAATCCGGGTCCCTGGCACTGTGAAGCAACAGTGCTAACCACTGTGCTACCGTGCCGCCCATAGAAAAAATGATGCAGTATGGACCATTCAGTATGTACTTAATTGTGTGCAGTTTATAAGAGTTAAGTCAGAAATGTATTCTTCAGTTAAACACACAAACGATAGTTCTATTGTACCAAAACCCACCCAAGTAAAAATATTAAAAACATACAAGTACATCCTACTTCCCACTAACATGCATAAACACATACTCAAACCTCAAGCATGCAGAGAGAAAAAAAAACTTTACAGAGTATCAGAGGTTAAGCGTGGCCAAGAAGTGCAGATTTAAAAAAAGAGAAGTCAAAATATTCATTGATTGTATTCTTCATCTGAGGCAGTGGTTAAATTCATGGCTGGTATGTTTCTTTTCTCCTGGAAACACTGTTGTGGAAATCTAATGGCTTTCCGAGTCTCTGCCTGCTGTAGGAAGGTAGACCCACTTTTAACTCAGCGGAACAGGGTTCAACATTTAGGTGGAATAGTGTAGAGAGAGAGAAAGGGTGGAAACCAGCTGCGCTTTCCTGCAGTTAGAATAACACTGCCAAACCCCAAGTTCAGGCATCCACAATAGAAAGTTCTATTGCATGACCTCTCTCCATGTCAGTTTTATATTCTAAAAGGAAGTTGATTAGCTCATGTTTGGCACAATCCCTCTTAGCCATTGTGATGGCTGAGGTGATTATTTTTTAATGTTCCGGAAAATAACACTTGAATGTTCAGTCTTCCATTTGGATGAGATAGGAAGAAAGCTTTGCACATCTCCGGAGAGGTCATTGTCTGTTGGAGCCTTCATAGACCCTACATATCCATGAAATAAATGTAGCTACACAGATGCAAGTTGGCAGCGATCTTAAGTCAGTGCTTTTGTGTTCCAGTGAAACATCCCTTTTTAAAAAGTTTAATATGTGAAACTAGCTGATGAGATATTTAATTAATTCCATACACCACATCTTCATGACAAGGTATAGAATAGATTCATATCACACCGTGCAAAGTTACATATGCTCTGCCAACAGATGTAAACGTTAAAACAACTAATTTCTAATATCGCTCATTTACTACTCACTTGTAAAATCAATAATAAGGGGCGAAATTCTCCGGTATCGGCGCGATGTCTGCCGACCGGCGCCCAAAACGGCGCAAATCAGTCGGGCATCGCGCCGCCCCAAAGGTGCGGAATTCCCCGCATCTTGGGGGGCCGAGCCCCAACCTTAAGGGGCTAGGCCCGCGCCGGACTAATTTCCGCCCCGTCAGCTGGCGGAAAAGGCCTTTGGTGCCCCGCCAGCTGGTGCGGAAATGACATCTCCGGGAGCGTTAGCGGCCGCTCACGGCATCCTCGCGCATGCACTGTGGAGGGAGTCTCTTCCGCCTCCGCCATGGTGGAGACCGTGGCGAAGGCGGAAGGAAAAGAGTGCCCCCACGGCACAGGCCCGCCCACGGATCGGTGGGCCCTGATCGCGGGCCAGGCCACCGTGGGGGCACCCCCCGGGGCCAGATCGCCCCCCACCCCCCCCAGGACCCTGGAGCCCGCCCGCGCCGCCTTGTCCCGCCGGTAAGAGAGGTGGTTTAATCTACGCCGGCGGGACAGGCATTCTAGCAGCGGGACTTCGGCCAGCCGGAGAATTGCTGGGGGGGGGGGGGGGGCGCCAACTGGCACGGCGCGATTCCTGCCCCCGCCGAATATCCGGTGCCGGAGAATTCGGCAACCGGCGGGGGCGGGATTCACGCCAGCCCCCGGCAATTCTCCGACCCGGTGGGGGGTCGGAGAATCTCGCCCCAGGTCTCCATTTAAGTTATTGTGAATAATGCACAGGAAATGTCTCCTTTATTACGAATAGCTATTATGAGGAACAGATGTTTCACTGACTGAGAGGCTACACATTACACTCTTTGGCCTCAGGTTAGTATTGTATGCACCCATACCAGTTAATAGGAAATATCTGCTGATTATCTGTGTAATGCAATTAATGTGAGTATATATTATTAACTGTACTATATTTTAGAGCTTGGTCAAAGCATAATATCAAATGAAATGTGTTACCTTCCATGTATATTTGAAATTAAAGTTTGAGTGTGGCCATTTGAAGACATGCGTTTTGTATGATTCATTCACTGTTCCTAAGATTTCTTTGCGTTCCATATGTCATTGTGTGGTACAGCCAGTGTCAAACTGTCCAAAAGGACATTTTTGTTTCTGTATTTCTAATTATGCAGTCAGTATATTTATTTCAGGATTGACGTACATTCTATCCGTCATTTCCTCCCAGCTGAACTACTGCTTATGCATCTTTTATTATTCATTCATGCCAGCTATCTGCTGTATTATTCGCTGACGTGGAATTCAAGGTGACATTCAGCATAACTGACGCAAAATCAGATTGACATAATTGCATTCCCTTTTTTAAAAAATATATTTTATTGAAAATTTTTGGTCAACCATCACAGTACATTGTGTATCCTTTACACAATAATATAACCGTATAAATAACAATGACCTGTTTTATAAACAAAGAATAAATAATATATAACAAAAACTAAAACTAAAACTAAATGGCAACTGCCTTGTCTCAGATAAACACTCTCCAAAAATATGATTTAACAGTCCAATATACAATTATTTATAGCAACGACCTATACATATTATACATATATATTAACAACCCTGAGAGTCCTTCTGGTTCCTCCCCCCCTGGGCTGCTGCTGCTACCTTCTATAATTGCATTCCCTTGTAAGTGTGTTTTATATTTAGGACTGTTTGAAATATTCAAGACAAATTGTAAGACATTGCAGTGTTTTCTTTATATAAATTTAGAGTACCCAATTATTATTATTTTTTCCAATTAAGGGGTAATTTAGCGTGGCCAATCCACCCAACCTGCACATCTTTAGGTTGTGGGGGTGAAACCCACGTGGACAAGGGGAGAATGTGCAAACTCCCCACGGACAGTGACCCAGGGCCGGGATTCGAACCCGGGTCCTTAGCACCGCAGTCCCAGTGTTAACCACAACGCCACATGCCGCCCCCAGACGTTGCAGTATTATGCCTGCCATGCAGCTTGGTTTTGTTTTAAAATGTTTCCCATGTCCAGGAAATATAGCTAATGAATCCCAATGGCGTTGATGTATAGATGTGTTGTTAAGTGTGTGAAATAAATGTACATTGTTTGAATCAGTCTGCAGAGTGTTATAACGTGATAGTGCCTTGATCTTGCAGGGGTTCATCAGTGGGATCATTTGAAATGCAAAAACTGCTTTTAATCGGCAATGGAATGCTGAACGAGCAGGACGTGTTGGATGGCTGTGAGTGGACCAACTGAGGGGTTCAGGTGATACCACGACCACTAAGACAAGCTTGAAATGATTGCTGGTCACCTGAACCCCAAGCTTGCTTCAGTGTTTTGAAATGATCTGCTGCCCCCATCCAGAATATTTTATACTGCTTGGATTTTGCACCTGTCTTCTTTCCCCGCTGCTACCGTCGCCACCTTTGTTGGCAATGCTGTTTCTACGCCACAGCCACCTTGGACAATGAGGCAAAAAGATGTAAAATCTCACAGGAAATTAGATTGCAGAAACAACGAAATGCAAAACTTCTCAGAACATCCGATCGATTCTGATAATGAATTACAAGGGGGGTAATCACCACCTGTATAATCCCCAGGACTGAGAGTGAGGAAGAAAAGAGAAAAAATGATCACTGCAAATTTATGACTGGGGTCAGTCAGATACCTCATACGCAATTGCCTTTGTAGCGTCATGCTCAAAATGATAAAGCTGTTGAGCATCAGATCTATTCCTCTCTTAACCATCCATTACACACCCCCTGAGTAAAAGAAAGAGATGCAGGGGTTGATTTTCTCCAGCCCTCACAGACATGGGCATGGGCATTACCCTCCTCCCCCAAGTGAAGACACCCCATTAAGGGGTCACTGAGGGCCTCCCCCTCACCAGCCCCCACCCGACCTTTTGAGGACCCCACCCTTCACCCCCTCCAAACGTTATGACGCCTCTTCACCCCCCCCCCACCGTTCATACCTCCCCTCATCACCCCCCTTTTCATGGGCATGGCCCCCCTCAGGCCCTGACCCTTGGCACTGCCAACCTGTCATCCGGTCACCCAGCCTGGCACCTGGACAGTGCCTCTGGCACCCTGGCAGTACCCGGTTAGCACTGATAGGGTGTCTGGGGAGAGCTGGTTACTGCCCTGTCTCGACCACCCAGGACCAATGGCCACTGAGACCTCCAGAGAGGCCATCACGCTGGGTCTCCGCTTGTGGAGACCAGTACTAATCGGTGTCCAGTTGAGGCCGCACCAATGAGATTGGTGGCTCCTGGGAATGGGCTGCATATATTTTAATGAGCCCATCATTACCTGAATCACGCCCAGCAAGGGCGTGTTCCAGATCGCGCTGGGTGCCGCGGGTCGGGTGACTCACAAAACCCGATTTGGGCCTCGTCTGCGAAGGTCCCGGTGCAGTTGGATCGGCGCCATGTGCAAGGCGGTGGAAAAATCATGCCCCTTGACTCAAACACAGGTCAATGCCTGAAACTAGGGAAATAAATTCTGAGCTGTTCGCGGCCTCTCGAGCCTGCAACATTGCGTATGGTCCAAAAAAATAGAGGCTTCTATCACAAATCCATGTCCCTGGAAAAAAAGAGGTGCTTATCTTTGAGCCTGATGGCTTAGCTTTCTTCTCTCTGACTAGGTGGAGTCGAGGCCCAAAGCCCACTTCTTCTGGATATCTCTTGAAATGTGTGTCTTTCCAGCACTTGGAGAGTGAAATGAGATGGTTGAGTTGGGAATGTCACCTTCTGTCGCATTACAGTGTATCTGATGTGCAGTCATTATAGGTGCAGGAGCCCAACTCCAGCTCCGTGGAACTCCTGGGGCACCACAAAGAGTGGGGACCCAGAACAATGAGTCTCTGCCCTTCTACACATCGTTCCAGGGGAATTAGGTTACTCTCCACCCAAACAAAACACAGGAAAATCAGGGGCGAAATTCTCCGTTATCGGCGGAAAGTCCGCCGATCGGCGCAAAAAACGGCGCAAATCCCACTTGCGTCACGTCATAAAAATGGGCCGATAGTCTGCGGCCCGAAATGGGCTAGCGGCGACGTGACGGGATCCGCGCTTGCGCAATGGTTCACGCCGTGCAGCGTCATACGCGCTGCACGGCGTGACGGCTCATAAGGCCGCGCAGCTCCCCCCCACCCGACCGGAACACCCGACCGCAACACCCGACTGGATGGCTAGCCATCGCTCAGCCCCGAGGTTCGAGTCACGCGATGTGGAGGCGCTCCTGGACGCGGTGGAGCAGAGGAGGGACGCCCTGTATCCCGGGCACGGCCGCAGAGTTGCCCCACGCCACAGCCGGTGTCTGTGGAGGGAAGTGGCAGAGGCCGTCACCGCTGTGGCCCTAACACCACGGACAGGCACCCAGTGCCACAAGAAGGTGAACGACCTCGTCAGAGCAGGCAGGGTGAGCCTCCCCCATATCCCCCCCTCCCCATATCCCCCCTCCCCCATATCCCCCATATCTCCCCCTCCCCATATCCCCCCTCCCCCATATCCCCCTCCCCCATATCCCCCTCCCCCATATCCCCCCTCCCCATACCCCCCTCCCCCATATCCCCCATATCCCCCCTCCCCCATATCCCCCCTCCCCCATATCCCCCCTCCCCCATACCCCCCTCCCCATATCCCCCCTCCCCCATATCCCCCCTCCCCCATATCCCCCTCCCCATATCCCCTCCCCCATATCCCCCTCCCCCATATGCCCCCTCCCCCATATCCCCCCTCCCCATATCCCCCTCCCCCATATCCCCCCTCCCCCATAACCCCCCTCCCCCATATCCCCCATATCCCCCCTCCCCCATATCCCCCCCTCCCCCATATCCCCCCTCCCCCATACCCCCCCTCCCCATATCCCCCCCTCCCCCATATCCCCCCTCCCCCATATCCCCTCCCCCATATCCCCCCTCCCCCATATCCCCCCCTCCCCATATCCCCCCTCCCCATATCCCCCTCCCCCATATCCCCCCCTCCCCCATATCCCCCCTCCCCCATATCCCCCCTCCCCCATATCCCCCCTCCCCATATCCCCCCTCCCCCATATCCCCCCCTCCCCCATATCCCCCCTCCCCCATATTCCCCCATATCCCCAAGTGAATCCAGCCCTAACCTTAACCTCTGCAATGCACGCGCAACCGATGGCGTGCATTCATATACCTGCCTAACACTGTTGCCTTTTACCCCTGCCACCATCCTCCCCCCCCCCACAGGAGAAGCGCGCACACAACAATAGGGAGCATGTGAGGACTGGAGGAGGGCCCGCTGATGAGAGGCCACTGACCGTACACGAGGAAAGGGCCCTGGAACTGGCTGGCGGACCTGAGGACCGGGAGGTTGCTGATGCAGAGGCCGGGGCCCCACGAGCAAGTGAGCCACCAACAGCCCGTCCCCATATCCCCCCTCCCCTATATCCCCCTCCCCCGTATCACCTGATCACTGCCTGATGTCTAACCATGCATGCTTCATTGTGTATCGCAGCACCAAACGTCCAGGCACCCATCCCCGCAGATGCAGACCGCCCGCAGGATGCCCCTCGGAGACCACGGGAGACGGAGAGACCCGGACCCTCCAGCATGCGACGCCCGCAGGATGCCCCTCGCACACCACGGGAGACGGAGAGACCCGGACCCTCCAGCATGCGACGCCCGCAGGATGCCCCTCGAAGACCACGGGAGACGGAGAGACCCGGACCCTCCAGCATGCGACGCCCGCAGGATGCCCCTCGCACACCACAGGAGACGGAGAGACCCGCACCCTCCAGCATGCGACGCCCGCAGGATGCCCCTCGCACACCACAGGAGACGGAGAGACCCGCACCCTCCAGCATGCGACGCCCGCAGGATGCCCCTCGCACACCACGGGAGACGGAGAGACCCGGACCCTCCAGCATGCGACGCCCGCAGGATGCCGCTCGGAGACCACGGGAGACGGAGAGACCCGCACCCTCCAGCATGTGACGCCCGCAGGATGCCCCTCGCACACCACAGGAGACGGAGAGACCTGGAGCAACAGGGAGACGACACCCCCGTCACGTGCGGGAGCGACCACCCAGCGATGAGGGGGGCAGCCACAGGCCCCCGTCACATCCGAGCCAGGACACCACTACCCAGGACACCACTATCCAGGACACCCCTACCCGGGACACCACTACCCAGGACACCCCTACCCGGGACACCACTACCCAGGACACCCCTACCCGGGACAGCACGACCCGGGACAGCACTACCCGGGACAGCACTACCCAGGACACCCCTACCCGGGAAGACGAAATACCGGACAGTGACTCAGAGTGGATGGGTGGAGACAAACCCCCACCCCAAAGTGCCATGGACTCAGAGTGGGACGAAGAGCACGACACAACGCCACTGCTGTCACCAACACCCTCCACCATCGCAGAAACACTCACCACGGTTGGGCACTTTAGTGATGAGGCGTCTGGTACACTCACTGGTGCGCACAACACAGCCGTCCCGGTACAGCAGGTGGAGGTAGGAGCAGCAGAGGGACCGGGCGGTCGGAGGGCAGCCCAGGCCAAGCGAACATCTGCCGCCCAGATGGATCCTGGGTTCCTGCAGTTACCACACCCACACATAGATCCGATGCAACCACCGACACGGAGACGAGCGAATAGGGTGACGGGTGGCTTGCGGCGGCTGCGGTCGCAGGTGGAGGAGTCCACCCGCGTCCAGGAGCTGGGAGTGGTCCCGGTCATGCGTGCCACCCAGGCTGACACCGCACGGGTGGCGTCCGCGGTGGAGGCAATGGGTGCGACGGTGTCAGACATGGGGAACGGTTTGCGAGGCCTGGGGCCTTCCGTGCAGGCGGCGTCTGTGGCCCAGGAAATGGCTGCCCTCTCACAGGAGGCCATGAGCCAGTGCCAGCGCCAGATGGCAGAGGTGCTCAACGCCATAGCCCAGTCTCAGCAGGCCATGGCCCAGTCTCAGCAGGCCATGGCCCAGTCTCAGCAGGCCATAGCCCAGTCTCAGCAGGCCATAGCCCAGTCTCTGCAGGCCATGGCCCAGTCTCAGCAGGCCATCGCTTAGGGCATCGGCGCCAGTGGCCATGTGCGAGCCGGCGTCGCACTGTCACAGACAGGGTTCGACAACCCCCTGGGCTCCATGGCTGCAAACCTGCAGACCCCTGTCGATACCAGCACGGGCCTCCAGGACTGGCAGCGCCAGATGTCGGGGGCGCGTCGGATGGCCAGTCTGTTCGCATCCCCCACCCATGTAGAGGCCTGGGGGCCATCGGGCACCCCGAGGGAGGAGGAGGTGGTGTGGTCCGTCCCGGCTCCCTCTGTAGGGGAGGTCCCGGTACACCGCGACACCTCGGACTCCCCCCCTTCCGTCCCAGGTGCATCGGGTGGGCAACGGGCAGGACAGGCTGGCAGCTCGCCATCCCAGTCGCCCGGGCCGCAGCCTGGCCCATCTAGGCCAGGACGCCCCAGGAAACGGCCGCCAAAGGGATCCAGTGTCAGAGGGCAGGAATCACAGGTGTCCACCTCCAGTTCTGCTGTACCGTCTGGGGAACCACGTAGACGTAGTCAAAGGGTCCGTAAGGCCAAACAATTAGACACTGAGTAAGTTGGCACAGGTGCAGGGCACAGATGAGTTTTAGGGGCTAGGGCACGTGCATGAACTCCTTTGGTTATTAAAGTCAATGTTACACCTACCAAAGCTGCCTTTGTGCTCTGTCCAAAGTGTGCGGGCGTGTCATGTACGTTGAGCGCAAGTGTGTGTGTGACGGGTGGTCTTGCCTCAGCCCCAGGTGAGTCTGCCCCCTTCCCCCTGGGCCGCCATCAACATCCCCCGGGCAGAGGACGGGACCGTGCGCTGCAGTGTCACAGCCGCATGCAGGGATGGTCCGGGTGGATGGTGGTACTGTGGCCATGGGTCAGACATAGTCCAACGATGTAGAGCCAGGAGCTCATCGGAGGCGGGTTGTCATCATCCTCCATGGCCTGCGATAGACACGCGTCCACCCGCAACTGGGTGAGCCCGGCCCGTTGTGCCGCCGGTGGATCGGCAATTGGGGGGGGGGCTGGTGTGCATGCGGGTGGGGTGTGTGGGGTTGGGGAGGGGGGTGAGGGTGCTGGGTGGGTGGATGGGTGGGGGGTGTGGGTGGTCGGCTGTTGTCATGGTGTGCGGTCTGTGGCCATACTACCCGATTCCCACGCCCATCTAGTCAGTGAAGCGGGCGTCTATCAGTCTGTCCCGTGCCCGCTGGGCCAGCCGGTAACGGTGGACAGCCACCCGCCTGTGCCTACCCCGTCTGCCCTGACCATTGCCCCCATCCCCCTCATCTGGGGAGGACTGGGCCTCTTCCTGCTGCTCCTCCACTCCGCCCTCCACTGCCTGCGGCACATCACCCCTCTGCTGGGCTATGTTGTGCAGGACGCAGCACACCACAATGATGCGGCCGACCCTATCTGACCGATACTGGAGGGCGCCCCCAGAGAGGTCCAGGCACCTGAAACGCATCTTCAGCACGCCAAAGCACCTCTCGATCACTCCCCTTGTCGCTACATGGGCATCATTGTAGCGGTTCTCCGCCTCATTGCGTGGCCTCCGTATAGGCGTCATCAGCCACGATCGCAATGGGTAGCCCCTGTCGCCCAGCAACCAGCCCCTCAGCCGGGGATGGTGTCCCTCGTACATGCCGGGGATGGATGACCGCGACAACACGAATGAGTCGTGTACACTGCCTGGGTGACGGGCGCAGACGTGCAGGATCATCATGCAGTGGTCGCAGACCACCTGTACGTTCATTGAATAGGTCCCCTTCCTATTAGTGAACACGGCCCTGTTCTCTGCAGGTGGCCGCACGGCGACGTGCATCCCATCGATCGCGCCCTGGACCATGGGGAACCCGGCAACGGCAGAGAAGCCCACGGCCCGGGCATCTTGGCTGGCCCGGTCCACGGGGAAGCGGATGTAGCGGTGCGCCATGGCATAAAGGGCATCTGTCACTGCCCGGATGCACCGATGCACCGATGTCTGCGATATGCCGGACAGGTCCCCACTCGGTGCCTGGAATGACCCCGTTGCATAAAAGTTCAGGGCCACCGTAACCTTGACGGACATAGGGAGAGTGTGTCCCCCGCCAGTGCCACGCGGTGACAGGTGTGCCAGCAGGTGGCAGATGTGTGCCACGGTTTCCCGGCTCATCCGGAGTCTCCTCCTGCATTCCCGGTCCGTGAGGTCCTGGTATGACTGCCGGGGCCGGTACACACGGGGCGCCCTCGGGTGCCTCCGTTGCCGTGGGGCCGCGACGTCCTCCTCCCCCTCCTCGTCCTGTCGGTCAGGTGTCCCTCCAGCCTGGGCGGCTGCCGCCTGCCCCTCTGCGGCAGCCTGCGCCGCCTCTCTGGCACGCTCCTCCTCCTCCTCCTCATCCAGGGAAACATAGACATGAGCGGCTGCCACCACGGCGGCCAACATCGCTGGATGGTCTGAAAATATGACGGCCTGGTGGGGGGGAGGGGAACGACGACATGTCATCATTGCCCATATCCCCTCCTCCCCCCAGCCAGGTGGCATGGACCGCATGGGTCCAACTGTTGGAGGCTGGCACCTGGCCAGGTGGACTAACTCATTTGCCCTCCCATCACCCACCCCGGCACGGACCCCCCCCCCCCCAACCTCCACCCCGGCACGGACCCCCAACCCCCAACCTCCACCCCAGCACGGACCTCCCCCCCAACCTCCACCCCGGCACGGACCCCCTCCCCAACCCCCAACCTCCACCCCAGCATGGACCCCCTCCCCAACCTCCACCCCAGCACGGACCCCCCCCAACCCCCAACCTCCACCCCAGCACGGACCCCCCCCCAACCTCCACCCCAGCACGGACACCCCCCAACCTCCACCCCAGCACGGACCCCCCCCCAACCTCCACCCCGGCACGGACCCCCTCCCCAACCTCCACCCCAGCACGGACCCCCCCCAACCCCCAACCTCCACCCCAGCACGGACCCCCCCCCCAACCTCAACCCCGGCACGGACCCCCTCCCCAACCCCCAACCTCCACCCCAGCACAGACCCCCTCCCCAACCTCCACCCCAGCACGGACCCCTCCCAACCCCCAACCTCCACCCCAGCACGAACCCCCCCCAACCTCCGCCCCGGCACGGACCCCCTCCCCAACCCCCAACCTCCACCCCAGCACGGAACCCCCCCCAACCTCCACCCCAGCACGGACCCCCTCCCCAACCTCCACCCCAGCACGGACCCCCTCCCCAACCCGCAACCTCCACCCCAGCACGGACCCCCCCCAACCCCCAACCTCCACCCCAGCACGGACCCCCCCCCCAACCTCCACCCCGGCACGGACCCCCTCCCCAACCCCCAACCTCCACCCCAGCACGGACCCCCTCCCCAACCTCCACCCCAGCACGGACCCGCCCCAACCCCCAACCTCCACCCGAGCACGGACCCCACCCCCAACCTCCACCCCGGCACGGACCCCCTCCCCAACCCCCAACCTCCACCCCAGCACGGACCCCCCCCAACCTCCACCCCAGCACGGACCCCCTCCCCAACCTCCACCCCAGCACGGACCCCCTCCCCAACCCGCAACCTCCACCCCAGCACGGACCCCCCCCAACCCCCAACCTCCACCCCAGCACGGACCCCCCCCCCAACCTCCACCCCGGCACGGACCCCCTCCCCAACCCCCAACCTCCACCCCAGCACGGACCCCCTCCCCAACCTCCACCCCAGCACGGACCCGCCCCAACCCCCAACCTCCACCCGAGCACGGACCCCACCCCCAACCTCCACCCCGGCACGGACCCCCTCCCCAACCCCCAACCTCCACCCCAGCACGGACCCCCCCCAACCTCCACCCCAGCACGGACCCCCTCCCCAACCTCCACCCCAGCACGGACCCCCTCCCCAACCCCCAACCTCCACCCCAGCACGGACCCCCCCCCCCAACCTCCACCCCGGCACGGACCCCCTCCCCAACCTCCACCCCAGCACGGACCCCCTCCCCAACCCCCAACCTCCACCCCAGCACGGACCCCCCCCAACCCCCAACCTCCACCCCAGCACGGACCCCCCCCAACCTCCACCCCGGCACGGACCCCCTCCCCAACCCCCAACCTCCACCCCAGCACGGACCCCCTCCCCAACCTCCACCCCGGCACGGACCCGCCCCAACCCCCAACCTTCACCCCAGCACGGACCCCCCCCCCCAACCTCCACCCCGGCACGGACCCCCTCCCCAACCCCCAACCTCCACCCCAGCACGGACCCCCCCCCCAACCTCCACCCCAGCACGGACCCCCTCCCCAACCTCCACCCCAGCACGGACCCCCTCCCCAACCCCCAACCTCCACCCCAGCACGGACCCCCCCCCAACCTCCACCCCGGCACGGACCCCCTCCCCAACCCCCAACCTCCACCCCGGCACGGACCCCCCCCAACCTCCACCCCAGCACGGACCCCCTCCCAGCACTCCCCCGGAGCCCAGCCTACTCTAACCACCCCCCCCCCCCCCCCCCCCCGCCGCACACACACCTCTCCTCACGCAATCAGTCTGCGGCCACGCCATTTCCTGCCCAGAGCCAACCCCCCAGGCCGTCACTCACCTCCTCGCTGGTCGGCGTGAGCCTGGAGCACCGGGTCACGCCGATGAAAAGGAGGTTTGATGACCGTTCACGTCGACGGGACTTCGGCCCATCCGGAAGGGAGAATATCGGCAGGCCGAAAATCGGCTGCCTTGCGCAGACCCGTGACATTCTCCGCGGCAGCGGCGCCATTAACGCCCCGCCGACTTTTCTCCCTTCGGAGACTTCGGCGGGGCGGGGGCGGGATTCACGGCGGCCAACGGCCATTCTCCGACCCGGCGGGGGGTCGGAGAATGACGCCCCAGTTGTCTGCTCTTTTGCGTACTGCACCCTTGGTGATTACTATAATGGCATTGCAAAAACAATTCTGTGATGTTGATCATTCTTACTGTTAATATTGAGTAATAAATAGTTTTGGACTAAAGGTGCTATGACGAAGTTTAATTTTAAAAAAATAAACTATGGGAAGGCAAGGGCAGTATCTCATTATTTCTTGAACCTGCTTGTGAATCCAGTCCAGATGAGATGATGATTTTGTACCTTTGACAACTATATGTGGCCAGTGGGACTGAGTTTAGGATGGTTTCAGAATTACTGGGGACAGAATTCAACTTTTTTTTTGCAGAATAGTTGTGTCAGATAGTATCAGAAGGAGCCACAGAGAGAGAATTTTTCAATGCTGTGCTCTCTTGGGGCAAGAGTGGGAATGTGCAGTCAGAAAATTAATTTGAAGCTTTAATCTTATTTTAATAAGAATCTGCAGAATATCAGCTTTGCTATCACTCTGGAATACGTTCGCACTGGGGGTGACATGTGGATGAGGGGAGACTGGAACCAAGCCGATCCTGTGTGGCAGATTTGGTAATCTGATATTTCAGAAGTTCCGCAGGATTTTCTTGGATCCTTACATCAACCAATCTGCTTTATTAATGGAAATTGTTTAGGTCTGTTACTGGAGGATGATATTCTTCCCAGCTACTTCCACCTGACCCTACATTCCAGTTCTTTTGCCCTCGATGGAGTGGTGTGCCAGTGACAAATGTATGAGTGGTCTGTGTGGATAAGCTCCCTAGTTTTAGCCTGTTATACTTCAGATAATTGATCCAGATTAATACATCTTAAGATCTTACAACGTGCACTTCCACTCTCTGGTGTTGGGTAACTGGAGCGTGTCTGCACAGAGTGTGTACAGTCCACATCAACACAGTGCATATTAACACATACATTCTCAGTAAATTGGATTTGTCCATGATTGTCCATTGGGGCTTTGGCGGAAACTGACTCAGCTGGGCTAACTAATAAAAAGGTGAACGAATTGTATGATGGATATTATTTGCAGTTATCAGTTGCTGAACCAGCACAGAAGAAGGCCACTCACCCCATCATATTTGTGCTAACCCATTGCTCTCGCAATCCAAAACTGGTTCCGCTGCCTTTCGCTTCAAGGTTTATCAAATTGGCCTGTAACAATGTCTGCATCACCTAGTCCCTATGGAGCAATGTTTCCTGTTTCAACAGCCACCTGCTATAAAGTGGTTTTTATTCTGTTTAAATGAGTTGGGAGTCAACTGTTACTGAATTTTATTCAGTCAGGCAACAACAAAAATTGTAGAGAAGCTTTCCTGTATGTGGAGGTCCTGTGGCGCCAGTGGGTAGCGTCCCTGCCTCTGGGCCAGACACTCCAGGTTTGAGTCCTACTTCAGGACTTGATGGCCAAGGAAGGTAATAATAATAATCGTTATTTGTGTTACAAGTCAGCTTACATTAACACTGCAATGAAGTTACTGTGAAAATCCCCCAGTCGCCACACTCCGGCGCCTGTTCGGGTACACTGAGGGAGAATTCAGAATGTCCAATTCACCTAACAGCACATCCAGTGGGACTTGTGGGAAGAAACCGGACCACCCGGAGGAAACCCACACAGTCATGGGGAGAACGTGCAGAATCTGCACAGACAGTGACCAAGCCGGGAATTGAACCCGGGACCCTGGCATTTGAAGCAACAGTGCTAACCACTGTGCTATCGTGCCAGCTATGGTGCGTTCATAACATGGCCAACCAGGTTGAGTATCAACCTGACAATCCTCCCAACATGCCAATGGCTGGTGGTAAGAGTGCGAGAGACTTCTGATCAGACAAGCTTGATGTGAAGTGCCTTCCCGCAAGCTATACGCCTCCAGCAACAGACTAGTGACCTGTTCCAGGAGAAGCTAGCTCTGGAAACAGATGAAAGGCTGTCTCGTGCAGGAAGAGAACTGGGATTTCCTGTCTGTGTAAAGTTTTAACCTTAATCATGTTCTTTATCAACATATTATGATTTTGTTGCAATAAGTGCATGGGAGGAACCTTGCAGAATAAACTGGGGCAAATTCCAACTTACTATTGGGGAGGGGGGGGGGTAAAATAGCATTTCAGGTAGGCTATGCAATAGAAATAACCAACATTTCTTATCATCAGGTGGTTTCTGTAATGACTGTCCTACCTGCAATGCGAGATATTACACACTCGCTGTTGAGATTTCAAAGTAATTTTTCCATTTGTTGCAGTTCTCAAATGAGGTGACTGGATGTGATCAAAAGGCTTGCAGAATCCCTGAAGAAGGGTACAGTCTCACATAACTAGCCCGGTTGCTCAGAAATGTTCAATAAGATAGCAGGCTAGACATGGCTCAGTATGTAGTGAACAAAGGACATGCTGAAACCATTACTTTTTAGTTTTGTCAGTAACAATAATCTTGAGAACTATATTCAGCCGCAGCGATAATCATGTTGCATAACTGGTGATTAACCACATTGCATGTGAATATAATTGGAGAAAGAAGCAGTCTGCTTCGAAACAAAATGACTGCTTTGAGGATGGAAGGTAGAGACTCTCAGGAGAATAGATTCTCTCACTGAAGCATGTGTATGGGAGGGGGAAAAGAAACATTATTATTTGAGAATAATGCAGGTCAGTATGCTGATGGCAAACTGATGTGGAAACCTTTTATTCCAAACAATGATAATCCATTAAAGAATCTTGAAGGTCTGTCCTCGCTGGCTATATAATACAAAGTGAGGTTTTGTATTGCATTCACTGCATGCATCAGATGTAGGAATACAGTTAGAGTTAAGTTTTTTTGATCTAAAGTAAGTGAAATCTTAAGCAATGTTGGCATTTAAATGTACTTAGCCAGGATTATTATCTTTAAAATTAAGTGTAACTTGTCCAGTTGAAATGATTTGGATTACCAGATTTTGATAAAAGTTTTGCAGCTGCTTAACTCCTTACATTACTTTACCTTAGTCTACTTTTCTGTTTTCTTTAAAAGAAAATATTTGCTTGCATATTGCAGCTCCACATTATCATCTGTTGAGAGCGTTTTATTGCAGGGAGCGCAAATGCCACCTATTCCATCTCACATCACCTCAATCCACATTCCATCCGGAAACTTTGATCAGGACCAATAATTGACATTTGCGCAATCAAGATAAATGTGTTACACAGCACAAGGTCAGCTTATTCGTGTAATGATCTGGCATTCGGGCCACATTTTTGACAGGTGACAGCTGACTTGAGTGGCAGCAATTGAACACACACACTTCCAATGGGCTGGATGGCAAATTTTCTTTTTCATTCTACAGTAGCCAACTCTCTTTCCTCAAACACACTTTCTCGTTTTCTTCAGTGTTGAGTCAAGTACTCAGGTGCTCCAGTTGCATTTTGGAGTTTGAATTCTTTCATGGGATGTGAGCATCACTAGCTGGGCCAACACTTAATACCCATCCCTAATTGCCCTTAAGAAGGTGGCGACGAGCTGCCTTCTTGAACCGCTATAGTCCTTGAGGTTTAGGTACACCCACAGTGCTGATAGGGGGTTCCAAGATTTTGACCCTGCAACAGTGAAAGCACAGCAATATAGCTCCAAGTCAGGATGGTGAGTGACTTGGAGGGGAACCTCCAAGTAGTGGTGTTCCCATGTGCCTGCTACCCTTGTCCTTGCAGGTGGTAGTGGTCTCTGGTTTGGAAGGTGCTGTCAAAGGGGCCTTGCTGAGTTGCTGCAATACATCTTGTGGGTGGTACACAATGTTGCCACTGAGCGTCGGTGGTGGTGGGAGAGAATGCTGAAGGTGATGGATGGGGTGCCAATCAAGTGGACTGCTTTGTTCTTTATCATGTTGAGTTTTATGAATGTTGTCATTGCTGCACTCACCCCAGAAAGTGGAGAGGGGGTGGCATAGTGGTATTTTCACAGGACTAGTAATCCAGAAACCTAGGCTAATGCTCTGAGGACCTGGAATCGAATCCCACCATGACAGATGGTGCAATTTGAATTCAATAAACATCTGGAATTAAAAGTCGAATGATGACCATGAAACCATTGTCAATTGTTGTTAAAATCCCATCTGATTCACTAATGTCCTTTACGGAAGGAATCCTGCTGTTTTTAACCAGTCTGGCCTACATGTAGCTCCACAGCAGTGTGGTTACCATCGTGATGCATCAGACCTTCATCCCAAGTTCCTAGGCCGCAGGCCCACCTAAGATGGCCACTTCCACCCAACAGTGAGACAAAGAAAATCCCCTGGTCACCATTATCTTCCTACTACCCTCCCCCACAACATTCCTCCCCCTTCATAACACCCCCTTCATAACCCCACCCCCCCCCCCCCACCCCCCCCACCCCAAGCCGGCAGACTGCTTGGCACCTGAATTAACCCCCTCCCAAGCAAACATTCTAGACACATCAAGCCTCACCAAATGGGTCCAACAAGTCGCAGCTCCTCCCCCACACCACTCTTGTTCACTAGCCTACCTTTTAGTGCTAGCAAGGTGTCCCCCAACCAAAGTCCTGTCCAACAACAACCAAAACAAAGGCCTACCCCAAGCCCATACTCCCTACTCCCTTGTCCCAATCCCAACATCCTTACCATGCTTCTCCTTCCCTCCAATTACCATATCGATCTCCCACTCTACCATTCCCCCATGATTCTGGTCTCCACAAAAATATCCCCCCCAACCTCCAAGAAAAACATAACATACTATATTGCAATATTTACAGCCACTCCAACCCAATTTTCACATCCAAGCCTGCTCTCCTCAAACCAAACCCAGTCCTTTGGCCTTGATGAAAGCCACAGCCTGCTCCAGCGTGTCAAAATAGTGAACCTTTGAGTCCAGAATGACACTCAGCCTCGCTGGATACACCACCCCAAATTGCACACCCTTCGCCTTATTAAATACCATTCGCTGCTTCGCCAGTTCGGTACCAAAGTCCCGATGGATGCGCACTCTGTGCTCATCCCAATCAATGTTCTGACTCTTCTTGGTCCACTCCAGGACTAGCTCCTTCCTCTGGTAACTGTTAAATCAAAAGATCACTGCCCGTGGTGGCTGGTTCGGCCGTGGCTTTTGCTGCAGAGCCCGATGCGCCCTGCCTAATTCAGGAGCGGCGAACACTTCATCCCCACCCACCAATCGAGAGAACACTTCTGAAAACACTTTTTTGGTCTCAGGCCCTCCACTCCCTCCAGTAAACCCACTCTGAGGTTCATTCACCGTGACCTGTTCTCCAGATCTTCAACATTGGCCTTCAGGCCCATATTCCTGTCCGCCATGAGCAGCATCTCAGCTTCCAACAAGACAAGCTGATCATTGCGCCTCAACAAGGCCTCCTTCAACATCTCCCCTTGCTCCTTCACAGCCTTGACCATCTTGTCCAGCTGTCCCCATATCGGGCCCAACCCCTCCTCGATGGTGGCTTTGAACAACTGTTTCATTTCCTTCCCCTGTCGCTCAAATTGACCATCCATCTTCCTGCCAAACGTCTCCAACTCCTGTGCCATCACCCGAGCCAGCGGCTCTAACGTGATGGCTGCCTTTGCCAACTTTACTCCCCCAAATTCCTTGGTCGGGCTACCAGCCGGAGGTTTCTTTCCAACAGCCTTTTTTAATGAGGCTTTTGACACTCCTCTGTCGCCTTTCCATTCCCCACACCAACCTATTGGGTTAGTGTAAAGTCACACGCAAGCGACCACTCGGAAGTGATGGTTGTAAGAAAACTCCAATTTTCTTACAGCTTTTCTGAATGAAAGTCTGTGACTAGTGCAGTTCCACAGGAATCAGTGCTGGGACCTTTGTTGTTCGTAGTGTATATAAATGATTTGGAAGAAAATGTAGCTGGTCTGATTAGTAAGTTCGCAGACGACCCAAAAAGTGGTGGAGTTGCGGATAGTGAAGAGGATTGTCAGAGGATACAGCAAGACATAAACTGGTTGGAGTCTTGGGCAGAGAAATAGCAGATGGCGTTTAATCCGGACAAGTGTGAGGTAATGCACTATAAAAGGTCCAATGCATGTAGGAATCAAACAGTAAATGGTAGAACTCTTGCGAGCATTGACAGGCAGAGAGATCTGGGCGTGCATGTCCGATCGCTGAAAGTGGCAATGCATGTTGTTAAGATGGTCAAGAAGGCATATGGCATGCTGGCCTTCATCGGTCGAGCATTGAATATAAAAATTGGCAAGTCATGTTGCAGCTGTACAGGACCTTAGTTAGGCCTCATTTGGAATATTGTGTACAATTCTGGTCACCACACTACCAGAAGGATGTGGATGCTTTGGAGAGGGTACAGAAGTGTTTTACGAGGATGTTGCCTGGTATGGAGGGCATTAACTAAGAGGAGAGGTTAGATAAATTCTGTCCTCCCTGGAACGACTGAAGTTGAGAGGCGACCTGATAGAGGTCTACAAGATTATGAGTGGCATGGACAGAGTGGATAGTCAGATGCTCATTCCTAGGGTAGGAGAGTCAAGTACGAAGCAACATAGGTTTAAAGTGTGTGGGGAAAAGTTTAGAACAGATGTGCAAGCAAGGTGGGATGTGCAGAGAGGGTGGTAAATATACGGAACGTGCTGCCTGGGGAGGTGGTGGGAGCAAGTACGATAGCGGCATTTAAGGGGCATCTAGACAAACATATGAATAGGGTGGGAATGGAAGGTTGAGGTTGAGGGGGGACCTCATTGAAAAATCATGAGAGGTATAGACAGGGTGGATAGCAAGAAGCTTTTTCCCAGAGTGGGGGACTCAATTATTAAGGGTCACGAGTTCAGGGTGAGAGGGGAAAAGTTTAAGGGAGATATGTGTGGAAAGTTCTTTACGCAGAGAGTGGTGGGTGCTAGGAACGCATTACAGGTGGAGGTGGTAGAGGCGGGCACGATAGCGTCATTTAAGATGTATCTAGACAGAAACATGAATAGGCAGGGAGGAGAGGGATACAGATCCTTAGAAAATAGGCGACAGTTTTAGATAGAGGATCTGGATTGGCGCAGGCTTGGAGGGCCAAAGGGCCTGTTCCTGTGCTGTAATTTTTCTTTGTCCTTTTCTTTGATCGGGACTCCGTAAGTGCATACGGTTTTAATTTATGCAGGTGCCATGGTCGACGCAGGATTAAAGGGCCTAAGGACCTGTTCCTGTGCTGTCTTGTTCTTTGTTCCTATTATATCTAATATAGTACACCTCCTACTCCCCGAAGACTCTCCCGTACCCGGCCCACATTTGGGCTGGGGTTTTTGTGTCCCAGAGGCCCCTGGGGTGGCTCCAGCCCCTTCTTCGAGGGAGGTCATACTCAGGGGAGGACTCAGAGGTTACAGATCCCTTGACCTCCGGTTGGATTATAACAGTTAGAATTCAAAATCTCCCGAAAAAAACGGGCAAAAGGGATCAAAATACTGGACCCTGGCAGGAGCCAGTTTTTATGTGACCTGCTCTCACATGCCATCACCAGAGCTTCTCCAGAAGCACCATTTTCAAAGGTGACTTTATCAGACCAGATGCGAAGGAGGCGGAGAAACTGGAAGAATGGAATGGAATCCATACAGGGAGCGGGGTGCAAGGAGCTGTTGTCGAGGATAGCTGTGGGAGTTGGTGGGTTTGTAATGAATATTGGGGTCAGTCTATCGCCAGAAATGGAGACAGAGGTCAAGGAAGGGAAGTATCGGTGATGGACCATGTGAAGGTGAGAGAGGGTTGAAAATCTGAAGCAAATTTGATACATTTTTCCAGGTTCAAACGAGAGCATGAAGTGTCACCAAAATAGCAAACCCAGCCCTAGCGACCCTGCAAAGTCCTCCTTACTAACATCTGTGGGGTTGTGTCAAATTTGGGAGAGCTGTCTCACTGTGGTAAACACCACTAGTGATATACTGCACGTATTACAGCACTGCTCGTGTATTACAAGTACGATGGTAAATCCCTGCCTGCTGGCTCCTCCCAGCAGGCAGCATATAAAAGTGTCTGCTCTCCTGCGCTGCTTCCATTCTGGTTCCAGCTGCAGGAGGCACAACATCTTGTGCAATAAAGCCTCGATTGTTTCACCATTCTCGTCTCGTGGTAGTTGACCGTACATCAATTTATTGCACAAGATTTTAAAAGATGGACTTCCTAATGAAGCCTGATCTCCTGCAGCTGAGCCCTCACGCAGCCAATGCCACGTCCACCTTCGACCACTGGCTAGCCTGCTTCGAAGGCTACCTCAGAGCAGCCACTGAAGAACTCTTGGACCCACAGAAGCTCCAAGTCCTCTACTCACGGGTGAGCCCTGAAATTTTCCCCCCATCCGGGATGCGCCCACCTACACAGAAGCGATGGCGCTACTAAAGGGACATTGCGTTAAGCCGGTGAATCAAGTGTACGCCAGGCACCTCCTGGCCACGAGACGGCAACTCCCGGGGGGACTCTGGACTGTAGATTTCCTGCGGGCTCTACAGATTCTCGGTAGGAACTGTGACTGCCAGGCAGTTTCGGCAGTCCAACACACCAGACTATTGATAAGAGACACTTATGTCACGGGCATGAAGTCTACGTACGTTCGCCAGCGACTATTGGAAGGGGGTACGCTCGATCTTGCGGAGACTAGGCAGCTTGCTAACTCACTAGAAGTGGCCTCCCGTAATCTGGAGGCCTACATCTCCTACTGCGCGGCACCCTCGTGGGCATCGTGTGCCCCACCAGCTGCTGACTCCAGCTTACCGCGGGCCTGCGCCGCGCGCCAGCCATCTTGTGCAATAAAGCCTCGATTGTTTCACCATTCTCATCTCGTGGTAATTGACGGTACATCACTCACACACTAGTCATACTCATGGAACCATATCAAAGCACGTTTTTCGAGAATTGTGGGAGGAAACCAGAGAAAACCCACGCAAACGCAGGGAGAACGTGCAAACTCCACACATACAGTGACCCAAGCTGGGAATGGAACCTGGGACCTTGGAGCTGTGAAGCACCACTGTGCTCCTGTGCTGCTCTTTGACACAGTTATTCTGTTAATAAATAGTTCTGTAGTTACTCTGCTTGGTGGTCGCCAGTGCTTCCAAGATACCACAGAGACTGGCCCATTGTGATACAAACAACCAGCACAAAGCCCAAAGCCAACCCCGCCCGTGTGTTCTGGTGTATGCCTCAAAGCACGTGACCATTTGTAACTTTGCTAATTTTGGTATTGACTTTTTCAAACTGCTGCAAGTCCCTGAGTGTCAGGACTTTATTGCTCAACACCCTCATATAATTACATTAATTATTATAATCCTCTTATTTTATCCGAATGGAACAATTTGCAAATCCCCTGTAGGTACGACTTGCTGACGGCTTATTAAAGGAAACACAAAAGCTGCTTTCCTGTGTTTATTCCTGTAATTATAGATAGGAATAAAACACTTACTGTAGTTACTCTCATTCAGACAAAATAGATTGACAATTATTTTGTGACTGTTAATTGAGCCCATGTAAAACCAATGTTCCGGGGATGGATGTGAACTGGATGAAGTATGAATCATTCTTCATACCAGCATTTTTGTGAGGTTGAGGCTGTGCTGCGAATGTCATACTGTCATTTGGTAATGCCATCACAGTGGTAAATATTTGAATGAGACAAACTATCTGGCACTCCTATGGCTCATTACAGAGAATTGCCCAGGATTAGAGCAACTTTGTACAGTAAATACAGGCACCTTACAGAGAACATTTTTCCCAACTGCACGGTACCTTTGAAACCTGATTATTACGAAATGAGCTATGTACAACAAAAACTTTATTTGGAATGGAACTTCTAATGTCACACCACTAGCTCTTAGTAAAATCCTTCTAACTTGTTTGTTTGATAAACACCATCAGTTAAGAAATAATGTAGGACCTCCTGGTGCTCCAAAGCGCGCCAGAGACAATGAAGTCCTTTTTTGAGAGTTTAGGGAAACACAACAGTCGATTTGCACACAGCAAGATTCCACAAAGAACAATAAGATAAAATCTGCAGGTAATGATGGTAGTCGATGAAGGCCAAGGCAGCAGGAGTTCCCTGTTCTTCCTCCAATCATCTCACCCAGTCTATTACATCCACCTGAGCATGCAGATTAGGTTAAAAGCTCATGTGAAAAGCAGCAATCTTACCGTGGTGTCAGGAGTTCTGTATTAACCTAGATCATGTACGTAAATTTCAATCATTCTTGAACCCAAAACTTTCTGACTCAGAGGGTATGAGTGCTATATCTAAACCAAAGCTGACACCCAAATCAGCATTAAAACTATTTATTGTGCAGCCATTGCCAATAAGTTAGAATGGATCATTCAACCCTGTTCTGCTGGCAGCTTGGAGTGTGGATGGCAGTGAGTGGGGCTGAGGAATCAGGGCCAGTGAACCCACACAACTGCTTGTATAGGATTTTCTGAGGCATGGTTTTAATAGGAAGAAGCAGACCTCACTGCAGGGCATTATTTGCACTCATTGTAATATTTTAATCATAGTAATTAGGTTCCACATTGAAAATATCAACTTTAGATGAGGTTCCTGCACCTGGTGTGTACCTTGCCCATATTAAATGGGCATGTCAGTTCGAAACAGCCCTGACCTGCCATTGGAATTCTCTTAAAGCTGACTTGTTGGATAGTAGCTGGTGATTTTTGAGGGCATTTTTGTGAATTAAGTATTTATGTTTTGCGATACATTTTAATTTGCCAATATGTTTTGACAAAGCCAGTACTTTTCAAAAGTTACAGTCCAGTTGTTTCAGCCATTGTGTAAATTGAAACTTTTTTTTGGATGGGTGGTGGTGGAAGGATACTACTATTGTACTAACATCAGAATGTAACTCACAAACTGCCAAAATGATCTAGTTCTGCTCCTTAACGAGGCCAGTTGGGCATTTCATTCACCAGGAAACATTGTCAAATACTCCATTAAAACCAAATTCGAGATAGCGCAACATAAAAATATATTTTCATAATGAGTCTTATTTTCCATCTGGCACCAGGAAGTTTGAAGTGCCGATGTTCAGATGCCACATGACAAGAAGGCGGTGCTATGATTTCTGGGCTTCGTCAACTTCCTTGGCAGGTTCATCCCAAACCTGTCCACACGGACAGCAGCTTTACGCAATCTCCTACAAAAGACCACTCACTGCGTTTGAGTGGACACAACGTCACCAAAGGTAATGGGTGGATCTCAAACAGCAGCTAACGAGGGCACTGACCCTTGCTTTCTTTGACGCAACCAGACCCACCAAGATCTCCACTGACGCAAGCCAGGACAGGATTGGCGCCGTTCTCCTCCAACAGGCCGATCAGTCTGACTGGGTCCCGGTGGCATACGCGTCCAGGGCCATGACCGCAACTGAGTGCAGATATGCACAAATCGAGAAAGAATGTCTCGGACTCCTCACTGGGATTCTGAAGTTCCACGATTACGTGTACGGCCTGCCCACGTTCATAGTGGAAACAGATCACAGACCGTTGGTCCATATCATAGACAAGGATCTGAATGACATGACACCTCGTCTGCAGCGCATTATGATGAAGCTGCGAAGGTATGATTTCGCCCTAATATACACCCCGGGACGAGACCTTGCCATTGCCGACACACTGTCCCGGTCAATTGGCACTGACAACGCACCATCAGCCCCTATCAGAGAAATCGAGGCCCAAACACAGTTATACATGGAGAATTTGCCTGCTTCAGATGAGAAGCTTTGCCTAATCCGACAGGAGTCGCAGAAAGATGCAACCTTATGGAGGGTGCTGCACCTACTCCAGCATGGTTGGACGAGGGGACAATGTCCACAATTTCAGAATGTCAAGTCAGAACTGATTGAAGTTGACGGCCTGCTGCTACGCAATGCGCAGATTGTGATTCTGGCCACACTCCGCGCCGAGCTGCTGCTTAAGATTCATGAAGGCCACCTAGGAACTGAGAAATGCAAAAGGCGAGCACGACAGGCTGTGTACTGGCCCGGCATGAATCAAGACATAACGGACATGGTCATGACATGTGACACCTGTCAAAGACATCAACCCGCACAGTGTAAAGAACCACTGCAGCAACACAAACTCACAATGGCACCGTGGACAAAAGTGGCCATTGACCTATTTCATGCCACAGGGTGTGATTACGTCTTGATCATGGACTATTACTCAAACTATCCGAAGGTAATGAAACTCCATGATCTCACGTCGTCATCTGTCATCAAGGCGTGCCAGGAGACATTCTCGCGACATGGAAACCCGCATGTGGTGATGTCGGATAATGGTCCCTTCTTCGCGAGCTGGGAGTGGAAAGATTTCTCAGACCGATACAGCTTTCGGCATGTAACATCCAGTCCACGCTACCCACAGTCAAATGGGAAATTGGAAAAGGGTGTCCACATCGTTAAACGGCTTATTAGCAAGGCAACAGATTCACGCTCGGGCATCAACCTAGCACTGTTATCCTACCGAGCAACCCCATTGAGCTCAGGACTGTCGCCAGCGCAGATGCTCTTTGGCAGGAACATTAGGACAACCCTCCCGGCGATTCAATTCCGAGACCCCAATAACACTCTGGTATTTGACAAAATGCGGGTACTACGGTCCAAACAAAAACAATACTATGATCAACATGTGATCCCACTCAAGCCACTGAACATGGGCGACATTGTCAGGATCAGGGACCCAGAAGGCAGATGGTCTGAGCCAGCCACGGTGATCAGGCAGGAGGCACCGTGGTCCTACATTGTCAAGTCGTCGGTAGGAGTACTCTTTTGCCGCAACCGCCGGGATCTGTCAATGCTTCGGCCTACGACGCCGGTGTTTCCCACACTGGACTTGACCAAGTCCATTGGTCCACATGACGTTCCGAGCCAGACAACACCAGACAGTACTCTTGATGACATCAAACCGTCATCCCCACCTCCACCGTTATGACGCTCTAGCAGAAGCCGTAAGGCACCCGACCGGCTGGATTTGTAACAACACTTCAACACACCCACAAGACGAATATGAACATTTCTAACAATGGACTCATAATACTGTTAATTGTTTCTGTATCACTTTATCATTTTCGCAGTGTGCAGATTTGCTTATTCTCACCACTTGTTCTGTACAGTTTTCTTGCGGTCAGTTTAGGAAATATATCAACTCAAAGGGGGTGGGGTGTAGTGATCTGTACATCTAAACATACATCTGCACATACACCAGGGACTGCAGCACAGGTGTAACAGTCACAGCATCACTAGAGGGCAGCATCAGAGACGGGTATAAAGGGTCGAGCCCAAGGTAGGATCCGTCTCTTTTAGAAGCACAGGGCTAGTGAGCAGCAGCACACAGAGACAGCTCAGCATAGGTAGTTTACCTTAGTTTCACTGGTCATACCTCTTGACTGTTTTACATCTAGTTGAGCTCTGGAAGCAGAACGAACCCTTTGAATAAAGAACTTGTGTTAACTGTAAGTCTTCAGTCTTCATTCAGACTTAGAGAATAACATAAGGATGACAACATGTGAAAGGAGTGATGCACGATCAATGACCACTAAAGCGAGGTTGTAGTCCAACTGAAGGCTTTAATAAGCTAGATGTTTCCCCAGCAGCTCAGGTACAGAATGAAGGCTGCTGGGGCGGCACGGGTTCTTATACCCCGCTTATCAGGGCGGAGCTATCATACATTCTATCAATAGAAAGTAAACAGTTTCCACCAATGGTGCTTTAGCCTGTCAGGTACCGTAATACCTATAATACCACATTCACCCCCTGTTAAAAAAAAGAGTCCGGCGGGGGTGGTGGCCTGAAACTACAAAACATGGCAACATGGTATAATTAGTTATGGAGGTACCGTAATACCTCCGTACAGTGTTTAGTAGCTATTTACAATTCTGATAGTTATGTACATTTGATGGTTTATGTTTACAGATTACAATTAAAATGAAGCAATCAGTCGATCGGGGGCCCTGGTCTTCTGCGATCGTCGGAGCTTCGGTGGTGACTCCGGTGGAGGCTCGGGCGTCTGTGACTCCGGGAGCGTAGCTTCAATCTCCATGGCAGCTTCGGCACCCCTAGACAGCGCTGGTGGGGAAAACGGTTGACATGGGAAGGGAGTGCCTGCGGGGAGTGTCGGTGCGATGGGTCGACGGAAGGACCGATCCTCCTGTAAGGTGCTGCGGTGGGGGGGAGGGGGGGACTGGTGGCTGGAATGTGCGTGGGGTTCCGGCGGGCACCAGGTCCCGTAGGGAGACCGTATCTTGTCGGCCGTCGGGGTACGCCATGTAGGCGTGCTGGGGGTTAGCATGGAGCAGATGGACCCTCGCGACCAACGGATCCGACTTGTGCGCCCGCACTTGTTTTCGGAGCAGGATGGGTCTGGGTGCTGCCAGCCAGGTCGGGAGCAAGGTCCCAGAGGAGGACTTCCTGGGGAAGACAAGGAGACATTTGTGAGGTGTCTGATTGGTGGTCGTACAAAGCAGTGACCGGATGGAGTGGAGGGCATCCGGGAGGACTTCTTGCCATTGGGAGACTGGGAGGTTCCTGGACCGTTCCGTTCTCCCTCTCTACCTGTCCGTTACCCCGGGGGTTGTAACTGGTCGTCCTCCTCGAGGCGATGCCCTTGCTGAGCAGGAATTGACACAGTTCGTCGCTCATAAAGGAGGACCCCCTATCACTGTGTATGTAAGCGGGGAACCCGAACAGTGCAAATATGCTATGGAGGGCCTTGATGACGGTGGTTGCAGTCATGTTGGGGCAGGGGATGGCGAGTGGGAAGCGGTAGTACTCGTCAATTACGTTCATGAAGTACGTGTTGCAGTCGGTGGAGGGGAGGGGGCCTTTGAAGTCCATGCTGAGACGTTCAAAGGGACGGGAAGCCTTTATCAGGTGCGCTTTCTCTGGTCGGTAGAAGTGCGGTTTGCACTCCGCGCAGATTTGGCAGTCCCTGGTGGCTGTCCTGACCTCGATGGAGTAGGGCAGGTTGCAGGTCTTGACAAAATGGAAAAAGAGAGTGACCCCCGGGTGGCAGAGGTCCTCGTGGAGGGCTCGGAGACGGTCCACTTGTGCGGTGGCATATGTGCCGCAGGACAGGGCATCGGGAGGCTCGTTTAGCTTCCCGGGACGATACAAGATCTCGTAGTTGTAGGTGGAGAGTTCGATCCTCCACCGCAAGATCTTGTCATTTTTTATCTTGCCCCACTGTGCATTATCAAACATGAAAGCAACCGACCGTTGGTCAGTGAGGAGAGTGAATCTCCTGCCGGCCAGGTAATACCTCCAATGTCGCACAGCTTCTACTATGGCCTGGGCCTCCTTTTCGACTGAGGAGTGGCAGATTTCGGAAGCATGGAGGGTACGAGTGAAGAAGGCCACGGGTCTGCCCGCTTGGTTGAGGGTGGTCGCAAGAGCTAAGTCGGATGCATCGCTCTCGACTTGGAAGGGGAGGGACTTGTCGATGGCATGCATCGTGGCCTTTGCAATGTCTGCTTTGATGCGGCTGAAGGCCTGGCGGACCTCTATTGACAGGGGAAAAGTTGTGGATTGGATCAGGGGACGGGCCTTGTCCGCGTAGTTGGGGACCCACTGGGCGTAGTAGCTAAAAAACCCTAGGCAACGTTTCAGGGCCTTGGAGCAGTGAGGGAGGGGGAACTCCATAAGGGGGCGCATGCGTTCAGGGTCAGGGCCTATAACTCCATTTCACACTACGACGGTCGGTGCTCAACACGCAGTTATCCTTGTCGTATGTAAGTTTAAGTATTTTAGCGGTCTGGAGAACTTTTCGGAGGTTGATGTTGTGGTCTTGCTGGTCATGGCCGCAGATGGTGACATTATCGAGATACGGGAATGTTGCCCATAAACCGTACCGGTCAACCATTCGGTCCATCTCGCGCTGGAAGACCGAGACCCCGTTAGTGACACCGAAGGGAACCCTTAAGAAGTGATAGAGCCGCCCATCTGCCTCAAAGGCAGTTTATTTGCGGTCACTAGCGCGGATGGGGAGCTGGTGGTATGCGGACTTGAGGTCCACCGTGGAGAAGACCTTATAATGTGCGATCCTGTTCACCAGGTCGGACATGCAGGGGAGGGGGTACGCATCCAGCTGCGTAAACCTGTTGATGGTCTGACTGTAGTTGATGACCATCCTATGCTTCTCCCTGGTCTTTACCACCTCTACTTGAGCTCTCCAGGGGCTGTTACTGACTTTAATGACCCCTTCCCTCAGTAGCCTTTGGACCTCTGACCTAATAAAGATCCGGTCCTGGGCACTGTAGCGTCTGCTCCTGGTGGCGACCCGTTTGCAATCCGGGGTGATGTTCGCAAACAAGGACGGCGGGTTGACCTTCAGGGTCGCGAGGCCGCAGACAGTAAGGGGGGTATAGGGCCGCCGAATTGGAAGGCCAGGCTTTGAAGGTTACACTGGAAGTCTAGACCCAGGAGTGTAGCCGTGCCGAGGTGGGGAAGGACGTAGAGACGTCTCTGTGACTGTGAGGTTTGCTACACAAAACCCCTTTATCTCCACTGAGTGTGAACCGTAAGCCAGGGAAATGTTTTGATTAATGGGGTCGATGAGGAGAGAACAGCGCCTTACCGTGTCAGGGTGTATGAAGCTCTCCGTGCTCCCAGAGTCGATTAGGCAGGACGTCTCGTGCCTGGGACTGATCCAGAGTCACCGATTTTAGTCGCCTGCTTTTGCCTGTCAGGTACCGTAATACCTATACAAGGAGAAAAAGAATCTAGCAAGCACACTGCTCTATGCTGGTCACTGCTTCACCAGATGTTACTCTACTCAGTGATCTCCTGACCATAAGGCTCATTGATGAGTCACTTGCCTCTACCATTCTGATGGCTAGTGGATTCAGGCTGAAGAAATTCTGCAGCACTACATCAGTCATTTGATTTGACACAAAACCCAATAATTGAAAGATATGCAACGTCGATTTCTCTGAGAGCCACCTGCAGGCAATTTCATGATATGCCGCAAACAATCCTGGCAAAGTTTTGTGAGGGCCACGAGTTTCAAGGTACAAAGAAATAACATTTATTTACAATAACATATATACAACAGCAGCAGCAACCTCGCTTGCTGCTTACTCCTTCCTGCTGGTTCCAAACTGGCCAGCTTTATTTATACTAGGAGTTTACTAGTGGTTTCTCTGCCCCCCCTCATTGGGGAAGCTCATACTCCCACAGGATTGTGGGATTGTCATTAGTCCCCAGCCAATGGTAAGTAGGCAGGTTATAACATCCCTCCCCCCACAAAGTCCAAGGAATCCACCGAAGACCCTGGCGAAGGAGGGCGTCGGACTCGTTTTGCCGCAGGCCGGACACCATTTGCATGAGGCACTGGATCGGGTGGCGTGTAAGGAGACGAAGACCGGCGCTTCCATGATGAACGGCGTAACGGTTGTACATCCACGGCCCGTGGGCCCGAGGATTCCCCCTCTGATGCATCCTGTGTCTCCATCTCGGAGTCAGAGTCTGCTGCCTCTGTCATGTCAGCGTCTCTATCTTCACGTAGTTCTGTAATGACCTGCGCAGGCTTTGAGTGAGGCACCAGAAGGAGATTGTGAGGACTACTTTCCATTGTCTCTGGTCTCTGCGGCTGTAGAAATGAGCTCCGGGGTCAGGGAATCTTTGGAAGGGATAGTCTTCTGGACCGAACGTGGTAAGATATAGGGCCCGTTTGGTGAAAGATTACGCCAGGGACCCACTGGGCACCACCAGGAAAATTGCGAACAAACACTGGGTCACCGGGCGCAAACTGCCGAAGCAGAGAAAAACCCTGTCCCTGCCGTTCTTGTGTGTGGCGTACTTTTGCGCCAATGTCCGGGAAAACCATACCAAGGCGGGTGCGAAGTCTCCGGCCCATTAGGAGTTCTGCGGGAGCTACCCCAGTCACCGCATGGGGGGTGGTCCTATACGAAAACAAAAAGCGAGCCAGTCTCGTGTCCATTGACCCGGAAGACTGCTTCTTTAGGCCTCGTTTGAATGTCTGCACTGCGTGCTCCGCCAACCCATTTGAAGCTGGGTGGTAAGGGGCAGTGTGGATATGGAGTATGCCGTTCATCTTCATGAACCTCGCAAACTCCTCACTGGTGAATGGAGTGCCGTTATCCGTGACCAGCACCTCGTGGAGGCCATGCGTACTAAAAGACAAACGCATCTTCTCAATTGTTGCGCAGGACGTTGTGCCCTGCATCTTATGCACCTCTAGCCATTTAGACTGGGCGTCGATTAATAAAAGGAACATGGATCCTTGAAAAAGGGCCGGCAAAATCCGCATGCATGCGCGCCCAAGGTCGCCCTGGCCATTCCCAGTGACGTAGGGGCGCGGCCGGCGGAAGCCTCTGATGCTCCTGACAAATGGAGCAGTTTTGGGCCACCTTCTCAATGTCGGCGTCGAGGCCTGGCCACCAAACACAAAGACTATATATATTTTCAGGTAAAGTGATAACACTTAGCAAGGATATCTACTGCATAGAGTGTGGGGCATTGCATGGCATGAATAGAAGAGGTGAAACAAAGAATAATACACCATTCACTTTCATGTGAATATAAATGAATCCATATTTGTAAAAAGCAGAAAATAAAGAGTGTGTTCAATGGTATGATCTAATTTTAGGACCACAAAGAGAGCTCTTGCAGTTTACAAAATCACCTGTAAGCTTCGATTAGGTTGCAGGTTTGTAATTATTCCCAGCCACTCATTGTTCTATGTATAAATCCTGCAAATGGCCAAGTTAGTCATTCTTACTGGGAAGGCATTTGCACAGATACCAGCAGATACCAATCAGTAATTAAATAGGATTACAGCTTCCAAATTGAAGTTTGAGCATTTCAAATAGATGGAAGATGAAGAGTCCAATAGCAGTTACCATGAATGCCGGTCTGGTTTTGCAATAGCAGCTGCTTCCAGCTCCTCCTCCTGATCCACAAACTGCACTGACTGCTAATTAGGTAATGATTAGGGGCTGGTTTAGCACACTGGGCTAAATTGCTGGCTTTTAAAGCAGGCCAGCAGCACGGTTCGATTCCCGTACCAGCCTCCCCAAACAGGCGTCGGAATGTGGCGACTAGGGCCTTTTAACAGTAACTTCATTGAAACCTACTTGTGACAATAAGCGATTTTCATTTAATTTCATGTAAATTCTGAATTGGGGCTGTTCCAAGTTAACAACCATTCAGCAATAGTGTAAATTAAAACGCAAACCTCCCTTCTCTACCCATCCATTAT
This sequence comes from Scyliorhinus torazame, assembly GCF_047496885.1. Classification (NCBI taxonomy): domain Eukaryota; kingdom Metazoa; phylum Chordata; class Chondrichthyes; order Carcharhiniformes; family Scyliorhinidae; genus Scyliorhinus; species Scyliorhinus torazame. The sequence continues at coordinate 117,612,023 of NC_092724.1, read as the reverse complement.
TGCTGTCAACAACTTTAAATTGCAATTTAGCTAAAGATCGATACAAATTCATGTCGTCAGTGTCAATAATGCCCTTGTTGATCTGTCTCCTATTATTACCTTGCCAGCCGCAAACTAAAAGGTTTAAGTGTAAAATGGGGGAGAAGTTTATTAAGCCCTGTTTACAGGCGAGCTGGCCACGATTCACAACCTGTTTTGTGCCCATCCCCCATTAAGGCAGCATCACATAAACTTAATGCCGCCCCGTCCTTTCCATGATTTCTGTGTGCAGATCACAGTGACCTGCGCTGCAGGCTGGCTGCAAGCTCAACAGGGTGCGAGATTGGTACATGTTGTAATTAACCTCCAGCTCTTAAATACAGTCTGTCGATCTTAAAAGTAAACTGCACTGAATCAAAAGAGGCTGGTGCTAACTGTAACTGCTGCAAATGGTGAAAATGGAAATGGAATACCAGAGAAGCGAGTAGGTACCACGATTCAGCAATCAGCACTAGAAAACTTAGTCATGGAGGTGAACAGGAAGAGACATGCCATGTTTCCAAGGCACTCCAAGTGGCCCTCAAGGCCTGCCCTCTGAAGGGAACAGGAGCAGGTAGCCCGAGAGATGAGCTTGAACAGTCTGATTTAAAGGACCTGCCAGCAATGCCGAAAGAGGTTCAATGATCTCACAAGACTGATCAAGCCCAATGAATACAAGTTCATGAAACATGTCATACCCAAACACACCACCAACCTTTCATGCTGCTCAATGAATCATAGCCCACATCACTCACAAACTCAGTACTCCCTCACAATCAAGGCTCAGGCCTAACATTCAGATACCCCACTCACCCTCACATTTCTTCCAGTGTTGCCCACCCACACCAACCTCTCGCTGTCTCCAAATGCCTCCAGCTATTCAGCTATGGCTGGCACATCAGCAAAACACAGTGCAACACACACACCCTGTCATTTTGCTCTCTCTCTTGCAGAAAAACAGTACAAAATGTGTAGCGCACAAAGACTCCGTGAGACGAATAGAGTGAAGTCGATGAGGCTTTATTAAGCGTGTCTGTTCCCCAGCAGCCCGATAGTAAACTGGCCTGCGGGGGAAGGCACCGGCTTCTTATACTTCGCCTTCAGGGCGGAGCTTGAGGTCAACGGCCAACCAGGACCCGGGATCTGTCAGCCAATGACATTAGGGCTTCCAGTCCCACATGACCCCCAATACATACTACCACATTCACCCCTTGTCAAAAATGAACCCGGCGGGGTGATGCTTCGTATGGTGGTAAGGGTTTACAGGGCTGGTCCTGGGAGGATAGAACAGTTACATGGTAGTACAGTATTGGACAGTATCGTCCTGTTACAACTATTTACAGAGGGTATAGGAAAAACAAAATGTTCATTGAACAGTCCATCTTTGTTTTACATCGACGCCACGAGTCGGTCGGGCGGTCTGGTCGTCCGTGTCGATCGCCTCGGCCCCGGCGGTGGTGGTGGTGCTTGTACCAGTGTTGTCGCCTCCGGGAGCCGCACGGTTTCAGCTGTCGGTGCAAAGGGGAGGGGGACTGATCCTCCTGGGAAGGGGGCGGTCGCGGGGTGCGGCGGTGGCAAGAAGGGGGGCGGTTGGGTTGATGGTGTCGGGGGGGTGTGCGTGGTGCCGGCGGGCGCCAGATCCCGCAGGGAGACCGTGTCCTGTCGGCCGTCGGGGTACTCCACGTAGGCGTACTGGGGGTTTGCATGGAGGAGGTGAACCCTTTCGACCAACGGGTCCGCCTTATGTGCCCGCACGTGCTTTCGGAGCAGGATGGGTCCTGGGGCCGCCAGCCAGGTCGGCAGCGACGTTCCAGAGGAGGACCTCCTAGGGAAGACAAGGAGACGCTCGTGAGGCGTTTGATTAGTGCTTGTACATAATAACGACCGGATGGAATGGAGGGCGTCCGGGAGGACCTCCTGCCACCGTGAAACTGGGAGATCCCTGGACCGTAGGGCCAGTAGGACGGCCTTCCAGACCGTGCCGTTCTCCCTTTCTACTTGCCCGTTCCCCCGGGGGTTGTAGCTGGTCGTCCTGCTTGAGGCTATGCCCTTGCTGAGCAGGAACTGGCGCAGCTCGTCACTCATGAAAGAGGACCCCCTGTCGCTGTGGACGTATGCGGGGTAACCGAACAGCGTGAAGATGCTGTTCAGGGCTTTAATGACTGTGGCCGCGGTCATGTCGGAGCAGGGAATGGCAAAAGGGAAGCGGGAGTATTCGTCCACTACATTAAGGAAATACGCGTTGCGGTCGATGGAGGGGAGGGGCCCTTTGAAATCGAGACTGAGGCGTTCAAAGGGGCGGGAAGCCTTAATCAGGTGCGCTCCATCTGGCCTGAAAAAATGCGGCTTGCATTCCGCGCACATGTGGCAGTCCCTTGTGACTGTACGGACCTCCTCTAAAGAGTATGGGAGATTGCGGGACTTGATGAAGTGGTAAAACCGAGTGACCCCTGGGTGGCAGAGGTCCTCGTGGAGGGTTTGGAGTCGGTCAATTTGTGCGTTGGCACATGTGCCGCGGGATAGGGCATCGGACGGCTCGTTCAGCTTTCCGGGCCGGTACAAGATCTCATAGTTGAAGGTGGAGAGCTCGATCCTCCACCTTAAGATCTTGTCATTTTTAATCTTGCCCCGCTGTGCATTATCGAACATGAAGGCTACCGACCGTTGGTCAGTGAGGAGAGTGAATCTCCTGCCGGCCAGGTAATGCCTCCAATGTCGCACAGCTTCCACTATGGCTTGGGCTTCCTTTTCCACTGAGGAGTGGCGGATTTCTGAGGCGTGGAGGGTTCGGGAGAAGAAGGCCACGGGTCTGCCCGCTTGGTTAAGGGTAGCCGCTAGAGCTACGTCGGAGGCGTCGCTCTCGACCTGGAAGGGGAGGGACTCGTCGATGGCGCGCATCGTGGCCTTTGCGATGTCCGCTTTGATGCGGCTGAAGGCCTGGCAAGCCTCTGTCGACAGAGGGAAGGTCGTGGTCTGTATTAGGGGGCGGGCCTTGTCTGCGTACTGGGGGACCCACTGGGCGTAGTACGAAAAGAACCCCTGGCAGCGTTTCAGGGCTTTTGGGCAGTGCGGGAGGGGAAATTCCATGAGTGCGCGCATACGTTCGGGGTCGGGGCCTATTATCCCATTGCGCACTATGTAGCCCAGAATGGCTAGCCGATCGGTGCTAAAAACGCACTTGTCCTCGTTGTACGTGAAGTTCAAGGCTTTGGCGGTCTGGAGGAATTTTTGGAGGTTGGCGTCGTGGTCCTGCTGATCGTGGCCGCAGATGGTTACATTGCCGAGGTACGGGAACGTGGCCCGTAACCCATGTTGATCAACCATTCGGTCCATCTCCCGTTGGAAGACCGAGACCCCGTTTGTGACGCCAAAAGGGACCCGTAGGAAATGGTATAATCGCCCGTCTGCCTCGAAGGCTGTGTACTTGCGGTCACTTGGGCGGATGGGGAGCTGATGGTAGGCGGACTTGAGGTCCACGGTGGAGAAGACTTTATACTGGGCAATCTGATTGACCATGTCGGATATGCGGGGGAGAGGGTACGCGTCTAGTTGTGTGTACCTGTTGATGGTCTGGCTATAGTCAATGACCATCCTTTGTTTCTCCCCTGTCTTCACTACTACCACCTGCGCTCTCCAGGGACTATTGCTGGCCTGGATTATGCCCTCCTTTAGTTGCCGCTGGACTTCGGACCGAATGAAGGTCCGGTCCTGGGCGCTGTACCGTCTGCTCCTAGTGGCGACGGGTTTGCAATCCGGGGTGCGGTTCGCAAACAAGGACGGGGGTTGCACCTTGAGGGTAGCGAGGCCGCAGATAGTGAGTGGGGGTATGGTGCCGCCGAATTTAAACGTAAGGCTCTGTAGGTTACATTGGAAATCAAAGCCCAGCAAGGTGGGGGCACAGAGTTGGGGAAGGACGTTAAGTTTGTAGTTTTTGAATTCCCTCCCCTGTACCGTTAGGTAACTATGCAGAATCCCTGGATCTGTACGGAGTGGGATCCTGCAGCTAGGCAAATCTTTTGTGCGCTGGGGTAGGTAGTTAAGGAACAGCGTCTTACCGTGTCGGGGTGTATAAAACTTTCCGTGCTCCCGGAGTCGACTAGGCATGGTGCCTCGTGGCCGTTAATTAGGACCGTTGTCGTCGTCGTCTGGAGAGTCCGGGGCCGAGCCTGATCGAACGTAACCGAAGCGAGCCGTGGGGTGGGGTCCGTTGTTGCCGTCCAAGATGGCGTCGGGGATGGACAAAATGGCCGCCCCCATACATCGCACGTGGCTGAGGGGTCACAAGATGGCGTCGGGGTGACAAGAGGCGTCACAAGATGGCGGCGCCCCTCCTCCCCTCGTGGTGGTCGGGACCCAAAATGGCGGCGTCTGCGGGTCGCACAACGGCGCCCCTCCTCCCCTCGTGGTGGTCAGGACCCAAAATGGCGGCGTCTGCGGGTCGCACATGGCGTGCTGGGGGGTCTGGGGAGCGCTAGGACCGCGCGGAGTTCCTTCACTGCGAGCGCCAGGGCCGCGGGCGCTAGGACCGCGCGGAGCTCCCTCGCCGGGGACAGCGGTGGTCAGGGCCCAGGTAGGTGACGCCGGCGGGTCAGGCGTGGGGCGCGGGACGGGGGTGAGGGTGGCGTTCGGGACGCGAAAAACCCCCTCCTCTCCGTGGAGAGTGTTGGCCGGCACCCAAATCGGGAGCGCCGGCGGCGGGTCGTACATGGACTGCGGGGAGGGGGGTTGGGGAGCGTAGGCGGCGTGCAGAGCTCCCAGTTCTCCCGGGGCCGCGGTGGTCGGGACCCAGAGCGGCTGCGCCTGCGGGTCGCACATGGCGTGCTGGGGGGGTTGGGAGGCATAGACTGCTTGTAGGGCTCCCTGTGGCCCCGGGACGGCGGCGACCTCGCGGGATCGGCACACCACCGTATAGTTGCCCTTTTTCCCGCAGCTTTTGCAGATGGCTGCGCGGGCCGGACAGCGTTGTCGGGGGTGCTTCGCCTGGCCGCAGAAATAACAGCGGGCGCCCCCGGTGCGACTCGGCGTTTGGACTGCGCAAGCCTGTGGGGTGTCCGGGGGGGGTAGGGGGTTTGCCGCGACGGGTACGTACGGGGCCCAATGGCCTGCCGCGCGGTCGGGGCCGTAGGCGCGGGTATTACGCGCGGCCACGTCTAGGGAGGCTGCTAGTGCCCGTGCCTCTGAGAGTCCTAGCGACTCTTTTTCTAGAAGTCTTTGACGGATTTGGGAGGATTGCATACCTGCCACAAAAGCGTCGCGCATTAACATGTCCGTATGTTCGTTTGCATTCACCGACGGGCAGCTGCAGGCTCGTCCCAAAATCAGCAGCGCAGCGTAGAACTCGTCCATCAATTCTCCAGGAGCTTGCCGTCTTGTCGCGAGCTGGTAGCGAGCGTAGATTTGGTTAACTGGGCGAACGTAGAGATTTCTCAGTGCTGTGAACGCCGTCTGGAAATCGTCGGTGTCTTCAATGAGGGTGAAAATCTCCGTGCTCACCCTCGAGTGCAGGACCTGCAGTTTTTGTTCGTCTGAGACTCGGCCGGTGGTCGTTCTGATGTAGGCCTCGAAGCAAGTCTGCCAGTGTTTGAAGGCTGCTGCCGCATTCACTGCGTGGGGGCTGATCCTCAGGCATTCTGGAATGATCCTGAGCTCCATAGTCCTTTTTAGGCACGCTTAATAAATTGTAGCGCACAAAGACTCCGTGAGACGAATAGAGTGCAGTCGATGAGGCTTTATTAAGCGTGTCTGTTCCCCAGCAGCCCGATAGTAAACTGGCCTGCGGGGGAAGGCACCGGCTTCTTATACTTCGCCTTCAGGGCGGAGCTTGAGGTCAACGGCCAACCAGGACCCGGGATCTGTCAGCCAATGACATTAGGGCTTCCAGTCCCACATGACCCCCAATACATACTACCACAAAATGCAACCAAGTTACAGAGAAGTAGCAGCGACCATGCAAGACTTTATCCCCTGAGCTCAATGGAGGAGATGGTGTTCTGCATCATGAAGCTGGCTATGATAGAGCCTGTAGTATCCAGCATCACTGAGAGCATTCAGGATGATGGTATGTTCTCCCTATTATTCATTTCTTCCTTGTGTCATTTTGTAGCTTCTACTCAGCATCTGTGATACTTGCCTCGACTCCTGATGTTAGTCAGTTCCACATTCTAACCACTCCCAGTGCAAACAGGTTTCTCCTGAATTCCCTTTTGAATGTAATAGTGGCTGCCCTATTTGTGGCTTGTAATTCTCTCCAGTAGAGACATCTTCTTTACATCTACTCGAGAAAATCCTTTTATAATCCTAAAGATCTCTATTAGGTTACATTTCAGTCATATCTTCTCTGAAGACAAATGCTACAACCTGTTCAATCTTTCCTAACATTGCCTGATGGAGCGTTTCAGCTATCAAGAGAGGCAGGGTAGACTGGGCCTGTTTTCATTGGAACAGAGAAAGCTGAATGGGGACCAGATTGAGGTGTACAAAATTATGAAGGGCATAGATAGGGTGGATAGGAAGGAACTTTTCCCCTTAGCAGAGGGGTCAATAACCAGGGAGCATAGATTTAAGGTAAGAGGCAGGAGATTTAGAGGGGTTTGAGGAAACCCCTTTTCACCCAGAGGGTGGCGCAAATCCTGTTTTACTACGCAGGCTGGGCCAGCATTTATTGACCATCCCGAATTGCCATTGCTGTGGGTCTGGAATCACATGTAGTCCAGACCTGCTAAGGACAGCAGATTTCCTTCCCGAAAGAACATTAGTGAACCAGGTGGGATTTTACGACAACCGAAAATGGTTTCATGGTTGTCATTAGACTATTAATTCCAGATATTTTATTGAATTCATATTCCACCATCTGCAGTGGCGAGATTTGAACCTGGTCCCCAGAGCATTACTCTGGGTCTCTAGATTACTAGTCCAGTGACAATACCATCGCCTCCCCTGGAACTCACTGACTGAAAGGCTGGTAGAGGCAGGAACCCACGCACCATTTAAGAAGCATTTAAATGAACACTTGAAATGCCGAAGCATACAAGGCCATGGGCCATAATGCTGGAAAATGAAATTGGGATAAATAGCTTCATGATAGCTGGCAAAGACACGATGGGGCGAAGGGCCTCTTTCCTTGCTGTAAAAACTCTATGACTCTCTATGATAGGTATAACCTCCCAGTTGTTTTGCAGCTTTTTCAGTGCCAGTATATTAATTTTAGGAAATGAAGAGCAGAACTGTTCACAGTATTCCACGTGGTTTCTAACCAAAGTTTAATACAAGTTTAACACAATGGGAAGGGTTTCTGTCTTTCTCGACTTCCCATTGATTCCACCCCCACCGCCAATATCTCTGCTTTTCTGTTGTACCCCGCTTAAAATGTACTGTGTGTTTTGTTGCTTTTTAATGACCTTATTAACCTATATCACTTCCTTAAGTGATTTATGAATCTGTAACCCCAGATAGTTCTCTTTGTCTATACCATTTGGGCACATGGGGCTGAATTTAACCAGCTCTCTGGAGACAGGCCAGGGAGGAGAGGCCTCATAAATGGTGGCAGACAGGGGACAGATGGGAGTCCAATGTCTTCCTGCTGCCGAGGACTATTCTCGTTTGTGGCAACATCAGTGGCATGGCTGTCCGTCGACCGAAGGCGGGCGGACAATTAAACCAATTAATTGGCCAATTAACGGCCACTTCCTGACCCTGCCAGTCTGCAAGGCTGCAAACCTGAAACGGTAACCATGGCTCTCCCGCTGGCGGCATCGTCAGGTCCTCTCGAAGTCGACCCACATGGTGGGTTCACCAGCGGCAGATCGGGCGAGCAATGCAGAAGCCCATAGGCTTCGGTGGGACTGGCACATCCAGCCAGTGGCCAACGACTCGCCACATCCACCTGTAATAGTCACACTACATAGTCTGTATTTGGTTTCTATTTTTAAATTATTTTTAGTATATATCTAGTTTTAGATTTAATACAATTACTTAAGGTCTAGATTTTATTTAATAGATAAATTTAGCTTGATTGCAGATTAATTTGCAGATAATTTAACTTATGAACACTCTTGTTTTATAATTTCCCGAAGTATAATTTAACAAAATTTGAAATCCTTAATGGGTATCTCCTATTTCGTTCACTTTAATTTGATCCCCTTAGATCTCATCCCTTAATTAGACACTTAACTTGATTATGTAATCAGTTAAACACTTAGCTTTCACTGCTCAAGTTTCAGTGTTCGTCTGATAGTGCTTCTTCAGATTCAGATTTTGTCACAGAGAGGTTTCTGCTCACTGTTTCTCCCACACTTCATCATCTCGTGTCACAACCTCTTCACCCGTGTTTTATAGCTGCTCCTCTCAGCTGTTACCCTTACATTTTATGGCCTCCTCTGATGTTGATTGAGGGATAAATATTAAACAGGGCATTGGGAAGAATTCCTCTGCCTTCTTCTGATAGTACATTGGATCATTTAAATCCACTGAGGAGGGCAGATGTAGACCTTAGCTTAATAGGTCATCTGAAAGAGGGCACCTCTAACAATGCGGCATTCCCTCAGCTCTGCACTGGGTTTGTCAGCCTAGACTCTGTACTCAAATTGAACCAAAGAAAGGTTATGGTGCAGGAAGAGGCCATTCAGTCCATCAGGCCTGTGTTGGCTAAAAAAGATAAAAAAGAAACTAGCTGTTCAATTTAATCCCACTTTCCAGCACCTGGTCTGTAGCCTTGTAGGTTCCAGCACTTCAGATGCAGATCCAGGTACCTTTGAAATGAGTTGAGTGTTTCAGTCTCAACCACCAACTTAGGCAGCGAATTCCAGACGCCCATCACCCTCTGGGTGAAAAAGATTTTCCTCGTGTCCCCTCTAATCCTTCTACCAATCACCTTAAATCTGTGGCCCTTGGCAATTGATCCCTCAGCTAGGGGAAACAAGTCTTTCCTGTCTAGCCTGCCAATCTGCTTATTGGACTTAGCCCACAACTTTCTGATTCAGAGGTTGGAGTCTTCGTGTACTTAACACGCTTTAGAACATCCGGAGATCATGAAAGGCGTTATATAAATGCAAGTCTTTTTATTTCTCTTTCAAAGTATGGATTGCAATAAATTTTGTCAACATCTAGACTACGTACACCTCTGCCAATTTTAGTGTAAATGTTAAATATTAGTCAACAGAAGATTTAAGCAACCCACTATTATTACAGATACAGAACTGATACTGGACATGCCTTTGTGCCCATCTAACTCTATTAAGCTTCATATTCAACAGAGTTGAAGACACTTAACGTATCTTTGCAGCTGGACCTCAACTTATTCCTTATGGGCAAAATATAATGGACACGATATGTCCGGCCCTGGATACGATGCGGCCGGTAAATCTTGCGAGAGGCCTCTCACGAGATTTACCCGGCATGCTACGCCTCATGAGATCTAATGGGATCTCACGAGACGTCGCGTCCATATTAAAGCATGCAGTAAAGCACACTTTAATATGCCTTGCCAGAGTTAGCCAAGGCGTGGGATCTACCCCAGCGTTTTGGAAATCTCGAGCGAGCACCGGTTAGCACTGGTCTCTACCCATGTGGACGCGGTGTACTGACACTTGGGCTTCTCCCAGGCGGTCAGGGGCCCCTGGATGGTCAGGCTCTGAACAGGGTGGTAGGTACCCTGGCACCCTGGCAGTGCCACTTGGATGCCACTGTCAGGGTGCCCCGGCATTACCAGGGTTCAGGCTGGCGGTGCCTGGGTTGCATTTTACCCATGCCAGGAATTGGGCCCGGGGATGCTCTGTCCTTATGAGATGGGGTCCGGGGGGCATAATGACCTCCTTATAGGTGAGCTGTGGTGTTGGGGGATCCAGAGGCCGCAGTGGAGGGTCTATAGATAAGGGCCCCATTTTTAAATGGTGCCCTGATCTCTTCCTGCACTGGCAAGCAGAGCTTGTTAGTGCAGGAAATAGGACTGAGTGCTTCCTCGGCAGGGCATTCCTTGCCGAGGCCCCGAAATTAAGCAGAGTCCTGTTTGATAGACGGGCCGTTCTCGGCGCCACTAGCACCTGGAAACACCCGGCTAAATGCACTCGACACAGGACTCTGTTTCATTTCCATTAAATCACGCCCACAGTACACAATTATGAGTTGCAGAGCAACATAAATAAATCTGGGCATGGGGAAAATTATTAATTTTATGAGTGACAGTCAACGATTACCAATAATTGCATCTCCGTATACATCCTTCCTCTGTATGTCTACTTCTTGTTACTCGCCCCTGTCCTGCAATGCACTTTCAGATCCAGGGAATACTGATCCCACAAACTACAAAATACATTGCATCTTTCCATTCTAATTGCTTGCCTTAGTTATGTTCTGCCTGTATCATCAAATCAATCATGTTATTAATCCATCAGACCAGCGAATTTCCTGTGATGTCGTACACGAAGAGTAAAGAACAAATTAAATGGATTGGCCATCCTAAATTGCTAACTGGCTTGTAAAGGGGCTGGTTTAGCACAGTGGGCTAAATAGCTGGCTTGTAATACAGAACAATGCCAGCAGCGCGGGTTCATTTCCCGTACCGGCCTCCCCGCACAGGCGCCGGAATATGGTGACTGGGGGCTTTTCAGAGTAACTTCATTCAAGCCTACGCGTGATAATAAGTGATTATTATTATTATTATAAATGTGATCAGAAGGCAGGGCATAAATATATCAGCTAGGTATTTAGTGGAGGCAAGGAACTCCAGTGGGTATAAATGTACCTGTACAGTTGAAACTTAAGGCCCAAAATTAATTTAATGCATCCTATCCCAATTTTTTCTTTTTACATGACAGCAGCATCTCCACCGGCAACTACAGCGTGATAAGTTCACATTTAAATTTATTATAAATATGGGCAAAGTTGACAGAAAATGCATACAGGTATATAATGTTGAATATTTTAGTGACATACTACCATTAGGGCCTCTAGGGTTTAAAAGAAAATCTATACTGTACCAAAACCAAAGTGCTGTGTGTGTTTTGCAGCTGGATTCAATGGGTTTCTTAGCATTATAATGGCAAAGTGCCAATTTGACTGCTTTCAGAGTGTGAGATTAGGTTACTACAGATACATCATGAATAACCACTTCCCAGATACTCTTACTGATGAAATTGAGCATCACAAAGTAGCCTGCAGTTAATGCCTCTCGGCTCTCACATCTGTTTCAGTTTAGGAAAAGGGTAGCAACTCGCTCTGCACAGGACATCCATCTCCATTCATACCTTAAGTTTTAAAAAAATGATGGCATTCTGTCATAGAACTCATAGAATTTACAGTGCAGAAGGAGGCCATTCGGCCCATCGAGTCTGCACCGGCTCTTGGAAAGAGCACCCTACCCAAGGACAACGCCTCCACCCTATCCCCATAACCCAGTAACCCCACCCAACACTATGGTCATGTTACTTCATCGTTTGTTGAGACCACACAACAGTGGAGTAGTGGTATTATTACTGGACTAGCAATTGAACAATCCAGGTTTGTATCCCACCAGAGGAAGATGGTGAAATTTGAATTCCATACAAATCTGGAATTTAGAAAGTCTGGTGATTACGATGAAACCATTGTTGATTCTCATAAAAACCCACCTGGTCTACAAATGCCCTTTCAGGAAGGAAATCTGCCATCCTTAACTGGTCTGGCTTAGATGTGTCTCCAGACCCACATCAATGTGGCTGACTCTTAACTGCCCTCTGAAATGGCACTCATTTCCAGGATAATTAGGGATGGGCAATAGATGCTGGCCCAGCAAGCGATGTCCACATCTCATGAATGAATAAAAAACAAACTTGTTTTGTCATGTTTAATGTCAGGGCAATTTCTGGAATTTGCAGTTGCATTCCCAGTTTGAAATCTCTCATGGTCTCTTGTAGGATTTGTCGGAGCCCCTGTTTATTATCAAGCCACTTTCAACTTTTTCAATGCTGAAGTCATCTTTAATATTAGTGGCAGAATTCTCCGCTTCAGGACGCCGGAAACGCGGATCGCGTTCGCGGGCAATCCAATAATCGAGGTTTGTGCATGGTGCCGATTCCGATGCCATGCTCCAGTCCATGCGCCAGCAGTTGCATGCAAAATTGTCATTTGTTTGGATTTCAATATCATTAGCAATTTTGACACGGTATGCTCCACCCTTCTGTGATGCTCCACCCCTCTAAGGCGGTTGTCTTGCCGCCGCAAATGAGTGCAAGTATTGACAAGCGAGACCTGGGTGCCATAGAATTTACAGTGCAGAAGGAGGCCATTCGGCCCATCGAGTCTGCACCAGCCCTTGGAAAGAGCACCCTACTTAAGCCCACACCTCCATCCTATCCACGTAACCCAGTAACCCCACCTAACCTTTTTGGACACTAAGGGCAATTTAGCATGGCCAATCGACCTAACCTGTACATCTTTGGACTGCGGGCGGAATCCGGAGCATCCGGAGGAAACCCGCGCAGACATGGGGAGAAAGTGCAGACTCCGCACAGACAGTCACCCAAGCCGGGAATCGAACCTGTACTCTGGAGCTGTGAAGCAACTGTGCTAACCACTGCGCTGCCGTGACGCCCTGACTGTGGAGGGGGAGTGGGAGGCTTAAAAAACACTGCAAATGTCTCAAAAAATGTCGAATTGACTGAGAGGCTGGCTACCTGGGTTGGGGCAGTAGTGGGGAGTGACTTGGTCCCAAATCCATAGACCCGGAGTGTCCCCCTTGGGATATGGTGGCATGGCTCAGACTGCCTTTGCTGCAGTCTGTCTTTTAAACGCACCCCTTTGGTGTTCCTTACAGGCCCTTGGCTGTTCACTGTGCTGAGTGCTGCCTGTGTCCTTTGAATGGTCAGGGAGTCTCTGGTCATCTGGGAGCACGCCTTGGCCGCCCCTCTGGACACCCTCATGCCCCAGTTGTTTCCTCAAGGGAATAGGTGTGGCCAAGCTCAATCAGTGGCCCACCAGGTTTTGGCACCCTTCAGAAGTGCTGCCCAACTGCACAGGAAGCAGGAGTTTAGCGAAGCTCACCCCAACCAAAGGACACCTGCACTGTGGTCTTTGGAACCCTTCCTGGTTCTCTGCCCCTCCCATTGCAGAGGCCTCGTCAGTGACCCCCAGGAATACCGGCTTTCTCCTCCTGGTGAGGTTGGCAGCACTGACTGCCTGTGCCACTACCTCCCAGGCAGCGTTCAGGAGGGCAGGCCCAGCCTGAAGAAGAAGGTATCCCTCCTCCACTCACTGGCATGGAGCTGTGGGTCCACCCCGGATCCCTGACTTCGGGGGGAAGGTCCTCTGTGAACCATCTTCGTGGCTGCAGTGAGTGTGTGGTAAGTGGAACACTTATAAACAGTTCCAGGTGCCAGGCTCTTTAGCATTAACATTGGCCCCAGCGGTTAGAACACCCGCTGGACCGGGACTTGCTCTGAGTTTACATCAGCAGAGTGCTGGCCTATTTTCATGTTCTGATTTGCTTTCCAAATAGCATCCCCAATGGGAACGTGAATCGTACGCTATTCAGTCCCAGTAGGAACAGTTAGGGCGCGATCTTCCCAAAAGGGAACAAAGTCCCCTAGCGAGTGCTTTTAGCTGTGTGTTTCCCGGCACTCGCAGTGGCAAGAAACACATGACCATTCAGCTTGATTCATGTTAAATAAGGGGCCTGAGCAGGGAACGCACGGCTAAGGCCGCACATAGCCCTGTGGGTGCTCCACTCGCCGGAACTCCACATCGTAGTAGAGATCGGGACACCATTTTAAATGGCGTCCCAATCTCCAAGACCCCAAAAGAATCCCCAACCTCCCCACACCCCCCCCAGCCCGAACGCAATATGGAAGGCCACTGCCCACAACCCCCCCAATGCCCACGCCAAGCAACCCTGGCCCGATCACATGTACGGTAAAAATGCCAGCATAGCACCTTGGAAGTGCCAACCTAGCACCCTGGCAGTGCTCATGCCAGTGCCACCTGGGCACCTTGCCAGTGTCAATCTGGCACTTCCAGGGTACCCAGGTGGCACCAGCAGTGCCAGGGCACCACCCTGCTCTAAGGGCATGCAGCTGGGAGCCTGCTATCCCCTTGCAGGCCCCCACGAGTGCCGTTCCATCTGGTTCCCGTTTGTGGGGACCAGTGCCAAACGGCTCTCGCTCGAGGTCTCTGTGGCGAAGGGGTTGAATCCCCTCAGGAATACCTTGGGAATCTGCACATTAAAATGAGATTCACTGCGTCACTCTAATATGCAGATTTGCCAAAAGGTGCCCATTGTGGGTGGGATTTACCTTGCAACTTCTTGTGAGATTGTGTTGAATCTCGCGAGGCGTTGCGAGCCGGGTAGATCCTGGGAGCGGGGTATCCCAGCTTTCACCAGCCACGCTGTGCCGTAGCAAGCTGATTTTCCGGTGCAGCGTGGCCGTAAGATTGTGCTCTTAGGCTCCCAAAGAGAGAATTCAGCCCAAGATTGGAAATAATCTTTAAAGAAGTGCACAAGACCTTTATCCTTGAAACTTTAAGCATGCTGGACAAGTTCTGTCTTGGCATTTTTCTACATTATTCATAACATATGCCATGTCTCTTCTTCTTAGACTAAGGATCTGAATGGCAGTTCTTAGTGGAATTCAACTCCCTGAATTACAGCCACTGGGATGCCTGGCCTCCACCAAATCTTGCTGTATTACTGAATAAAATTCTTCAATAAAAGTTTGCTGACATAGATTGTAAATAACTGAGGTCCCAACCTCAAAGCCTGTCAATTTGAAATAGCCTCATTAATTAATGCCTCCTGTCCAAGATGATATGATGTGGTCCAGTTTGACCAAGATGAAATGCTGTGATTCATTCTGTCCCATTTATTTAACCCCCTGAAGGAAAACTGTTGCATAATTACTTAAAGGTGATCAGTAATACTCTAGATAAAAAGTCATTGTCATTATTAAACATCGGTATGCTGTTCTTCAGACAAGAATCACTCTTTCTGACCCACTGCATAGAATAAAAGCTTCAGAGTATTTCATCTCAAGCTTATTGCCAATAATTCCAATCCTATAGGAATTAAGGCCTATGGAGAGAGAGCGGGTAAATGGAGTTGAAATCAGCCATGATTGAATGGTGGAGTGGACTCGATGGGCCGAATGGCCTGACTTCCGCTCCTATGTCTTATGGTCTTATGGTCTATTCAGACATTAATTAGATTCTTTTGGAAGAAATGAATCTTCTCAGTTTCAATGGCATTGCTTGGAGTCTGTTCCAAATAGGATCTATTCTTTTGAAAGAGGGTTTCTTTCCAATTTCCTGTCAATTCAAGATTTGTCCTCCTGAAATCAGGCCATGAAGAGTTGGCAAGATTTGTGGGGAACTTGCAAGCCAGCCATTTGTCATTGAGACGATCCAGGTTTGGTGCAGCAGGATAGACATGTCTGAGCCAGATCCACTGCCTACTAATCCAAGCAAAG
Organism: Scyliorhinus torazame; assembly: GCF_047496885.1. Taxonomy (NCBI): domain Eukaryota; kingdom Metazoa; phylum Chordata; class Chondrichthyes; order Carcharhiniformes; family Scyliorhinidae; genus Scyliorhinus; species Scyliorhinus torazame. The sequence goes on along the minus strand of NC_092724.1, from coordinate 117,596,574 downwards.
GTTTTAGGTATCAAATGCCCCTATCAAAAGGCAGTGATTAATTAGTGTTGCCAGAGCACAGTTAACTAGCATGTACGAGTCTGGATCTTGTTCCATATGACTGTCTGTATTACCTAAACAACTGCTGATAGAAAAGTGATCATTTCCAAACTTAAAAGCAAATGTATCTCTGAAATTTATTAAAAGATACAAAGGAGTAGGTGTAAGCAGCTACTTTAATAACTAGTTTGTTAATGAACTTGAATATTGCTTAAAAGGGAGACGTATTGCTGGAGCTTTTCATCTTGCACTGTTCAGGACAAACACAAGAATGCTAAATTTCAAACTTCACAACAATTTACACTGCAGCAGAAAATCCATCAACAACTTTTCTCCAGAAGTATAACTTGCTGTAATAAAAGCAAATTACTGCGGATGCTGGAATCTGAAACCAAAGAGAAAATGTTGAAAAATCTCAGCAGGTCTGGCAGCATCTGTAGGGAGAGAAATGAGCTTTGACAAAGGATCATCTGGTCTCGAAACATTAGCACTTTTCTCTCCCTACAAATGCTGCCAGACCTGCTGAGATTTTCCAGCATTTTCTCTTTGGTATAAATTGTGTTTGTTTGAAATGTAGAATTCGAGTGTTTATCTTGATGAGGACAAGATGAAGAAATTCATCGACATCTCTCTCTTCAGCAGGATTCAAGTTGTGTATTGCTAAGCGGCTTTAGCAAATTCCGCAATATCAACAAAACGTTTCCATACATCCTCATGTCTTAGCTTAGATAAAATAGAACATTGATTTGTTTCATTAGAGAGGGAATGCAGAAACTGGTTAGAAAAGTAAAATAGTGCAGATGCTTAAAACCTGAAACAGAAACAGAGAATGCTGGAAATACTCAACATGCCAGGCAGCGTCTGTGCAGAGAAAGAGAGTAAATGTTTCATGTCAATGATTCTTCACAGGAAGTCCCCACTCCCACCATCCACACTCACCATGGCTGTTGTGCCACAACTGTAACTTCAGGTCATCCAGGGAAGGCAGTGCTCCCTCCATGATTAACCCAGACAGCTGTGGTCTTTTTCAAATTCATTTTTTTCACTTGCTCTTCAGAGGGCATCTCCATTGAGAGTCTCTCTCTCTCTGTCTCTCTATCTCTCTCACACACAAAGTCATCAAGAAATTTCTGATTCTCCCTCATACCTTAGAGCCATCAACAGAGAATGTACTGGAAACCAAAAAACACTAAAACACATCACTAAGGTCACATGTATTTGTCTAAACATATGGGTGTTACATTCTTATTAATGATTCTCTGACTAATCTGAGACTTCTACTGATTATCTTATCTGCAAACCATGATTAAGTCTGAATGAGATTTAATAATAATAATCACTTATTGTCACAAGTAGGCTTCAATGAAATTACTGTGAAAAGCCCCTAGTCACCACATTCTGGCACCTGTTCGGGGAGGCCGGTACGGGAATTGAACCCGCGCTGCTGACATTGTTCTGCATTGCAAGCCAGCAATTTAGCCCGCTGTGCTAAACCAGCCCCTGAGAAAGAAGCATATTAATAGATAAAAAGTAAAGTCACCACAGTCTCAGATGACCATAGGCTGCTTTCCCCACTGAGGGGGAGAGATGACTGGTGGTGATTTAACCTGAGGTTCACCACACCTCAGGCACAAGGTTGACAAGGCGGGGCCTTCATGAATAACCTCAGCTGTATGAGAATTGAACCCACGCTGTCAGCCTTGCATCACGAACCAGGGGCGAAATTCTCCCCCAACGGCGCGATGTCTGCCGACTGGCGCCAAAGACGGCGCCAATTAGACGGGCATCGCCCCGGCCCAAAGGTGCGGAATGCTCCGCATCTTTGGCGGCCTAGCCCCAACATTGAGGGGCTAGGCCGACAGCGGAGGGATTTCCGCCCCGCCAGCTGGCGGAAATGGCGTTTGTTGCCCCGCCAGCTGGCGCGGAAATGCGGGGCATGCGCGGGAACATCAGCGGCCGCTGTCAGTTTCCCGGCGCATGCGCAGGACCGTCAGCGGCCGCTGTCAGTTTCCCGCGCATGCGCAGTGGGGAGAGTCTCTTCCGCCTCCGCCATGGTGGAGGCCGTGGCGGAGGCGGAAGGGAAAGAGTGCCCCCACGGCACAGGCCCGCCCGCGGATCGGTGGGCCCCGATCGCGGGCCATTCCACCGTGGGGGCACCCCCCGGGGTCAGATCGCCCCGCGCCCCCCCCCCCCCCCAGGACCCCGGAGCCCGCCCACGCCGCCTGGTCCCGCCGGTAAACACCAGGTTTGATTTACGCCGGCGGGACAGGCAATTTCTGGGCGGGACTTCGGCCCATCCGGGCCGGAGAATCCAGTGGGGGGTCCCGCCAACCGGCGCAGCCTGATTCCCGCCCCTGCCCAATCTCCGGTACCGGAGACTTCGGCGGGGGCGGGATTCACGGCGGCCAACGGCCATTCTCCGACCCGGCGGGGGGTCGGAGAATGACGCCCCAGCTGTCCAGCCAACTGAGCTAAACTGGCCTGTAAGTTACTGTAAAAAGGAAGGGTTCAAAGAAAGAATCAATGTTGAATACAACCCAGGGCAGCACGGTGGCGCAGTGGTAGCACTGCAGTCTCACGGCGCCAAGGTCCCAGGTTCGATTCTGGGTCATTATCCATGTGGAGTTTGCACATTCTCCTCGTGTTTGTGTGGGTTTCACCCCCCACAACCCAAAGATATGCTGGGTAGGTGGATTGAACATGCTAAATTGCCCCTTAATTGGAAAAAATGAATTGGGTATTCTAAATTTATTTTTTTAAATGTTGAATGCAACCCACTGTTTCCTTGGGAACATGTTGCTGCGTATGACTGATGGAAATTAAAACTAGCCACAGCTTCTTGCACCTATTTGAAAATGGATGGGCTCCTATACAGGCGATGACAAGAAAAATGACATGTCAGGATCTTTCACTTCTCTGTACTTACAACATGACAACCCATAATTTACAGAATTTCTCACTACTACCATTCTCTTGATGGGCCTGACATGGTGCAGACAGTTCCAGTCAAATGCTTTTGAATATATATTTGATCTGTGAACTCCTCCGATGTAATAATCCATATTAAAATAAATCATTTGTGATGTTAAACTAAATATAATCTGATCCTTGCAATCAGATAAGACTAATTATATTGCTTAAAAATAGTTCTGTTACTTGACTAAGCACCCACACAACGATCCTGAGAATATTTACTGTTTTCAGCAAGTGTTTTGAGTTAACCCTGTTACATAAGCGCCATAATTTGCTGTCAAAATAACAGTGAGGCTAAAAGCATCGCTGTTATTTATGTGAGAATGTGAAAGTAACTTCAGACAAGGCCAGATACGTGGTTGAATCCAAGGCCTGAATTTTTCATCCGTTGGCCTCACGCACTCGGTTGGCCCTGGAACGTGATTTCACACTGGCTGGCCAATTAATGGGTAGCCAGCTTGAAACCCACGCTGGGATAGGCTCAGCGCGGCTGGGTAAGGCGGGAAGAGGGCAGACACCAGGAAAAGGGAGGGTGTGGGCTGACGCTCGTACTGTGTGTGCTCAGCGGGTCAGCCGCTGCTACCTTCCAGACCGGTGAAAAATAAGTTGCGATGAATAAATTATGCAAAGCGTGTCTCGGCAGCTCATTTGTAAGGATCCTCCTGTTTAAACCCTTTTTGTTCCCTGTTTTCCCCTTTCTTTTATTTTTTTTTTGCTATTACAATTTTGTCTATGGACGATAAATGGACCAGTGCCCTTAATGTGAGCCTGGCCTTTAATTCAGGCAGGAGAGATCAGTGATGACTCAGTTTGACTGACTTGGTTGGCAGCCAATGGACTGGCTGGAAATGCTGAGCTTTGCTGATAGCCAGTGGTGATTGGTTAGGATTTCACTGGGATATCTCTCTCTCCAGTAAGGCTGGGTTATTTAGTTTTACTTTTGATTCAGAAGCTGGAAGAAGCATTTTTGATATTCTCTCCCAAAGATCTGATGAATTATCTCAAACAAATCCAGTGTAAGAACTCCTTTCTTTCCCCAGTAATGCTGGATGTCACTTAAATGATTTAGATTAAAATTCGGGCTGGAAGCAGGGTTTGATGCGAGATAAAGAGTTATATGAGAGAAGTACTCTCAAAGGTGGACCTTTGATTTGAAGGCCCAATTTAATAAAGGCTAAAGTGTCTCTCCAGAAGAAACCCTAGTGCCTCTGAGTACTGAATGAATGTTATGCCAGAAGATCATCACCAATTGTACACTGGTGGCTTCAATAAATCATCATGCTGGGAGGGCAGCCCTCTGCAAGGAATTCAACATCGAAAGCAAGGACTCATCCACTTTTACCTTAATCCTTATTATATTTACCCTTTTCCCACCTCTCTGTGTTTGGCTGTTTTGTATGTGTGGGTAGAGGGTGGGACAGTAAAAGGGGCACAGTAGGTTAGCTTGCTGTTATTATGTTATAATTACTGCATATTTAAACTTTATTTCTGTTATAAATAAACAGTAATTATGTGTCAACTTACAAACCTGGTGACTCTAAATTATTGGGCAGCCAAGAGCCAAAGGCTTTGGGTATTTTATACAAATTATTGGTTAATTCACTTGTGTTGGGACTCCGGGGCCTGTGGGGCTGTAATCGACCGTGCACTGGCCCAGGGTTCATAACACATTCAAACACAAACCTCAGTCCCCAGACGCCTTTCTAAATTTCCTTTCAGCCCAGACAGTTCATCCCAACCTGGATCGAGTTTGATGTGAAAATGTAAAAGCCGCCTGGCCACTTGACCCACCCACTCGCCCACCAACCCTAAAAGTAGGCAGGCAACATAAAAGTGCATTCAATTCACCCCTTAATAGTCTAAATTGCCTGCTTGATTGTCTGCAGAGTATGCTTCCGACTCATACAGCAATTTCTGCCATATTTCTGTCACTTTCTGTCAATCTGACAAGGATGATGTTGTATCTCTATTCATTATTTGTTCCTCCTCCATATCTAGATGATTTTCTTCCAGATTTTATGATTCCCCAGGACACATCATTCCCTTACTGAGATAATAGGCAAGCATGCAGATCTCCATGAATGTACCGTGACTTCATCCCAAGAGCAATGATCATTTCCTTGGCTTCTGTTTACCATTGTGAGGTTTTCTCTAACACTTTATATAAAGAGGCACGATAATTAAAACAAAATATATTTAATCAGGCTTTTATATAAACAACAAACACACAAATAAGAGCAAGAAACTGGTATAATGTAATAAATAATCAACATCCGACCCCCCCCCCCCCCGCCCTTCCCCTCCTCCTGTCCTGCCTTCCCCATTTTAACCCCCTTATTCCCCCCCCCCTAACTCTGCTGACACCTCAACCCTCCTTAAAGAAGTCGCTGAAAGACTTCCACCTCCGGGCGAACCCATCAACCGACCCTCTCAATTTTAAAAATAAATTTAGAGTACCCAATTCATTTTTTCCAATTAAGGGGCAATTTAGCGTGGCCAATCCACCTAGCCTGCACATCTTTGGGCTGTGGGGCGAAACCCACGCAAACACGGGGAGAATGTGCAAACTCCACACGAACAGTGACACAGAGCCGGGATTGAACCTGGGACCTCGGTGCCGTGAGGCAGCAGTGCTAACCACTGCTCCACCGTGCTGCCCTGACCAACCCTCTTGAATGAACTTAATCTTTTCCAACCTCAGGAATTCCGCCAGGTCTCTCACCCACACCACCGGTTTTGGTGTTTCCGAGCCACTCCACCCAAAAAAAATCCATCTCAGGGAGGCAAAGGCCAAAACATCAGCCTCTCTCACCCCCCGGACTCCCGATATCCCAAATGTTGCTAGCTCTGGGCTCGGGACCACCGTCATTCTCAACACTTCAAATATTACATCCGCGAATCCCTGCCAGAGCCCCTTTAGTTTCAGACATGCCCAGAACATGTGGGCATGGTTTGCAGGCCTACCTGTGCACCGCCCATACCTGTCCTCTACTCCCTCCAAGAACCTACTCATCCTAGCCACCGTCAAATGCGCCCTGTGAACTACTTTGAACTGGATAAGGCTAAGCCTTGCACACAACGAGGATGCATTCACCCGACTCCGGGCCTCCTCCCACACCCAGCCCTCAAACTCCCCTCAAAGACGCACGACAATTAATTGCCCTTTGCAAATAGAATCCTAGAATGATACAGCACAGCGAAGGAAGCGATTGGGCCCATCATTCCTCTGCTGACCTTTGGAAGAGCTAACCAATTAATCTCCCTCCTCTATTCGGTCCCCATAGTGCAGTAAGTTTCCTCATTCAAGTTTTTAATCCAGTTCCTTTTTGAAGGTGAAGCACGATCAATTACACTCAAGACGAAGTGATTTCATAACTGAAGGCTTTAATCGACTAGAACTTGTTCCCCAGCAGCTTCGGTACAGAAAGTGAAGGCTGCTGGGATGGCACCGGTTCTTATACTCCGCCTGTCAGGGCGGAGCTACGTATCAACAGCCAATGGTAAACTCCTTGGTTTAACCAATGGTCATCAGCCTCTTAGGTACAGCAATACCTGATAATACCACAGAAGTTTATTATTGAATCTGCTTCCACCATATGGAGGAAGTTGAAGGAAATCCGGCAGGAATGTGAGTTATTTAATTTGTGCGAGACCGTTATTTTGGGTTATTCAAGTTGAAAGGGATATGCCTATGATCAGAGGACAACACCGCAATCTGGGGTTTATTCTGCAAAACGCCACAGAATTCCGGGAAATTTGTTGTAAAAATAACTCCAGGCATCTGAAATGGCAGCTTGCGTTTTTTATGCTTTGACTGCTGGCTTTAAAAAGAAGTGACGATTAACAAAGAGTTAAGTCAAAGAGATATAGGGCTGACTTTCAAAATGCTGAGTGTAGGGTGTCTCTAACATGGGATCGACAGGATGGCTGCGTATGATTACTATTCAGCAGCAGGTATCTGACTGTGAGCTCAGGAACATTGACATAGAAACATGACAATGAGATCGAGTAATCTCCGAAACAGGAACCAGAAAATATGATGACATTTAATAAAAGGTCGGAGAGGCCGATTGGTGCCTTTCCAATCCATCTTTGTCTATCCTTTTCATGTGAGACAATTTAAATGCGGCAAGCACTCCGTCATCTCAATCAGGAATGAAGATGGGATGATGGCACTCGATACAAATGTTTTGTTGTGTAATGGAATTGGTAGGGCAACAGTCTGCAATTCCCAATACAAAGAAATGCTGAAGTCCGAGAGGTTGAGGCATGAATCATGAAACCTATTCTGAAAGGCCCTTGTGTATTCATTGCCAATCAGTTCAAAAGTTATTGGCTGCAGGTCATACCCTACTCTTAGTGATATGGGGGTGGGTGATTATAATAAATGAAGCATTTTTTTGAATGGAAGAAAGGAATGGTAACTTTGCTGTGGTTGAATAGGAAGAAAATACAATCACCATAACAACTCTTGACGTGCAAGCCCTTGGATTTATTTTTTTTTAAATATTTTTTTATTCTCCTCCCTTTCAACATTTTCTCCCAAATTTACACCCAACAATAAACAATAATCAGTAACAAATGCAATGTCAATCCCCATATCAATAACAATGATCCCATCCTCCCACCAAACCCCAAACATTGGCCCGCATGTTAACATAAACAAATTTTAAAAAGGAATCAGGAATCACCCATCGTCACCATTAACACATACAGTCCCCCTCCCCCCAAACCTCCCAGACCCCAACCCCCCCCTAATGTTCGATGTGATCCAATTCTCGAAAGTGCATAATGAATAACGCCCATGAATTGTAGAACACCTCCATCCTTCCTCTCAGTTCAAATTTGACCTTTTCAAGTGTTAAGAATTCCAGCAGGTCCCCCCCGCCACGCCAGGACACAGGGTGGAGAGGTTGATCTCCACCCTAACTGGAGCCACCTTCGGGCGATCAACGAGGTGAAGGCTACAACATCTGCCTCCGCACCCATTTCCAACCCCAGTCCGACACCCCGAATATGGCCTCCCGAGGGCCCGAGTCCAGTTTCACGTGCACCACTTTAGAGATTACCCTAAACTCCAGTAATCCTCCAGCTTTGGTCAGGACCAAAACATATGAACGTGGTTTGCGGGCCCCCTCCCCGCAATGTTCACACACATCTTCTACCCCCTCAAAGAGCCGGCTCATCCTCGCCCTTGTGTGGTGCGCTCTATACACCATCTTCAGCTGTATCAGCCCCAACCTCGCACACAAGGTGGACGCGTTCACCCTCCGGAGCACCTCACACCAGAACCCCTCCTCCATACCCTCTCCCAACTCTTCCTCCCACTTTGCGTTGATCCTTTCTAGCGGCGCATTCTCCTCCTCCAAAATAACCCTGTAAATCGCCGAGACTACCCCTTTCTCCAGTTCCCCTGTAGTCAGCACCTCCTCCAGCAATGTGGAAGCCGGCTCTACTGGGAAGCTCTGTATCTCCTTTCTGGCAAAGTCTCAAATCTGTATGTATCTAAATATTTCCCCCTGCTCCAGCCCATACTCCACTCCCAGCTCCTTCAATCCCGCAAAACGACCCCCAAGAAATACATCTTTTAGTGTCCTAATTCCTTTCTCCTCCCATCTCTGAAAATTTCCATCCCACTTCCCTGGCTCAAATCTATGGTTCCCCCAAATCGGCATTTCCCTTGACCCTGCCCCAACCCAAAGTGCTGTCGAAACTGCTTCCAAATTCTCAACAAAGCTATTACCACCAGACTCCCTGAGTATCTCCCCGGGGCCGTCGGGAGCGGCGCTGTCACTAGCACCTTCAATCCCGACCCCCTACGCAAGCTCTCCTCCATTCTGACCCATTGGGAGTCAACCCCTCTGACCCAGCTCCGTACCTTCTCCACATTCGCCGCCCAGTAATAGTACATCCGGTTCGGAAGACCCAAACCTCTACCTGCCCTCCTCTCTGTAGTAGGCCCTTGGATTTATTCATGGAATTACTATTGGAAAACCTCCTTTCTTAATGAAAAAAGGATCGTAATCCAGAAAGCACGTCTGTTCACAATTATGGTTACTATCCTGGACCAGACCCCCAGGATGCTGTGATCCGATTAGGGACCAATAATCTTCTGTTTCAGGTAGAAAAGCTTGAGATTCAAGCGAATAAAGCCACAAGATTCTACCGGATTTGAACAAACAACAATAATCTTGACAATACATGGTTAGAAAGATTAAGCAATTTGCAATATCTACGTCATACACATTCATGGTTAATATGAAGTACAGTGAATTAGCATGATTCGTAAATAATCGTACACTAAATTCCTCTCATCTATCACCCCGTACTCCCTGATGTCCATTGGCTTTCCCATTCCTCCAACAGTCTGAATTCCAAAATATTCACCTCCCACCCCCAACGATTTATAAATTCCTCCATGGCACCATACCATCCTACTTCTAAAGGTGCATTCAAACTGTAAATCCACACAAAGGGGTCACAAGGAATGAAGGGTAGGATGCAAAAATAACTGTTTATTAATACACAGGTCTCCCGCCGCCATCTACTCTCAGGTAAATGTTTTTATACTCAATGGGCTCTCTTGGTTAAGGGTGAAGCTCTGCTCCATTACCGGGTTGGCACCCCGTTACCCCCGTGGAGGTTGGAACACAAACTGACATGTTAGCAAATATCTTCCATCTTTTCTAGTTTAGGTTCTATGCATGTTCCCAACTCCTTCATCGGCAGAACATTCAGCCTTCCTGTCCTATGCTCCACAGATCTACACCTAAAATCAAAAGATTCCCCCAAATTTACATCTTTGACCCTGTGTTTGCTCAACTCCCCAACACTGTTCTGAGTGCTTGATGTATATTTCCCCATGGTGTCTAGCTCAGAAACCCCTTGTTTTAATCTTTCGGATACAATCACCCTACCAAAGACATGAAAAATATTCTCTGTGACTGATAACAATGCATCTTTTATTCTCATCTTCTTCAAACTATCTACAACTTTCAATGTTGCCAACCACATCCCATCCCCAATTCCTCTTTTCTAACCTTTAGATTGTGACCTTTCTCCTTGATCTTAAACCCCTTAAAAAAATATTCCATACATACATTGCCTCAATGTAAACACCTTTCCACCTCCCACACCAGGCCCACCTGTCTTTTGTTCTTAATGTTGTTACTTTTTGTCGCAATCTCTCACAGTTACAGTTTAAAATCTAACATATTCCCTCTCACATCAGTTCTGACGAAGAGCCAAAAGGACTCAAAATATTAACTCTGCTTTCTCTCTTTCCCGATGCTGCCAGATCTGCTGAGTTTTTCCCCGAATCCTCTGCTCTTGTTCCTCTTCGCTATTGTCCAGCTTGGTCAGAAGGTCCTTGCTCGCTTCACTCTGACCAGTCCAATCACAATCAGCTATCTCTAGCATTAGCATCTACTACCATTACCTCTAAAATTCCAGAAAAATCCATTGGGTCCCTCTGTTTCCTCATTTCCATGGGTCAGAATTATGAGTGGGATGGCAAGTACAAAGGGGGAGGGGCACAAAATTGGGCACCATGGCAGTGGCACCATGCTTGCCACCTACAGCAGCACGGTAGCACAAGTAGATAGCACTGTGGCTTCACAGCGCCAGGGTCCCAGGTTTGATTCCCCGCTGGGTCATTGCCTGTGCGGAGTTTGCACCTTCTCCCCGTGTCTGCGTGGGTTTCCTCCGGGTGCTCCGGTTTCCTCCTATAGTCCAAAGATGTGTATGGCTTCATCATTAACACCACATACTAAATGATCTCGTAGCATTTCATTTAACACAGTCCCAAAATGTCAATGCTCTGCAATCTTCTTGAGCCTTGCCATGAAGGCAGTAATGGTTTCTCCTGGAGCTCTCCCAGTCAAATTAAACTTGTAGCACTGTAAAGGTATTGGGGGTTTGGGGTGGTAATGCCCTTTTGAGTAACTTTACGATCTCTGCGAATGTTTTGGTATCGGGGGCATCTGGGGACATTAAGCTGCAAATCAGACTGTATGCATGTGCTCCACAGGCAGTTAACAAAAATTACTCTCTGCTTCTCCTCCCCCTCTATTTCATTCACACGGGAAAATAATTTGAAGTGTTTCTCATACTATATCCAATCTTCTGTAGCAGGATCGAACGGTTCTAGTTTTCCAAAAAGAGGCATTCCGATTGTTTTCTGCCCCGCAGGCTGGACGTGTTCTGTAACTCTTTGAAATAAACTTTTTTCCACAAATTCTTGGAATCTGAGTCGCTGGTCTTTACCTCATCGCCAATGTAATATCTTAAAAAATTGGCTCCCCAGTTAACTTATTGTTACAACCTGCCTGCTTACCATTGGCTGGGGACTAATGACAACCCCACAATCCTGTGGGAGTATGAGCTTCCCCAATGAGGGGGGCGGAGAAACCATTAGGAAACTCCAAGTATAAATAAAGCTGGCCAGTTTGGAACCAGCAGGAAGGAGTGTGCAGCAAGGGAAGTTGCTGCTGCTGTTATATATATATGTTATTGTAAATAAATGTTGTTACTTTGTATCCTTAAAACTCGTGCTGGATTCTTCGTGGCCCTCACAAAACTGGCGACGAGGGTTAAAGTGAATAGCTGTCTACACTGCTGAAGCCACCTCCCTGGATTTTTGTTGGATACAGGTTGGAAGTTGTTTTCTATTATACCATGCCTCTGTACGGACGTTTGGATGTTTTTGATGCTGCGCTGGAAAGCTGGAACCAGTGCACACAACGGATGCGTTACTATTTCCGGGCAAACAATATCACCGAAAACGAGCGCCAGGTGGTCATATTGCTCACCGCCTGCCGCCCGCATACGTTTGGGGTGATTAGGAGCCTTACGTACCCAGCTGCGCCGGACACCAAAACGTTTGATGAACTTGTGAATATAGTGGGGCAACATTTTAACCCAACCTCGTCCACGATAGTCCAGCGTTACCGGTCTAATACCGCTGAGAGTACCCCTGGAGAATCCCTTGCCGATTTTCTATCCAGGCTACGCAGGATTGCGGAGTACTGTGACTATGGTGAGACGTTGTCAGAAATGTTACGCGACCGTTTGGTTTGCGGTATTAACAATGCGGCCACCCAGAGAAAGTTGTTAGCTGAGCCAACATTGACTTTTCAACAGGCCATTCAAATAGTATTGTCCTGAGAGAGCGCAGAACGAGGAGTGCAGGAGCTAGAGGGAATGGAAATGCATGCCTTGGGGCGCAACCCCTTCCATCCGAAAACGTCCCCCCGCACTCCTGCGGTACCTTGGGCGAGGCGACGTCCGGACCGATGCCAGTGGCCGTCAGACATTCCTCCCCGAAGGGAGCCTTCTCCAGAACCAATGGATGAGGAGCCATGTCCGTGTTAGACTTGTAGGCGCGACCCCGTCGCGGACACCGGTCCTGGGGGTGCTGTCGTTCTGACCGAAACTGGGACCAGCCCAGGGGCCGTACCTTCTATGTGGATGAACCTGCGGCGACTACTCCTGAGGACGTGGAGACGGAGGACGACTGCCTGCAGGTGCATTGTGTGGCAGCTCCCCGTGTGGCCCCCATTAAGGTGACAGTACGGGTCAATGGTCACCCGCTTGAGATGGAGTTGGACACTGGCGCAGCAGTCTCCGTGATCGCCCAGAGGACATTCGAATGCATCTAACAGGGTATACAGACCATTACATTAACAGACTCACAGGCCAGATTGGTCACCTACACGGGGGAACCACTGGACATTGCAGGAACTACAATGACCCCTGTTGTTTATGGACGCCAGGAGGGGCGTTTCCCACTTATCGTGGTGCATGGTCATGGGCCCAGCCTGTTGGGTCGGGACTGGTTGCGCCATTTGCGGTTGCAATGGCAGCACATCCTCCAAACAGTTTCTGAAGGGTTGACTGAGGTGCTAGGACGATACCCAGATGTATTCCAGCCTGGTTTGGGGAAAATAAAAGGGGCCGTGGCCCGTATCCAAGTCGAACCAGGAGCCACGCCGCGCTATTTCCGGGGCGCGCCCGGTGCCTTATGCCTTGCTCGAGAATGTAGAAGGGGAGCTCACTCGTTTGGAAAGTTTGGGTATTATCAGGCCCGTCCGTTTTGCTGACAGGGCAGCACCAATTGTACCTGTAATGAAGCCAGATGCCACAGTTCGTTTGTGTGGCGACTATAAACTTACAGTGAATATGGCTTCCCGACTCGACCGATATCCATTGCCTCGCACAGAGGATCTCTACGCGAAGCTTGCAGGCGGACTCTCCTTCACAAAATTAGATATGAGTCATGCCTTACTACAGTTGGAGCTGGACCTTGCCTCACGACCATATGTAACGATTAATACACACCGGGGCCTGTATGAATATACACGGTTGCCCTTTGGAGTATCCTCTGCCTGTGCTATTTTTCAACGTGTTATGGAGGGCATTTTGAGAGGTTTACCACATGTTGCTGTCTACTTTGATGACATTTTGATTACAGGGACGTCGGAGCAGGAACATTTGGAAAATCTGGAGGCTGTCCTTAGACGCTTTTCGGAGGCTGGAGTCTGTTTACGTCGCACAAAGTGCGTATTTCAGGCAAAGAACGTAGTCTACCTAGGTTATCGGGTGGGCCGCGAAGGTTTGCACCCCGTCGCAGAGAAGGTGCGTGCGATACAACAGGCCCCCGCCCTGACTGACACTTCGCATCCTCGTTCTTTTCTCGGTCTCGTAAACTATTACGGGAAGTTCCTCCCCAATCTGGCAACTACGCTGGCCCCATTGCACCTTCTGCTAAAGAAATATCATACCTGGGTTTGGGGTCAGCCGCTAGAAACCGCTTTCCGGCGGGTAAAGCAACAATTGTCGTCGTCTGGGTTACTAACCCACTATGATCCTGGAAAGCCTTTGCTCATCACATGTGATGCATCCCCGTATGGTATTGGGGCCATCCTGTCCCACAAGATGGAGAACGGGGCCGAGCGACCGATAGCTTTCGACTCCCGCACATTGACTGCAGCGGAGAAAAAGTACGCGCAGATCGAGAAGGAGGGCCTGGAGTTTTTGCAGTGAAACGCTTCCACCAGTACGTGTATGGCCGCCATTTCACTATCGTGACTGATCATAAGCCTCTGCTGGGACTTTTCAGAGAGGATAAGCCAATACCGCCCATTGCTTCCGCACAGATCCAGCGCTGGGCTTTGTTGCTTGCTGCATACGAGTATTCTCTGGAGCACAAACCAGGTACGCAGATAGCAAATGCCGACGCACTGAGCCGATTGCCTTTATCGACCGGCCCCATGTCGACCCCCACGACCGGTGAGGTGGTTGCAACCCTAAATTTTATGGACACCTTGCCTGTCACGGCATCACAGATCCGTGAGTGGACCCAGACGGAGCCAGTCCTGACAAAGGTTCGGCACATAGTCCTGTATGGTGGGCAGCATAGACAGCTCCCAGGCGAGCTGCCGGCATTTTCCTCCAAGCTGTCAAAATTCAGCGTGGAAGACGGCATCCTCTTGTGGGGGACGCATGTGATTGTCCCGGAAAAAGGCCAGGAGCTGATACTAAGAGACTTGCACAATGGGCATCCAGGTGTGACCAAAATGAAAATGTTGGCCCGGAGTTATGTCTGGTGGCCAGGCCTCGACACCGACATTGAGAAGGTGGCCCAAAACTGCTCCATTTGCCAGGAGCATCAGAAGCTTCTGTCAGCCGCGCCCCTACATCACTGGGAATGGCCAGGGCGGCCTTGGGCACGCTTGCATGCAGATTTCGCCGGCCCTTTTCAAGGATCCATGTTCCTTCTATTAATCGACGCCCAGTCTAAATGGCTAGAGGTGCATAAGATGCAGGAGACAACGCCCTGCGCAACAATTGAAAAGATGCGTTTATCGTTTAGTACGCATGGCCTCCCCGAGGTGCTGGTCACGGATAACGGCACTCCATTCATGAGTGAGGAGTTTGCGAGGTTCATAAAGATGAACGGCATATGCCATATCAGCACTGCCCTTATCACCCTTCTTCAAATGGGTTGGCAGAGCGCGCAGTGCAGACATTCAAAAGAGGCCCATTAAGGTGACAGTACGGGTCAATGGTCACCCGCTTGAGATGGAGTTGGACACTGGCGCAGCGGTCTCCGTGATCGCCCAGAGGATCAATGGACACGAGACTGGCTCGCTTTTTGTTTACGCATAGGACCACCCCCCATGCGGTGACTGGGGTAGCTCCCGCAGAACTCCTAATGGGCCGGAGACTTCGCACCCACCTTAGTATGGTTTTCCCGGACATTGGCGCAAAAGTACGCCGCACACAAGAACGGCAGGGACCGGGATTTTCTCGTCATCGGCCGATTCGGCGGTTTGCGCCCGGTGACCCAGTGTTCGTTCGGAATTTTGCTGGTGGTGCCCAGTGGGTTCCTGGCGTAATCTTTCGCCAAACGGGCCCTATATCTTACCAGGTGCAAGCCCAGGGTCGTCTCCAGTGCAAACATGTAGACCACTTTCGTCCAGAAGACTATCCCCTCCAAAGATTCCCCGCCCCGGAGCTCATTTCTACAGCCGCAGAGATCAGAGACAAGGGAAGGTAGTCCTCACAACCTTCCTCTGGTGCCTTACTCAAAGCCTGTGCAGGTCGTTACAGAACCGAATGGAGATAGAGACGCTGACATGACGGAGGCAGCAGACTCTGACTCCGAGATGGAGACACAGGACGCATCAGAGGGGGAATCCTCGGATCCACGGGCCGTGGATGTACAACCGTTACGCCGTTCATCACGGAAGCGCCGGTCTCCGTCTCGTTACACGCCGCCTGATCCAGCGCCGCGTGCAAATGGTGTCCGGCCTGCAAAACGTGCAAAACGAGTCCGACGCCCTCCTTCGCCAGGGTCTTCGGTGGATTCCTTGAACTTTGGGGGGGGAGGGATGTTATAACCTGCCTGCTTACCATTGGCTGGGGACTAATGACAATCCCACAATCCTGTGGGAGTATGAGCTTCCCCAATGAGGGGGGCGGAGAAACCATTAGTAAACTCCAAGTATAAATAAAGCTGTCCAGTTTGGAACCAGCAGGAAGGAGTGTGCAGCAAGGGAAGTTGCTGCTGCTGTTATATATATATATGTTATTGTAAATAAATGTTCTTACTTTGTATCCTTAAAACTCGTGCTGGATTCTTCGTGGCCCTCACAAAACGTATAAAACACAACGATTTATTATAACTTGAAACAACTATTAAAGCAGTCTTTACATACTCAGCTCTAGGGTCCAACTGCTGGGAAAAGTCCCAACACGTCCCAGTGAATCCCAACTCTGCCCCTGATTGGACTAGTGGGTCATATGTCTCCTCCCCCAGAAACCATCCCATAAGGAAGGAAATAGGCAGATTTCTAGACTCTAAAGTCATCAAGGGGTATGTGGAGAGTTCAAAGTATGGAATTGAGATAGCGGATCAGCCATGATCATACTGAATGGTAGAGCAGGTTCGAAGGGTCGAATACCTACTCCTGCCCCTATTTTCTATGTTTCTATAATTTTTGATTTGTGCTGCTGCCTTCGTCCTTCTTGAGTGTCTTAAAGATTGAGTGATCTGGTGAATAAGCTACAGGCTAAAATGAAATGGCATCATGAAAGCATTTTGATGTTTGAGAATTGGTTAAAGAAGCAGTTCTTATACAACAGAATCATCGGAAAGTTTTTATAATCCATCATCTAAACAATAATAAGTGGGGCTGTTTAGAATTAAATTGCATCTTTTTATGCGGAGTATTTATTGTTAAATGACACGGTTTGTCACTCAGTTATATTGGCGTCTACTTTCCACTGGAGGAGAGGCACTCGGAGAGGACAAATATGTTTGTTTGTATGATAACTATTGAGGGGTTGAGAAACTATAGAGGAAATAATTCTCCATTATGCGGTCAATGTTGTCTCCTGGACTAGTTTGGAGAGTGTGTCCCTTCTTTTTGCTCCCCAGGAGCTTATATCAAACATGTCCCTTACCATTTCATAAAATATCTCTGCCATTCCTGTTGTGTAACAATCCATTAATGGTGCAAGATTATTAATGCTGAGATTATCTTCTCTATGATTTTGTTCTTCCCTGCATTAAGCTTTTGCTTCGTATCTCACAGCACAGCCAGAATTAAGGGTTTACATGACAAACTCAGCTTGCAATCCTGATTCTTACCAGTCTGTGTCCCAGAATATTGATAGGTCACCGTGCTGCAGAACAAAGCCACCATTCAGCATGCTCCTCCATGGTGAACTCTCTCAGCATCTCACTGCTTTGAAAACTGCTGCATGTTTTTGCATGCATCAGTTCGCAGGCGCGCACAGTTGTTTTTGAGCGATGGTTTACAACTTTGTTTTCTGACTTCCCTGTTCAAATTCTGTAGAGGTTCTCTGCAGCCAGACAGCAACTATCTGCTTTTCTGGCTGTCGGGATTGGATTAGTCACTCAGAACATAGGACTGTCTCCATCTCCGAAGCGACCTCTGAAGGTGTCCACAGAATTCACACAACCATCCACATGTGGAGATTGCTTTGTTTATTTTCTTAGACTATCATTGAATTAAGGGCGGCACGGTGGCACAATAGTTAGCACTGTTGCCTCACAACGCTCGGGACCCGAGTTCGATTCCAGCCATGGGTGACTACACATTCTCCCGGTGTCTACATGTGTTTCCTCCGGTTGCTCCGGTTTCTTCCTACTGTCCAAAGATATGCAGGTTAGGTGGATTGGCCATGCTAAATTACCCCTTAGTGTCCTAAGAAGTGCAGGGTAGGTGGGGTTACTGGGATAGGGTGGGGTGTGGGCCTCGGTAGGGTCCTCTCTCAGAGGGTCGGTGCAAACTCGATGGGCTGAATGGCCTCCTTCTGCTTTGTAAGAATTCTATCCTATAAAGTTGGAGTAGTGCACAGTAGCCAGTGCCAACCTGGGAAAGTAGCAGTAGCTTTTTAAAAAATTAATTAATAGGTTTAAGGTACATGGGACAAAGTTTAGAGGAGTTGTGCGAGGCAGGTTTTTTACGCAGAGGGTGGTGAGTGCCTGGAACCCGTTGCCAGGGGAGGTTGTGGAAGCAGATACATTAATGGTGTCCAAAAGGCATCTTGACAAACACATGGATTGAATAGGTATAGAGTACTTCCAGTGGCGACCATGGAGAAGTAGGTCGCACAATTTATAGCTCCGATCTTTGGACCTTTTTCTCCCGTTTCTTTCCGGATTTTATTGGATAAATCGGTGAAGAATGAGACAGTGAGGAGAATTCCCCCTCCGGTGTATGGAGAAGTGGACCAGAAATGGCCGTGTGAGAAGACAAAGTCCTACAAGGAAGACGCGAGCAGAGCTGGCATCGCGGGAAAGCATGGCAGAGAAGCAGGGCCATGGGGTGACGGCACAGTGGTTGACGGAGCAGCGGGTGAAGTTTTTTGAAGATTGCTTCACCAAGCTTAAGAAGGACTTGCTGGACCTGATCAAGGCTTCGATTGATCAGGTGGTGCAGAATCAAGAAACGCATGGACGTGCGATCATGAGGAATACCTAACCGTGCTGGAGTCCAAGGCGGAGATGATGAATGACCACCAGAAAAGAATGCAGGAGAAGCTGGAGGACCTGGAGAACAGGTCCAGGAGGCAGAATCCGAGAATCGTTGGCCTCCCTGAAGGCAGTGAGTGATCGGATGCAAGGGCCTATGTGACGAACATGCTGGTGAAGTTGTTGGGGGCTGAGGCGTTCTCTCGGCCCCTGGAAGTGGATAGAGCGCATAGAGCCCTCGTGAAGAAGCCTCGAGCAAACACGGTTCTTGGACAAGGAACACGTTCTGCGGTGGGCCAAGAAAGAATGGAGCAGCAAGTGTGAGAATTGTGTGCTGCGCATTTATCAAGCCCTGGGCGCGGATTTGACCAAGAGGCGAGCTGGGTTTAATTGGTTAAAAACGGCCCTCTTTAAGAAGGGGGTGAAGTTTGGGATGGTGTACCCAGCCCGTCTGTGGGTCACATATGAGGAATGGGATTTTTACTTTGAAATACCAGACGATGTTTGGACTTTCATCAAGGAGAAAAGACTGGAGGTGAATTAAAGACACTGAATCCTTGGAGAATATTGTAGTGGCTGTCGTGTTGGGTGTTCTGATGCACAAATGATCCAACACGGCTGTAGATGGTACAACTCTGTTTTATTGTCTAATCAACGGTAACAACTAACTACTGGCTTGGGTACGTGCTTCACCAGCTAACCTGTGGACCCAGCCCTATCACTATCTTAGTGAGGCACTCAGCACATGGTCTATGTCTGAGTGGCGCGCTGTGAGCTCTGTGCTCTGAGCTATCTCCTGGTAGAATGAGCGGGAACTGTGGTGTTCCCTGTTTTATAATGCGTGTGGTCTCACTGGTGATTGGCTGCGATGTTATGTGTGTGCTGGTTGGTCCAACTGCCTGTCCATCAGTGTGTGTGTGATTGCACCATGATATGCTGATCTGGATATCATGACATCCCCCCCTTTCACAAAGGATATGTGCCTACATGATAATAAATAGAAATGTGTACTGAGTGCATCTGAGTATGTGTGTGCAATATTTACAACATGTACATGAGGCTAAACAATATACAGAGGAAGGTGTCAGGTGCAACAGAACAACGATGTTGTACCAATAACAGAACAAATGCAATCAACAAACGACGCGAGAAAACTCTGGAACAATGAACGACAAGAAAAAAAACTCGTTAACAGTACTGTAAAACAATTCAGTGAGTCCAATGTGCTAACAGGCTCATAAGTCAAGTCTCTCAGGTGGGTGACGAATTCAGGTTGACCGCCTCAAGGGTGGGTCAGGATCCACCGGCTGAGGAATGGGCCTGGCCACGGGCGAGAGAGGAAGAGGCAGAGTGGCAGGAAGCTCAACAAAGTCGACATCAGGGACAACAGGACTGAGTGGCACCGGTGCATGATCTCGTAGCGAGCGCGGAACCAAATGAAGGGCCCGTCGATTACGGCGGCAAATAGAGCCATCAGGCATACGAACCAGGAATGAGCGGGGAGCGACGTGGCGGAGAACCTCGGTGGTTGCCGACCAGCCACCCTCCGGTAGGTGTATGCGGACGTTGTCTCCAGGCGCCAGGGCAAGAAGATCAGTTGCCCGAGCGTCATGTGCCACCTTCTGCTGAGCACGCTGTTGTTGCATCCTTCGCAGTACTGGAGCATGGTCGAGGTCAGGAACATGAATGGACGGCACAGTGGTCCTGAGGGTGCGACCCATCAACACCTGGGCTGGCGAGAGGCCCGTGGACAGTGGGGCCGAGGGATAGGCCAGCAGGGCTAAACAGAAGTCAGATCCGGCATCAGCAGCCTTGCAGAGGAGCCGCTTCACAATGTGGACGCCCTTTTCCGCCTTGCCATTCGACTGGGGATGCAAGGGACTGGACGTCACGTGCGTGAAGTTATATGAAGTGGCAAAGGAAGACCATTCTTGGCTCGCAAAGCAAGGCCCGTTGTCAGACATGACGGTGAGCGTAATTCCATGGCGAGCGAAGGTTTCTTTGCATGCCCGGATGACAGCTGATGATGTCATGTCGTGCAGGCGTATAACCTCCGGATAATTTGAAAAATAGTCAGTAAGAATAATGTAGTTCCTGCCGAGCGCATGAAAGAGGTCCACGCCCACCTTCGACCAGGGGGACGTGACCAACTCATGGGGCTGAAGGGTCTCAGGGGGTTGCGCCGGCTGAAACCTCTGGCAGGTGGGGCAATTGAGCACCATGTTGGCGATGTCGTCGCTGATGCCCGGCCAGTATACAGCTTCTCGGGCCCTCCGCCTGCACTTTTCAACTCCGAGGTGGCCTTCGTGCAATTGTTCAAGGACAAGCCTGTGCATGCTCTGTGGGATCACGATCCGGTCCAACTTCAAGAGGACACCATCAATGACGGCCAAGTCGTCCCGGACGTTGTAAAATTGTGGGCACTGCCCCTTGAGCCACCCTTCCGTCATGTGGCGCATCACACGTTGTAGAAGGGGGTCAGCCGCAGTCTCACGGCGAATGTGGGCCAGACGTGCATCAGTGGCCGGCAGATTGGCCGATGTGAAGGCTACCTGTGCGTCGACCTGACAAACGAACCCCTCCGAGTCGGGCGGTGTGTTGACCGCCCTGGACAGAGCATCTGCGATGATGAGATCCTTTCCCGGGGTGTAGACAAGTTGGATGTCGTAGCTCCGGAGCTTGAGCAGAATGCGCTGGAGTAGAGGGGTCATATCGTTGAGGTCTTTCTGAATGATGCCGACCAGGGGGTGATGGTCGGTCTCCACAGTGAACTGCGGAAGACCATATACATAGTCATGGAACTTGTCGATGCCAGTGAACAGGCCTAGGCACTCCTTCTCAATCTACGCATAGCGCTGTTCTGTGGGGGTCATGGCCCGCAACGCATAGGCGACCGGAGCCCATGATGCGGTGTCGTCCCGTTGCAGGAGTACCGCCCCAATGCCAGACTGGCTGGCGTCAGTTGAGATCTTTGTTTCCCGTATGGTATCGAATAACGCCAGTACCGGGGCAGTGGTGAGCTTGCCCTTGAGCTCCTCCCATTCACTCTGGTGTGCGGGCAGCCACTGGAATTCCGTTGTCTTTTTGACCAGGTGGCGAAGAGCAGTCGTGTGCGAAGTAAGGTTAGGAATGAACTTCCCCAGGAAGTTGACCATCCCGAGAAAGTGCAGCACTGCCTTCTTGTCTGACGGCTGCTGCATGGCTGCGATGGCTGTCACTTTGTCGGCATCCGGACGCACACCCGACTGGGATATGTGGTCCCCCCAAAACTTGAGCCCAGTCTGGCCAAAAGAGTATTTGGCTCGGTTAAGGTGCAGGCCCTGATCCCGTATCCATGCAATGACACGCTGGAGAAGACTGATGTGCTCCTGCGGTGTGGTGGACCAGATGGACGCGTCTACGTTGACGCGTACCCCTTCGATGCCCTCCATCATCTGTTCCATGATGCGATGGAACACTTCGGAGGCCGAAATGATGCCGAATGGCATCCCAGTGTAGCAGTATCTGCCAAATGGAGTGTTGAAAGTGCACAGCTTCCTGCTGGACTGATCCAATTGAATCTGCCAAAAGCCCTTTGAGGCATCAAGCTTGGTGAATATTTTTGCCCGAGCCATCTCGCTCGTGATTTCTTCTCATTTGGGTATGGGGTAGTGTTCCCTCATAATGTTGTGATTTAAATCTTTTGGGTCGATACAGATCCGGAGCTTGCCGGAGGTCTTCTTGACGCACACCATGGAGCTGACCCATGGCGTTGGCTCCGTGACCCGGGAAAGCACTCCTTGGTCCTGCAGGTCCTGCAGCTGCTGCTTGAGGCGGCCCTTGAGTGGTGCTGGGACCCTACGAGGTGCGTGAATGACCGGGGTGGCGTCCGGTTTGAGCCGTACTTTGTACGTGTAGGGCAGTGTGCCCATGCCCTCGAAAACCTCCTGGTTGTGCGCGAGGAGTGAGTGGAGCTGCACCCTAAAGTCTGCATCTGGGAAATCGGACGTGCCTTCTGGAGACAGAATGTGTACCCGCCGAACGAGGTGGAGGATCTTGCACGCCTGTGCGCCTAACAGAGAGTCCTTCGAGGATCCTACGATTTCAAATGATAATGTGGCTTTGTGTGAGTTGTGTGTAACATCGAGATGGCAGGACCCCGTGGCCGGGATGACGTTTCCATTGTAGTCAACCAGCTGACAGTGGGGTGGCAGAATCGGTGGTTTAACCTTCAAGGTCTGGAAGGCTGACCATGCGAGGAGATTGGTGGAGGCACCAGTGTCCAGGCGAAATGTGATCCGGGATTGGTTGACCGTTAGGGTGGCACACCACTCATCGCCCGTATCAATGCTGTGAACTGGCAGCGGCTGGTGGTTCCGACTTGGGGACATCCGGTTCTTGTGGATTACCGCAACGCGGAAGGGCTCCCTGTCTTCGGTATCGTTGGTATGCATACTATCTGGATATGACTCAGTGAAGGTGGGCTGAATTGCCCGCACGTCCCTGCGAGGCTGGCGGAATTGTTGGGAGTTGGCAGGTTGAGCTGCTCGACAGCAGGCAGCATAGTGGCCCATCCTGCCACATCGTAGGCATTGTCGCGCTTTGGCCGGACATTGCCGCTTTAAGTGGGTGGAGCCACAGTTGCCACACGTCGTGATGTCATGGCGTTCGTTGCGCCACCGCGCATGTGCGGTGCGGTGCTGCGTAGAGCACGCCTGCGCATCACGTTCCTCTGCGTCAACGTCCCCTCTTTGGTGCGTACAAGCGCGGGAGGCCTCGGAAAGTGCGCAAAATTGCCACCCTCGTCCGGGACGCGGGCCGGGAGGTACTCGATCGACTGGACCCGCTCCGCCTCGTGGGGCCCCTGCCGTGCCGTTTTGGCCGCCTGGATTTGGGAGTATCAGCTGGTCGCGTTCTCATGGAGGACGCAGGTTTCGATGGCGGTGGCTAGGGTGAGTCGCTTTATTTTAAGGAGCTGCTGGTGTAGGGTGTCCGAGATGACCCCAAAAACTATCTGATCCCGTATCATGGAGTCGGAGGTGGCCCCATAGCCGCAGGACTGCGCGAGGATTCGGAGGTGTGTTAAGTAAGATTGGAAAGTCTCTTCCTTACCCTGCAGGCGATATTGGAATAGGTACCTTTCAAAGCTCTCATTGACTTCCACGCTGAAGTGTTCATCGAACTTCAGAAGCACTGTCTTATATTTTGTTTTGTCCTCGCCTTCCGTGAATGCCAGGGAGTTATAGATGTGGATGGTGTGTTGCCCCGCCGTGGAGAGGCGGAGGGCGATCTTCCTGGTGTCCGATGCATTCTCCCTGTCTGTGGCTTCGAGGAAGAGCTGGAAACGCTGTTTAAACAGCTTCCAGTTTACGCCGAGATTGCCAGCGATTCGGAGCGGCTGCGGCGGGTTGATGTTTTCCATGGAGCAGGATGGCGGATTTCTGAAAGGGTGCAGGTAGGTCTCACAGTCGCTGGTTTGCATCCACTACTGGTATCATGTCGTGTTGGGTGTTTGATGCACAAATGATCCAACACGGCTGTAGATGGTACAACTCTGTTTTATTGTCTAATCAACGGTAACAACTAACTACTGGCTTGGGTACATGCTTCACCAGCTAACCTGTGGACCCAGCCCTATCACTATCTTAGTGAGGCACTCAGCACATGGTCTATGTCTAATGAGGGACACAAAGCCCCCGAGTGTAGAGAACTGGGTTAGTGACATGGCTGGGTTTCTCAGTCTCGAGAAAATAAAGTTTGCCTTAAGAGTAATGGTAGGGTTCACCCGGAGGTGGCAGCTGTTCGTCGACTTTCTCGGGGTAAATTAAAATGTCAGCAGAAGCAGAATTCCAAAGGTGGAGAGTGGGAGGGGGGGGGGGGGGGGGGGGCGGTCTGTTGTTTTATGGTTGGGGTGTGTGAAGATTGTGATGGGGGTGGAAATGTTTATTGTACCATGTTTATGTCGCTGTTATTGTTATTATAATAAAAATTTGCAAATACCCTAATAAAAATATTTTTGAAAATAAAGAATGGGTATAGAGGGATACGGCACAAGGAAGTGCTGAGGGTTTTGGCAAAGGTTGGTATCATGACAGGCACAGGCTTGGAGTGCCTAAGGGCCTGTTCCTATGCTGTATTGTTCTTTGTTCTTGAGACATGAGCATTGCTGTTGTCCTGTTATTGCTGTTGAGTCGATGGTGGTGGGTCTTCTTTCTGAGCAACTGCAGTCTACAAGGTGAAGGTGCAAGGTGGAGAATGTGCTCTACAATAATTACGTTCTATATTTTCTTTTCATTACCAAGTTTATTTGAGTTTAATTTTAAATGTGAAACGTTTGCTTATGATCAAAGAAATGAAACAAAATCTAAATATTTTGCTTCCAGTTTTCGGCATGGAATACACCAGCTTAATAGATCCTGATTTATTATGGCTTTTCCTGCATCATCGGAAACTATCAGATATGAAGCTTTAGTTGGCACTTGCTCTGCTCTCTGCTGCAGGGTCAGCATAAACTGCTTCAAGTCACATTTCTCTGCAGCAACCTTTGTAAGTAGAAATGTCATACAGTTAATGAATTTGTAAATTAAAGTGTTCTCTGAAGTAAATCGTATGAGACAAGTTTCATTTAACATGCCAGATACTTGTCTGTTAAACAGGTTATGCTTGAGCGAAGCAGCCCCGAAATGGAGGTTATTAACATGCAAATAAATTAACATCAAGAATGTTACAATATTCCCACATTGCTTTCTGTGACTGTAGATTTTAATAAAGGAATCCCTGATTGCTGCAAAATTTCAGAATCAGTTCCTGTTGATGGCCTTTGAATGTAACAGTAGCATAATTCCATCAAAAAGCATAATTGCGAAAAGTCACACAATCAATTTTTTAAAGAGTATCTACACACACACATAAACACATACACACACTGATTTTCCCTTTGGGGAAATTGCGGAAGGATTCCCAAGCTGATTATCAGCCTGTTGAACCGTACTGAACGCTCCTTCCGTGGCCAAACAGTCTTGGCATTGAACTTGAACTCAGCGATTCTGGTCCATAGGTAGGGAGTGCTGCCACTGCGCTAAAGGCCTTTTTACAAAATCAATTAACTTGTACAAGCTGGTCTGTGGCTATTGGTAGCTGCCTACTAAGTTTATTGAGATGTTTCCAAATTCCAGCATATGCCTTTCATTCTTCCAATTTGTCCTCCTTTCCATCCTTCTCTATATCTTCAGTAGCAGAGCTTCACCTGTTAATTGCCTCTCATGTTGCAAATCCTTCCCTCTTGCTATCTTTCACTGCAGTGTTATCTTCTAAAACCTCCTTGGCCATTTGCCGTGTGTCATTTTCTGCAGCTTTTTTACTGCTCAATATAGATTTCACTTCTGTGAAACACCTTGACCTGTTTTACTGTGCGCGATTTGAGTAATAGTTATTGTTTTGTTTACTATATCTAGTTAGATGGGAACTCAAATTTGTTCATCACCTTTGTGAGCAAAGCCTTTTTGTATGGATTAAGATCTATTTGATTCACTTCATGCAACTGCATGATGACAGCTTTTCTTTAATGCCTGGCTTCATCTAGTTTATGTCAAGGGAAAGAACGTTTATTAAAACATTTCCTTTGATTTCACGGAGACAACCTCTCACCTTCTCTTTCATCTCGTCTGCAGAATCGCTCTCCAGATACTGAAGGCATGGACTCGTGACCCAAGTTTGTTATAGGTGAAAATGTAATAATTATTCTATCCAGTAGAATTTCACTATATGCCTGTTGAATAAGAGGCTGTTAAGGCGAAGGATGAAATTGATTCTTATTAGTGACAAAGATTTTATAAAATCTTTTGGAAAAGTTAATTTGAAACATAGGGCTTGTACAATGGTATTCAATTGCAATGATATAAACCCAAATCACACCAGTCTCAGTCATTGAGTTTCAGTATGCAATGATCCTTGTGTGTGCTGAGCTCCAGTCACTGTCAACTCCATCTCTGAATCACTCCTTCATCAAACACCCTGAATACAAAGGCTCGCTTCCAACCAGCTCCCACATACCTCCCCCCATTGATTCTGGACAATGGTGAAATCCTGGAAAATGTGGACCATTTTCTGTATCTCGGGAGCCTCCTCTGGACAAAGGCGGACATAGCTGACAAAATTCATCATGATCAGTTGGCTCCTGTCTGCTTTATCCTGGGCAGCGTCGATCACAAGTACTTTTGGTGCTGCACCGATCTGGTCATGAATTGGCTATTGATTAATGTGGCAGAGAGGCTTTAGGAAGACAGGAAGAGTTCCACTTACCACAGAATAATCCATTTCCGACCTGTTCCATGTGCTATGGTTTTTGTGTGGCTGATCAAGCTGAGTTTCTGGTCAATGGCGATGCTGCCCCCACAGCCACCGCAACCCCCCCAACCCCCCAACCACCACCAACAACAACAACAACAACCACTCTCAACCCAGCAAGCAGATGTTGGTGATTATCTGACACTTACATCATGCAAATTTAACCTGCTGCTCATCAGACCAAAATAATAATAAAAATAATAATCTTTATTAGTGTCACAAGTGGGCTTATATTAACACTGCAATGAAGTTACTGTAAAAAGCCCCTAGTCGCCACATTCTGGCGCCTGTTCGGGTACACGGAGGGAGAATTCAGAATGACCAAATCACCTAACAGCATGTCTTTCGAGGCTTGTGGGAGGAAACCGGAGCACCCGGAGGAAACCCACACAGACACGGGGAGAATGTACAGACTCTGCACAGACAGTGACTCAAGCCGGGAATCGAACCTGGGGCCCTGGCGTTGTGAAGCAACCGTCCTAACCACTGTGCAACTGTGCCGCCCAAAGAGCCCAAACCTGGATGTTTTGCGGTATGTGAGGATTGACTGCTTCATTATCTGAGGAATTTCAACGAGAACCATTGGAAAGTTACAGCACAGAAAGAGACCATTCAGCCCATTCGATCTGCACTGGCTGAAAAAACTAGCCACCCATTCTAACATTCTAAACCCACCTTCTTGCTCCTGGCCAGCAGCCTTGCGGGTTACAATGCATTAGGTGCAGATCCAGGTACCTTTTAAATGAGTTGAGGGTTCTGTCTCAACCATCAAACGAGGCCGTGAATTCCTGACACCCGCCACCCTCTTGGGTGAGCAAGCTTTTTCAAATATCTCCTCTAATTCTTTTACCAATCACCTTAAATCTATGTCCCTTGGTAATTGCCATCTCTGCTAGAGGAAACAGGTCTTTCCTGCTGACTCTATTTAGGCCCCTCAGAAATCTGAACACCTCAGAAGAATATAAGAACTAGGAGCAGGAGTAGGCCATCTGGCCCTTCGAGCTTGCTCTGCCATTCAATGAAATCATGGCTGATGTTTTGTGGACTCAGCTCCACTTTCCCACCCGAACACCATAACCCTTTATTCCTTTATTCTTCAAAAAATTATCTATCTTTATCTTGAAAACATTTAATGAAGGAGTCTCAACTGCTTCACTGGGCAGGGAATTCCATAGATTCGCAACCCTTTGGTGAAGAAGTTCCTCCTAAACTCAGTCCTAAATCTACTTTCCCTTTTTTTGAGGCTATGCCCCCTAGTTCTGCTTTCACCCGCCAGTGAAAACAACCTCCCTGCATCTATCCTATCTATTCCCTTCATAATTTTATATGTTTCTATAAAATCTCCCCGCATCCTTCTAAATTCCAACGAGTAAAGTCCCAGTCTACTCAACCGCTCCTCGTAATCCAACCCCTTCAACTCTGGGATTAACCTAGTGAACCTCCTCTGCACACCCTCCAGCACCAGTACATCCTTTCTCAAGTAAGGAGACCAAAACTGAACACAATACTCGAGGTGTGGCCTCACTAACACTTTCTACAGTTGCAGCATAACCTCCCTAGTCTTAAACTCCATCCCTCTAGCAATGAAGGACAAAACTCCATTTGCCTTCTTAATCACCTGTTGCACCTGTAAACCAACTTTTTGCGACTCATGTGCTAGGACACCCAAGTCCCTCAGCACAGCAGCATGTTTTAATATTTTATCATTTAAATAATAATCCCTTTTGCTGTTATTCCGACCAAAATGGATAACCTCACATTTGTCATCATTGTATTCCATCTGCCAGACCTTAGCCCATTCGCTTGAACTATCCAAATCCCTCTGCAGACTTCCAGTATCTTCTGCACTTTTTGCTTTACCACTCATCTTAGTGTCGTCTGCAAACTTGGACACATTGCACTTGGTCCCCAACTCCAAATCATCTATGTAAATTGTGAACAATTGTGGGCCCAACACTGATCCCTGAGGGACACCACTAGCTACTGATTGCCAACCAGAGAAACACCCATTAATCCCGACTCTTTGCTTTCTATTAATTAACCAATCCTCTATCCATGCTACTATTTTAGCCTTAACGCCATGTATCTTATGCAGCAACCTGTTGTGTGGCACCTTGTCAAAAGCTTTCTGAAAATCCAGATATACCACACCTATTGGCTCCCCATTGACTACCACACTGGTAATGTCCTCAAACAATTCCACTAAATTAGTTAGGCACGACCTGCCCTTTATGAACCCATGCTGCGTCTGCCCAATGGGACAATTTCCATCCAGATGCCTCGCTATTTCTTCCTTGATGATAGATTCCAGCATCTTCCCTACTACCAAAGGTAAGGTAACTGGCCTATAATTACCCGCTTTCTGCCTACCTCCTTTGTTAAACAGTGATGTCACGTTTGCTAATTTCCAATCTGCCGGGACCACCCCAGAGTCTAGTGAATTTTGGTAAATTATCACGAGTGCATTTGCAATTTCCCTAGCCATCTCTTTTAGTACCCTGTGATGCATTCCATCAGGGCCAGGAGACTTGTCGACCTTTAGCCCCATTAGCTTGCCCATCACTACCTCCTTAGTGATAACAATCGTCTCAAGGTCCTCACCTG
Source organism: Scyliorhinus torazame (assembly GCF_047496885.1). Taxonomy (NCBI): domain Eukaryota; kingdom Metazoa; phylum Chordata; class Chondrichthyes; order Carcharhiniformes; family Scyliorhinidae; genus Scyliorhinus; species Scyliorhinus torazame. Next base: position 117,567,128 of record NC_092724.1, on the reverse strand, counting down.
TCATAGCCTCATTTCCATCAGTCACTGGCATGTTATTTGTGTCTTCCACTGTGAAGACTGACCCAAAAAGCCTGTTCAGTTCCTCAGCCATTCCCTCATCTCCCATTATAAAATCTACCTTCTCATCCTTTGAAGGACCAATATTTACCTTAGCCACTCTTTTTTGTTTTATATATTTATAGAAACTTTTAGGATCTGTTTTTATATTCTGAGCAAGTTAACTCTCATAATCTATCTTACTCTTCTTTATAGCTTTTTTAGTAGCTTTCTGGTGCCCCCTAAAGATTTCCCAATCCTCTAGTCTCCCACTAATCTTTGCCACTTTGTATGCTTTTTCCTTCAATTTGATACTCTCCCTTATTTCCTTAGATATCCACGGTCGATTTTCCATCTTTCTACCGACCTTCCTTTTTGTTGGTATAAACCTTTGCTGAGCACTGTGAAAAATCGTTTGGGAGGTTCTCCACTGTTCCTCAACTGTTTCACCATAAAATCTTTGCTCTCAGTCTACTTTAGCTAGTTCTTCTCTCATCCCATTGTAATCTCCTTTGTTTAAGCACAATCAAGTCATCCCTCAGCCTCCTCTGGCTGTAAGGAAAAGAACCCTAACCTATCTAATTTTATCTCATAGCTGCAGTTTTCAAGCCCTGGCAATATTCTTATAAATCTCCTCTGTACTCTCGCCAGAGCAATTATGTCCTTCCTGTAATGTGGTGACCAGAACTATACACGAAAATGGAGTTGCACAAGCTTTGTTAAACAGATCCGTTTGTGACTTGCAAGAAGCTCTTTGATGATTTAATTAATTGAGCATTGGCTATAATTTTAACCCTGCCCTGTGCAGAAAAACCATTGAGGTTTTCCGTACCGACAGCTCAGGGACTGCAACAGTTCAAGAAAGCAACTCACCATCACCTTCTGAAGGGAAACTATGGATGGGCAATAAACACTGGCCTAGCCAGCGATGTCCACATCTCCTAAATGAATTTTAAAAAGTTAAGTGTTTATTGTTAGGCCAGGAGGAGCATTTGAGACATCAGCTTTATTCCTGCTTCTTCCTGGGATTGAACCACAGCAAAACAACACTTTCACTGAACTGCTTTATGATTTTTTAATGCTTGGAAGACAGCCAGCATTCTCCAGACATTCCAAAATTATACAACAATATTTTTAGCTGGCTTTGGGGAAAAAATATGTTCCTTGACATTTTTCCAGCTTATTGTTAATTCTGTTGCTGATTATTTGATGTAGAGAAAGCTGCAAGGGCGACACTACGTGCCTTATCCTTGAGTAAATGGACTGAATATTACAGCTGTTACCAACCTTTTCTTAAATAGTATTATTTAACATTTGCTAGTACTGGGGACATGTAATTCTACTGTGGGTGGATTCTTCTTGCAGCTTAATAGATTCTAATTCAAAAAAATATATATACCGCTGATGCTGGAAATCTGAAATATAAACAGAAAATGACAGAAATACTCCAGAGGGCTGGTTGCAGCCAGAGAGAAACACTGGGCGCGATTCTCCGCTCCCGCGCCGGTTGGGAGAATCGCCTGGGTAGCCAAATTTTCCCGCGACGCTGGTCCGACGCCCTCCCGCGATTCACCCAAGCGGTGAGAACAGCCCCGTCGAGTTCCGCGCGGCGCAGGCCGGAGAATCGCCCGTGAAACCCAAAATGGCAATTTTCCGGCACCCCTGCTATTCTCAGGCCCAGATGGGCCGAGCGGCCAGCCCAAAACAGCGGGTTCCCCCCGGCGACGTCCACACCGGGTCGCTGCCGGCGGGAACAGCACGGGAACGCTGGGGGGGGGGGGGGGGGGCGGCCTGCGGGGGGGGGATCCTGCACCGGGGGGGCCCTCAAATGGGGTGTGACCCGCGATCGGTGCCCACCGATCGGGGGGCCATCCTCTCTGAAGGAGGACCTCCTTTCTTCCCCAGCCCCGTAAGATCCGTCTGACATCTTCTTGCGGGGCGGACTCGGAGAGGACGGCAACCACACATGCGCGGGTGACGCCAGTTATGTGGCGCCGGCCACGTCATGTATGCGGCGCCGCCTTTACGCGGCGCCAAGGCCTGGCACGTGTAAATGACACGGCGCCGCTCCTAGCCCATTATCGGGCCCTGAATCGGTCGGGTTAGGGGCCGTTTCGCACCATCGTGAATCTCGACGGCGCTCACGGCGGCGTGAACACTCTGCCTCCATTTCGGAGAATCCCGCCCAGAGAATTTGGTTGACTCCTACTTATTCTGAGTTACAAAGCCAGGGCTCAGAGTGTGGGTCAGGGGCGAACCCCTAATCCAGCTCCCCGCCTGCTCCAAAAACCAGGGCTCAGAGTGTGGACAGGGGCAAACCCCTAATCCAGCTCCCCGCCTGCTCCAAAAACCAGAGCTCAGAGTGTGGGTCAGGGGCGAACCCCTAATCCAGCTCCCCGCCTGCTCCAAAAACCAGAGCTCCGAGTGTGGACAGGGGCGAACCCCTAATCCAGCTCCTTGCTTGCTCCACAATCCAATTCAAATTCAAATTGAATGCAATTCATGGTACCCACAAGAGGGAAATACCAGATCTGAGCCAAAAGGCTCCTACTACACTTGATCTTAGCCAAAAGTACTCAAGCTAGGAAGCAGCTGCTGTGAGTTAAGAGAGAGGAGGGGCGGGGAGGGGGGGGGGGGGATGGGTTGGCAGAGGTGTGGGGGAGGCGGAGAACTCTCTCCAATTTTTTTAACAATTAAATGAAAAATGCATTTAGAAGCCAGGCCACCACTCTGGAGAGGGTTTCTGTAACATCCCACATGGGATTTACGGGGTGGGAATGATTATCTTCACCGTGAATCTCAGGGATTGCGCGCTCTCCCGCTGAAGGGCCAGAGAACTACATTCAGCGATGTATATAAGGTCGGTCAGTAAGGCACCACCGAGAAGAGACCCGGTAGAGATCTACCGGGGATTGTATATATAACTAAATAAACCAAAGTTTGTTGTTCTTACTCCCTGTGTCCTTATTAATGTTTCCTTCCACCAGACGTCTGTGGCTGCAGCTGTAGCCATGCAGACAAGGAAGGCGCAAAGCCGGCCTGGAGTGTTGGTTCTCCGGCCTACTGTGAGGAGTCCACCTCCAGGCAGTAGGCTGCTAGCTCGCGACGCCATTATGAGATCAACCCCTTTAAATGGTTACCTGGACCCCATTCCACCTCCAGGAAAATGGCGGAGGGACATGATGGTGCGAGCAAGCCAGCAGACACAGTGCTGGCACAAATATCTGCACTCATCTGTCTTCTTCAGACATCGGGGGTTACAAATCCGACTCAGTGTCTCAGGCCGATGACCTTTCATCAGATTCCAATGTTTTCAAGTTATTTATTGCTGTAAATGTGTACATTTCCCTTTTCCAGTTTAACATGAAGTGCAAATGATAGCTGCTGGTGGCTTTTGCGATTGTTTGAACAAACATATTGATGCGACCATCAATTCACGCGGGACAGAGAGTTGAAGTGAACAGTGGCTTTAATCGACTGGAACAGTGCCTGCCTGTGACTGCTCTGCAGGTGAGAGCCGCCTACAGGGCAGCTGCTCTTTATACCTCCCCTCAAGGAGGCGGAGCCAGGGGCGGAGCCCACAAGGGCACCAACATGATACATTCCGTGTAGTACAGTACAATGGTCCATAGGTGGAGCCCACATGGGCAACAGTGTGGTACAATGTAATACAGTGGTGAATGGTTGGTACAATACGTTCACCACATTCACTCCCTGTTAAAAGATTGAAGTCCGGCGAGGGTGAAGGGCTCACAATTTCAGTCTGTCCGGTGCCCTGATTGTGCGCTGCGATGGCCGGAGCTCTGGAATCGCAGCAGCCCGGGTGTCGAAGTCGTCGGTGCGGGCATGGGTGGTGAACTCGTCGGTGAGGGCACAGGCATGGACTCCGGGAGCGTGTCTTCAGGAGCTTCATTCCTGTGGGTCGGCAAAGGGGGGTGGGGGTATAGGAGGGGATGTGGAGGCCATGTAGTGGCGGGGGCGCTGGTCGGTGTAGGTTGGGGGGGGGGGGGGGGGTAGGTTGAGGAGGTGGTAGGGGAGCCTGCAGGTGCCAGGTCCCGGAGGGGAACCGTATCCTGTCAGCTGTCGGGGTTTACTATGTATGCATACTGGGGGTTGGTGTGAAGGAGCTGGACCCTCTTGACCAGGGGGTTGGACTTTTGGCTCCTTTCATGTTTGCGGAGTAGGACAGGCCCCGGTGTCATCAGCCAGGGTGGAAGCGAGGCCCCGGAGGTGGATTTCCTGGGGAAAACAAACAGGCGGTCATGAGGGGTCCCGTTCGTGGCCGTGCAAAGGAGGGACCTAATGGAGTGGAGCGCGTCGGGGAGGACCTCCTGCCAGTGGGAAGCTGGGAGATTCATAGAGCGTAGGGCCAGGAGGACGTCCTTCCATACCGTTGCGTTCTCCCGCTCCACCTGTCCGTTTCCCCGGGTGTTGTAACTGGTAGTCCTGCTCGAGGCGATGCCCTTACCGAGCAGGTACTGACGCAGTTCGTTGCACATAAACGAGGAGCCCCGGTCACTGTGGACGTAAGGGGGGAATCCGAACAAAGTGAAGACACTATGTAGGGCCTTAATGACGGTGGCCGCGGTCATGTCGGGGCAGGGGATTGCAAAGTGGAAGCGGGAGAATTCATCAACAACGTTGAGGAAATACGTGTTGCGGTTGGTTGGAGGGGAGGGACCCTTTGAAGTCGATACTGAGGCGCTCAAAGGGCCTGGATGCCTTCACCAGGTGGTCAATATCTGGTCAATAGAAGTGCGGCTTACAGTCCGCACAGATTTGGCAGTCCCTGGTCATGGCCCTGACCTCCTCGGTGGAGTAAGGCAGGTTGCGGACCTTGATGTAGTGGATACGCTGGGTGACCCCCGGGTGGCAGAGGTCATCTTTGATGGCCCGGAGTCAGTCATCTTGCGCGCTGGCGAACATTCCGCGGGTCAGGGCATCTGGGGGCTCGTTGAGCTTTCCAGGACGATACATTATATTGTAATTATAGGTGCAGAGTTCGATCCTCCACCTCAAGATCTTATCATTCTTGATCTTGCCCTGCTGTGTATTATCGAACATGAAGGCTACCGACCGTTGGTCGGTGACGAGGGTGAACCTCCTACCAGCGAGGCAGTACCTCCAATGCCGTACAGCATCCACAATGGCTTGGGCTTCTTTTTCGACTGAGGAATGTCGAATTTCGGAGGCGTTCAGGGTACTGGAGAAAAATGCTACTGGCCTGCCTGCCTGATTGAGGGTGGCAGCGAGGGCGGCCTCTGACGCTTCGCTCTTCATCTGGAAGGGGACAGACTCATCCACCACGCGCATCACTGCTTTGGCAATATCTGCCTTGATGTGGCTGAAGGCCTGGCGGTCCTCAGCCGTCAGTGGGAAGATGGTAACTTTGATCAGTGGGTGGGCTTTGTCCGCATAGTTGGGGACCCACTGGGTGTAATAGGAAAAGAACCCGAGGCACCTCTTCAGGGCCTTGGGGCAGTGGAAAGAGGGAGTTGCAGGAGGGGTGCCTACGGTTGGGGTCGGGCCCTAGAACTCCGTTTTCCACGATGTAGCCGAGGATGGCTAGTCTGGTTGTGCGGAAAACGCATATCTCCTTACTTTAAGTGAGGTTGAGGGCTTGGGCAGTTTGGAGAAATTTCTGGAGGTTGACATCGTGGTCCTGCTGGTCGTGGCCGCAGATGGTGACGTTGTCCAAGTACGGAAATGTGGCCCGCAGCCCGTACTGGTCCACCATTCGGTCCATCGTTCTTTGGAAGACCGAGATCCCGTTGGTGACACCGAAGGGGACCCGGAGGAAGTGGAAGAAGCGGCCGTCTGCCTCAAAGGCCGTATAGTGGCAGTCCTCCGGGCGGATGTGGAGCTGGTGGTATGCGGACTTCAGATCCACCGTGGAGAAGACTCGGTAGTGTGCGATCTGATTAACCATGTCAGCTGTCCGGGGGAGGGGGTACGCATCGAGGTGCGTGTACCGGTTTATGGTTTGGCTGTAGTCGACAACCATCTGGTTCTTTTCCCCGGTCCTGATGACCACCGGTCCTTACTGGCCTCGATGACCCCTTCCCGCAAGAGTCGCTGGACCTCGGACCTGATAAAATTCCGATCCTGGATACTGTACCGTCTGCTTCTGGTGGCGACTGGCTTACAGTTGGCGGTGAGATTTGCGAAGAGCGGGAGAGGGTCGACCTTCAGGGTCGCGAGGCTACATACGGTGAGTGGGGGTAGGGGCCCGCCGAACTTCAGGGTTAGGCTCCTAAGGTTGCACTGGAAGTCCAGTCCCAACAAAGAGGAGCGCAGAGATCGGGAAGTACATATAGTTTGAAATTGGCGTACTTGGCATCCTGTATCAAAAGGTTCGCGACAGTGTACCCCCGGATCTGCTCTGAATGCGATCCGAAAGCGAGAGAGATTGTTTGGAGTGCGGGGAAGATTCGGAGCTAGCAGCACCTTATTGTCTCTGGGTGAACGAAGCTGTCCGTGCTCCCGGAGTCAAACAGGAAAGGTGTTTCGTGTCCATAGACCCGGATAGTCATCATGGAGTTCCGGAGGTGTTTTGGTCGTGACCACGCCGAGTTGCGGGTAGCCGGCATGGTCGGAGGTGATGGGGTGGTCCCAAGATGGCCGCCCCCGTCGGTTGCACGTGTCGGGCGGCGAGGAAGATGGCGTCCAAGATGGCGGCCCCCATGAGTTTCACGCCCTCATCGGAATCCTTTGGGAGGCCATCTGCTCACCTGCCAGTCACCCCACACAGAGGCCAGGCTTCTTGACATGGAGAAAATACCCTCAGAGGCAGAAGGCGGCTCTTAATTGGCTGCCCAATGGGTGGCTGGGCCACCATGTTTCCCACCGCTGGCAATGTGGCATGGTGGCAGGAAGATGGCAGACTCCACTTCTGAAGCCTCCCCACTGCCAGGCTTCCTGCTTCCCAGCTCATTGCCAATGATCTGTGAAAATCCAGCCCTTCTTTTCACCAGACTTTCGTATTTAATTGAATATTACAGAAAGCTCTAAAATGAATTTAAATCAAAATATCATTACATTTTGTTTGCCAGGTAAAAATAACTGCATATGCTAATGGGTTATTATTCAGTCTTAACAGAAAGGATGATATTGGGGATTTCCCAGATCAGATGGTTCCAGCTGATTAAAGGTTATTGTGTTCACCCATTCAGGAGCACTTGGATCTAGTGATTCTGTAATTTAGAGGGAATTACAGACTAAAAAACAGGCAGGGTAAAGCCTAAGAAACCTATTTCCCAACCTAAACGCATCTCCAGCCCACCCATTTCTAGTATTAAGTGTGGCAGGAAGGTGAGAGAGTGACCAACACACTCCAAAGTCCTCCCTTTGGGATTCAGTATTTGGATCCACAGTAGCGATTATGTGCTCATCAAGCTGAGATTTCAGCATTGTGAGATCATGCACTCCAACTGGGGCAATCTGATGTTGTCATAACCTCAACAATGTCCTGGGTTGGGAGCACATGATCAGCATCCATGGGTGAGTTGCCAACCTCGTGGTAAGCCCATGAGCCAGTATATTCAGTACACGGAGAAGCTGTGAGACCTCATGCAAGATGTGCAAGATGTCCTGTGCAGTGGCAAAGCTCCATTACATCAGAGAGGGAGGAGCTAGGGTCACTGAATGGAACAACATTGAGGGTGGGAGATCAGTGGCTCGAGGGCATGGCAGCTGAACTCCAGCCCCACAGCTCCCGGGGCACTATTCCATGGCTTCAGCATTCAGAGGAAGAGGATGCCTTTTGGAGGGAACCTCACCTCCTTCAGATTCCTCAGCCCTTCAACCAGATACCCCACCTGCTAGCTGGGTTCAAGTGAGGGTGGTTGCCCCTGCAGAGGAGTGGGTAGTGCAGTCTGATGTAGAGCCTCACGGGTCCCTGCACGATGATGCTGACCACCACAACACATCTATGTCATCAGGAACGTTAGCAGCTGTAGGGATGAGGATGGAGCCATGCCCAATAGTGGCAATCTTCGGGGTATCGGAGCAACCACATGGGGAAGGGACCATAGACTGACCCAGAGGGTGGAGAAATGTATATAGGACCAATTAAAAGAAAGACAAAATAAACCTTTCTGTACAATACAGTAAATTAATGCGGGTGAGAAAAATGTGTTGTCTATGTACAATTGTTTATAAATATGAGAAATGCCAATAAAAAGATTTTTTTAAAAAGGAATGTCATCAGCTGCCTCCACCGCCCTCCATGGCGACAAGGGGAGCACCGCGACCCTCAGAGAAAATAATTCTTCTCATCCCTGCACTGGGGGGAGTCCTGAGACTGAATTCTTGTCGCCCTTTGTGCCTGTGCTGCAGCATCTACGCTAATGATGATGAAGTGTCCCACCGATTTGTGACCTGATGGATACACCTGGGTTTTGCAGTCTGTGAGGTTCCACACAGGTCAGATGTAAGATTTGGAAACGGCCAGTTACACAGTAATTGATGGTCGCAGCCACTGGGAGTGTACGCCTCTTTTTAACCTTGGTAAAGGCCTTCTCACAAAAATTTGCAAAATTCTGCCACCACCTCTCGAGTCAGACATATCCTGCTACTGCAGTGCTTTTTAGTCATATCCGGGTACATTACCCTGTTCCTGTATAGTTTATTGAATAGTTCTTCAGATCTCTATGCCTCCTTCCCACAGGCACTCAGTGTTGTGGTACCTCTCTGCCTTGAAGTCGTGCACGTGATGAGGGAGGCATTTCAGGCTGCTGCTCCTGTGCCTCTGTGTAGCCCATTGAGGCTGCCCCAATTCTGGACTGCAAATTTTTAAGTGCTATCTTGCATTAACCATCAGCCTCCTCTGCATCACTATAGGCAGAAAATGCTATTTCATAGAAACATACATAGAAAATAGAAGCAGGAGGCGCTATTTGGCCTTTCAAGCCTGCTCCGCCGCCATTCATTATAAGCATGACTGATCATCAAGTTCAACAACCTGGTCTCACCCCCCCCCACCCCCCCCCCCCACCCCCACCCCTCTCACCCCCCCTCCCATATCCCTTGATTCCTGTAGCCGAAAGAGCTATATCAAATTCCTTCTTGAAACTACACATTTTGGCCTCAACTACTTCCTATGGTAGCGAATTCCACAGATTCATGACTCTCTGGGTGAAGCCATTTCTCCTCAACCCAGTCCGAAAACTATCCTCAAACTATAACCCCTAGTTCTGGACTCCCCCACCATCAGGAACATTCTCTCTGAATCTACTCTGTCTAATCCTGTTAGAATTTTATAAGTTTATATGAGGTCCCCTCTCACTCTTCTACTCTTCAAAACTCCAGTGAATATAGTCCTAACCGATTTAGTGTCTCCTCATATGACAGACCCGCCATTCCAGGAATCAGCCTGGTAAACCTTTGCTGCACTCCTTATCTGAGGACACCAAAACTGCACATAAAAGTCCAGGTATGGTATCACCAATGCCCTATACAATTGCAGTAAAACATCCCTATTCTATACTCAAATCCTCTCGCCATGAAGGCCAACATACCATTTGCCTTCTTTATTGCTTGCAGTACCTGCGCACTTACTTTCAGCGATTGATGTACAAAGACACCAAGGTCTCACTGAGGATCCACTTCTCTCAATTTACACCCATTCAAGTAATAATCTGCCTTCCTATTTTTGCTATCAAAGCGGATAACCTCACATTTATCTACATTGCACTCATCTGCCATGCATATGCCCACTCACTCAGCCTGTTCAAATCCAACTGAAGCATCTCTGCATCTTCCTCACAGCTCACCCTCTCACCCAACTTTATATCATCTGCAAATTTGGAGATACTACATGTATTTCCCTTGTACAAATCATTAATATATATTGTGACCAGTTGGGGTCCTAGCACAGATCCCTCGATACGCCACTAGTCGCTGCCTGCCATTCTGAAAAGGATCCATTTATTCCAACGTTTCGCTTCCTGTCTTTCTATTCATCTCAAGACACTACCCCCAATCCCATGAGCTTTAGCTTTGCATAGTTTAACTTTAGCCTTCTTTTATATTGGGGACCTGAGATCAGAGGGAGCGGAGATGTGTTTTCCACAGGGGCCGTTTCTGGCGTATACAGATGCGTTGCAGGTTCAGGAATGCAGAGGAAAATCGGATTTTTTCCAAACTGAAAGGAGTCTCTACAGCCAGATGAAATTTCATCCCGATGTCTCTATTTATAAAGCTGAAATATCATTGTCCCTTTTGAGGACTTTGTTAGGGAATTAATGTTCTTATATATAAGTTAATAAGTTATTCCAAAAGAGTTCAAAGACATTTATTGGCTTTCATAGGTACTAACTACACAAATACAATGATAACTATTATTACCAATAATTACATAGAAAATTATACCTATTAGTACCAATAACTACATAAATACAATGATAACTATTCTTAAAATAATTACACATAGACAATGATAACTATTATTGCCAATAACAACATATAAATAATGTGGCTACAAGAGCAGGTCAGAGGGTAGGAATCCTGCGATGAATAGCTCACCTCCTGAATCCTTAAAGCCTGTCCACCAACTTCAATGCACAAGTCAGGAGTTTGACGGAATACTCTCCCTTTGCCTGGATGAGTGCAGCTCCAACAACACTCAAGAAGCTCGACACCACCACCCATGACAAAGCAGCACACTTGATTGGCACCCCATACACCATCTTAAACATTCACTCCATCCACCACTGACACACAGTGGCAGCAGTGTATACTATTTTAAATATGCACTGCAGGAACTTAACAAGTCTCCTTTGACAGCAGCTTCCAAACCCACAACCCTTACCATCTAGAAGGACAAGGAAAGTAGATACATAGGACACACCCCTTCAAGCCGCTCACCATCCTGACTTGGAAATATACCCACCTTTGCTGGGTCAAAATCTTGGAACTCCCTCCCTAACAGAACTGCGCGTGTACCTACATCACATGGACTGCAGGTGTTCAAGTCACTGCCTCCTTCTCAAGGGCAATTAGGGATGGGCAGTAAATGCTGGCCTAGCCAGCAATGCCCACATCCCATGAATGAACAAAAAAGCTATTACAAATAATAATCACACTTGGACTTACAGTCAAAACAAATTACAGAGAATTTGTCACGTCATAGGTTTCAAACTCAAGAGAATCAATTGCTCAAGCTTTGTCGGACTCTGAAATATTTACTCGAAATGCCCTCTTTCTTTTTACTCTGGTTATGTGAGAATCTACATTTTCAATGCTTTACTTCATTCGCTGAACTTTGGGTTGAAGAAGAATTTTGCACGCTTTCCGAGGCCTCCCGCGCTTGTACGCGCCAAAGGAAGGGACAGTGACGTGGAGGAATGCGATGCGCAGGCCCGCACCACGCAAGACCGTACCGCGCATGTGCGGTGGCGCAACGAACACACTGACATCACGACGTGTGGCAACTGTGGCTCCGCCCACTTAAAGCGGCAATGCCCTGCAAAATCGCGACAGTGCCTACGCTGTGACAGGCTTGGCCACTATGCTGCCTGCTGTCGAGCAGCCCAGCCTGCCAACTCGCAACGATTTAACCAGCCTCGCAGGAATGTTCGGGCAATCCAACCCACCTTCACCGAGTCCGACCCTGACTTCATGCAGACCAGTGACACCGAGGACAGGGAGCCTTTTCGAGTCGCTGTCATAACCAAGAACAGGCTGTCCCCGAATCGAAAACACCAGCCGCTGTTGGTGCACAGCATTGATCCGGACGACGAGTGGTGTGCCACCCTGATGGTCAACCGATCCCAGATCAGATTCCGTCTGTACACTGGTGCTTCCGCCAATCTCCTCGCATGGTCAGCATTTCAAACCCTGGGGGTCAAACCAACAATTCTTCCATCCAATTCCCAACTGGTCGACTATAATGGTAACGTCATCCCCACCACCGGGTCATGCCAACTCGAGGTGATGCACAATTCGCGAAAAGTCACCCTACCCTTCGAGATCGTGGGCTCCTCAAAGGACTCCCTGCTAGGCGCACAGGCGTGCAAGCTCCTCAACCTCGTGTAGCGCGTACATTCCCTCTCTCCAGAGGACATGTCTGACTTCCAAGATGCGGACTTCAGGGCGCAACTAAGTGCCATCATCACTCAACACCGAGATGTCTTCGAAGGCATGGGCACACTTCCCTACACATACAAAATCCTGCTCAAACAGGACGCCACGCCTGTGGTTCATGCACCTCGCAGAGTCCCAGCACCCCTCAAGGACCGCCTCAAGCAGCAGCTGCAGAACCTCCAGGACCAAGGAGTGCTTTCCAGAATGACCGAACCAACCGACTGGGTCAGTTCCATGGTATGCGTCAAGAAGCCTTCCGGCGAGCTCCGGATCTGTATCGACCCGAAGGATTTAAATCCCGCATGATGCGGGAGCATTGCCCTATCCCCAAGCGTGAGGAGATCATGTGCGAGATGGCTCGAGCCAACATATTCACCAAGCTGGATGCATCAAAGGGCTTCTGGCAGATTCAATTGGACAAGTCCAGCAGAAAGCTGTGTACTTTCAACACCCCATTTGGCAGGCTCTCCGCAACTTAGTTAGGAACACGGCGGACTTCCAGTGGCTTCCCGCCCACCAGTGTGAATGGGAGGAGCTCAAGGTCAAGCTGACCACCGCCCCAGTATTGGCGTTTTTCGATCCTGCAAGGGAGACGAAAATATCAACGGACGCCAGCCAATCCGGCATTGGGGCGGTCCTCCTGCAACGAGATGACGCCTCGTCATGGGCCCTGTTGCCTATGCGTCACGGGCCATGACACCCACAGAGTAGCGCTATGCGCAAATCGAGAAGGAGTGCCTAGGCCTGTTGACCGGTGTCGACAAGTTCCATGACTACATGTATGGCCTTCCCCAGTTCACTGTGGAGACCGACCATCGCCCGCTGGTCGACATCATCCAAAAAGACCTCAATGACATGACACCTCGCCTACAACGCATTCTGCTCAAGCTCCGGAGATACGATTTCCAGCTCGTGTACACACCGGGTAAGGACCTGATCATAGCCGACGCTCTGTCCAGGGCAGTCACCACTCTGTCTGACCCAGATGGGATCGTTTGCCAAGTCGACGCCCATGTGGCCTTCACGGCTGCCAATCTGCCGGCCACGGATGAACGCCTAACCCACATTCGCCATGAGACTGCGGCTGACCCCTGCTACAACGTGTGATGCGCCACATGACTGACGGATGGCTCAAGGGACAATGCCTGCAGTTCTATAATATTCGAGACGATCTGGCAGTCGTTGATGGCGTCCTCCTGAAGCTGGACTGCATCGTGATCCCACACAGCATGCATCACCTGGTTTTAGAGCAGCTGCACGAGGGCCATCTCGGCGTAGAGAAGTGCCGACGGAGGGCCCGAGAGGCTGTCTACTGGCCTGGCATTAATGTGGACATTGCCAACACTGTGCTCAATTGCCCCACCTGTCAGCGGTTCCTGCCGGCCCAACCATGGGTGGCCCATCAGCCCCATGAGTTGGTCACGTCCCCTTGGTCTAAGGTAGGCGTGGACCTGTTCCATGCGCTCAGCAGGGACTATGTTCTCAAAGTTGATTATTTTTCCAGCTATCCCGAGGTTGTACGCCTGCACGACATCACATCATCGGCTGTTATCCGTGCCTGCAAAGAGACCTTTGCTCGTCACGGCATCCCACTCACTGTGATGTCGGACAATGGTCCCTGCTTCGCGAGCCAGGAATGGTCTAACTTCGCCAGCAGGTACAACTTTGTACACGTGATGTCCAGTCCCCTGCACCCCCAGTCAAATGACAAAGCAGAAAAAGGCGTCCACATCGTAAAGAGGCTCCTCTGCAAGGCTGCTGATGCAGGATCCGACTTCTGCCTCGCCTTGCTGGCCTATCGCTCGGCTCCACTGTCCACGGGCCTGTCACCAGCCCAGCTGCTGATGGGTCGCACCCTCAGGACCACTGTACCATCCAATCACGTCCCAGACCTCGGCCATGCTCCGGTCCTTCAGCGGATGCAACAGTCTCGCGCGCAGCACAAGGCGCCGCATGACGCTCGAGCGACTGATCTTCCTGCTCTGGCACCAGGTGACAAAGTCCAAATCCATCTTTCGGAGGGTGGCTGGTCTGCGACTGCTGTGGTTCTTCGGCTGGTGGCTCCCCGCTCATTCCTGGTTCGTCTGCCTGATGGCTCCATTCACCGCCACAATCGCCGTGCCCTTCGTCTGGTTCCACGCTCGCTACGCGATCCTCCACCGGTGCCACGCCCGCCTGTTGTCCCCGACCTGGACTCTGTAGAGCTTCCGGATACTCTGCATCCTCCTCACTTGGCCGTGGCCCGGCCCGATCCTCAGCCGGTGGCTCCTGACCCACCCTTGAGGCGGTCAACCCGAATTCGTCACCCACCTCAGAAACTTGATTTTTGAGCCTTACAATGTTGGACTCAGTGCTTTGTTCTTTCATCCTGTTTCAGCATTTCACTAGTTTGTTTACAGCATTCGGTATTAGTTTTGTTGTTGGTGTAACACCTTGTTTTTCTTTTCTCTGCACCAGGCACCTTCCCGTGCATATAGACTAGCCTCGTGTACATAGTTATGTAAATACTGTACACACATGGTCAGATACATTCATTACATGTTATTTATTCTCACATAGGCACATGTTCTTTGTAAAAAAGGGGGAATGTCATAATATACATCAGTACATTATGGTGCAATCACATACACACACTGATGGACATGCAGTAGGACCAACCAGCATACATAACACCGCAGCCAATCACCAGTGAGAGCACAAGCACTATAAACACAGGGGACAGGAGAGTTCCCGCTCATTCTAGCAGCAGCCAGCTCAGAGCACAGAGCTCACAGCCTGCATCACAGACATTCACCATGTGCTGAGTGCCTCACCACAGCTAGTGATAGGAAAGGGTCCACAGTTAAGCTGGTATTGCTTATACCCAAGTTTACAGTATGTTAACATAGTTGAACAGTTAATAAAATAGCGTTACACCACTTCCAGCATTGTTGGCTTGTTTGTGAACCAGAACACCCAACACGACAGAGTCTGAGGACGGGCTGGACTGGCTGGGGGAGGGTAAGAATGCGTCATCTGTGGGCAGGACATGCTCGTCTGCTGCTGCGAGCGAGATGTGGTGTGCATGGTTGTTCTGCGAGCCATAAGCCTTAAGCTGGTTTATGTGAAACCACACAGACTTGCCGTTGGGATATGTGATCTTGTATACCGAGGGGCTGACTTTGTCCGAAATGGAGTACGGTCCGGAAAATTTGGGGGAAAGGAATGAACTGGGGTTGTATAGGGAAAGCATCACTTGCTGCCCTACTACAAACATTGTGGCGTGTACCGTTTTATCGAAACAAGCCTTGCTTTGTTTCCTCCTGGTCCCAAGTCTCACAGCTGCTGTGAGCTGGGCTGCCTTTATATTCTCAATAAGATGCTGTACAACATTTTCATGCATGAGGGCGGTGACTGCAGGGCTGGCCAAATCCAGTCCTAATAAATACTCTGTCCCTTTCATGGGGCATCCGGTCATGAGGGTGTGGGGGGTGTATCCTGTGGATACCGTGTTTTGTAAGAACATTAACACAAATGGGAGAACTGAATCCCAGGTGCTGTTGTTCTGTTGCACCATTTTCCTGAGAGTGGCTTTTAGAGTTCTGTTCATCCTCTCTACAATGACGCTTGACTGGGGGTGGTAGGCTATGTGAAACTTCTGCCTAATTCCAAAAATTGTGAGGACGTTCTTCATTACTCTTCCTGTTAAATGGGAGCCTTGAGCGGACTCTATACTGCGTGGGAGGCCCCATCTTGTAAAGATGTGCTGTGTTAGGATTTTAGCTGTTGTCTTGGCCGTGTTCGTTCTGCATGGAAAAGCTTCCACCCATTTTGTGAAGATGTCGATGACCACCAACACATACTTAAAACCATTTATGCAGGGGGTTAGGGGTCCTTTGTAATCTATATGCAAATTCGTCCAGGGGCCATTAACGGGGCAGGTGTGACTAAGCTGAGCCTTTCTTGCATATCTGTCTGGATTGTTCTGGGCACAGATCAAGCAATTTTCAATGTAATGGGTTACATCAGCTTTTAAATCAGGCCACCAGCAGAGGTCTGAGGTGGGTTAGGGTGAGTTCAATGCCTTGGTGAACATGATTGTCATGGAACTGACAAATAATCTGGTTCCTGTCCTGGCTGGGAAGTACATAAATGCTGTCTTTCAAAATCACACCGTCATGTGTGGTTATTGCGTTCTTACACTTATCGTACGGGGCTGGGAAGGTTCATTTTAAAACTTCCCTGAGCTTTTCATCTTTCTTTTGGGCTTTCGCCAGATCCTGAATGTTGGTCTGTGAGACCTGAACCGCGTGTTCTGGGGTGCTCTCGGCGGGGGGTTCCAAAAGTAACCATGTCTGGAACCTGCTTTCGCTCGGGCGTCTGCTTCAATGTTACCAGGGGGGGAAGAATGGTGATGACTGCGAACCTTAAAGATACCATATTTCCTATCTTTAGCTGTCTCTAGGATATGCCGGAGTAGTGGGGCTGAGGGTTGGGGCTTTCTGTCTGCGGAAACAAATCCTCTAGTTTCCCACAGGGGTAGGAATTCTGTTAAACTATTACAGACATAAAAAGCGTCCGAATATATGTCCGCTGGCGTTGAAAACGAGTCAGGGTGGTCTGCAATATAAGCTATGGCTGCCAGTTCTGCTGCCTGCGAGTCTAGATGTCCTGGCAACTTTAACGAAATCTCTTCTAGGGCGCGTCCCTGCGCGTCCTCTACATAAATACTGTAATCAGTGATTCTCTTTCCATTCAAAACTGTGGAGGAGCCATCCACATAAATTTTCAGGGGTGCGCACGTGTCTGTGGGCAGGGGTCTCTGTTTTCCTGGGAGCTGACTTAGGTATAAATGGGCCTGAATTATGGTTTGTGGTGATGATCTCACACTCATGTGGGGTACCTGCATATTGCAAATTGTCAGCTAGTAAAGTGTGGGTCTTGGTTCTTTTGACTGTAATGTCTCGTCCCTGTAAAAGAAGGGTCCAACGGGCTGCGCGGATTTGGCTGACTGTGCCATCTTTAAGTCGACTGTCTAATAATAGCTCTGTTGGGGTGTGTTCTGTGAGAATGGTGATGGGGTTGAGTCCTGTGATGTAGGCGAAGTACTGTACTGCCCAAAAAACTGCGAGCAGGTGCCTTTTGCAGGCAGAAAATCCTTGCTCGACAGGATCTAACACACATGAGGCGTATGCCACGGGGCCTAATCGGTCATGGCGTTCTTGGAGGAGCACAGCCGAAAGGTTTCGGTCGGCGCTTGCTGCTTCGATTGCGTATGGGGAAAGTAGATCTGGGACCTGTAATGCGGGGGCTGAGCTGAGGGCTCTCTTTAAAGCATCCACGGCATCCGTGTGCTGTGGAAGCCATTCCCAAGGTGCCTGTTTCTTGAGAAGATCGGATAGGGGCGCTGCCTTTGTGGCGAAACCGTCGATATAGTTTCGGCAGTAGCCAACCAGTCCCAGAAATGACCGGAGGGCTGAGACATTATGGGGAAGGGGCAATTTGACGATCGAGTCAATTCTCTTTTGCTCGATCTCGCGTTTACCATGTGTGATTACTGTACCCAAGTAAATCATTTTTTCTGCAAAATCTGGGCCTTCTTGGGGTTGACTTTACATCCAACCTGTTTTAGGAGTCCTAGGAGTTCGGCGTGAAGTGAAATGTGCTCTCCCTTTGTGTCTGTCTGTAGCAAGTCATCTACATACTGGACCAATCGGATCGGGAAAACTTTGCTAGTCCATTTGCCAGCTGTCGGTGAAAAATGGAGGGGGAGTTGTGGAAGCCTTGTGGAAGGCACGTCCATGTATATTGTTGTCCCTGGAATGTAAAGGCGAATTTGTACTGGCACGCTTTATCCAATGGAATGGACCAAAACCCGTTACTAATGTCCAAAACCGGAAAACAATTTGACTGGAGACCCTGTTTGAGCTTGGTCTCAGGACTCGTGGCTACGGTGGGGGCTGCTACTGGGGTTACTTTGTTCAGTTCCCGGTAATCAGTGGTCAGTCGCCATGATCCATCGGGTTTCCTGACGGGCCAAATTGGTGTGTTATTTGTGGAGGCTACTGATAGGAGTACGCCTTAATCAACCAAACTCTCTATTACTTTGGAGATCTCTCCCTCTGCTTCCTGGGGAAAACTGTACTGCTTTTGGGGTCTGGGGTCGGGACCTGTAATGTTCACTAGGCCAGCTATCTTGCCACAGTCGTGCTTGTGCTGTGCAAATGCTGCTTTGTGTTGCTGCAGGACTTCCCTAACGTGTTTGTCCTGACTAATGGCTCGAGGGTCGAACCAGAAGTCTCCTGCTGAGCTAATTCTGTTTGCATATTCTCCAACTGTGAGCGTGGCGGGGGCTCGTTCTGCCTTTGACATTTTCCAAACACATTTATTAACCGGATCAAATGAGAGGTTATGGGAGCTCATAAAATCGATTCCTAGGATGTGTTCAGCTGTCTGGGGTAGATCGACCAAAACTACAGGGTGTTCAGTTGTAATGTTCCCTATTTGTATCGCTATAGGGGCTGTGATGTGTCCTTGTTGTAAATGACCTGTGAAACTGCTGAGTGTGATGGTGTCTGTTGTGGGTCACGTGTCTCGTTGAAACATCGTAGAGGAATTGAGCATGGTGCGGGACCCTCCTGTGTCCCAAAGAAATTCTATGGGGTGTCCCCGGACTTAGCTTGCTACTAACGGTTTACCGGACTTGTCCCAAAGGGTGTCGCAGACTCAAGTTGGGGAGCCCGAACACCGTCAGTCGGTGCCGTTCATGTCTGCATTCTCTGAACGGGCGCTAACCCTATGGATTGGCTTTGCCCGATTCTTATTTAGGGTGCCTGTCTGTTGGTTTCTCTGCTGCTTTTGGGGCGCGTTGCACTCTCGTGCATAGTGTCCTAATTGTCCACAATTGTAGCATTCCTGGGATTTAGGCTGCGGTGGGCTGTTCCTGCCCTCATTTACCCATGCGGGGTTCTGGTGCGTCCTAACTGGATTCATGTCTGCCTGCTCATCCTCGGGTTTTGCAAATGTGGTTTTGCCTTGGACGGATTGTCCGCAAGTGCGGGACAATCTTTTCAAAACCCATTTCTCGTTGTGGGCCTCGCCTGAGGGGTTGTAATTTGCGCAAGCTCTCTGTCCTGCCTCTGTCGCATGAGAGACTAGGATTCGAGTCCATTTGGCCATATTATCTGCGGACAAATGGGCGCGGGCTAACTCTCCGCATACTGCTGTGAAATGTATCCACAAGCGTCCATTAAATGCTGTGGGGTGCTCTGTCTTCTTTTGCCTACACTTGTTTAGGCCTTTTACGGGGTCTCCTCTGTTATAGCCGATCGCATCTAGGATCGCTGTGTGCATTTCTTGGAGTGTGCCTCCTCCTACATTCTGTGGGTCAGGAAGGGCTGCCACGACTGAAGGGTCGAGGCTTAAAACTGTGAGCTTCACTTGCTCCTTTTCGTCCAGGCCGTACATGGTAGCCTGCTGTTTAACCCTAACGAAAAACTGGTGGGGGTCTGATGTGGGAAGGAACGGTGTAATTTTTCCACACGTGTCCTGTAATTGGGTCACGGTTAACAGGGTTGTACATAGGAAATCTGCGTTTCCTTCTGTGTGGTGTGTGATTACAGGGAACCAACAGCTCTGCGGTGTGTGATTACAGGGTTCATGGGGGTGTGTTCTGCCTGTTCAGTCAGGGGTTGGGGTGCTTTCCTTTTCTGGGGTTTCTCTTGCGTACATGTCCCATGTACGTATCTGTGGGCAGTCTCATTTAACTCCTGCCAATCGGGGCCGTTTTCCTGGTCAAACTGGGGTCCAAACGTACTTTGAAACCCATTCTGGACAGAAAGCAGAGATTGCAATTCTGCAATTTGCTTCCGGCACTTTGCATGATCTACGGAGCTCTGCCTTTGTTCCGTCGTGGAAGTGTGGAGCGCTCGTAGGGCTGCTTTTAAATCATTGCACTGTTTCTGCAATTGCTCCACCTGTTGCTTGGTTTCTTGTCTTACCAAGACTGCGCGTTGCGTGTCCTGGTAGGCCTTATCGTACTGGGTCTGAAAACTACTCAAATGGGTGAGATAAGACTGATGTACCCTCTTGGCATCATCCATCTCTCTGTCCCTCGCTGCTAACTGTTCTCTTAACTCCTTATTCTCCTTCTCAAATTTGCTCACATCTCCCTCACTATTTCTGTTTCTCTCCTCAATCTTTCTACGGAGCGTCCTAACGGCCTCCTCTGTGCCTCGCAATTGTGCCAAGCAGGACACGATTGCCATCGGCTTGCAAGCTTTCCCCAAGCTCTTCTTATGAATCTCTGACAGGTTCTCCCACCAAGTATGTCCTATACTCCCGGGACCTGTTTCGTCATTGGCGCAGAATTCACTCCAAAGGGGCCATCCTTTCCCTTTGAGATATTTTCTGATCTCTTCTTCCCATACGGCTCGCTGTCCTACTCTACTGGTCGATGCGACCTCGAATTCCTGGGGGTTCATAAGGCGTTCCATTGCCTTCATTGCCATTTTCTCTCTATCTCTGTGTTCTCTTCTAAATTTGGAACAGGGGGTGATAAAGTGGTGATGTAAACACGGGTGCGGCTTAGGCTATTTTCCGGCCTACAAAACAGTTTACGCAACAAAACCTCTCAGGTTTACCATGTAGCCCTGTTAGTATGCATGCATTAACACACTTCCGAATCTCAGAGGTTTGATCAGTATCGTTCTCACAATTATGGTTTTTCTGTTTCCAATTGGATTCCAATTCAAATTTGGGTACTCTCGGAGTGACTAGGCCACTTCTAAGTTGAGTCCCGTCAGAGTCGCCAGTAAATGTTGCTCTCTTTGGTTGGCTCTGAATATGGCAGTCAATATGGTCGCCTTCCTTAATTCTAATTACGTTTGCTCTAGAGTTGCCAGGTATCTTTCGATACCGCCACAAGGTTCAAACCGAATACTGATCAAAGACTCGATACACCAGTTAGTTAGTTCAAAGGCAATGCTTATTTATTTACACACACAGTTAAATATACTCATGTACGAAACTCTACAGACTAAACTTTCATACTGCTAAAGCCTATACTTAGCTTCGGGGGTCCACTCAGTCAGAGGAACAATGGCCGTTGTTCGGTTCTGAGGCTGCTGGGGTCGAACTGGTACAGGGGAACAGCTAAGGTCGTCTGTCTGGTAGCGAGCGTTGACCTTGGACTTACTTGCTTCTGGTGTAGCTGGTGGACAGGTCTCTCCTCGGTGAGAGCTGGGTCCAAGAGAACAATTTGCTCTTGGGGGCTCCTTCTTGTACCCAAAGGGGCTTTGTGCTCGTTTGGGCGGGCCTTGAACTTGGCCCCAATTAATTGGGCCGTTTCTTGATCATTCATATTGATCTCATCCAATAAAGGGGTGGGTGCCCTGAGACTGGGTGTGTCCTAGGTGGCCATTGGTCTGCTTTGTTTCTGTCTCCTCTAGCGCCGGGGTGTCTACCTTAGTATCGGTTACTCAAATGTTACTCTTTTGTTCCCGGAGATGGGCCATTACTATGCTAATGGGCCTACAGTTTTGGTCTTGTCTGGGAGCTGAGGCTCCAATATACAGACAAGCTCTGAACCTGCTTGTTTTCTCAGCATTGTCCATTTTCCCTGCAATCTTGGCAAAGTGTCCATTTTGTAATCGGGAAGTGGCCATCCCAGATGGCTACAATGCTACCAGGATTAGAAACAGAACACAAGCATGCACCCAACTTCATAAAATGGGGATCCAATGGTGTTTATTGAATGATATTGGAGTCAAATTTTAATGAACATGGTTGTTCTAATCTACTTCTTAGACACCGCAATCATGATGATGAATACCAGGAGTAAATTAAAGGACTACGATAAATTCAAAGGCTGTCGAAAGGAGAGATCTGATCAGCTATTTACATCACAGTCGTTCGAATAATAACCATTATAATTGCTCAAAGAGAAGACTTCATAGTTCATTCTGCTAAATAGCTGAGGGTAGCTCAGTATGAGGGAGTCAACTGCTGCTCTCAGTCAGGTCTAAACCCTAAAGAGATCATTTTAACTAAATTCTGCCATTGGAAAATCTGCAGGATTGGGTGGAATACTGTTAAATATTACTCTCACATACAGGATTGGGCAAAATACTGATAAATATTACTCCCACATACAGGATTGGGCAAAATACTGATAAATATTACTCTCACATGCAGGATTGGACAGAATATTGATAAATATTACTCTCACATACAGGATTGGGTGGAATACTGATAAATATTAACCCCACATACAGGACTGGGCAGAATACTGATAAATATTACTCCCACATACAGGATTGGGCAAAATACTGATAAATATTACTCTCACATACAGGATTGGGCAGAAAACTGATAAATATTACTCTCATACAGGTTTGGGCGGAAACTGATAAATATTACTCTCACATACAGGATTGGGCAGAATACTGATAAATGTTACTCACATACAGGATTGGGTGGAAGACTGAAATATTACTCTCACAGACAGGATTGGGCAGAATACTGATAAATATTACTCCCACATACAGGATTGGGCAAAATACTGATAAATATTAGTCTCACATGCAGGATTGGACAGAATATTGATAAATATTACTCTCACATACAGGATTGGGTGGAAGACTGATAAATATTACCCCCCACATATAGGATTGGGCAGAATACTGTTAAATATTACTCCCACATACAGGACTTGGCAGAATACTGATAAATATTACTCTCACATACAGGAATAGGCAGAATATTGATAAATATTACTCGCACATACAGGATTTTGCAGATTACTGATAAAGATTACTCTCACATACAGGATTGGGCAGAATACTGATAAATATTACTCCCACATACAGGATTGGGCAGAATACTGATAAATATTACTCACATACAGCATTGGGCAGAATACTGATAAATATTACTCTCACATACAGGATTGGGCAGAATACTGATAAATATTACTCTCACAATCAGGATTAGGTGGAATACTGATAAATATTACTCTCATGCAGGATTGGGTGAAATACTGATAAATATTACTCTCATACAGGATTGGGTGGAATACTGATAAGTATTACTCCCACATACAGGATTGGGCAGGATACTGATAAATATTACTCCCACATACAGGATTGGGTGGAATACTGATAAATATTCCTCCCACATACAGGATTGGGCAGAATACTGATAAATATTACTCCCACATACAGGAATAGGCAGAATATTGATAAATATTACTCGCACATACAGGATTTTGCAGATTACTGATAAAGATTACTCTCACATACAGGATTGGGCAGAATACTGCTAAATATTACTCCCACATACAGGATTGGGCAGAATACTGATAAATATTACTCACATACAGGATTGGGCAGAATACTGATAAATATTACTCTCACATACAGGATTGGGCAGAATACTGATAAATATTACTCTCACAAACAGGATTAAGTGGAATACTGATAAATATTCCTCCCACATACAGGATTGGGCAGAATACTGATAAATATTACTCCCACATACAGGAATAGGCAGAATATTGATAAATATTACTCGCACATACAGGATTTTGCAGATTACTGATAAAGATTACTCTCACATACAGGATTGGGCAGAATACTGATAAATATTACTCCCACATACAGGATTGGGCAGAATACTGATAAATATTACTCACATACAGCATTGGGCAGAATACTGATAAATATTACTCTCACATACAGGATTGGGCAGAATACTGATAAATATTACTCTCACAAACAGGATTAGGTGGAATACTGATAAATATTACTCTCATGCAGGATTGGGTGAAATACTGATAAATATTACTCTCATACAGGATTGGGTGGAATACTGATAAGTATTACTCCCACATACAGGATTGGGCAGGATACTGATAAATATTACTCCCACATACAGGATTGGGTGGAATACTGATAAATATTCCTCCCACATACAGGATTGGGCAGAATACTGATAAATATTACTCCCACATACAGGAATAGGCAGAATATTGATAAATATTACTCGCACATACAGGATTTTGCAGATTACTGATAAAGATTACTCTCACATACAGGATTGGGCAGAATACTGCTAAATATTACTCCCACATACAGGATTGGGCAGAATACTGATAAATATTACTCACATACAGGATTGGGCAGAATACTGATAAATATTACTCTCACATACAGGATTGGGCAGAATACTGATAAATATTACTCTCACAAACAGGATTAAGTGGAATACTGATAAATATTACCCTCATGCAGGATTGGGTGAAATACTGATAAATATTACTCTCATACAGGATTGGGTGCAATACTGATAAATATTACTCCCACATACAGGATTGGGCAGGATACTGATAAATATTACTCCCACATACAGGATTGGGTGGAATACTGATAAATATTCCTCCCACATACAGGATTGGGCAGAATACTGATAAATATTACTCCCACATACAGGATTGGGTAGAATACTGAAAAATATTACTCTCACATACAGGATTGGGCAGAATACTGATATATATTACCCCCACATACAGGACTGGGCAGAATACTGATAAATATTACTCTCACATACAGGATTGGGCAGAAAACTGATAAATATTACTCTCACATACAGGATTGGGCAGAATACTGATAAATGTTACTCACATACAGGATTGGGTGGAAGACTGAAATATTACTCTCACATACAGGATTGGGCAGAATACTGATAAATATTACTCCCACATACAGGATTGGACAGAATATTGATAAATATTACTCTCACATACAGGATTGGGTGGAAGACTGATAATTATTACCCACACATACAGGATTGGTCAGAATACTGGCAAATATTACTCTCATACAGGATTGGGTGGAATACTGATAAATATTACTCCCACACACAGGACTGGGCAGAATACTGATAAATATTACTCCCACATACAGGATTGGGCAGAATACTGGTAAATATTACTCTCACATACAGGATTGGGCAGAATACTGATAAATATTACTCACATACACGATTGGGCAGAATACTGATAAATATTACTCTCACATACAGGATTGGGCAGAATACTGATAAATATTATTCTCAGAAATAGGATTGGGCAGAATACTGATAAATATTACTCTCACAAACAGGATTTTGCAGAATACAGATAAAGGTTACTCTTGCATACAGGATTGGGCAGAATACTGATAAATATTACTCCCTCATACAGGATTGGGCAGAATACTGATAAATATTACTCACATACACGATTGGGCAGAATACTGATAAATATTACTCCCACATACAGGATTGGGTAGAATACTGAAAAATATTACTCTCACATACAGGATTGGGCAGAATACTGATATATATTACCCCCACATACAGGACTGGGCAGAATACTGATAAATATTACTCTCACATACAGGATTGGGCAGAAAACTGATAAATATTACTCTCATACAGGTTTGGGCGGAAACTGATAAATATTACTCTCACATACAGGATTGGGCAGAATACTGATAAATGTTACTCACATACAGGATTGGGTGGAAGACTGAAATATTACTCTCACATACAGGATTGGGCAGAATACTGATAAATATTACTCCCACATACAGGATTGGGCAAAATACTGATAAATATTACTCTCACATGCAGGATTGGACAGAATATTGATAAATATTACTCTCACATACAGGATTGGGTGGAAGACTGATAATTATTACCCACACATACAGGATTGGTCAGAATACTGGCAAATATTACTCTCATACAGGATTGGGTGGAATACTGATAAATATTACTCCCACACACAGGACTGGGCAGAATACTGATAAATATTACTCCCACATACAGGATGGGCAGAATACTGATAAATATTACTCTCACAAACAGGATTAGGTGGAATACTGATAAATATTACTCTCATGCAGGATTGGGTGGAATACTGATAAATATTACTCTCATACAGGATTGGGTAGAATACTGATAAATATTACTCCCACATACAGGATTGGGCAAAATACTGATAAATATTACTCCCACATACAGGATTCGGTGGAATACTGATAAATATTACTCTCACAGACAGGATTGGGCAGAATACTGATAAATATTGCACCCGCGTACAGGATTGGGTGGAATACTGATAAATATTCTTCCCACATACAGGATTGGGCAGAATACTGATAAATATTACTCCCACATACAGAATTGGGCTGAATACTGATAAATATTACTCTCACATACAGGATTTTGCAGATTACTGATAAAGATTACTCTCACATACAGGATTGGGTGGAATACTGATAAATATTACTCTCACAGACAGGATTGGGCAGAATACTGATAAATATTACTCCCACAAACAGGATTGGGTGGAATACTGATAAATATTACTCCCACATACAGGATTGGGCAAAATACTGATAAATATTAGTCTCACATGCAGGATTGGACAGAATATTGATAAATATTACTCTCACATACAGGATTGGGTGGAAGACTGATAAATATTACCCCCACATCTAGGATTGGGCAGAATACTGTTAAATATTACTCCCACATACAGGACTTGGCAGAATACTGATAAATATTACTCTCACATACAGTAATAGGCAGAATATTGATAAATATTACTCGCACATACAGGATCTTGCAGATTACTGATAAAGATTACTCTCACATACAGGATTGGGCAGAATACTGATAAATATTACTCACATACAGGATTGGGCAGAATACTGATAAATATTACTCTCACATACAGGATTGGGCAGAATACTGATAAATATTACTCTCACAAACAGGATTAGGTGGAATACTGATAAATATTACTCCCATGCAGGATTGGGTGAAATACTGATAAATATTACTCTCATACAGGATTGGGTGGAATACTGATAAATATTACTCCCACATACAGGATTGGGCAGGATACTGATAAATATTACTCCCACATACAGGATTGGGTGGAATACTGATAAATATTTCTCCCACATACAGGATTGGGCAGAATACTGATAAATGTTACTCCCACATACAGGATTGGGTAGAATACTGAAAAATATTACTGTCACATGCAGGATTGGGTGGAATACTGATAAATATTACTCTTACAAACAGGATTGGGTGGAATACTGATAAATATTACTCTCACAGACAGGATTGGGCAGAATACTGATAAATATTACTCCCACAAACAGGATTGGGTGCAATACTGATAAATATTCCTTCCATATACATGATTGGACAGAATACTGATAAATATTACTCCCAGATACAGAATAGGGCTGAATACTGATAAATATTACTCCCACATACAGGATTGCGCAGAATACTGATAAACATTACTCTCACATGCAGGATTGGGCAGAATACTGATAAATATTACTCTCACAAACAGGATTGGGTGGAATACTGAAAAATATTACTCTCATGTGCAGGATTGGGCGGAATACTGATAAATATTACTCTCACATACAGAATTGGGTATAATACTGATAAACGTTACTCTCATACAGGATTGGGCAGAATACTGATAAATATTACTCTCACAAACAAGATTAGGTGGAATACTGATAAATACTACTCTCATGCAGGATTGGGTGGAATACTGATAAATATTACTCCCACATACAGGATTGGGCAGAATACTGATAAATATTACTCCCACATACAGGATTGGGTGGAATACTGATAAATATTACTCTCACAGACAGGATTGGGCTGAATACTGATACATATTACTCCCACAGACAGGATTGGGTGGAATATTGATAAATATTCCTCCCACATACAGAATTGGGCAGAATACTGATAAATATTACTGCCACATACAGAATTGGGCTGAATACTGATAAATATTACTCCCACACACAGGATTGGACAGAATACTGATAAATATTACTCTCACATGCAGGATTGGACAGAATACTGATAAATATTACTCTCACAACCAGGATTGGGTGGAATACTGATAACTATTCCTCACACATACAGGATTGGGCAGAATACTGATAAATATTACTCTCACAACCAGGATTGGGTGGAATACTGATAAATATTCCTCCCACATACAGGATTGGGCAGAATACTGATAAATATTACTCCCACATACAGGATTGGATAGAATACTGAAAAATATTACTCTCACATGCAGGATTGGGTAGAATACTGATAAATATTACTCTCACAAACAAGATTAGGTGGAATACTGATAAATACTACTCTCATGCAGGATTGGGTGGAATACTGATAAATATTACTCCCACATACAGGATTGGGCAGAATACTGATAAATATTACTCCCACATACAGGATTGGGTGGAATACCGATAAATATTACTCTCACAGACAGGATTGGGCAGAATACTGATAAATATTACTCCCACATACAGGATTGGGTGGAATACTGATAAATATTCCTCCTACATACAGGATTGGGCAGAATACTGATAAATATTACTCCCACATACAGGATTGGGTAGAATACTGAAAAATATTACTCTCACATGCAGGATTGGGTAGAATACTGATAAATATTACTCTCACAAACAGGATTGGGTGGAATACTGATAAATATTATTCTCACAGACAGGATTGGGCAGAATACTGATAAATATTACTCCCACATACAGGATTGAGTAGAATACTGAAAAATATTACTCTCACGCGCAGGATTGGGTGGAATACTGATAAATATTACTGTCACAAACAGGATTGGGTGGAATACTGATAATATTCCTCCCACATACAGGATTGGGCAGAATACTGATAAATATTACTCTCACATACAGGATTGGGCAAAATACTGATGAATATTAATAATACAGGATTGGGCGGAATACTGATAAATGTTACTCTCACTTACAGTATTGGATAGAATATTACTCTCACATTTTATGACTTTTTCTACTAAGCAATTTAAATCCAACCTTGTCATAATGAATCGAGAAAAATAGCAACCAAACATAATTTTACAACTTAATAAAAATATAAAACATCAAAAAAGCTCTCGGAGACAAACACAGTGCAACAAAACCGAAACAACACAAGTGATGCAAACACGCTTGAACCAAAAATGAAGTGCAAAGTGTACTCATGTTTAAGAGTTTCACTGTGCTTTTTTTGAATTTTTTTCTCTGGGTTTTGAAGTTATAAAATCCAATGCTAGTGCAAAAGTTGGAATATATTTTAACAACTGTGACTGTATTCTGGAGCCTTAATGAATAGATGGTATGAAATATGCACCTATGTGGACAACCGATTGACACATTTACATATGTATGTGGCTTCCTTTATTTGATATCCTAACGTACAGCTGAGCGGGTGACTGTAGAAATGATGGATTCTTTAATTCATATCCTCCAAGGCAAAGTACAGCCATGGTTCATACTAACATATTTTTAATTTAATTGTTTAATTAAACTGTTTTTAAAAGATCAATTAACAGTCCAGTAATGAATTAAATAATGTTATTTGCCATAAACAATCATTTTCTATTTTTATGGTTCTCAAAGATGTTTGCAGGTGCCGTATTAATATTCTGTATGGCTTAACATGGATGATTTGTAGTTTGTACAGCCATTAAACTTTAACAGCTTCTGAAATCCAATCAATTAGTTATGATTCTTCAACTGTACATAAAACCAGAAAGCTGAAAGAAACAATAACTTTTTAGAGCAACTTTCTTTTATGCACAATAATGGAACACTGTATCAGAGGTGGTGCCCCAATTCCCCTAGGATATTAGGATCTAATTATAAGGTGAATTTTATTATTCTTAATTACCTGTGCTATCCATAAAGATCATTTCAAAATCCTATCCTTTTTGTACTTAAAAAGTACTGTACCATTTTATTGAACACCCTATTTGTGGGATTTTATTTCTTCCATTTTGTAGTTAACTTCTAGATCGTAAACGATTTGCTGTAACTTGCCTTCACATTAAAGCTAAATTTGAGATTTTTGTTTAATGCTTCAATGCTGATTTTCCCAAGGACTACGGAAATAGGTGAAGCATGTGGCACAAAGATAACACTTTGTCTGACATCAGTGCTATTGCATAGATTTTATTTTGGGCCTAATTTGCATTTTTTGCAGGCTACATGTAAGGGTGCTAAGCCTCCTCGTGGATGGAGTGATGATGATCCAGGATATAAAAGGTTTTAAGGATTGTGCATGTTTAAAGGGGCTGTGGGAACACCGGTGGACCAAACATTTAGATATTGTGAAAATTGAGTGGTAGGCCGTGGCATAGTGGTATTGTCACTGGACAAGTAATTCAGACACTCAGGTTAATGCTGTGGGGATTGTGGGTTCAAATCCCACCATGGCAGATCGTGCAATTTGAATTCAATAAATATCTAGAATGATAGCCATTGTTCAATTGTCATAAAAACCCACCTGGTTCACTCACATCCTTTGAAGAAGGAAATCCGCCATTCTTACCTGGTCTGGCCTACTTGTGACTCCAGATCCACAGCGATGTGATTGACTCTTAAATGCCCTTTGAAATGGCCTAGCAGGCTACTCAGTTCAAGGACAGGGATGGGCATAAATGCTGGTCCAGCGATGTCCAGATCCCATTAACGAGTTAAAAAAAATAATTTAAGCAAGAAAATTGTAAGAAGACATTTTTGAGACCTTCAGTGAATGTATTTGTGTCAGCAGATAATGATAGAGTGGGCAGTGCCAAGAAGCTAATTATGTGACACCAATGAAAACAAGAACGTCAAATACTTCAGAATTTCAGTATGTAGGTAAGTTACAAAGGGATATTCTGCCTGGATGATGAGGCCATTTGAGCAACAACTTGCATTTATAAAACACTTCAATAAAACTTCCCAGCGCACAGCACAGAAGCATTATCAAACAAAATTTGAAACGGAGCCACATAAGAGATATTAGAACTGATAACCAAAGCTTGGTCAAAGAGGTAGCTTTTAAAGAGCATCTTATAGCTGGAGGATGAGGTAAAGAGGTTGAGAGTTTTAAGAATTGTGGTATTATCAGGCTGGTTTAGCACAGGGCTAAATCGCTGGCTTTGAAAGCAGACCATGGCAGGCCAGCTCGGTTCAATTCCCATACCAACCTCCCCGAACAGGCGCTGGAATGTGGCGACTAGGGGCTTTTCACAGTAACTTCATTTGAAGCCTACTCGTGACAATACGCAATTTTCATTTCATTTTCATTTCATATTGCAGTATCCGAGAGGCTGTAGACCATTGGGTAAACCTAGGAGTTTACCATTGGCTGTTTGGTATGTAGCTCCGCCCTGACAGGCGGGGTATAAGAACCGGTGCCGTCCCAGCAGCCCTCATTCTGTCCCGAAGCTGCTGGGGAACAGACCTAGTCTATTAAAGCCTTCAGTTATGTTACAACCTCGTCTTTGAGTTTAATTGATCATGCATCAGGAATGGAATAGAGCTTTGGGCTTATAGGCAGCCAAAGGTACAGCACTAGGTGGACTGAGGAAAATTAGCAATGTTCAGAAGGCTAGAGTTGGAGGAGCAGCGAAATTGCTGAGGATTGTGGGGCTGGAGGTGGTTACAGAGTTAGGGAGGGCAAAAGGCCATGGAGGGATTTGAAAATAAGGACAGGCACCTTATACACAACATGTATCAAATTATATCTTTCTCCACACTGTAAGAAAAATCCTGAAGCCAGTAGCAAACAGGATTTGGTACCCTTATCGAAGGAAATATATACTGGCATTGGAGGCAGCCCAGAGAAGGTTCACTAAGTTGATCCCTTCTGGGGTCTAAGTCCTCACGCCGGCGGAAAAACCGGCGGCAACGACTCCGGCGTCAACGGCCCCCCAAGGTGAGGAATTCTCACCTGTCTAAGGGGGCTAGGTTGATGCCGGTGGGGTTGGCACCGCTCCAGCTGGCGGTGAAGGGACGGCGCAGGTTCACGCAAGCGCGGAACCGCCGGCATGATTCCACGCATGCGTGGACCGACCGACGTATTCTCACGCATGCGCGGTGGGTTCTCTTCTCCGCGCCGGGCCCCTGTAGGGCTCTGCCATCTTGCCCGGCGGAAGGAAGAAATGCCCCACGGAACAAGCCCGCCCGCAAATCAGTGGGCCCCGATCGCAGGCCAGGCCACCGTCGGGACCCCCCCCCCCCCGGGGTTGGATCCCCCCACGGCCCCCGAGGACCCCCCGCCGACTTACCTGCCAGGTCCCATCGGTACGTGAGTTGAGTGATTCACGCCGGCGAGACTGGCCAAAAATGAACGGCCGCTCGGCCCATCGGGACCCGGAGAATCGCCAAGGGGGCCGCTGTCAACGGCCCCTGACAGCGTGGCGGCGATTCCGCCCCCGCCCGAAAAATGGCACCAGAGAATACGGCAGCCAGCGTCAGAGCGTTAGGGCGGGATTCATGTCTCCCCCCGGGATTCTCCGACCTGGATCCGTCCAGGATCTCCGAGATCTAGCATGATTTTTTTTGTAAAATATTTTATTAAGGCATTTGTGATTTTGTAACAGTAACAGTAAACCATATACAAACAACTATAAACATAGTGCAAAGACCCTCTACCTCCCTCACAGGTCCAACCTTCCTTAAACAATAATCTAGACTAACCCCCCACCCTCTGCTGACAATTAATTTTCTCTAAGGAAGTCAACAAACGGCTGCCACCTCCGGACAAACTCTAGCATTGACCCTCTTAGGGCGAACTTATTTTCTCAAGACTGAGAAAGCCAGCCATGTCATTGACCCAGGTCTCTGATTTTGGGGGCTTCGAGTCCCTCCATGCTAACAGTATCCATGTCCGGGCTACCAAGGAAGCAAAGGCCAAGACGTCGGCCTCTCTCGCCCCCTGGACTCCCAGGTCCTCCGACACTCTGAAAATCGTCACCTCTGGACTCCGTGCCACCCTTGTTTTTAACACCATGGACATGACATCTGCAAACCCCTGACAGAATCCCCTATGCTTCAAACATGCCCAAAACATGTGGACATGGTTCGCTGGCCCTCCCGCGCACACCTTGCACACCTGTCTTCTATTCCCAAAAACGTGCTCATCCGGGTCACCGTCATGTGTGCTCAGTGAACGACCTTAAATTGTATCAGGCTGAGCCTGGCGCATGATGTGGACGTGTTGACCCTGCTTAGCGCATCCGCCAAGAGACCTGCCTCTATCTCTCCCCCTAACACATTCTCCCATTTGTGCTTTAGCTCCTCTGTCTGCATTTCCTCTGACTCCATGAGTTCTTTATAGATATCTGAGACCTTCCCCTCACCCACTCATACTCGAAAAATTACGCTATCTTGTATCCCCTGTGGCGGTAGGAGCGGGAATGTTGGAACCTGCCTTCACAAGAAGTCCCGAATCTGCAGATACCTAAACCCATTCCCTCCCGTCAACTCAAACTTCCCCTCTAACTCCCTCAAACCGGGGAAGCTCCCATCTATAAACAAATCTCCCATCCTCTCGATTCCTGCTCTCTGCCATCCCCCAAACCCTCCATCTAGTCTCCCTGGGGCAAACCGATGGTTGCTACAGATTGGAGCCCAAACCGATGCTGCCGCCGTTCTCACGTGTTTCTTCCACGACCCCCATACTCTCAGGGCCGCCACTACCACCGGGCTTGTGGAGTACCGGGCCGGCGAGAACGGCAGAGGTACCGTGATCAATGCTCCTAAACTCGTGTCCTTACAAGATGCTGCCTCTACCCGCTCCCACACCGACCCTTCCCCCACTACCCACTTCCTAATCATGGCTATATTTGCCGCCCAGTAATAGTTGCTAAAGTTCGGCAGCGCCAGCTCCCCCTCCCCCCGGCCATGCTCTAGCATCACCTTCTTCACACGCGGGGTTTTACCCGGCCAAACAAAACCGGAGATCACCTAATTTACCTGCTTGAACAAGGCCTTTGGGATAAAGATGGGGAAGCATTGAAAAACAAACAGGAATCTCGGGAGAACCATCATTTTCACTGTCTATACCCTCCCCCCAGTGATAACGGGAGCATATCCAACCTTCGGAAGTCCTCTTTCATTTGTTCCACTAACAAGTTTAGTTTATATAACAGCCCCCAGTCTCGCGCCACTTGGATCCCTAAATAACGGAAGCTACCTCCCGCCACTCTGAACAGCAGCTCTCCCAGTCTCCTCTCCTGCCTCCGTGCCTGGATCGCAAACATCTCGCTTTTCCCCATGTTCAATACCTTCCCCAAAAAATGGCCAAATTCCCCTAAAATCCTCATGATCTCTCCCATCCTCTCTAACGGGTCGGAAACATACAGAAGCAGGTCATCGGCGTATAACGAGACCCTGTGTTCCATCCCACCACGGACCAGCCCCTTCCAGCCCCTGAGAGCTCTTAACGCCATAGCCAGTGGCTCAATGGCCAGAGTGAACAGCAATGGAGAGGGGGGCACCCCGGCCTAGTCCCCCGGTGCAGTCTAAAATAGCCCGACGTTAGACAGTTCGTTCGAATGCTCGCCTCTGGTGCCTGGTAGAGCAGCCTGACCCAGTCGATGAGACCCGGACCAAACCCAAACCGCCCCAACACTTCCCACAGATAGTTCCATTCCACCCGGTCAATGGCCTTCTCCATGTCCATTGCGACCACTACCTCCACCTCCTTACCCTCTGGGTGCATCATGATTATGTTCAAGAGCCTTCTAACGTTGGTCGTTAGCTGCCTACCCTTAACGAACCCTGTCTGGTCTTCCCCATCACCTCCGGGACACAGTCTTCTATCCTTGAGGACAAGGTTTTAGCTCACAATTTGGCATCAACATTCAACAGGGAGATCGGCCTGTAAGACCAGCATAGCTCAGGGTCCTTCTCCCACTTCAGGATCAGTGAGATTGAGGCCTGTGACATTGTCGGGGGAAGAACACCGCGCTCCCTTGCCTCATTAAACGTCCTCACCAACAGTGGGCCCAGCATCTCAGAGAACTTTTTATAAAATTCCACTGGGTAACCATCTGGTCCCGGGGTCTTGCCCAACTGCATGGCCTCCAGCCCCTCTGCTATTTCTTCAATCCCGATCGGGGCTCCCAGCCCTTCTACCAACCCTCCGTCCACGTTCGGGAATTCCAGCCCTCCCAGAAATTGCCTCATTCCTCCCACTCCAGCTGGGGGTTCCGACTCGTATAGCCTGTTGTAAAACTCCCTAAACACCCCGTATACTCCTGCTGGGTCCAAGATTGTGTTCCCTCCTCTGTCCTTCACTCTCCCTATCTCCCTAGCTGCCTCCCTTTTCCTGAGCTGGTGCGCAAGCATTCTACTGGCCTTCTCTCCATGCTCATATATCGCCCCCCCTCGCCTTCCTCAACTGCTCCATCGCCTTCCCCGTAGATAACAAGCCAAATTTTAGCTGTAGCCTCCATCGTTCCTTCAGTAATCCTACCTCCGGGGCCTCCGCATACCTCCTGTCTACCTGAAGTATTTCCCTGACCAACCTATCCGTCTCTGCCCTCTCTTCCTTCTCCCTATGGGCCTGAATCAAGATCAGCTCCCTTCTGACCACTGCCTTCAGTGCGTCCTACACCATTGCTGCTGAGACCTCTCCCGTATCGTTAATCTCCAGGTAGCTCTGGATGGACTCCCTCACCTGCCCGCACACCCCCTCGCCCGCTAACAGTCCTACATCTAATCTCCATTGCGGGCGCTGACCACCCTCCTTGCTCACCTGTAGGTCCACCCAATTTGGGGCATGGACCGAGACAGCAATCGCCGAATACTCGGTGTCAACCACACCTGCCTGTAAAGCCCTGTTCAAAATAAAAAAGTCGATCCGGGTGTATACTTTCTGTACATGTGAGAAGAATGAGAACTCCTTCGCTCTTGGCCGCCCAAACCTGCCCCACCCATCTGCTCCATGAACCCCTTTAGTTCCTTCGCCATTGCCGACACCCTGTCTGTCCTTGAAATCAACCAGTCCAGCCTTGGGTCAATGACCGTATTAAAGTCCCCCCCCCCGCCCCCATGATCAGCTTGTGTGAACCCAGATCCAGGATCTTCCCTAATATCCGCCTTACAAACTCCACATCATCCCAGTTTGGTGCGTAGACATTCACAAGTACCACCGGCAACCCTTCCAGCTTCCCGCTAACCGTGAGATATCTACCCCCCACATCCGCAACTATCCTCTCCACCTCAAATAACACTCGCTTATTAATCAGGATCGCGACCCCTCTAGTCTTAGAATCCAGCCCCGAGTGAAATATCTGCCCAACCCATCCCTTCCTCAGTTTGGTCTGATCAATTACCCTCAAGTGTGTCTCCTGTAGCATTACCACGTCCGCCTTCAATCGCCTCAAGTGTGCGAACATGCGAGCCCTCTTAACCAGCCCATTCAGCCCTCTGACGTTCCACGTGATCAGCCTGGTCGGGAGGCTTCTCACCACCCCACACTGCCGATCAACCATCTTCCTTCTTAGGCTAGCCTCCACCTCGTGCCCCGCGCTCCCTCCGGCCCGCCCCCAGGTAGCCTCCGTCCCCGACCTCCCATTTATCTCCAAGCAACATTCCCTCCCCTGTCAGCAGAGCAACTCCCCCCCCCCGTTACCAGCACAATAAATCCAACCCCCTTCAACAAGCATAACATCTGCTCACCCCCCACTGCGCTTCCGTGAGCCAACCCGCCCAGCTTGGTGACTCCCCCCATGGTGCCAGACATCTTACCTCCTATTGTTCCCTCTCCCTCCCCCCGCTCGGACATACCTATTCGAAAAGCACATTTCCACCCAAACCTGCCCAAATAAAAACATCAATGATTCACCAAACCATCCCCCCGCGTCTAAAGTTAACTCACAAAACTTCGCAACAGCCCAAAAAACATTACAAAAGGCATTTCTCATGTAGTGCAAGAATAAGAACAATTTTAGCAGAGTCCCTACAGCAAAGATCAGTCACCTCAGTCTCTATCTAGCCCTTTGTTTTTCACAAAGTCCATTCCCTCATCCGGCGACGCAAAGTAAAATTGCCACTCTTCATAGGTGACCCATAAACGAGCTGAATAAAGTAGACCAAACTTCACCTTCCTCTTGAAAAGGGTCGATTTCACTTGGTTGAATCCCGCTCTTCTCTTGGCCAGATCTGCACCCAGATCTTGGTCGATGCGCAGAATGTTATTCGCCCACTTACAGCTCCGTGTCTCCTTGGCCCAACGCAAAATCTGCTCCTTATCCAGGAATCTGTGCATTCATACCACCATCGCCCTCAGTGGCTCATTTGCCCGCTGCAACCTCGCAAGCGTTCTGTGCACTCTGTCCACTTCCAGGGGTCTAGAAAACGACCCCTCGCCCATTAACTTCTCGAGCATATTCGCCACATAAGCCCTTGCATCCGTTCCCTCACATCCCTCAGGGAGGCCAATGATCCTCAAGTTCTGCCGGCGGGACCTATTCTCTAGGTCCTCCAGCCTTTTCTGTTGCTCTTTCATCAGTCCCACCTACGCCTCCAGCACAGTTAGGTGTTCCTCATGCTCAGCCACCATTTCCTCCACCTTCTGGACAGCCTGATCTTGGGCTTCCAGTCTCTGCTCCACCCGTGTGAACGACTCTTTGATCGGGTCCAGGCATTCCTTTTTTTGCTTGGCAAAGCCCTCCCGAATAAACTCCACCAACTGGTCTGGTGTCCACTGGACCGCTGAGCCAGTACTCTGTAGATCCTCCAGGCATTCCTTTGCTGCAGAATCTACACGTGCCTGCTCGATTCGGTTCTTCCTTCCCTTTTGTCCACTTCTGTACCGTGTCTCCATATACTGGGTGGGATTCCGCCGCATAGTCTCATCCACCACCGACCCTTCAAACAAATTCCCCAAAAAGTCAGGGGGAAAAGGTCCAACAAGTCCGTCACGAGCGGGAGCCACCAAATGTGCAACCTACTCCCTCATGGCTGCCACCGGAGGTCGATCTAACACGATCTTGCGAGACGTTCCAATCTGATCACTATTTTGCAGCTCTGCATATTAGAGCCAGACAGCTCAGTCTCACTCTAATATGCTCTCCCCTTCGGGGAGATTTCAGATCTCGGGTGAGCGATGTTCAGTGATGGTCTCCACAAACGGAGACCAGAT
Source organism: Scyliorhinus torazame (assembly GCF_047496885.1). Classification (NCBI taxonomy): domain Eukaryota; kingdom Metazoa; phylum Chordata; class Chondrichthyes; order Carcharhiniformes; family Scyliorhinidae; genus Scyliorhinus; species Scyliorhinus torazame. The sequence goes on along the minus strand of NC_092724.1, from coordinate 117,528,971 downwards.
GGAATAGCACTCATGGCGATCTCCCAGGGAATCGGAGACCCTCAGATACTTGCCCCCTGGGCAGGGTGGCACCCTGGCACTACTGGTGCCAGGCTGACTGTGCCTCGGTGTCATAGTGCCAGGTTGCCCATGCCAGGGATTGGGCCTGGGCAGCCTTGCCCTTAAGGTAGGCCTTGAAGACCCCATATAATAACAATAATCTTTGTCACAAGTATGCTTACATTAACACTGCAATGAAGTTACTGTGAAAAGCCCCGAGTTGCCACATTCCGGCGCCTGTTCGGGTACACAGAGGGAGAATTCAGAATGTCCAAATTACCTAATAGTACGTCTTTCGGGACTTGTGGGAGAAAACCAGAGCACCCGGAGGAAACCCACGCAGAGAGAGGGAGAACATGCAGACTCCGCACAGACAGTGGCCCAAGCCGGGAATCGAACCTGGGACCCTGGCGCTGTGAAGCCATAGTGCTAACTAGTATGCTACCGTGCTGCCCGGTAAGTTGGGTGCAGTGGGGGTTTCCAGAGGCCACGGTGTGGTGGCTGAAGGGACTTTTCCTGTCAGTGCATGAAATTATGTAAATGCGGCCTCGGCGGGGCGTTCTTTGCGGAGGCCAAAAGAGACCGCAAAATGCCAAAACATAGCAGTGTCATAGTTGGCGCCGCAGGTGCTGAGAAAACCCTGCTAAACGTGCCCAAAGCAGGACTCTGTTTCCGTCCGTTAGATCACGCCATCGGATTCTCAGAAACCTGATTGAGAAATTGTTTCCCCTTGTGGGAGAGTCTCAGAGTAAGGCATTGCTTATTTAAGATGGAGACGAAGAGGAATTTCAGGGGAAAGTGAATCTGTGGAATTCTTCACAGCAGAGAGGGTTGTAGAGGCTGGGTCATTAAGTATGTTCAAGGCTGAGACAGACAGATTTTTAATCAGTAAGGGAATCAAGGATTATGGGAATAAGGCGGGAAAGTGGAATTAAGGATTATATCAGATCAGAGATCAGTCATGATCTCATTGAATCGAGCAGACTCGATGGACCGAATGGCCTGCATTTGCTCCTACATGGTTTGGTCTTATGGTCGAACAGAGCATGGAGACTGAGCCCTTCGACAGCACCACCACTGCAAAGGACATTGAAATAATGCCAGAAAATGTATAATTGCTCACCAGGAGGGGAAAAAGGTAAACATTACACAAAAAAAAAATTGTTTGCTTGTACCGTGTTTCCAGTCATTCGCGGTTCTTTAGTTAACGTGTTGTATGCATGGTGCAGGTACTACTTCATACTGCCTTGAATAAAAGGAGAGACATCAGCTTTCTCCTCCTATTCTGGCACTATCGTTCTTCATAACCACACCTGTTTTCTTAATTCCTCCACTTACGGCTTGGCACCATGTTACCCACTCGTTTCCATGCTTGGCACCATGGTGCCACACGTCACCAGCTCCTTCCAAGGCTGACTGAACGAAAACCCTGACTCCTGTTTGCGATGTTGCTGCCATCACTGACATGGCATAGCAACATGAGCTCATTCACATGAAATCAAGCTTTTAAGAAAACAAAAAGACTGCATAGTCACAGATTCCAGGGGGCATAAAGCTATTTAAAAGCGTACGAGGCTTCATCAGAGGCTGCTGCAATTAAAATCCTGCCTTGTTACCTACAAAATTCAAAGTGATCCTGATTCCTCAGTGAGACTGAATGTTATTATCCCTTTATTAGCGCTGCTGCATTTATGACTCAGGCAGCACCCACACAGCCTTTCCTTTCTATCCCGCATCTGACACAAAGCTTCAACGTACCTAAAATCCTTCCCTTTCGCGCTCATTAGGTTCCACAGGAAGAACACGCACTGAAATTAGCAACAGAGGAACAGGCCATTCGGCCCAATTGGTCTATGCTGTATTGATGCTCCACACGTATCTACTCCATCCAGTGTCATTGGATAATGGCAGTAGGGGAATATTAACCCTCTGTTGCTTTCATTGTTCAACAATGTTCCAATTGAAAGACTGATTGTGCCGCCGTGAAAAGCTTTCCAAAAGCTCTCAGAGCCAAACTGAGTAGTCTCGCTGAGAATGATAACAAACTCTCAGTGACTTCCTTAGAGGATTTTCCAAAAATGTCACTTCAGTTCCTTACAGTGTTTCTAATGCCTGAAAGGGAAGGAATAACGGAGCAATATAAATTGAGAGGTCTTGACTAAGTCTGTTTATCTGACTGGAATAATCCAAATTTGATATTGGTCTTGTACAGGAGCTTCAACATTTTGCCACACGAAAATCATCAGAATCTGACATTTGACATCCAGCTCATGGGACAGGCATAGAGGTCGGATTATTTTATAAACCTCCTCTGTGGGATAGTTTGAACCCCTGTGGATGCAGACATCAAAAATAATCCTTCATCCTGTCATAGCAAGGGTAAACACACATACTTCATTGTGTCAAGTTATTTAATTTACATAAGAGGCAGTTGTACAAGCATAACTGCCTGTAAGAAAGGAAAGATGATTTAAATAATTTTATACATGATAAAAACAGGGTGTGTCTCTGGAATAGTTAGCTCATAGTAAGAAGAATAGTACCAGTGGGATTAACTCTCAACTTGATTCCAACAACAACAATATCTTATAATACCTTTAACACAATGAAATGTTCCAAAGAATTTCATAGGAGTATGATAAAATAAGCCAGTTAAGGAGAAATTAGATCAAATGACCAAAACCTTGGTCAAAGAGGCAGATTTTAAGGAACCTCTGAAAATGAGAAAGAGAGACAGAGAGATTTCGGGAGGGAATTCCAGAGCTTGGGACCTAGGCTACTGAAGGCACTGCTGCCACCATCTTCTGAAGGGCAACTAGGGATGCCGTAAGAACGCCACGGGTGAGCCACATACAATGGAGAACTCCATTGACCTCGGGTGGGATTTTCCCGTCGCCAGGCGAACACGGCCGGAGAATCCTGCCCAGTGTAAATCAGCGAACACAGGGGTGACAGCGGATCGGGGCTTGCTGCAAGTTAAGACACGGGCAGCAGGGTTTTGGACGACATCAAATTTCCAGAGGATGGAACGTAGACCAGCCAGCAGTGTGGTGGAATAATCGAGTCTGCAATGAGATTGGCGTAATCTCAGACAGGGAGAGGGGATGGAGTCGGTAGCTAGGGGATAACGTTTTGGAGCCAGGGCCAAAAACAATGGTTTCAGCCTTCCTAATATTTAATTGGAAGAAACTTCTCATCCAGTACCAGATGTCAGATTAGCAGTGTCATCATTTAGCAATAGTGGAGGTATCAAGAGATGTGGGTGCCATCAGGGTACACGTGAAAGCTACAGCCGAGCTTTTGGATAATGTTGCCAAGGGGCAGCATGCAGCATTTATACATCTGATGTTGTGTTTGCTGCTAAATGAATGAAATACTTCATTATACTTACTGGATATCCAGTGTAGTATTAAACTGTACAGAATTGAAAAGTCTGACGTTTGGATATGATATTTGTGCTGATCTTAGCCAAGGCAGCAGATGGGGTGTTAAATCTGCCTTCAGCACTACAGAGATGCAATCATCGCCCAACTAACACTACCGGGACTCAAACTAAATGTTTGTTTATCCCATTTATTGTTTGCAAATTGGTTACGAAGTGTGCATATGTGATAACACTTTCGCTGGGTCAGACCTATCCTCTTTTGGCAGGATAATTCAGAGGCTCTGGAATGTGCTAATGCTCTCAGCAGACACGCAATGCTGAGTCGGTGATGTCTGCGCTGGCTCGGTTCGGCCACCTTCACCAGTTGATTGACGGCCACATACCTAAAGACCTTCTATGCGGTGAACTGGCCACTGGGTATCCATGCATCTCCTCTACAAGGACATCTGCAAGCGAGATATGAAGATGGCGGACATTGACTGACAGCTGGCAGACAGTTTCTGACACTGTGACCACTGTAGGCCGACTGTTTGGAGGGAAGAGGCGAGCAGAAATGAAAAGCACAGCTGGCCAAGAAGAGAGCCCAAAGAAAGCAGAGGACTGTGAATCTCCAGGGCACACTGTTTTCCTCTGAGGTAGAGACTGCCATGGCAGAGTGGGGCTCCTGAGACACGGCAGGTGATGCTCAGCACAGAATTGGTCATCACAGTATAAACCATCGTCTGACAAGGCAAGCCGCTGCCACCAATAACAATAACCACACTTCAAACAATAATTCATTGGATGTGAAGCATTTTGGGTGAAGTAAATGTGATGAGACTCGCTATAGTTACACGATTCTTCCTGATTGTTATTCATGAGCCAACAGCAGCCAGCAGTCAGATTGGTTTGGCAGTGATGTTACCCATGACTGAAAAATCTATCAACACTCACAAGACTCAGAACTAAATAATGGGCACTTGTCTGACAAATTCTACGCTGGGAATTCAGTAAGAACAATAATAAAAATGTTCATTCTCCGATCCAGCAAACTGTGGTTTAAAAGCTGTACCAATAGCAAATGAAAATCTGTCGTATTCTGCCAGCTGGTTTCGGGCGGGATTTCCCAGCCTTTCCCGCCAGCGCGATCGTCCTGTCCTCCCAAAGGTAACCTGCTCCCCCGCCCCCCCCCCCCCCAGTGGCAGGGCGGTGATCCATGCAAAACCCGTGGACATCGGCGGGACCGGAAGATCCTGCCGGCAGCCAATGGCGAGCCTCCTTAGCTGCTGGAAAGCAGTCAGGAAATCCCGCCCTTTGTTTAAACTGCGCTGCATTTTCCTTTGTGCATCAATCACATTTTGACCGTTCATTGGACAACAGAACGAATCATATGAAAACTTAGCAGGTTTACAGGGTGTTTGAGGCAGGTGTGAATCCCTGACACGTGTAATCAGTGGTACCAAAATGGAACAAAACGGTTCCGGAAGTGACGCCATTTCTGCCAATTCAATTCACGGTTTTCTCAGCTTGGGTTTGTCTGAGGTGGGTCAGAGAATCCTGGAACCTTATCGGCAGTGGAATGCATGTTGCTCTATTTTGTGTTTGAAGGCCTGCAACCTCATAGTTCCAAAACAATAAATCCCAAATTAATTTTGTAATTGTTCGTACAAAAACAGGGAAGAAGTGTATAGCATGAGTAAAGCTTTCAATTAACTTATTTTATCTTCAGAAGTAAGTAAGAATGCAAGTCCTAACTGGTTCAATGCATAACATTAACATCAGAAGAGCCATGGACAAGATGAAGCTATTTGGTTCATTAAAGCTTTAGCATCATAATCCTCCCCCATATCAGGGGAATTATGTTACTGGTTAACCGTTTGGGTACGGTTTCAGCTGTTTCTTTCTTTGCTCGATGTTAAACCGCACCTGGTTAGTCTGTCTGGCTTGGCAGTGTACGGTTGTTGTTCCTCTTGATCATTCCTAGCGGCACGTACGGATTTGTCGACTTGGCGGTGTTTTTTCTTCTTTCTTCTTCAGTTAAGCTATATGAAAGCTCTGTGAGGTTAAGGAAGAGCGTCACCGTGTCAAAAAGTAGATTGAGTAGCATGCTCACCCTGCTTTTTGTTGCCACCAGGTTCCAGCATCCCTTGTGGTTCTGGCTGGAAGTTGCAGCATGTGCAGAGTGATTGGTGTGTTTATTTTTATAAATTTTTTATTGGGTTTTTGAACAAAGTATATTTACCGTTATGTACACAGAATAAGAGGGCGGAGGGTGGTCCGGTGGTGGCGAGGGGGGTTACAAAGGGGCACTATCTTACTAGTCGGGTCCGCAAGCGGCCGCCGCCATGTTGTACGGTGTGGCTACCACAGGCCGCCGCCGTGCACATGCGCAGCCCTGGACCCAGCCATTCTGCATCCATATCAGCAGGTAAAGCCGGGGTTTCACGTAGCGTGGCTACTAGCCCTCCACCGGGCAGAGCATCGGTGCGGGGGCGGCGCCGACATTTTGACTTTTTGGTCATAAGACCAGACGCTTCCTCCAGACATAGCCACAAAATCGGAGAATCCAACCCCACATTCCCTCATGTCCTCCAAGAAAATGGCTATGCATCTTCTGGGTCTTTGGTCTTGACCTCGTGGATGACCTTTGGGATTTCAGTGTTTGATGCTGGGGTTTCAACTCAGACAGTTTATCAAGGTGCCCCTGTCTGTCGCTGTGAAAGCTCTGCGCAGTACCTGTCGCACACTGATCTTTCCTGTGTGGACATTTTGAACCGCAATGCTGGCAAGGTCACTGTGCTGGATGGTTCAGGTGTTGCTTTCCCTGACTTGGGTGGTCCCTGCATTTTTTATAACTTGATGTGGTGGACTGAAGATTGGTTTCTGCCCACGAAGTGTTCTCTATCCTTAAGATAGCCCTCTGTCGTTCACATAGATCAGACAGTCTAACCAGCTAGATTGCCTTTTCAAGGGTAAGGTCATCTTCAGCTTCTGGAAGTCAGACAGTGAATCGCCTGCAGTACCCACCACCATTCTGTTTCAAATGAGGTCAGATTTCAAATCGCCATAGTTTTTAAAAAATAATTTATGGTATTTGGGCGTTGCTGTTTAGGCCATCATTTATTGCTCATCCTTATTTGCCCTTCAGAAGGTGCTGGTGACCAGCCTTCTTGGTACAGAGGTGTTGGTACAGCCACAGTGTTGTTAGGGAGGGAGTTCCAGGATTTTGACCCAGTGACACTGAAGGAACGGCCGATATATTTCCAAGTCGAGGTGGTGACTGACTTGGGGAGGAACCTCCAGTTGTTGGGTTCTCATCCTCTGCCCTCTATAGAAATCGGTAATAAAGAAATCGACAAGTTCCCCAGGGACCTGGACTTTCTTATTAAATTAAGCTCTTTCCAGTATTTCAGTGTTCCAGTATATGGATCTCAAGTTGAAATAGACGTTGAAAGATTTCAAAGTATCATCAAATTTGGCAGATACATCAATGGCTTGCCATGCAATAATGACGTCTGCTATCGGCCCAATTGAGTGAGGGATGTATTGACTTTTTCTGCCTCGGATTTTTTATTGAGACCTGAAGCAATGCTGTATCTTTAAAATCTTCACTTCCAAAGACTCTAATTGTGTGTCTTGTCTGGACCATGGATGGATCCCAGTGGAGCTGCAAAGTTGGATTAGCAATCCAGTTTTGAAGATGGCATTGCCAGTTACTGCAACAAAACACCTTCCCACACTTACAGGTTTATGGCTTTTCGAAACGTGATGGTATGCTTCTGCTGAACGAGGAAGGGACCGCAAGTGTGATGGATGCCGACTGGCTACTGACTTAATTGATTCAACAGTGTCATGTTTCGAGTCGGGGCTCTTGGGAAAGAACCACGGGCTTGCAGTTTCCAAACCTGGATAATTCATAGAATTTACAGTGCAGAAGGAGGCCATTCAGCCCATCGAGTCTGCATCATCCCTTGGAAAGAGCACCCTGCACCTCCACCTTATCCCCTTAACCCAGTAACCCCCACCTCACCTTTTTGGAAACTAAGGGGCAATTTAGCATGGCCAATCCACCTAGTCTGCACATCTTTGGACTGTGGGAGGAAACCAGAGCACCCGAAGGAAACCCATGCAGACACGGGGAGAAAGTACAAACTCCACATAGACAGTCACCCGAGGCTGGAATTGAACCTGGGACCTGGAGCTGTGAGGCAGCAGTGTTAACCACTGTGCCACTGTGACACCCAAAATTAATTATTAATCCTGATTTATTTTTCTCACGGGAACCATGCTGAAACTGGAGTCTGGAATCGGGTCGAGCGAAGAGTTGCTTTCAAATGGAGTTTCTGACTGACCAGCTTAAAAGGGGCTTTTCAGGATTAGCTGGCCCGGAATTGTAAAAATGTGATCTCACCCTTGCAGGTTGCGAGTGCTGCGTGCTGAAGCTGGGCTTCCAAGGGAGAGGAAATGGAGTCTTCTGCGTGAGTAAAATGTCTACCTTTTTTGTCTGCTTCCGGGGCTCTTGTGCCTCTGGTTTTTTTTCTTTCTGATGAGTTTTTCAGTGTATGTAGCTTGAGTTAGGAGTTAGGTTCAGTGTAGAATCTATTGACTGTGCCATTTTTCTTAAGTTTCTCAGCATTGCTGTGAGGACGCTGGTTTCAATCCCGATGCTGCCACCATGAAGAATCCTGCTTTGGACACCGTGAAGTCAGATGTTAACAGTATGTCTTTATGGACAACTCAAAGCTACGTAGATATTTACAGTAGAGGGTACAGGTATGGAGCTGACCCCATTCTAACCCCAATTGGGTCCATCTCCAGACTGACCCTGGCTATGGGTCAGGTGTCTTCTTACTTCACTGTGTGGGTAGCACTGCATTAACCCTTTATGTACCAGGCTCTCCTATGACACTATGTGTCAAAGTTTTGCATTAACTAATCTGTCGACGTCTCTGTAATACCCTGCTCTCTTCTATGCAGATTGCTGTACTTTCTAATTGCGGGGAAAGGAAGGAAGAAAAATATTTTAAAACTTTCTCGAACCTATAGCTTTGATCCATGCCTTCCGCAACTGGGTTATTGTTTTGATGTGGTGACAGTTCTAATTTACCAAGTATTCACCCCCCCTTCAACAAAGAAGCTCAAAGTCTTCTTACTGTGATGTTTATATGTGAAGTGTCACATTTGTTGTAGATAGAATAATAAAAGATTCTCTTCAAATTACTGAGAGATATGTCATCTTCAACAAAACGTTAATCAAATGCAGAAATCCCTCAGTTGAATGGAGTGATATTATATATTTGGATGTTTGACTGTTTCAAGTGCAAAGTATCCTTCCTTGATTTAAATTCTATGTAATACTTCCCGGAGAAATTATTTATCTTGTAAAATGAGGTGGCGCTGTTTAAGGTACTTTTAACTCCCAGGATTTGTATTTGTTCCCTTACTACAGTTTTTTTTGTTGATAACAGGTTTAGGTTCACCTAAATACCACAGAATAATCTGTATTCTGGCTGATATTTTGCAGGCTTGATCTGTGTGGGTATAATCACTCAATGCTCTCCAGCAGCATGACGCAAATCTATCGAGAATGAATAAAGCTGAGAAAATGTTTCGGCCCAGGGGATTTGGTGACTCATTGACATCCTGCGTCATTTATTCTTGAACTGAATGAGCTGTTCCATTCCGAACAGCACAATGACAGGCTGAAATGTTGTCATGCCTTTGGAGTGCTCGGTGAAGGAAATTTATGTGGAGTTATTGATGAGGTAGCAGGGTACCATGTTCATGCTCCTGTTACTCAGTTCAATCAATTTATTTTTCTGTAACATTTTGTCAGCATGACGATTTTAAAAAAACATCTGCGGAAGCAGGAGGTTTTCAGTTATACACGGATGGCAATCATAATTTAACTGACAGAATTTTGACAATGCAAACATGTCCAGATGATCTTTAGTAAAACACTGCCCCCTGTCATGACAGGGAGATATGAGGAACTTGGGTCTAGAAATAGGGTCTAAGATGTAGCAGGCAATTTAGGGGTTAAACAGACTGAGTGGAAAGGACTGCTAGCAGCAGACTCAGAGGGATATGCCTATAGCCTGAGTTACCTTATCCCAATCAGAATTAACCTAATTAGTGGAATACACAAGATGTCCCGGTTCAGACAGGATGACCCACTCAAGAGCCATTGTCATTTGGGACAACTGCTTTGACCAGCCATCAGCCCATCACAGAGTGTGATGGTCCATTTGTCCATCAATGGAAGGTTAGTTGCATTTAAATGGCATGGCTCTGTTCTTTTGTATAAACAGGAGTGGACAATCAACCAAGATAACGATAAGAACGCACCGTTGGGAACTCGGCCCATCGTGAGCACAGCATCGTGGGTGGGCTGGCCGATGAGGCACCAACGGCATTGCGACTGTGCACTGCATGCTGCGTGCATCACTATGATGCTATTTCGGAGGGGGCGGCGCATGGCTGACTGGCGTCAAACTGGTGCCGGCCCTGATTTCAGTGTCAGCGCCCATTCTCCACCCGACTGCCGAACACGTTTTCGGCGTCAGTCAATGGAGAATCCCGCCCTAAGTGTTGACGCCTGGACTTCTACGACAACTAAATTGGTGCTGGTCCTGGAGCAATTCATGGTCCATTAATGGGCTAGCACCGTCGCCACATGGAACTCGAGCAAATTCAATGAAAAACGGTGCCCGATTCGATGGGGTCAGGATTGCCACTCGAGAGGTCAACAAGCTTCAACCGCATATTAGCATTCCACCCCCCACACACACTTATCCCAACCAAGAAGATGGCAGAAAGAAGAGGGGCGCCCCAGTTCGTGGACACAGAGCTCGATACCCTGCTGGACACTGTGGAGCAGAGCCGAGCCACCCTGTTCCCCGGGCTGAGAAGGAGGCTGCCAGCTGCCGCCTTATACCGGGCCAGGGCGCTGGGGCAGAGGCCATGAACGCCATGGGCAGAACCGTCTGGACCGGACAGCAGTGCCGGAAGATGTTGCACAGCCTCCTCCGTATGGCAGGGTGAGTAGGCATCATCATGTCCCACACATCCGTAAACCGCCCCCCTCACTCCACCTGGAGGGCGACCAAACGCCACCGGCCGGCAATGTGCACGCACCCCACCTGCGAGGCAGGTTTTTTTGCACAGAAGGTGGTGAGTGCCTGGAATGCGTTGCCAGGGGAGATTTTGGAATCAGATACTTTAATGACGTTCAAAAGGCATCTTGACAAATTCATGGATAGGATGGGTATAGAGAGATACGGCACAAGGAAGTGCTGACGGTTTTGGCCAAGATTGGTATCATGACCAGTGCAGGTTTGGAGGGCCAAAGGGCCTGTTCCAGTGCCGTATTGTTCTTTGTACCACATGCCAGCACCCATACCGCCTGCCATGGCTGGATGCCTTGGCCACAAAGGCTATCAGCTGCCCTGATTCAGGCTTGAGATGGGTTTGCTATTTGTCCCAAGGTAAAAGCAAATTACTGTGGATGCTGGAATCTGAAACAAAAACAGAAAATGCCGGAATCTCAGCAGGTCTGACAGAGAAGGGAGCTAATGGGCAGGATCTACCGGTCGCGTTTCTCCCAAAAAGCAGTGGCGCGGCGCAACACAATCGATCGATGCCGTGAGATCGCACTTTCAGGATCCATCCGGCTTGCCACGCCTCACAAGATCTAACGTGATCTTGCGAAAAGTCGCAATGTGAACCCTGCAATGTGGGCGGGATCACTTTCTGGCAAATCTGCATATTAGAGTGAGACAGCTGATCTCACTCTAACAAGCATTCGCGAGATCTACCCAAGGCGTGGGATATAGCCCCCTCGCCTTGGAGACCTCGGGCGAGCGCTATTCAGTGCTGGTCTCCACAAATGGGGACCAGATGGTCACTCATGGAGGTCTTCCAGGGGATTGGAAGCCCCAGGTGCTTGCCATCTGGGCAGGGTGGCACCCTGGTAGCGCTAGTGTCATCTGGGTACCCTGGTACTGCTGCACTGGCACCTTGACAGTGCCACCTGGATGCCAGCTGGGCATTGCTAAGATGCCCAGGTGGCACTTCCAGCTGGTGGGGCACTGCCAAGATGGCATTTTTTACATGCCGACGATCGGGCCCAGGTGTGCCCTGTGGGAGGGTGCGGAGTGCCTGGAGACCTCCTTATAGAGAGTTGGGGCTTGGCGGGGCGATTCGCGCCAGGGGCTTGAGAGATTGGGATGCCATTTAAAAATGGTGTCCCGATCGCTCGCTGCATTGAGGAGTACTAGCGAACAGAGCACCTCAGGGCAGAAAGCAGGGCTAGTACGGCCTCATTGGGGAGTTCTTCGCTGAGGCCCCCGATCGACCCGGATGGGCGATAGATAATGGGGTGTTTCTCGCCGTTCCGAGCGCTGGGAACTGTTTTTGAAAACTCACCACTATTCTTAGAATTCCCCCTATACCAAAAAGGGCCGACATTCTAAATGGTGATCAGGGATTCTCACTCCCCGACTCCGATGCAAACTTCAGTGGATGCTATTCAGGTCAAACTTTGTTTTCAAGTTATCCCCGGTATAGCCCATACCTTCACCAAAGATTTCATCTACTTACCACTTAGTAGCATCGATCCTGGGTCCCGCATTGCTAAGTAAGTAAAGTAGACTTTGGAATAACCACTACTTCAGGTTAAATTAAGTTATTTTATTATTATATTTTTCCTTTTAAGAGCTGCAATTACTGTCTTTACAGAAAGGTAAAAAGATCTTGTTTCTGGATCCTTCTGGTTGGTTGAAGGGACCTTCAGGCCCAACTTGACAATCAATCTTCTTTAAAGTCTGGTCTTCTTTAGATGTATTCGCTGGTTAACTCGGTTGCTGTGTCCTATCTTTCCCATGTACCGAGCTGTGAGAGCTGACTCTGCTGGCTATCTCTGAGCTGACTGAGCTGACTCTGCCTACTTTTTAAATCTAGTCTTCCTTAGATGTATTAGCTATTTTAGCTCGGCTGCTCCGTGGGATCTTTCCCTACATTCTCTCATGTTTCTCTCAGACCAGATATTGCCAGGCTTCCATGTTTCAAATGACACATCTTTCCATATTTTCAATAACACCCCGTCTTGACATTTGAAACATAACTATATCATTTTGGCAATTATCCCCCCATCTAATTGCACTGACTAATATTTATCCCCAATCTTTTTCATTTGAATGTACATGTTTTGTGATTTTAAATTGTGCACCAAAATCAATTCGTAAATGTATCCATATCACAGTGCAGTGTCTTTTTTCGTTCTTTCCTCAAGTCCAATTACCGTGAACCATAGCCGCAGCCACTCAGGAAGGTAACACAATAGCTATATCCATGTGTTCCACTACCTCCAAAGCATTTTACTTCCTTGGGGTACCAGCACCGTAGAAGCTTCCTCATGTCCCTTAGAAACAGCACACAACTCAGTCCATCAGTAACCAAAAAGGTTAATTGTCCATCACTGGCTGTTAAGTGTCCCCTTTTTCCGTCATCCAAATTGCTTTCCGTTTCTCATTGGAATGGTAAATTATGATACCATGTACCACCCACTGATTCCCTTGCTTCATTAATTTAAAAGGTTCACTTGATCCTGCTTCTATCCCTGACTTCTCCACATTAATGTCTAACATTATCCTGAACCATGTATGTCTGCCAACCCCTGGTGTACATGAGAGAATATCTTTCTGACAAATGTCCTTCAAATCTATTTCGTCTGTCATCATTTCCCTTACAACATTTGCAATATAATATGCCACAGTATTCGCAAAACCACATCCAACTATCACTATTTCCAAATAAATTCTCCCTATTGTTAAATACACAGTAAAAAAAAATTAAGTCTTATCTTAACACATTACTCATTACCTAACCACACAAATAGACCGTGTGTTACAACTTTACATATTTGCAACTGTTATCACAATTCCAATACTAAAAATAAAGTACAATATTGACACATCCCTTTGTGGCTTTGGGATCAATAGTCATTATATACTAAATATGGCGTGTAAACAACATCAATATTATTTGTGATGTTCCATGCAGTTAAATCAAGACAGCACTCTAAACTAACACTATTCCCCCTCTATTAAAACATTCACACAGTTTAAAAATGCTGATCAAGTTCTTGAATGGCACACATACCCCCATTATCATACATAACAGTCCCGACCAATTTACATGACATTTCTTCCTTAATAATGTTTACAGCTCGTCAATGCAATATTGTTTGCTGCATGGGTAATAATTTTCCCACCGTGGCATCAAAGCTACAAAAATTCTTAAACTTTTGTCATTTATCATATTTGGGTTCCTCGTCAGTCGCTGCTGTCTGCCGAGACCCTTAATAACTCCACCGCGTAGTACCATACCCCGTGGAGACCGCAGATCATCCATCAGTTGATGTCTAATTAGAGATGTCTGACCGGAGGTTTCACTGTTCAGTAACAATTTGATATTTTGATTTATTTCTAACCCGTAAAGTTTTCCTCCGGGCTCTGTCATTTAATTCTCTCAAATATGTAGCCAATTGTATCATTAGTTTCCCCCCAATCCTGTCTAAAACATTATTTTCTGGAGTGCAGTTCTCTTCCTTCTTGTGAACTGGTTTGTCTGTTATTTATCCTTTCCATCTGAAAAATCAAATGAACAGGTCAAGGGTGGAGAGGGCCCTATTCTTTAATTTGTACTTTCTATTTTCATTTGGAAACTCCAGAAGTGCCCTCTCCAGGACTTCCGGATTTCTTTTGCCACCATTTCTTTCTTTTTTCTTTTTGAACTGGTTTATTTTCCTTATCCTTGATGTACATCATACAATTAAGGCCTGTTAAGCCTCCTTCTTCTATCATTGCACCCCTGAATGAGATTCAAAGAATCTCAAACTCCTCCTCTTTTGCTCACTCTGATTCAATCTGTCGAAACCTTACCCTGATACATTCCTGATATTGCTACTGCATTTACTTTCATTACTTTATTTTGATTACGGCCGGATTTTATGAAGGTAAGTTCCAAACATGACATTTTAACTTCATCATCTGTCCAATCAATGCTGCTAACGGGTTTCAATTTACTGTCTTCCCACCAGTTGGGTCATGTATTTTAATCTCTAATTCAACTGTATGTTCACCCATATTCTGAACAATCTTGTCTTTACATTTTACAGCTTCACTGATTATTCTCCCTGCAGTCTTAGTTGGGAGCTTCACCCAAACTTCCTCTGTGTTATCAATTGTTTTAATATCTTAATTTTACCTGCATCTATTTTTATCAAATCTTTTCCTGCCATCAGATTCTCTTTTCCTTATACTGCAAGTAATTCTCTTAATCTAACTTTTCATCCAATAACTTTATTCTCCAAAGCTCCTTCTTCAATGTATTTAACATTCTAAACATCATGGGCGTGATTCTCCACTCCCACGCCGGTTGGGAGAATCGCCTGGGCCGCCAAAATTTCCGGGGACGCCGGTCCGACACCCTCCCGCGATTCTCCCAAGCGGCGGGAACGGGCCGGTCGAGTTTCGCGGATCGCAGGCCGGAGATACCCAAAATGGCGATTCTCCGGCACCCCCGCTATTCTGAGGCCCGGATGGGCCGAGCGGCCAGGCCAAAACGGCGGGTTCCCCCCGGCGCCGTCCACACCTGGTCGCTACAGTCGTGGGCGGTGCGTGAACGCTGGGGGGGCGGCCTGTGGGGGGCGAGGGGGGTTCCTGCACTGGGCTTCACCTTGAATGTGGGGTGGCCTGCGATCGGTGCCCACCGATCATCGGGCCGTCCTCTCTGAAGGAGGACCTCCTTCCTTCCATGGCCCCGCAAGATCCATCCCCCAATATTCTTGCGGGGCGGATTTGGACAGGACGGCAACCACGCATGCGCGGGTTGGCGCTGGCCAACCCGCACATGCGCAGATGACGTCCGTTATGCGGCACCGGCCGCGTCATCTATTCGGCGCCGCTTTTACGCGGGCGACAAGGCCTGGCGCGGGTAGATGACACGGCCCCGATACTGGCCCATTGTCAGGGCCTGAATAGGTCGGGACCGGGGCCGTTCCGCGCCGTCGTGAACCTCGACGGCGTTCACGATGTCGCGGCCACTTCGGCGTGGGGGTGGAGAATCCCGCCCCATTATTTTTGCTAGTGACTTTCTTGTGATCATCGGGCACTAGGACCCTGCGGAGCTATGCAATGTCAATTTCAACGCTCAGTTTCAAAGCCTGCAAGCAGCTGACTGCTGCCCAGTACAAACTCTTTATCTGTTTATTCTGAGACCAATTTAGTTCTGAACATACTGATTCACTACCTCATAATACTGATCACATTTCTACCTGCCATTTATAACTTCCAATTAATGTGAAACTCGGTTTTACAAAATACAACATTTTTAAAAAATACCAACACCAAAGGAAATTCACAATTCCTTATTAAACATACACACACTCATTCATCCACTCAGATCTCGGATCTCTACTTTGTAGGGTTTCACAAACCCTTATTAAACACACACACATTTATCCACTGAGATCTTGGATCTCTATTCTGTAGGGTTTTAGTTACTCTTAACAAAAATCGAGACCCCTCCATGCTGATAAATTTTCACTTATGCAGGAGTTTATTGCCTCTGTTAATTTCTTCCACTCTGTTTCATTGCTTCAACTCTCTTGACCATGTTTCAGAGCAAGAGGATTATTCTAATTGCCATTTTTCAGAATTCTAAGTTCTGTTCCTGGTTGTCCCTTTCAACCGCAATCTGAAATTAAGGATAAGTACCCTTTCTGGGCCCTATCCAAGGCTAACTAAGGCACTATATTCCTGTTTTAGTTAAGGGTCGATTGGTTATTGGTCTCTAAAGATTCTAGGCATCCCCATTTCTCTAGGATTTAACCTCACAATCTGCCTTACTCTAAGGATGATTTATTTTTTGGCCTCCTTTTACCAGTAATGGATGCAAGATTTTTAGTGCTGTCACCAAGATGTCTTGCAGACTTTTTCTCAGGGTCAGCATCTTCTAGTCTGCTGATTTTCACACCCAACCTGAGTGTTATGTCCCCTCGATCCACAGAATATCCTTACAAAAGTCAATCACACATGACTTTACAGACTAAACTCGGCAGGTAAAGTCTGACTCACACATAGACTAGAAACTTCTAATATTCTAGCCCTTGTGCCGATTAGAAACTTCTAATATTCCAACCGTTTCTTGGGAACTAGAAATTTCTAATATTCTAGCCCCCACTCTAGCCCCCATTTTGCTCAGCTAGAAACTTCTAATATTCTGGCCTCGCTTTACCTAGAAACTTCTAATATTCTAGGCCTCCACGCTGGATGCCATGGAGAAAGCAAAACAACCAGCTGGGCGTAATTAACACAGTGTTAACACATAGGGTACCGAGCTGTGAGAGCTGACTACCTCTGAGCTGACTCTGCCTACTTTTTAAATCTAGTCTTCCTTAGATGTATTAGCTATTTTAGCTTGGCTGCTTTGCCCTGTACCTTTCCCATGGCCGAGCTGACTGTAATCTGACTCTGAACTGCTTCTCTTCTCTGCTTCACTTTCTCACCCTCTGAGTTCTGGTTCTCATTCTGGTTCTGCCATTCCCTTTCTTCGGGTTTATATATTTTTCTAACAGTTATTAAGTTTTTATGACGTTATTGTAAAGTAACATTTTTCACTTTGATTGTAAAAAGTATCTTTGATCTAAACCTTCTAATCCAACTAAGTATTCATTTTGACATGACTTCATCTCATAGATCTGATTACATTGTTTCCTTTGTGATGTTCGAAATGCTTTGGTTTCAATAGAGGTGTGAATTTTAATTCCTGTCATTTCTATAGTTTTATTTACCAATTGTGTCCTCAGCTCATAATTTTGACTTTAATTTTGGCTTTGAATTATGTTTCTCGTAGACTGATAGTCTCCAGTTTTCTTTAATTTACCTGGTATTAGCAAATTTTCACACTAGAATTATCACCAAATTTCAACTGATCCTCATCCATTTTTCCAGCTGCTAACTAAGATAGTTACTTTCAATGAAGGTGTGAGCCATTGTTTTTGGCTTCATTCAAAATCCTGTTTGTCTTGTTTGCTAAGCCTGCTTGACCAAGGCTAACTGCATTTTACAATCCTTCCCTGGCAGCTGCTGTTAACCCTTTGTGGGATCTTTCCCTACATTCTCTCATGTTTCTCTCAGACCAGATATTGCCAGGCTTCCATGTTTCAAATGACACATCTTTCCATATTTTCAATAACAGAACACCTGGCTAATCTCGCCCGCTATGGGACTGTAACCACCTAAAATGGCTGATTCCCTATTTGGCCAAAACCCGGTTTAAAATGGTTCACCGAATAGGCCGATGGGAAAAGCAGCCAACAGGACACAAACGGACAGCTGCAGACAGAATAGCGTATTAGGCTCTGGGGAAGTCAGCCCAGATTGATACTCAAGACCATTAGCACCACATCAACCCAGACATCTACAGTTTAATCAGCTATCCCCGGGAACAATTGCAACATATTAGCAATTGAATGCCGGGCCAGACCTGTCGGCGCCTGCAGTGGCCGAAACAAAGACAGGTGAATGACCACCCCACGATCAAGGAATCGCCCCGTTATTGGACAAATCAAACCCAGTGATTGGGAACAAGTCCAATCACTTGGGACTCAGGGTCAAGGGCCGCCCCGAGAGGCGGGAAGCCCCTGGGCCCTATAAAGTATGGGGCCAAGTTCAGATCTCTCTCTCTCATCTTCGCCTGCTCGCGACCTTCGCAACAACATCGGCCATAAAGCGTAAGTTTGACTCCAGCGATCGCTACCCGATAGAGACTCTGAGCCATCGACCTGTATCAGCATTTTGATTCCCGCGGGCCAGATCCGATTGGGTAAGCCATTCGTTTCCCTGACCTGGTGGGCCCTTCCTAAAGCTAAGTATTGGCCAGTAGTGATAGGTTTCCATATAGAGAATAGCATTATTGTGTAAGCATTACTTGTTGTATATAATAAATGACCGTTGATTTCAATCTTACTAAGCGGTGTGCTGACTTATTAATCATAACTCGAGCTTGAACCACGTGGCGGTATCAGAAAGATACCTGGCGACTTATGAGCAAAGGTGACGTAATTAGAACTAAATAAACTAAGGCTAATAAGAGCAACAGGACCCTCATTCCATTCGGGTAGATTCGCCTCACATTTTGAGTCTGGATGAGACCTGTTGAAATTGTCCAGCATTTTCTGCTTTTGTTCCTATTTGTCCTCCTGGATCGGCTGTGGTGATACGCCTGTAGACTGTGTTGTATCTAGTTGGTGGTAGGTAGCAGTGCAGCTTCACCATGCGTTCTTGAGACAGTGGTCATGTGACAAAGCACTTAGATATAAATCAGGGCAGATCCGGTGATCCTCAGAAGGTTGTAAGACGTACATGTGGACAGTCATGCACATGGTAGTTCCAGGGGAGTCTAAAGAAACTCCATGACTCAGTATATGATCGTTACCTTACCACAAGTGTGCTTTCATAAAGATCTAGGTTTGGACAAGTCACCAGCAGTTCTGTCGATTTCTTGTTAGATAACGAACACCGAACACAGCATGATACCAGAGTACTGAAGATTTGAAGTTAGCGACGACAGTGCCAAAGTTGCAATTCAGCGGAAGGACTGACCTGGTGAGCTGTGACCAGTGGCGACTCGGTGCAACAAAAGGATGAAGTTAGAGGTTCGGTTTAACGGGACCTCACCAGCTTCAATTCACGTGTAACGTAGAAAACAATTGGCGTGCTTTTAAGCAGCAATCCGGATTCTATGTATCAGACCTAGGTCTGCAGGCACAGCCTGACGAAAGGCGAGTAGCATTGCTGCTAACGGTGGCAGGTCTACCAGTAATTGAACTGTATAATACTTTTGGTTTTGACAATAAGGAGGATAGCAAGATATACAATGAAGTAATTGGGTATTTTGGACGATATTGCTCCCCAAAAAGAATGAGACCTTCCTGCGATCTATGTTCCGTACGCACGCCCAGAAACCTGGCTATTTGATCGACAGTTTCATCACTGACTTGAGGCTGAAAGCCCAGTCATGCAACTTCAGTAGCCTGAAATCTTCTCTGATCCACGACCAAATTGTCTTTGGTGTATCAAATGATAAGCTAAGTGAGAGGTTACTGCGGGAAGAAGATTTGGTATTGGAAGAAGCAATAAAGATTTGCCAGGTGAGCAACGCAGCTGCACAGCAAATCAGCACACTCTGCTCGAAACAACACAGAGGAAGTTGCCAGTGCCATTAGTGCTGTGAAGAAACATCATGAAGAAACGCGGTCTCAGTGCGGGCGGCCATTTTAAGCGGCCGACAGGAGCCCCCATCTTGTGCCAAAAGTGTAGCAATCGACGTGGCCCACGGCAACGTCCAGGAGCCTTTGGAAAAGTCTGTTACAGATGTGGCCGTGTTGGGCATTTGCAAAACAGTGTTTTGCGTGTCCTTCAATGGACCATATAAGATCTGTAAATATGGTTGATGAGATACATACACACGAATGGTTCTTCATCGATCTCATTGCAACCAAGGAGTAGAAGAATCCGACCAAAGAAAATGAACACACAATTTCAAAAAAGAACAAAGATAGTAAGAACTCGCTGGAAACCATCAAATCCAGATGGAAAGCGATGGTGTTCCTAAATAACTAATTATTACAATGCAACTTTGACATTAAAACGAGGGTCAACTGCCCAGTCGGTCAGCCTTGCACAAGCTGAACACACAGCTGAAAGTCGCTGACCGACTGGGACTCCCGGTATATTACGGTACAAATAAGATGGAGACTTTTGGTGAATGTGAACTTGAGCTCTCTGGACGAGATGGCATACATGTTACTCTTTATATTGTGGATATGAAAATTGAGTCCACCATAGGAGCGGACGCATGTGAATCTCGGAACTTAGTTGAGCAACTGTATGTCCCAGAAGACGGGTGGCCAGCTGAATATTACAGATCCATACAAGATATCACAGTGTGCACATTTGATGAAGATTCAGAAGAAATCCAGGCGAAGGACGACAAATCAGACAGAGAGACAGAAGGGTCAGTGAGCATTCCGCAATTAACAGTCTTCAAGAAGGTGTATGCGCTCAACGGTATGATACAGGAGCATGACGAGTCCGTATTAACGCATCTACAAGATGTGAATGTTAAATGTTCAGAGCAAGAGAAGCCGAGGAGCTTCATTTTGGAGTTGAAGTTTGAGCCCAATAAGTATTTCACAAATGAGGTGATTATGAAAACATACCAGATGGATTCACGGTCTGACAAGCTTGAATCTTCATTCTTTGATGAACCAGAAATCATGGGATGCACAGGCTGTAAGATTGACCGGAGGGAGGGCAAAAATGTCACGTTGAAAACAATTAAAACTAAACCGAAGCACAAAGGTCAAAGCACTCGCAGAGCAGTTACGAAAACTGTACTAAATTAATCATTCTTTAATTTATTCAGTCCTCCTGCAGGTCCACAGCCTGGAATGTTAAGCAAAATTTCGGCAGCAAAACCTGATGTTGACTTTGAACTTGGCTTCCTCCTGCGCGAACACATAATTCCGTGTGCAATGTTGTACTATACAGGTGAAATTATTGCAAACGATGCTGCATCTGACGATGAGTACTACGAAGATATATATGATGACTTCAATGATGATACAGAGAGTAATGGCATGGAAGGTGAGCCAGATGAAGATCAATATGAAATGCGCGTAAATCTCTTTCACAAGAGCAATGACGGGCGTAATGAAGAGGCCCAAGAGGCGCTGCTCCAGTGGTTTGGAAGGAATGACAAAGTGGTCAAAGGGACACCCAGACTGCGCTGGATACTGAGAAGGACGAGACCTCTGAGATGACGCACTCTAAAATAAAAAGTGAGATCGCAGTGGCTGATAACTCGGAGGATCAGTTCCTGGACAAGCTAGTGACAGATGTCACCGTACCAATCTTAGAGAAGCTTGCTCCAGAAGCACTTGGTGAATAGTTCCAGGTCACTGAAGTGGCTCCGGTATTCGACTCCCTGATCCTTGAGGATATTGATGATGCGTGAGAAGATATTGATGACTATGATGATATTAACTCTGATGTTGAGGAAAATGACAACTCTGAGAGTGAAACAGCGCAGGAGCGGATGATTCCTATGTAGCTCAACGGATCACACATATATTCTCGAAAAAGATCAGGGTGACCCAAATCCTGGATCATCAGACACAGAGACTGCTTGCATCGTCATTTCCAGTGATGAGGAGCCATTGAGCAATGCTCCAGTGAGCCAAGAAGGGGCAGCACCTGTTGTCGTAGATCTAACCTCCACCCGGGTCCCAGAAAGCGACGTTCTCCAACATCCAGTTGAGGCTGCAGAATTGGACGTGGTCACGTAACCCAGTGATGATGCACCTGTGCCTCAGGCTCCACCTGAGCATCCGCAGACCTCCGAGCACAGGGTGCAGACCAGCACCGATCCAGGAGCTGCCTAGACCAAACATAAAAAGAAAAGAATTTGCAAACTAATTGTTAAAACAAGGAGGAAGAGGAAAAGACTGGGAGAGCTAGTTTATCCCACTGACAAAAGTAAAAGAGAAGAAGGTGAAGTCATGATTGACAATCCAGAGACAGAAGGGGCAGAAAACATTTAGCAAAGCAGCCAACAGCGTTGTGGCAGGAAATGGGAACAAAAGAAGCTGGTGACACACGGGTGGCAATCATGGGTGCATGCCTTCCAAAGGCACAGAGTAAAGAGGATACGAAGCAAGAGACCAGCACATAAACCAGTCTTCGATAAGGCTGACAACAGCTCAAGTGATCACAGGGGTGATCCCATGAGGGAGGCACATTAACCTGTGTGAAAGGGACAGATGCTAACCAAGCATATCATGTTTATGGACACACTAGTTAAACCTGTGAGAACGTTTATGCGTATTACTAATGTATGGAGTAATGGTAGTAATCATATTTGTAAACAAACTTCAATATCTCCGAAGGAAGGGGGATGTGATGATATGCCTGTAGGCGGTGTTGTATATAGTTGGTGGTGAGACCTCCAACCAGCAGGTGGCGGTACAGATCTACCATGAGGTCTCAAGACAGTGGTCATGTGACAAGGCACTCAGCTACAAGTCAGGGCAGATCCGGTGATCTTCAGAAGGTTGTAAGACGTACATGAGGGCAGTCGTGCATAGTGGTAGTTCCAGGGGAGTATAAAGAAACTCCATGATAACTTGCTCTGTATCTGATCGTTACCTTACCATATGTGTGCTTTAACAAAGATCCTGATTTGGACAAGTCACCAGCAGTTCTGTGGAGTTTATGATCGACAACGAACACCGAACACAACATAGGCAAGGTTCATACTTTGGGAGACGATGAGAGGAAGAACACGAGATGGAAAAATAGATACCAACAAGATTTTAAAAATCGCTCAATTGTCTGCTTTTTTGCCCTCTCTCTTTATATATTGAAATCTGAGTGAAAGATATTTCATCTGGTATCTGGAATCAGTTCATCTTTGCAGCCACAGTTTATACTAAATTTAAGCAGATAAATGAATTTGGCGGTGCAGACTTTTGCAGACACTGTGTGGGATGTTAAAAAAGTCAAACGACTGAAGGACTATGATTCATACTTTTCTTGCCCCCCCCCCCCACACACGCACACACAAACGCCATGATTAAACTGTTTACGTTTTTAAAAAAGGCCTTGGGGATGAAGATCGGAATGGATCTAAACAGGAAGAGGAAACTTGGCAGTACGTTCATCTTGACCGTCTGCACTCTCCCCGCCAGGGAGAGTGGGAGTGAGCCCCACCGTTGAATGCCTTTTCTTTCTTCCTCCACCAGGCTGGTCAGGTTCCACTCGTGGATCTGTGTCCAGTCTCTGGCTATCTGGATCCCCAGGTAACGGAATCTGTTCTGGGCCGTTTTAAACGGGAGCCCCTCCAGCTCTGTCCCTCCCCTGTTTGGGTTCACTGGGAATGCCTCGCTTTTGCCCAGGTTAAGTTTGTAGCCCGAGAAGGTTCCAAACTCTTTCAGTATTTGCAGTATTGCCTTCAGTCCCTCCTGTGGCTTTGAGACATAGAGGAGCAGGTCATCTGCATAGAGTGCGACTCTGTGCTCTCTGTCTCCTCTCCGGATTCCCTTCCAGCTTTTCGCGTCCCGCAAGGCTATCGCCATGGGTTCGATTGCGAGCACGAACAAGAGTGGGGACAGGGGGCAGCCCTGTCTTGTTCCTCTCAGTATCAGAGCTGGTGGTGTTAGTTCGGACACTCACCTTGGGAGCGTTATACAGGAGCCTCACCCAGGCGGTGAACCCCGCTCCTAACCCAAACCATTCCAGCACCTCGAGGAGGTATTTCCATTCGACTCTGTCGAAGGCCTTTTCTGTGTCTAGGGAGACGATTACCTCTGGTGTTCTGTCTCTGGGGGGGGGTGCCATTATTATATTTAGCAGCCGCCGATGTTTGCTGAGAGCTGCCTACCCTTGACAAAGCTGGTTTGGTCCTCTGCGACCACCTCTGGTACACAGCCCTCCAGCCTTTTGGCCATGACCTTTGCGAGTATTTTCACCTCCACGTTCAGCAGTGAAATGGGTCTGTATGATCCGCATTTCGTCAGGTCTTCATCTTTTTTGGGTATCAGTGAAATTGTGGCCTGCGTTAGCATGGGGGGCAGGGTACCCCTTGCCAGTGAGTCCGTGAACATGTCCCTTAGGTGTGGGGCCAGGACTTGTGCAAATTTTTTGTAGAAGTCTGCTGGGAACCAGTCGGGTCCAGTCTGCCTCTGCTATCCTTTTTTTTTAACAAACAATTTATTGAGATATTTTTTGGCATTGTAAACAGTTACAGATTACAGAAATATGCAAACATCAACGGAAAACCAACACTTCAACCCAACCATAATGCACATACCCGCTCCTCCCCCATAGACACTACCTGCCTATTTATCCCTCCTACTCCACTCTAATCTCCCCCCTCCCCCCCCCCCCTCGCCCCCCACTCCCCCCACCCCTTCTGATGTTCACTCTCCCGCGAAGAAGTCGATGAATGGTTGCCACCTTCGGGCGAACCCCAAGACAGATCCCCTCAAGGCGAACTTGATTTTTTTCCATACCTAGAAAACTTGACATTTCCGAAAGCCATAGTCCGGTCTTCGGGGGTTTTGAGTCCCTCCATGCCAGCAGTATTCGCCGCCGGGCTATCAGGGAAGCAAAGGCCAGAACATCAGCCTCTTTCTTCCCCTGGACTCCCGGGTCTTCCGAAACCCCGAAAATTGCCACCTCTGGACTCATCACCATCTTTGTTTTCAGCACCTGGGACATCACCCCCGTAAATCCCTCCAAGTACCCCCTAAGCTTAGGGCATGCCCAAAACATGTGAACGTGGTTCGCTGGTCCTCATAGAGTCCAAGCCCGAGTGGAAGACCAGGATGATCCAGCCCTTCCTTAGCCTAGTCTGGTGCCTCTGCCATCCTTAACCTGTGCTGTTTCCCTCATGGCTGCCTGCTTTCTCAGCTGGTGAGCCATTTGGCGGCCAGCTTTGTCTACGTGTTCGTAGAAGGTCCCCCGTGTCTGGCGGAGTTGGTATACTGCTTTCCTAGTCGATAGCAGGTTAGAGGCCATTTGCAGTTTTTTCCTCTCTGCGTGCAGCCCTATGGTCGGGGCCTAGGAGTATTTTCTATCGACTTCCAGAATGGAGTCCTCTAGCTGTTGCCTGGTCATCCTCTCTTCCCTATCTCTGCTTGCCTTGTAGGCTATGATCTCTCCTCTAATCACGGCCTTCAGTGCCTCCCAAAACGGGGAGGGTGAGACTTCCCCGTTTTGATTGTTAATTCTTGTTGATCGCCTCAGAGGTGGAGGGGGGGACGCCGGCACTTGGACAGGCGGGATTGCTACCATGTCGATGGCCTCATGGAGAGGCGGGATCGCTGCCAGATCAGTGGCCTCTTGTTGCGAGATGTCCGGAGGAGGCATGGTGACATGCGGAGAAGTGCGGCCAGGCGGTGGGCAGGGAACTTTTCGTAGCGCCCTCCTGTTGCGCCGTAAAATGGAGCCATCAGCCATTTGGACAACGAAGGACCTGGGGGCAGCCTGCCTGATGACAATAGCTGGGGCTGACCAACCTCCCTCAGGCAACTGGACACAAACAACATCGTCTGGAGCCAGCGCAGGTAGATCCTTGGCATGAGCATCATACATGATCTTCTGCTGGTCCCTGGATTGCTGCACTTTCTGCAGCACTGTGAGGCGGTCAAGGTCTGGAAGATGGATGGCTGGAACAGTCGTCCTCGGGTTGCGGCTCATGAGCAGCTGCGCCGGAGACAAACCAGTCGACAGAGGGGTTGCCCTGCATGCCAACAGCGCCAGGTTGAAGTCCGAGGCTGAGTCTACAGCCTTACACAGCAACCGCTTGACAATATGGACCCCTTTTTCGGCCTTCCCGTTTGATTGCGGGTAATGGGGACTGGATGTGATGTGACTGAAGTGGTAGGATCGTGCAAAGTCGGACCACTCTTGCCTGTAGAAACATGGGTCGTTGTCA
This sequence comes from Scyliorhinus torazame, assembly GCF_047496885.1. Lineage (NCBI taxonomy): Eukaryota > Metazoa > Chordata > Chondrichthyes > Carcharhiniformes > Scyliorhinidae > Scyliorhinus > Scyliorhinus torazame. The sequence goes on along the minus strand of NC_092724.1, from coordinate 117,503,002 downwards.
CTCATTACTGTGAGTGGTATGCCGTGCCTTGCAAACATCTCTTTGCAGGCTTTAGTCACTGACTTGGATGTGAGGTCCGACAGTTTCACCACTTCTGGGTAGCTGGAGAAGTAGTCGACCAAGAGCACGTAATCACGCCCATTTGCGTGAAAGAGTTCTATCCCCACCTTGAACCCGGAGAAGTCACAATCTCCTGCTGTTGCAGTGTTCCCTTGGGCTGGGCTGGTTGAAACTTCTGGCATGTTATGCAGTTGAGGACCATGTTGGCAATGTCCTGGCTGATGCCAGGCCAGTAAACTGCCTGTCGAGCTCTGCGTCAACATTTTTCGACCCTGAGGTGACCCTCATGGATCTGTCTGAGCACCATGGCTTGCATGCTTTGGGGAATGACGATTCTATCTAGTTTAAGAAGGATCCCCTCGACAACCGTTAACTCGTCCTTAACATTGAAGAACTGGGGGCACTGCCCCTTTTGCCAGCCACGGGCAAGGTGTTGGATCACGTGCCGCAGTGGAGGACCTTTGGCAGTTTCTTCGCATATCTGGACAACTCGTTTATCAGTGGCTGGGAGGTTGCTGGCACACAACTACACCTGTGCCTCGATGTGGCGAATGAAGTCGCCCGGTTCACACGGCATGGTGCTGGATCGGGATAGGGCATCCGCGCCGATCAGTTCCTTGCCCGGTGTGTAGACGAGTTCGAAGTCATAGTGGCGGAGACGAAGAAGAATTCGCTGCAGCAGAGGTGTCATGTCATTTAAATCCTTCTGGATTATGTGGACTAAAGGCCTGTGGTCTGTTTCCACCGTGAACTTCGGCAGACCGTATACGTAGTCATGAAACTTGACTATTCCTGTCAGGAGACCCAGACACTCCTTTTCGATCTGGGCATACTGTTGTTCGGTCAGAGTCTTGGCCCTGGAGGCATATGCCACTGGAGCCCAGGACGAGGAATCGTCTCGCTGGAGGAGCACCGCCCCAATGCCGTCCTGGCTTGAGTCTGTGGATATCTTGATATCCTTGGTTGGGTCAAAGAACGCCAGTACTGGGGCTGTGGTGAGCTTCGCCTTCAGCTCAAGCCACTCCGCTTGTTGTGCGGGAAGCCACTGGAACACTGTCAACTTTTTAACGAGGTGCCGGAGGGCCGTGGTGTGGGATGCCATGTTGGGAATGAATTTTCCAAGAAAATTTACTATCCCGAGGAAGTGGAGGACCGCCTTTTTGTCCCCTGGTGTCTTCATGGCATTGATTGCCAGCACCTTGTCGGCATCAAGTTGCACACCTTGCTGTGAAATGTGGTCACCTGAAAACTTGATAGCGGACCGCCCAAATGAGCATTTGGCCCTGTTGAGCTGGAGGCCATTTTCATGAATCCTCTGGAAAACCTGTTTGAGGCGAGCAATGTGATCCTCGGGCGACATGGACCAGATGATCACGTCGTCCACATAGACTCGCACCCCCTCGATGCCCTCCATCATTTGCTCCATTATGCGATTAAATACTTCGGAAGCTGAGATGATACCAAAAGGCCTGCGTTTGTAGCAATACCTGCCGAACGGAGTGTTAAAAGTGCACATCTTCCAACTGGACTCGTCCAGCTGAATTTGCCAGAAGCCACGGGAGGCGTCCAGCTTGGTAAAGAATTTGGCTTGAGCCATCTCACAGGTCAATTCTTCACGCTTCGGTATCGGGTAATGCTCTCGTATGATGTTGCGATTCAGGTCTTTGGGATCAATGCAAATGCGAAGTTCGCCAGAGGGTTTCTTGACGCAGACCATGGAGCTGACCCAGTCAGTGGGTTCCGTGACCATTGAGATGATGCCCTGGTCTTGGAGCTCTCGTAGCTGCGTTTTTAGACGATCCTTGAGAGGAGCCGGCACCCGGCGTGGTGCATGGATGACTGGGGTGGCATTCGGCTTGAGCAATATCTTGTAGCGATATGGGAGCGTGCCCATCCCATCAAACACACTGTGGTATTGAGAATGTTGTCTATCTCAGCCTGGAGAGTCGCATTGGGCGAGGCCGTCGCCGGTGTCGAGGACATGGCATGAACTCGCTGTACCAGATTTAGGAGTTTGCATGCGCGAGCACCGAGCAGGGATGCCTTGTCAGGCCAGACGATCTTGAATCTCAACATCACCTTGATTGCCTTGTGAGAGACACCTAGCTGACACGACCCACTGGCAGCTATGGCATTACCATTGTAGTCAAGGAGCTGGCAGGCTGGTGGAAGAATGCTAGGTTGGTGTTGGATGCTGTCGAGGTCCGACTGTGATATGAAATTCACAGACGCGCCAGTGTCCAATTTAAATCGGATGCGAGACTGGTTGACCGTGATGACGGCACACCACTCGTCGTCAGGATCCACACTGAGGATCGAAAGGTGGTTGGCAGGCACGGTAGAGACCCACTTGCGTGTGGTGATGATGCCCACCCGATATGGAGATCAAGGCATCAGCATCGGAGGTCCGTTGGGCTGTCGGGATCAGAATCCTGCATGCCTTGTTGTACGCAGCGGACACGTCTGCGCTGCAGCTGGGATCGCTGGCTGTTGTTCGGTGGAGCGGTCCTGCAGAAGGCCGCGTAGTGGCCAGGCTTTCCACACTGTAGACATTGCCTGCCTTTGGCTGGACATTGCCCCTTTAAATAGGCGGAGCCATAATTCGGACACGTCATGACGCTGACGTCAGCACGTTCTGTGCGCCATCGCGTAGTGCGGTCGGCCGATGTTCGCGTATGCGCCTCAGGGTCTTCGGCCTCATCATCCACCCGGTTGTGGCGCGCATGCATAGGGACCCGGGAAAAGCGTGTGAAGTGGCCACTCTCCTCGATGCTCAGGCCTTGCATTTTCGCTATGCACCTTTTCTGCCTCGTGAGAGGCCAGTTTTGCAGTTTCTGCCACCCTGATGCGGGAGTAGCGATTTCTGGCATGCTCATGGACAACGCACGTTTCGATGGCGACGGAGAGGGTCAACTGTTTGATTTTGAGGAGCTGCTCCCGCAGGGAGTTGGACTGGACCCCGAAAACGATCTGATCCCGGATCATGGAATCAGTCGTCGAGTCATAATTACATGACTGCGCTAGGATGCGGAGATGGGTCAAGAAGGACTGAAAAGGTTCATCCTTGCCCTGAAGCCTCTGTTGGACGATGTACCATTCAAAGCTCTCATTCACCTCAATGTCGCAGTGGCTGTCGAATTTCAGCAGAACTTTGCCTTGTCTTCGCCATCGGCAAACGTAAGCGAGTTATAGATGTGGATGGTATGATCCCCCGCAGGCGACAGGAACAGAGCGATCTTTCTGGCATCCGATGCTGCCTCGAGGTCGGAGGCCTCGATATACAGGAGGAACTTTTGTTTGAAGACTTTCCAGTTGGCGCCGAGGTTGCCGGAGATCCGGAGTTGCGAAGGAGGCTGGATCCTTTCCATGCCGCTGGATGGCTGCTTGCTGGTCGTTGCAGATGCACTCGAGGTAGGTTTGTTAGGATTAATAGCTCCCTGGTACCATGATGTGTTAAGTAAGTTGGTTCAACGTTGACTGCAACTGGATGCTGTGAAACTAGAAACAGGCTTCCGACACAGGAGATGGTCTAACACTGTTTTATTGAACTTCCTGATTGCTGTACATAGTCTGCTGTGGGTTGACACTCTATCAATCTAACTGATAACCTCCTACTGGCTTGACCAGACTAACTCTCTACCTCATGGTGATAGTGCTCACTGGCTTGTGCACTCTTACTATCTCAGTAGCTGTGGCCTGTAGAGAGAGAGTCTTAATGCCCTGTGTGCTTTATAGTGGTGGTGTCCTGTCTGGTGATTGGTTGTTTAGTGTCGTGTGTGTTCATTGGTTATCCTGTGTGCCAATCACTACCTGTCTGCATCTCATTATATACATGAGTGGATATTATGACATTGCGGTCAGGGCCAACACCCACGGCAGCATTGCCCAGCCCGCACCGCAACATGCAGCGACTACGGCAAAAAGGGACATTTTGCCAGAGTCTGCCTGGCCCGACATAAAGCTCCGAAGTCTAAAGCGTACCAGGCCCGATCCACGGACTCACAGGCCCACAGACCCCACAATGTGCCTGTGTGTCGGCCGGGAACGCCCCCTTCAGACGCGTCATCCGCCTCGTGCAACTCGTGGGGGGTGCCATCTTTCACACAGCCCGACACGTGCAACTCATGGGGGCGGCCATCTTGGCTGCCATCTTCAAAACCAACCGACACGTGCGACCGATGGGAGTGGCCATCTTGGTTGCCATATTCAACTCAGCCCGACACGTGCGACTCTTGGGGGCCGTCATCTTGTGACTCTGATACCTCCGACCACGCAGACTTCCCGCAACTCGGCGCGGTCACCCTCGATCAGTCGCAGCCAAAGCACCTGAAAAATTCAATGATGGTCGTCCGGGTCAACGGACACGAGACCCCCTGTCTTTTCGACTCCGGGAGCACAGAGACCTTTGTCCACCCCTACACGGTAAGGCACTGCTCCCTCCACATCTACCCCGTGTCCCAGACAATCTCCCTTGCCTCCGGATCCCATTCGGTGCAGATCCGGGGGTACTGTATCGCGAACCTCGCGATACAGGGCTCAGAGTACACCCAATTTAAACTGTATGTCCTCCCTCACCTCTGCGCCCCCCTACTGCTTGGACTAACTTCCAATGCAGTCACTGAAGTCTGACCCTAAAGCTCGGCGGACCCTTACCCCCCCCTCACGGTATGTAGGCTCGCGACCCTTAAGGTCGCCCCCCCCCCGGCTCTTCGCGAACCTCACCCCCGACTGTAAACCCGTTGCCACCAGGAGCAGATGGTACAGTGCACAAGACATGACTTTCATCAAGTCAGAGATCCAGTGACACTTGAGGGAGGGGGTCATCGAGGCCAGCAGCAGCCCCTGGAGGGCACAAGTGGTAGATGTCAGGACTGGGGGAAAAAAATCGGATGGTTGTGGACTACAGCCAAGCTATAAACCGGTTCATGCAACTGGTGCGTACCCCCTCCCCCGCATTGCGGAGACGGTCAACCAAATCGCGCAATACCGGGTTTTCTCCACGGTAGATCTGAAGTCAGCCTACCACCAGCTCCCGATCCGCCCGGATGATCGCCATTACACGGCTCTTGAAGCAGCCGTCAGGGGGAATATCGTGGCTTCAATAAGTGGGCGGGCTTTGTCCGCATAGTTGGGGACCCACTGGGCATAGTAGGAGAATAACCCCAGGCATCGTTTGAGGGCCTTGAGGCTGTGGGGAAGGGGAAGTTCCGTGAGGGGGCGACTCTTCAACTTCCTCAGGGTCCCTTTCGGCGTCACTAATGGGGTCTCAGTCTTCTAGAGAATGATGGACCGAATGGTGGACCAGTACAGGCTGAGGGCTACATACCCGTACTTGGACAATGTCACAATGTCACCATCTGCGGCCATGATCAGCAGGACCACGACGCCAACCTTCAGAGCTTGCTCCAAACCGCCCAATCCCTCAACCTCACATATAACAAGGAGAAGTGCGTTTTCCGCACAACCCGGCTAGCCATCCTCGGCTATGTCGTGGAAAACGGAGTCCTAGGGCCCAACCCCGACTGCATGTGCCCCCTCACGGAACATCCCCTTCCCCACAGCCTCAAGGCCCTCAAACGATGCCTGGGGCTATTCTCCTACTATGCCCAGTGGGTCCCCAACTATGCGGACAAAGCCCGCCCACTTATTGAAGCCACGATATTCCCCCTGACGGCTGAGGCCTGCTCAGCCTTCAACCGCATCAAGGCCGATATCACTAAGGCTGCAATGCTCGCGGTGGACGAGTCCGTCCCCTTCCAGGTAGAGAGCGATGCATCAGACGTCGCCCTGGCCGCCACCCTCAACCAGGCGGGCAGGCCAGTAGCCTTCTTTTCCCGAACCCTCAACGCCTCCGAGATTCAACACTCCTCTGTCGAGATGGAAGCTCAAGCCATCGTGGAAGCTGTGCGGTATTGGAGGCACTACCTAGCCGGTAGGAGGTTCACCCTCGTCATCGACTAACAGTCGGACCCTTTATGTTTGACAACGCACAACGGGGCAAAATTAAAAATGACAAAATCTTGAGGTGGAGGATCGAACTCTCCACCTACAATTACGATATCAAGTATCGTTCTGGGGAGCTCAACGAGCCCTCAGATGCCCTGTCCCGCGGCACATGCGCCAGCAGGCAAGATGACCGACTTCAGGCTATCCACAATGACCTCTGTCACCTGGGGGTCACCCGGCTTACCCACTTTATTAAGGCCCGCAACCTGCCCTACTCCACTGAGGAGGTCAGGGCCATGACCAGGGACTGCCACGTCTGCGCAGAGTGCAAGCCGCACTTCTATTGGCCAGACAAGGCTCATCTGGTCCCTTTGAGCGCCTCAGTGTTGACTTCAAAGGGCCCCTCCCGTCCACCAACCGCAATATATACTTCCTGACCGTCATTGACGAGTACTCCCGCTTCCCCTTCGCTGTCCCTTATCCCGACATGACCTCGGCCACTGTTATAAAGGCACTGCACAGCATCTTCACCCTGTTCGGTTTCCCAGCAAACATCCACAGTGACCGGGGCACATCGTTTATGAGCGATGAGCTGCGTCAGTACCTGCTCAGGAAGGGCATCGCCTCGAGCAGGATTACGAGCTACAACCCGCAGGGAAACGGGCAGGTGGAGAGGGAGAACGCGACAGTATGGAAGGCCATTCTTCTTGCCCTCTGGTCTAGAAGTCTCCCGATTCCCCGCTGGCAGGAGGCCCTCCCCGACGCGCTCCACTCCATTAGACCGCTCCTCTGCACAGCCACGAACGAGACCCCTCACGACCGTTTGTTTATCTTCCCCAGGAAGTCCATCTCCGGGGTCTCACTTCCATCCTGGCTGACAACTCCGGGGCCTGTCCTTCTCCGGAAGCATACGAGGAGCCATAAGACCAACCCCTTGGTCGAGATGGTCCAGCTGCTTCACGCCAACCCCCGATACGCCTACGTCACGCACCAAGACGGACGGCAAGGTACGGTCTCCCTATGGGACCTGCCGCCCGCTGATTCCCCGGCTAACGCACCCCCCCCCCGCCGCCTACTGCCACCCCTCATGCTCCTTGCGCTCCCCTGGGGCTCCTGTACTGTCCCGCGCCTACACTGCCGCCATCCACCACCCCCCTTCCTAACCCCTCCCCTGAACTGATGCCGACACGCCGGACTGAAGATCCAGACAACACGCTCTCTGAGTCATCAACTGCAACGCCCCCAACCGATGCACCGCCAGAGCTGAGGAGGTCCAAAAGAACAATCCGGCCTCCAGATAGACTGAATATATGATGACCCCACTTCACCCCCGCCGGACTTCATTTTTTAACGGGGTGAATGTGTTGAATGTTGTCAGTTTAGTACTGTGGCCTATGGCCAGGAAATGGTAATACAATCTACCCTGTCTGTATAGTACCGTAGCCTATGACCAGGAAATAGTAATACGATCTACCACCATGTATTGTACAGGAGCCCCGGTGGGCTCTGCCTCTGGCTCCCCCCACCCCCCCCCCCCCCCCCCGGGCTGTATATAGACCTGGCCACCTGTGGGCGGCACTCATTGTTACTGGACTCATAGGCAGGCAAGTTCTCGGTTAATAAAGCCTCTGTTCACTCGTTCTCATCGTCTTGCAGTAAATTGATAGTACAACACAAGGCATGAATATTTAGCAAGGGGGATCATGTGGCAAAGGGGCCCTTTAATCATATTAAAATGTATTTAAATGTATTACAATGAGGTGCTCGCCCCTTGCAGGTGGGAACATCATTACGCCAATGGCTAGGGGGGTGAAAACTGGGAAACACGATCTCGCCGGCGAGAATCACGTTTCCTGACTCTCGCGATATTTTACCCCCATGTCGCCGTTCTTGCTGAAGGCTGACACGGGTGCAAAATCACCCCCGATTGGACCATGAAAGGGAATTAGGCCACCAAAAGGAAGATTTCTGTAAAAGGTTATAGATGTCACTCACTCTGAACCTGAAACCTACATTTAAGACAAATGCAATCATTGGTCTGCTGTAACTCTCCTCCAATATTATTGAAACAACACCCCATTTCCTCTCTTGTATCACTAATTGCTGAAATTTTGGAACAAAGTATGGTCAGCACTCTCGTTCCTGATCACAGTTCATCGAATCCTGCCTGAGTTGTGGATGTGTTGACATCAGGGGCGGGATTCTCCAATCCCACGGCAGAGTGTCCACGCCATCGTAAACGCAGTCACGTTTTACGACGGCATGAACGGGCTGCTCCCAGTACTAATTCTGGCCCCTACAGGGAGCCAGCATGGCGCTGGAGCGGTTTGCGCCGCTCCAGCTACCGATCCTGGTGCGAATTGGGCGCCGCGGGATCCGCGCATGCGCAGTTGCGCCGGCGCAAACGAGGACCTGTGGTGCCGCGCCAGTGAGCGCATGCGCAGTGGCCTCCTTCAACGCGCCGGCCTCGACGCAACATGGCGCAGGACTACAAGGGTCGGCGCGTAGGAAAGGAGGCCCCCAGCCATAGAGGCCGGCCCGCCGATCGGTGGGCCCTGATCGCGGGCCAGGCCACATCGGAGGCCCCCCCCCAGGATCGGACCCCCCCCCCCCACCACAGGCAGGCACCCGACCCTTCCACGCCGAGGTCCCGCCGGCCCAGAGCAGGTTAGAATGGCGCCGATGAGACTCGGCCCTTTTCTTACGGCCGCTCGGCCCATCTAGGCCGGAGAATCTGCGGGCCAGCCGCGTAGAGAGGACCGCGACCAGCGCCACGCCAACCACGCCGGCGCCAATGGTGTCCGGCCGGCGTGTCCCGTTCGCGGGGATTCTCCAGCCCGGCCCAGGGCTGGGAGAATCCCGCCCTCGGTTTTTTTTAAATTTAGAGTACCCAACTTTTTTACACCAATCAAGGGCCAATTTAGCGTGGCCAATCCACGTACCCTGCACATCTTTGAGTTGAGGGGGTGAGACCCGCATAGACATAGGGAGAATGTGCAAACTCCACACGGACAGTGACCCAGAGCTGGGATTGAACCTGGGACCTCGGCGCCGTGAGGTCGCAGTGCTAACCACTGTGTCCAAGTGATGACATTAGGTGATGACAGATTCAGGTTTGGCTGCAAAAGGCCTGGAAGGTGAGTGTTCTATCTAAATATATTGTCTGGAGTTAGGTATTATCGAGGAGCTTTTGGGTAAAACCACATCATTGCCTTGAAGAGGAAAGAAAAATGGAGAAGGAAAATGCTAATATTTTAAGCACACTCTGCCTCGTTGCTATGGTGCTGCTGTGGCTCATGTTTTCACTTGTGAAAAATAGACGGGAAATCCACGAGAGCTCTGATGTATAAGCTTCCCGATTCCCAAGATAGCTGTGCAAACCTATTAGACTGTAAACCCTCTCTTCAACTGGTTAATTGGACTGTGTGTACAAATCATGTTGGGTAGTTGGGACTTTGGAAAAAAGGTAAAGAAATAAAATGAATGATGGAGGGAATCGAAATGAAAGAAACTAAAAATTGGTGAGAAAAAAAACCTTACGAAGGGAGCAAAATAACATGCAGAAAGAGTGGAGCGAGGTGTTCTGTCAAAGCTAAATGTTAATTACAAATATAATGGCAAAATCTTAAATCAGAATTATTCCATTACTTCCACTGAGTGGAGGGAAATTTTACCTTTGACCCCCCACAGCGAGCGGCTCAGTAGCAAGTTGTGGCGAACCCAATATTTGTGATTCCCCAAACTCTATCGAGTTTTAATTCCACATTGTGCCAGTAACATCACTGGTTGCTTTCCCCACCCAAAGGTCCAGCCTGATTGGATCACGTCACTGATGGTGACAGCTGCAAGTAGTCTGAACCAGGGAGGGTGTGGGTCAATCAGGTGTGGGGGGAAAGGTGAGGAATGGAGAGGGTTTAATTTGAGTGGGAGGGACAGGGATCATTTAGAGGTGTTGTTGATCCGGCGGTGTTGGGGGGGGGGGGCAGAGTTGGGGACCTGAAAAGTGTTGTGGGGCAGCAGGTGGAGAATTGCAGGCCCGATGAGGGGGGAGAGGGGGTGGAATTGGAGGCCTCCTGCTGGGAGCAATCGCAGGCCTGAGGGTAATCACAGGCTTGATGGGAGTAAATCAGAGGCAGTGTGATAATAATAATAGCTTATTGTCACAAGTAGGCTTCAATGAAGTTACTGTGAAAAGCCCCTAATTGCCAGATTCCGGCACCTGTACGAGGAGGCCGGTACGGGAATTGAACCTGATGTGTTGGGTACTCTGCTACACAGACGAACCAACACTGTTGCGAATGGTACAACTCAGTTTTATTACTAACATTTATTTACAGTGGTAAACTGGTTACTGAGGTTCGATCATAACCCTAGAATCTGTGGACCTATTCCTCATACTATATTGGAGTGGCACTCAGCACATGGTGGATGTCTGAGTGGCTTGCTGTGAGCTCTCTGCCCTGAGCTGTCTCCTGCTGGAATGCCCGGGAAGTGTCGTGTTCCCTGTTTTGTAGTGTGTATGCTCTTGCCTGTGATTGGCTGTGGTGTTGTGTGTGTGTTGATTGGTCTGTTGATCTGTCCATCAGTATGTATGTATGTTTGTACCATGATGTTTACCTGAATATCATGACATCCCCCCTTTTTTTTACAAGAACATGTGCCTATGTGGTTATAAATAGAGATGTGTACTGAGTGCAGCTGGATGTGCGTGTGTGCAATATCTACAGCATGTACATGGGGCTAAACTATATACAAGGGGTGATGTCGGGTGCGACATAGCAACGAGGTTGTACCATAAACAAAGAACGGGGAAATGTTGAACGACAAAACAAATTCCTGTAACGACAAGGAAGTACAGAAACATATTAACACAGTGCTAATATGAGTTCAATGTACAAACAGGCTCATAAGTCCAGTCTAGTAGGTGGGCGACAAATTTGGGTTGACCGTTAGGGTGGCACACCATTCATCACCCAGATTGACAGTGTTCACTTGCAACAGCTGGTGGGTCCTGGCTTGAGACATCTGGTTCCCACGGAAGGCGTCCCGGTCGTCTGTGTCACTGGTCTGGATATCGTCTGGGCACGACTCATAGTAAGGAGGCTGAATGGTCCGCACGTCCCTGCGAGGTTGTCGGAATTGGGGAACATTGGCAGGTTGAGCTGCTCGACAGTAGGCAACGTAGTGGCCCATCTTGCCACAGCGGAGGCATTGTCGGTTTCTTGCCGGACATTGCCGCTTTAAATGTGCGGCTCGGCAGTTGCCGCACGTCGTGACATCATGGCGATCGTTGCGCCACCGCGCATGCGCATTTCGGTCTTGCGTCGAGCACGCCTGCGCATCACGTCCCACTGTGTCGACGTCTTTTTTGGCGCGCACAAACGCGGGAGGCCCCGGAAAGCGCGTGAAATGGCCGCCCTCGTCCGGGCCGCGGGCCGGGAGGAACTCGATCGCCTGGACCCGTTCTGCCTCGTAGGACACCTGCCTCGCCGATCCGGCCGCGTAGGACTCCTGCCGCGCCGATTCGGCTGCTTGAAATTGGGAGTAGCGGTAAGTCACGTTTTCATGCAGGACACAGGCTTTGATTGCGGAGGTTAGGGTGAGGCCTTTAATTTTTAATAGCTGCTGGTGTAGGGTGCCCGAGGTGACCCCAAAAACAATCTGGTCCCGAATCATTGAATCGGAGGTGGTGTCGTAACAGCAGGACTGCGCGAGGATACGGAGATGGGTAAGGAAGGCTTGAAAGGGCTCATCCTTACCCTGCAGGCGCTGCTGGAAGAGATACTTACCTCTCGAAACTCTCGTTGACCTCGACGTTGAAGTGTTGGTCAAGTTTGAGAAGGACCGTCTTGTACTTGGTCTTGTCCTCACCTTCCGCGAACACCAGGGAGTTGTAGACATGGATGGCGTGTTGACCTGCCGTGGAGAGGAGGATGGCGATCTTCCTGGTGTCCGAAGCGCTCTCCTTTTCGTTGGCTTCCAGGAAGAGCTGGAAGCGCTGTTTGAACAGCTTCCAATTGACGCCGAGGTTTCCAGTGACTTGTAGCGGCTGCGGTGTGCTGACGGTGTCCATAGCGCAGGACGGCAGATTCCTGAGGATTCGTAGGTAGGTCCCACAGTTACTCCTGGTACTATGATGTGTTGGGTACTCTGCTACACAGACGAACCAACATGGTTGCGAATGGTACAACTCAGTTTTATTACTAACATTAATTTACAGTGGTAAGCTGGTTACTGAGGTTCGATCATAACCCTAGAATCTGTTGACCTATTCCTCATACTATATTGGAGTGGCACTCAGCACATGGTGAATATCTGAGAGGCTTGCTGTGAGCTCTCTGCCCTGAGCTGTCTCCTGCTGGAATGCCCGGGAAGTGTCGTGTTCCCTGTTTTGTAATGTGTATGCTCTTGCCTGTGATTGGCTGTGGTGTTGTGTGTGTGTTGATTGGTCCGTTGATCTGTCCATCAGTGTGTATGTATGTTTGTACCATGATGTTTACTTGAATATCATGACAGAACCCACGCTGCTGGTCTTGTTCTGCATTACAAGACAGCTGTTTAGCCCACTGTGCTAAACCAGCAGTGTGCAAAGATACTCATCTTCTGTATCCATCTAGCCCTTGCCGTGATCAATAACAGTCCTGATCAATAACAGTTTAAATTGCAAACCTGAATGGCAATGAGGTACAGAACATCAATATCATATTTAAAATACCAACTCACCCACCTCCCAATCTCAGTTAGAGCTGGATTAGGAGGATTTGGAGATGAATTTGGTTCTTCAAACTGATTTCTAAACTCCCACTTGATCCAGCCTTGCAGATGTTTCTAGGTTAAAATTCTCCCCATTGTCCTGATGCATCTTCCACTTTGCAACCATTGGATCAGCAGTTAAACAGTGTTAAGAAAATGGTGGGAAAAACATAGGGCACGATCAGACAGCAGCGTCACATCAGGCGCGAATACGCACAAGTGGGTTAGATCGAGGGAGAGGCTAAAATCGGCTACCGTGCCTTCGATTGGTTTCTGATCTAACCGGCCCACTCCTGTTGGCGAGATCCAAATCCCGCCGTAATGTGGCGGGAAATCAATAATCGCCGATTAAGGCCAATCTCCATCCCGTTAACAGTAAGGGCCCCCTATCGAACAGCCTCCCTTGAACTAACTGGCTCCCCAACAAGTGGTCATGTGAACACCCTTTAGCACACTGCCATCGGTGGGGGGTCACCCCTGGGTTGGGGTGAGGGGCTCAGCGCGCGCGGGTCCTAAATGCCATTCCCCGGATTGTGAATACCAATGCCAGGGGCAACTTCAGCTGTTGCCTGTCTGTCCTACTGAACGCTAGGGACAGAGCCATGGCTGTGGTAATATGGGGCAGTTCACTTTAGCTCACACTGACCATGGCAGCCCAGTTAGGTCCTGGGATGCAGCAGACCTCTGATTGTCTCCTCTGGATGTTCTTGCCTCCACCTGATATGCAACAGCAACTGTGTGGTGCTCACCAGATTGTGCCCTAGAAGCCTGTCCACTACTTTTGCCCACGGCGATGTGTGTCTCTGCAATGGTGCAGGACGTGGATGACAGCTGTGACGCCTCAATGATGGCATCCTCTGAGCTCGCCTCTGAGATGTTCGCTTGGAAGATGGGGGCGGGGGTCATCCCTGGTCACCCCTGGTCACCCCTGGTCACCCCCGGTCACCCTGGATGGGCCGGCATCATGAGATGGAGATCCTGCAGGAGAATGGACATGTGGTCAGGGAGTGGGAAGAATCATTATGTCTGGCATGAACACAACTCACGTGTGACAAGTAATTTGGGTGGGGGCCAGTGGATACTTACCTCTTCAGTGCAGGCCAAGTTCAACATCAGTGACCGCTCTGTCCTCGGCTATCCCCGTCACCTCTAGGACCCATTCCTTGTAGGATGTGAGGACTGTCCGGCACCCTGCCAGGTCCCTGTCCCGTCAGGTATGGGTCAACTTCTCCTGCGGTGACAAAGAGGGGGCATTGTGAGCCGCACACTTCATGCATCGTGGGAGGGGAGAATGGTGGGGTCTGGCATGGGCACCACTGCTGGCAATGTGTGGGGTGTGCTGGTGAGTGCCAGGGTGTGCTGGGGCACAGGTGCGGTATTGTGCTAGGGGGGTGCAGCGTAAACCACAGGGTCATTGGAAGGGGAGGTGGCAGGTGGGACTGATGCCAGGGGGCCAATGCCAACTCACCTATGCAGCCTGGTGGAGGTCGTTTATCTTGAAAACTGAAATGAAAATCGCTTATTGTCACAAGTAGGCTTCAATGAAGTTACTGTGAAAAGCCCCTAGTCGCCACATTCCGGCGCCTGTTCGGGGAGGCTGTTACGGGCTGTTATCTTCTTGCGGCACTGGGTGGCGATCCTCCTTGTGACACTCCCCACGCTGACGGTCACTGCCACTGCCTCCCAGGCAGCCCTAATTGGCTTTAGATACTGGTGGCTTTCTCGCCAGGTCGGCCATCGGGTAGCACCCGGCAATTCTCGCTCACTACCGCACTTAGAAACGTTTTAGACCGCACCCATCCTATGGAAAATATGATCAAGGCATAATGTTAATGAGTATAATTTGAAATCAAATTCAATCTAGCTCTAAGAAAGTATAAAAAGTTTATGTAAATTAGATTCCGTTGAAGCATTATTTATTCAAGTTTTCTCTTGAACTGTAGGTGAGATAATTATATTGTTCTTAACATCAAGAAATGAATACTGCCACCTTCTGACTGTAATGTGCAACTGGTAAACACAATTGGTAAAATTTTGGTGAGATTATGACATTCAATATTTATTGCTGGGAGTGCTGATAAAATGCAGTTTAGTGCAGTACCATCTGAAAAAGAAGGATTTTTCCCTTCCCGATGAGTTTAACAGTTCCAGTTTATTATACCTTTAATGATATTTAGTTCTTGAGTTTTCAAAAGTTTTAATTCTAAACAAAAGAGGAGGATCTGTCAATGTCTTATCAATTACATTGTTATGGTTTAATGGCAATTACATTATTATTTTTTTTTTTTTAATATATTTTATTGAAATTTTTTTCCAAACAACAATTTTTCCCCTCTTACAAAGCAAACGTAACAATAAAGACATTTTTAACAATACACAAATAACAAAACCCCATTATCTTTTGACATAAACTAAACTAACCCCCCCCCCTCCCCGCCCTCCCCCCTGGGTTGCTGCTGCTGGTCATCCGTCTTCCCTCTAACATTCCCCTAGGTAGTCGAGAAATGGCTGCCACCGCCTGGTGAGCCCTTGAGCCGACCCTCTCAGGGCAAACTTTATCTGCTCCAATTTAATGAACCCCGCCATATCATTTACCCAAGCCTCCAGTCCGAGGGCTTTCGCCTCCTTCCACATGAGTAGGATCCTGCGCCAGGCTACTAGGGACGCAAAGGCCACAACGTCGGCCTCTTTCGCCTCCTGCACTCCCGGCTCATCCGCAACTCCAAATAGAGCTAGCCCCCAGCCTGGTTTGACCCGGGCCTTCACCACCTTCGAAATCACTCCCGTCACTCCCTTCCAATACCCTTCCAGTGCCGGGCACGCCCAAAACATATGTGCGTGGTTTGCCGGGCTCCCGCCACACCTCCCACATCTGTCCTCCACTCCAAAGAACCTGCTCAATCTTGCTCCCGTTATGTGTGCTCTATGTAGCACCTTTAAATTGAATCAGGCTAAGCCTGGCGCATGAGGAAGAGGAATTTACCCTGCTAAGGGCATCAGCCCACATACCCTCCTCTATCTCCTCCCCTAGTTCTTCTTCCCACTTTCCTTTTAATTCGCCCACCAACTCCTCCCCCTCTTACCTCATCTCTCGGTATATCTCTGACACCTTGCCCTCTCCGACCCACACCCCTGAAAGCACTCTGTCCTGAATCCCCTGTGTCGGGAGCAACGGAAATTCCCTCACCTGTTGTCTAGTAAACGCCCTCACCTGCATATATCTCAAGAAATTTCCCCGGGGCAACCCATACTTTTCCTCCAATGCTCCCAAGCTCGCAAAAGTCCCATCTATAAACAAATCTCCCACCCTCCTAATTCCCAACTGGTGCCAGCTCTGAAATCCTCGGCAATTACATTATAATAATAGGCATTTATACTGCCATAAACGGCGATAGCTGGGACATTGGTGGGTTGGAGTGGTGTTAACTGCGAACTAAGTCAATATCGTATCATTCTATTATGGAAAAATTGAACAAAGAACACAGAAAAGTACAGCACAGGAACAGGCCCTTCGGCCCTCCAAGCCTGCGCCAACCATGCTGCCCATCTAAACTAAAATCTTCTACACGTCCGGGGTCCGTATCCCTCTATTCCCATCCTATTCATGTATTTGTCAAGATGCCCCTTAAACATCACTATCGTCCCTGCTTCCACCACTTCCTCCGGCAGCGAGTTCCAGGCACCCACTACCTTCTGTGTAAAAAACGTGCCTCATACATCTCCTCTAAACCTTGCCCGTCGCACCTTAAACCTATGCCCCCTAGTAATTGACCCCTCTACCCTGGGAAAAAGTCTCTGACTATCCACTCTGTCTATGTCCCTCGTAATTTTGTAGACCTCTATCAGGTCGACCCTCAACCTCCTTCGTTCCAGTGAGAACAAACCAATTGATTTCAAATGATTGAGGAAGTATGAAGGGTCCACTTCTATACTGGTTACAAAGTCATCAAAAAAGTAGGCATGATCTGCAGATTTTGCAATTTGAGGAAATTTCGGGCAAGCAAGAAAATGGAGCAACTCCTTGAAGGGAACGTTAGATAATACACCAAAAGAGTTTTAAAAATGTTAACTCATTTAGTTTCTAATATCTTGATGTTGCTCCAAGAGAGTAAGAGTTTATCTTCTGGCTTCACACCAAAACTGTGGGCAGTTGTTGAGCAGTATATGCCCCCTCCCTCCCACCCTCCCGCCCACCCACCATGTTTGCTTCACCCGCTATTATTGGACTTACCCATATCCATACCTGCCGGAATTGGGAAGGCCTGGATCAGTGAACTGCTTGGGAGGACCTTTATTATTATAATGAGGCTACTGACCTAGATCATACTCTTTTTGACTTCAGGGATCGTTTATTGTTCAAAACCAGCCAAAACCCACTTTTACCCAAGTGAATTTTACCAAAACGAATACTTTATTACGTTAACCACATTTAACTTTGTTTTTAACAATAGCTTTAAAATTTATGAATACACACAACAGCTACTACATTGTGAACTTGAGATATCAACAAGTCCAGCAGAGGTCTCCATTGAACTATTGTATTATATTTTACTGTTACTTTTTTATAGTTCTTAGCTTTCATCATTGCTACCTTTCTCCCCTTTGTTAATTATTACAAGTCATTCACTGACAGGTCCTCTCTCTCCAGAAATATCTGAATATTTATTATGATCCCAATAGAAACGAATAGCTTAAAAAAAAGAGATATGAGCTTCCCTGCGATCAGCAGGATGAAATGTACAAGAAGATTTCACAAACAAACAAAAATCCACATCAATGAAACATTACTTGGTAGGCTACTAACACTAAAACGCAGAAAAGGTACTTTCCCCATTAACCAATTAACACAGCCTAAACTCCTATACCCTGTTTATGGGGCCAGTTTAGCTCAGTAGGTTGGGTGGCTGGTTTGTAATGCAGAACAAGGCCAACAATATGAGTTCAATTTCCGTACTGGCTGAGTTTATTCTTGATGCCCCCGCCTTCTCAACCTTGGTCCTTGCCTGAGGTGTAGTGGTCCTCAGGTTAAATCACCACCAATCAGCTCTCCTCCTCTAATGGGAAATTAGCCAATGGTCATCTGGGACTATGGCAACTTTAACCATGTTTATACATTATGACGCACTCTCAGCAGGTATGTAGCCTTGGACAAGTGTTCCAGAGACTTTTCAAAAGTTCCTTCACTCAACCTTTGAGTATATTCTAACTGACTTCCAGCACCAAGGCACACTCTGGCAATTCCATCCATGGGATGAAGACTGAATTGTGGAGCTCACAAGTGCAATGATTATTGTAGTCAAGACAACATGGAGTCATAGAGTCATAGATGTTTACAGCATGGAAACAGGCCCTTCGGCCCAGCTTGTCCATGCCGCCCAGTTTCTATCACTAAGCTAGTTCCACTTGCCCCCATTTGGCCGATATCCCTCCATGCCCACCCTGCTCATGTAACTGTCTAACTTTTTTAAAGGACAAAAATGTACTCGCCTCTACCACGGCCTCTGGCAGCTCATTCCAGATCCTCGCCACCCTCTGTGTGAAGAAATTTCCCCTCTGGTCTCTTTTGTATCTCTCCCCTCTCACCTTAAACCTATGCCCTCTAGTTCTAGACTCCTCTACCTTTGGGAAAAGATGTTGACTATCTACCTTATCTATGCCCCTCATTATTTTCTAGACCTCTATAAGATCACCCCTAACCCTCCTACGCTCCAGGGAAAACGTCCCAGCTTCTCCTTCTTGCTCAGACCATCAAGTCCTGGTAGCATCCTCGTAAATCTCTCTGCACTCTTTATAGTTTAACAATATCCTTTCTATAATAGGGTGACCAGAATTGAACACAGTATTCCATGTGTGGTTTTACTAATGCCTTGTACAACTTCAACAAGACGTCCCAACTCCTGTATTCAATATTCTGACCAATAAAACCTAGCATGCTGAATGCCTTCTTCACCACCCTGTCCACCTGCGACTCCACCTTCAAGGAGCTATGCACCTGTACTCCTAGATCTCTTTGTTCTGTAACTCTCCCAAATTCCCTACCATTAACTGAGTAGTCCTGTCCTGATTTGATCGATCAAAATACTTCACCTCACATTTATCCAAATTTATCTCCATCTGCCATTCATCGGCCCACTGGCCCAATTGGTCAAGATCCTGTTTCAATCTTATATAACCTTCTTCACCATCCATAGGGGCAGCACGGTAGTGCAAGTGGTTAGCACTGTGGCTTCACAGCACCAGGGTCCGAGGTTCGATTCCCCGCTGGCCACTGTCTGTGCGGAGTCTGCACGTTCTCCCTGTGTCTGTGTGGGTTTCCTCCGGGTGCTCCGGTTTCCTCCCTCAGTCCAAAGACGTGCAGGTTAGGTGGATTGGCCATGCTAAATTGCCCTTAGTGACCAAAAAGGTTAGGAGGAGTTATTGGGTTACGGGGCTAGAGTGGAAATGCGGGCGTAAGTGGGTCAGTGCAGACTTGATGGGCCGAATGGCCTCCTTCTGCACTGTATGTTCTATGCCATCAATCTTGGTGTCTTCTGCAAACTTACTAACCATGCCTCCTACATTCTCATCCAAATCATTAATATATATAACAGGGGCAGCATGGTAGCACAGTGGTTAGCACAGTTGCATCACAGCTCCAGGGTCCCAGGTTCGATTCCCAGCTTGGGTCACTGTCTGTGCGGAGTCTGCATGTTCTGTTCTCCCTGTGTCTGCGTGGCTTTCCTCCGGGTGCTCATGTTTCCTCCCACAGTCCAAAGATGCGCAGGATATGTTGATTGGCCATGCTAAATTGCCCTTAGTGTCCAAAAAGCTTATGTGGGATTACTGGGTTACGGAGATAGATTGGATGGAGGTGTGGGCTTAGGTAGGGTGATCTTTCCAAGGGCTGGTGCAGACTCGATGGGCCATATGGCCTCCTTGTGCACTGTAAATTCTATGATTCTATGATAACAGTGGACCCAGCACTGATCCCTGAGGCACACCGCTGGTCACAGGACTCCAGTTTGAAAAAACGCCCTCCACAACCACCCTTTGGCTTTGGTTGCCAAGCCAATTTTGTATCCAATTGGCTACCTCACCCTGGATTCCGTGAGATTTAACCTTTTGCAACAACCTACCATGCAGTACCTAGTCAAAGGCCTTGCTAAAGTCCAGGTGGACAACATCAACTGCATTGCCCTCATCTACCTTCTTGGTTACCCCTTCAAAAAACTCAATCAAATTGGTGAGACATGACTTTCCCCTTACAAAGCCATGCTGACTGTCCCTAATTAGCCTTTGCCTGTCTAAATGTCTGTAGATCCTGTCCCTCAGAATACCTTCTAACAATTTACCCACTACACAAGTAAGGCTAACCGGTCTGTAGTTCCCAGGCTTATCCCGACAGCCCTTCCTAAGCAAGGGCACAACATTTGCTACCCTCCAATCTTCAGGCACCTCTCCTGTGGCTGTCGATGATTCAAATATCTCAGCTGGGGCTGGCAATTTCCTCCCAAGCCTCCCACAACATCCTGGGATACATTTCATCAGGTCCCGGGGATTTGCCTATCTTGATGCGCTTTAATACCCCCAGCACCTCCTTCTCTGTAATATGTACACTCCTCAGGACATCACTTTTTATTTCCCCAATTTCCCTAACATTTGTGCCTTACTCAACAGTAAATACTGACGAGAAATATTCGTTTAGGACCTCTCCCATCCCTTGTGGATCTGCACATAGATGACCTTGTTTATCCTTAAGAGGCCCTCCCCTCTCACCAGTCACCCTTTTACCCTTAATGTATCTGTAAAACCTCTTTGGATTTGCCTTTGCCTTATCTGCCAAGACAATCTCATGTCCCCTTTTTGCCCTCCTGATTTCTCTCTTAGCTCTACTCCGACAAGCCCTATATTCTTCAAGGGATCCGTTTAATCCCAGTTGCCTATGCATGTCAATGTGATATGTCTCCTTCTTCCTTTTGACCATGGCCTCAATATCCCGAGTCATCCAGGGTTCCCTCTTTCTACGAGCCTTACCCTTCACTCTAAGAGGAATGTGCTCACCTTGAACCATAGTTAACAACTTTTTGAAAGATCCCCACTTACTAGCTGTCCCCTTGCCTGCAGGTAGGCACCCCCAATTAATTTTTGAAAGTTCCCGCCTATTACCCTCAAAATTGGCCTTGCCCCAATTTAAAATTTTAACTTTGAGCCAGAACTATCATTCTCCATAGCTATCTTAAAACTAATGGAATTATGGTCACTGGTCCTAAAGTGATCCCTCACTAACACTTCCATCACCTGCGCTTCCTTATTCCCCAAGGCGAGGCCAAGTTTTGCTTCCTCTCTGGTCGGGTCATCCACATATTGAATGAGGAATTCTTCCTGAATACACTTGACACATTTTTCTCTATCCAAACCCTTAGAGCTATGGCTGTCCCAGTTAATGTTGGGAAAGTTAAAGTCACCAACTATTACCACCCTCTTTTTCCGGCAGCTATCTGTAATCTCTTTACATATTTGCTGCTCAATATCCTGCTGACTATTTGGGGGCCTATAGTACAGTCCAATCGAAGTGATCTCACCCTTCTTATTTCTACCCATATAGACTCAGTGGGCGAACTCTTGGATATATCCTCTCTCTGTATTGCCGTGATACTGTCCCTAATCAAAAATGCAACTCCCCCTACTCTCTTACCTCCTGTTCTATCTTTCCTGTAGCATCTATACCCCCGGAACATTGAGCTGCCAGTCCTGCCCCTCCTATAGCCAAGTTTCAAAAATAGCGATAATATCCCAGTCCCATGTACCTATCCATGCCCTGAATTTATCTGCCTTGCCCGTTAGGCCTCTTGCATTGAAATAAACGCAGTTCAATCCATTTCTCTGCCTTCCACTGTTCTCCTTGCTGACTTTTGTTTCTATCCTCTCTTTACTACCCTCCGACTTCCTGCATTGGTTCCCATCCCCCTGCCACATTAGTTTAAACCTTCCCCAATAGCGCTAACAAACAACCCCCCCAGGACATTGGTTCCAGTTCTGCCCAGGTGTGGACCGTCCGATTTGTAATGGTCCTACCTCCCCCAGAAGCGTTTCAATGTCCCAAAAATCTGAATCCCTCCCTCCTGCACCATCTCTTTTTTTTTAATAAACATTTTATTGAAGTATTCTTTTGGCATTGCCACAGCAGCAATATAAATAATGTACATGAAAATATAAACATAGTGCAAATACCACCACCCTCCCGAACAGGTCCCCCCATTAATTAACCCCCTAATCTACGCAAACCTAACCCCCCCCCCCCTCTGCTGACGATTCATTCTTCGCGAAGAAGTCGATGAATGGTTGCCACCTCCGGGCGAACCCTAACAATGACCCTCTCATGGCGAACTTAATTTTTTCCAGACCGAGAAAGCTAGCCATGTCAGATAGCCAGGTCTCCGACTTTGGGGGCCTTGAGTCCCTCCAAGCTAGTAATATCCGCTTCCGGGCTACCAGGGAAGCAAAGGCCAGAACATCTGCCTCTTTCTCCTCCTGGATTCCCGGATCCTGCGACACCCCGAAAATCGCCACCTCTGGACTCAATGCCTCCCTTGTATTTAATACCTTGGACATGACGTCCGCAAACCCCTGCCAAAATCACCTCAGCTTTGGACATGCCCAGAACATGTGGACATGGTTCGCTGGTCCTCCCACACATTTTGCGCATCTGTCTTCCATCCCAAAGAATCTGCTCATCCGGGCCACTGTCATGTCCCGGACATGAAATCATGACCTTGAATTGAATCAGGCTGAGCCTGGAACAGGTTGCGGTCGTGTTGACTCTACTCAACGCGTCCGCCCAAAGGCCCTCCTCTATCTCTCCCCCAGCTCCTCCCCCCACTTTCGCTTCAGCTCCTCGGTCTGCATCTCCTCTGAGCCCATAAGTTCCTTATAAATGTCAGAAACGCTCCCCTCTCCTATCCATCCTCTAGAAACCACCCTATCCTAAATCCCCCTTAGCGGCAGGAGCGGGCAGGTTGATACCTGTCTACGCAGAAAGTCCCGCACCTGCAGATATCGAAATTTGTTTCCCCCCGCCAATGCAAACTTCTTCTCCAGCGCCCTCATATTCGGAAAGCTCCCCTCTATAAACAAGTCCCCCATCCTCTCAATCCCCGCTCTCCGCCATATTCGGAACCCCCCGTCCATCCTCCCCGGGGCAAACCGGTGATTATCGCAGATTGGGGACCAGACCGATGCTCCCTCTGCTCCCACATGTCTCCTCCATTGCCCCCAGACTCTCAAGGCCGCCACCACCACGGGGCTGGTGTAGTACCGTGCCGGCGGGAACGGCAGAGGCACAGTTTCCAGCGCACCCAGACTTGTGCCTTTGCAAGAAGCTGCCTCCATATACACCCATGCCCCCGCCCCCCCCACCAGCCACTTCCTAATCATGGCTATGTTAGCTGCCCAGTAATGATTACTAAAGTTCGGCAGCGTCAGCCCTCCCTCTCCCCGACTCCGCTCAAGCATTACCCTTCTCACTCACGGGAACTTGCCCCACCCACACAAAGCCCGCAATAACTTTACTGACCCGCTTAAAAAAGGACCGCGGAATGAAGATGGGGAGACATTGAAATACAAACAGGAATCTTGGGAGGACCGTCATTTTCACCGTTTGTACTCTCCCAGCTAGAGACAACGGGGGCGCATCCCATCTCCGGAAATCATCTTTCATCTGATCCACCAACTGGCCCAAGTTCAATTTATGTAGCCGGTCCCAATCCCTCACCACTTGGATACACAGGTACCTGAAACTGTCCGCAACCACTCTAAACGGCAGCTCCTCCAGTCGCCTCTCCTGACCCCTCGCCTGGACCAGAAACATCTCGCTCTTCCCCATAATAAGCTTATACTCCGAAAACCGGCCGAATTCCCCTAAAAGTCCATTGATTTCTTCCATCCCCTCAACTGGATCTGAAACATACGGAAGCAGGTCGCCCGCATACAGCGAGACTCTGTGCTCCCCCTCCCCTGCCCGACCAGCCCCTTCCAGCCCCGTGAGGCCCTCAGAGCAATTGTCAGCGGCTCTATAGCCAGCGCAAACAGCAGTGGGGAGAGGGGGCATCCCTGTCTCGTCCCCCGGTGCAGTTTAAAATAGTCCGAAGTTGACCTGTTCGTCTGTACACTTGCCACAGGAGCCTGGTACAGCAACCTGACCCAGTCGATAAAACCCCTCCCAAATACGAACCCCCCCAGAACCTCCCACATATAACTGCACTCAACCCGGTCAAAAGCCTTTTCCGCATCCATCATGACCACTACCTCCACCTCCCTACTTTCCGGGGGCATCATGATCAGGTTTAACAGCCTTCTTACGTTGGCCACCAGCTGCCTGCCCTTAACGAAGGATCCTCCACAATGACGCTCGGTACACAATCCTCAATCCTGGAGGACAACATTTTGGCCAACAGTTTGGCGTCTACGTTCAACAGGGAAATCGGCCTTTAAGACCCACATAGCTCCAGATTCTTGTCCTGTTTCAGGATAAGCGAAATCGTGGCCTGTGACGTCGTCTGGGGCAGAACCCCCCTTTCCCTTGGCTCGTTAAACACCTTCATCAGCACCGGTCCCAATATCCCAGAGAACTTTTTGTAGAACTCCATTGGGTACCCGTCCGGTCCCAGGGCCTTACCCGACACTATCTCTTCCAACACGATTGGGGCCCCCAGTCCTTCTACCAGCTTCCCGTCCACCTTCGGGAAAGTCAGCCCCTCCAGGAAGTGCTTCATCCCCTCCGGCCCCTCAGGGGTTCCGACCTGTACAGCCTGCTGTAGAAATCCCCGAACGCCTTACTCACCCCTGCCGAGTCCCCAACTAAGTTCCCATCCCCGTCAATAACTTTCCCTATTTCTCTAGCTGCCTCCCTCTTTCTGAGCTGGTGTGCAAGCATCCTGCTGGCCTTCTCACCATGCTCGTAGATTGCCCCCCTCGCCTTTCTGAGCTGTTCCACTGCCCTCCCTGTGGATAACAAGCCGAACTCCGCCTGTAGCCTCCGCCGTTCCCTTAGAAGCCCTATCTCTGGAGTCTCCGCGTACCTCCTGTCGACTTGTAGAATTTCTTTTACCAGTCAGTCCGTCTCTGCCCTGTCCGTCCTGTCCCTGTGAGCCCGGATCAAGATCAGCTCCCCTCTCACCACTACCTTCAGCGCTTCCCAGACCACCGCTGCTGAGACCTCCCCCATATCATTTACCTGCAGGTAATTTTGTATGCATTTCCTCAGCCTCTCGCACACCGCTTCGTCCGCCAATAGCCCTACGTCTAGCCTCCATTGCGGGTGCTGATTGCTATCTTTACTAACCTGCAGGTCAACCCAGTGTGGAGCATGGTCCGAGATTGTGATCGCCGAGTACCCCGTGTCCCCCACCCCTGCCAGCAAGGCTCTACTCAAAACAAAGAAATCGATCCGAGAGTATACCTTATGTACATGGGAGTAGAAGGAAAACTCCTTCACCCTCGGCTGCCTAAATCTCCATGGATTCACCCCACCCCCATCTGCTCCATGAACCCTTTCAGTTCCTTTGCCATTGCTGGCACCCTGCCCGATCATGACCAATCCAGGCCGGGATCATTAACTGTATTAAAGTCCCCTCCCATGATCAGCTTGTGCGAGTCCAGGTCCGGTATCTTCTCCAGCATCCTCTTTATAAATTCCACGTCATCCCAATTTGGCGCATATACATTGACCAGCACTACCTTCATCCCTTCCAGCTTACCACTAACCATAATATATCGGCCCCCCACATCCGAAACTATTCTACACACCTCAAATATCACCCGCTTATTAGTCAAGGTGGCAACACCTCTAGTCTTTCTATCCAGCCCCGAGTGGAAGACCTGACTGACCCAGCGTTTCCTCAATCTAACCTGGTCCACCACTCGAAGGTGCGTCTCCTGCAGCATTACCACGTCCGCCTTCAGTCCCCTCAGGTGCGCGAACACACGTGCCCTCTTAACCGGCCCATTTAACCCTTGAACATTCCGCCGATCAGCCATCCCCTTTCTTGGGCCCGCCTCCAGCCCATGCGCCATGTCTCCTCCGGCCTGCCCCCCAGCAGCCCCCGCCACTGACCTCCTCTCTGTCCCTCAACCAAAGTCCCCCCCCTCGTCAGCAGAATAACTACACCCCCTCCCCCTGCTAGCAACACCACTCAGAAACCTAACCCAGACAATAATCTAAACATACGCACACCCTCCACTGCGCTTCCGTGAGCTAGCTCACCCAGCTAGCTTGGTGGCCCCCGTCCCCGGTGCCAAAAATTCTCCCACCTATTGTTCTCTCGCTCCCCTCCCCCCCCACTCCTACAAACAAATTCCCTCATCTAACAACCCCCACATAATCACCCAGCTGAAAAAAAACCACCGAAACCCAAACAAGCACATCTCCATCCCACAAAAGTGCACAGCAAAGAAAAAGACATTGCCAACATCCACCAAAAGGAAAACCCGGAAAAGAAAAACGTTCCCCCCCCCCCACTTCTTAAAGAGAACTCAAAAACAGAAGCGAAAAAAATAAAAAAGACCCAATATAAGCCAACAAGTTACATCAAAGTTCGAGAGTTCTCAGCCCCCCACCAGTTCTTTTCTTTTCGCGAAGTCCCGCACGTCTACAGGCGACTCAAAATAATGATGCTGGTCCCAGAGACGAGCATACAGCAGTCCAAACTTCACCTGTTTCTTGAAGAAGATTGACTTAACTTGGTTGAAGCCTGCCCTTTTCTAGCCACCTCCACACTCAGGTCCTGGTACACCCGCAGGATACTGTTGTCCCACTTACAGCTCCGTGTTCGCTTGGCCCACTGAAGAATACATTCCTTGTCCAGGAACCTGTGGAATCTCACCACCATCGCCCTCGGAGGGTCCCCCGTTCGCGGCTTCCTAGCAAGCGCTCTGTACGCCCTGTCCACCTCCAAGGGTCGGGAGAATGCCCCTCCCCCAGCAGCTTCTCAAACATACCGGCTATGTATGCCCCAGCATCAGCTCCCTCAGAACCCCCCCGAGAGCCCGACAATTCTTAAGTTCTGCCGACGGAACCTTTCTCTAGGTCCTCCATCTTCTCCAGAAGCTTTTTCTGCTGGTCCCGCAGCATCCCCACCTCCAGCTCCATCGCAGTTTGATGCTCCTCCTGCTCAGCCAGCGCCTTCTCAACCTTCTGGATTGCTCGATCCTGGGCATCCAATCTGTGCTCCAGCCGATCAATCGATTCTTTAATCGGGTCCAGACAGTCCCGTTCCTGCTTGCCGAAGCCGTCCTGGATGACCTGCATCAACTGCTCCATTGATCGCTGGACCGACACCTCAGGGGTCCGGTCCTCGGCCATGCTGTCCCCTGCTGCAGCTTCAGCACAGCTCTTGCCTATCTTTCTATTCCTCCCTTTTCATGCTGGTTTTTCTGTTTCTTTTCTCCATACACCGATGTGTGAAAATGGTGCCCAATTGCCTCAGCCTTCGAATTCACCGTTTAAAACCGGAAAAAAGTATGGGGGAAAGGTCCAAAAGTCCGACCAGAGCAGGAGCCACCAAATGTGCGACTTACTCATTCATAGCCGCCACTGGAAGTCCCTCCTGCACCATCTCCTAAGCCATGCATTCATCCTGTCTATCCTGTCATTCCTACTCTGACTAGCACGTGGCACAGGTAGCAATCCCAAGATTACTACCTTTGAGGTCCTACTTTTTAGTTTGTCTCCTAACTCCCTAAATTCAACATGTAAGACCTCATCCTGTTTTTTACCTATATCGTTGGGGCCTATATGCACTTTGACAGCTGGCTGTTCACCCTCCCCCTGTAGAATGTCCTGCAGCCGCTCTGAGACATCCAGGACCCTTGCACACGGGAGGCCATGTACCTTCCATGAGTTTTGTTTGCGTCCGCAGAAACGCCTGTCTACTCCCCGTACAATTGAATCCCTTATCACTCTAGCTCTACCACTCTTTTTTTCTGCCCTCCTGTGCAGCAGAGCCAGCCACGGTGCCATGAATCTGGCTACTGCTGGCTTCCCCTGGTGAGCCATCTCCCTCAACAGTATCCAAGGTGGTATACCTGTTTTGGAAGGAGATGACTGCAGGGGACCCCTGCATTGCTTTCCTACTCTTCTTCTGTCTGATGGGCACCCATTTCCTATCTCCCTCAGTATTCTTTATCTGTGGTGTGACCAATTCGCTAAAAGTGCTATCCACGAGTTCCTCAGCATCGTAGATGCTCCAAAGTGAGTCCATCCGCAGCTCGAGAGCCGTCAAGAAGTCTAACAGGAGCTGGAGCTGGACACACTTCTTGTACGTGAAGGAGCCGGGGTCAGTGGACGTGTCCCTGAACTTCCACATCGCACACGAGGAGCATGACACGGGTCTGGGATCTCCTGCCATGTCTTAAACCTTAGGTTAACTTATACAATAATAATGGCAACAATTACTATTGGAAGGGGTTGTGCTGCCTAAGTAAATAAATGCTGTCTAAAAATCATTGTCTTTTATTATGAAAATGTCCTAGTTTTTGGACTCTGCCTTTCCTCTCTCATTCTTATTTGTTTATAAAAACTTAGACATGTGCTGACTTGCACCTTGGACAATAAAATTGCTTGATTCATGATTTGAAACTTGGGGCTGGATCTTACATGCCCCCAAAAGGCGTGCTTTCAGCGGCAGTGGGGAAATTAAAATAGGGCGGGTGCCAACCCTGTTAACTGGATCCTGGTTGGTGATGTTAAAAGTAAGGCACAGCAACTTTATTTGCTGGAGAAATTTTATTGGCTTAGTTCATAGTCAACACCACTCCTACCGACTCGTGTCCCAGCTATCTCCATTTATAGATGTACAAATAACATCACCTGTTTAACAATGTAATTGTCATTAAACCTTAACATGTAATTGATAAGACATTAACAGATCCATGGGGCGGGATTCTCCCAACGGGAGTCTAAGTACCGACGCCGGAGCAAAAACCGGAGTGTTTTACTCCGGCGTCGGCGCCCGTTCCCAGACCCCTATTCTCCCCTCTCCGTGGGGCTAGCAGGGGCGTCGCGTGATTTGCCGGGGTGGGGCCTCGGCGTGGCATCAGAGACCCAGCGCCGCGTAAAAGCCTTGGGTCCCACACATGCGCAGTGGCGCCGGTGCCAACCGACGCATGTGCGGTAACTTCGCGGAGCGCTCCGGCCCCTCACCAACATGGCGCCGGGGTTCTGGGGCCGGTCGCGCAAGGAAGTAGGCCCAGGGGGGGGGAGAGGCCGGCCGGTCGGCCGATCGGTGAGCCCCAATCGTGGGCGAGACCCCATCGGAGGCCCTCCCCGGGAACGGAGCCCCCCCCCCCCCCCCCCCCCCCCCCCCCCCCCACAGGCCGCCCCCCAAGCCTTTGTGACAGGTACCTGCCGGCAGCGACCAGGTGTGGACGGCGCCGGCGGGACTAGGCCGTTTGCGGCACTTCTCCAAGCGACCCGGCGCGATTCGTGCGACGCTGGTTTCGGGGGGGGGGGAGAATCGTGCGCGGGGGTCAGGCGCGTGGTGCGATTCACGCGGCGCCCCGGTGATTCTCCCCCCCGGCAGGAGGAGGGGGAGAATCCCACCCATGATTTTCTTTAGAATTAAATTGTTTGAAAATTCAAGCACAAACTTTCAAACTGATCGGAAAGAAAAACAATTATATGTATATTTTCATCTTCTATGTCTCAGACTATGGGCGTGATCTTGAGGTCACAGTCGCCATCCATGGGAGCGGCGGCGCCAGCAGACAATCTCACGGGAATCGGGAAACACGTTTCCCGTTTTTTCCTGCCCCTCGCCAGCCATGCCCCACAAAGGTGTGAATCTCATTTTAATACATTTGAATGGATTTAATTGTGATTTAAATCCCCCCTCACTAATTATTCAAACCTCGTCCACGTGACGTCACATTGGTGAGGTTTAAAACAGGTTTGGCCAGATGTGAGACAGTCGAGGTGTCCCTCCAGGGGTGCAGAGGTAAGTATAGACCGCAGGGGGAGGGGAGGGTACAGGGGCATGCCCAAACAATGCCATGGGATTTCCCTAGGCACAGGTTGGCAATGCCAGATTGGCACAGTGCTAGCCTGACAGTACCAAACTGGCAGTGCCAACCTGTCCCTGGGGGCAGTGCCAGAGGTGGGGCTTATTAGGAGCCCCATCAGTGGGCATTTATGTATGGTGCAGGGGGAGTATATATCTCTGCGGTGTTGGCAGGGGAGATCAATACCGACAGTGGATGTTGGGGGTGAGGCAGTGATTGGAGCGCAATCCAGGATTGTCACGTGGGGTACAAAGGGGGGAGTGAACAGAACGTCGTCGGTGATTATCGGGGGGAGCCTCCAATACCTCCATGAGGGGGGGCCGTTAGGCTGCAGTGCTGATTGGGGCGTCATTTAAAGAGGGCGCCCCGATATTGTGGAGCAACCAATGAAATTGTTGTTGGTTCTATGAGGCCCCATCAGAGTGACGGCGTAAGTCATGCCCACTCATTTCTGTTCTGCTTAAGAGTCTCAAGATTTGGCGAGAAAACTAGCCTGTGCAACTGGAGAGTTATTCAGTGTGAGCAGGGCACTTTGCCAAATTCTAGGAAGATTAGATAATTACAAAGCAATCAAAGAAAATATTGGTGTTCCATGTTCTTGTTATAACATAAGGCAACCCTCTTCCAGTGCACCCAATAATTTCTTGGAGCAAACACCTCTCTTTGTAAAACAGTCTTGACAATTGGTGACTTGCTGCGTAATTCTTTAAAATACAAAATCTTAATAAATATACTTTAAAAACAAAGAATACAATATTCCATGTTATACAAGAATATCAATCTGGAAAAGTGACATGTGAAGCATCGCTAAAAGTAACTAACCTCAGATCATCTGGATAACCTGAGGCTGAAATTGAGTTTCTTTATGATAATCTTTATTGCCACAAGTGGGCTAACATTAACACTGCAACAAAGTAACTGTGACAAGCCCCTAGTCGCCACATTCCGGCGCCTTCTCAGGTACAGAGGGAGAATTCAGAATGTCCAACTTACCTAACAGCATGTCTTTTGGGTCTTGTGGGAGGAAACCGGAGCACCCGGAGGAAACCCAGGCAGACACGGGGAGAACGTGCAGACTCCTCAAAGACAGTGACCCAAGCCGGGAATCGAACCGAGGACCCTGGCGCTGTGAAGCAAGAGTGCTACCCACTGTGCTACCGAGCCCATTTCTCCAAATGTAATTTCTCCAAACGTTTATTTTCTCTCAGAACTTCCTCAAGTGTAGCTTGTTTCATCATAGTATTCAGATTCAACACGTCATAACTGGCATCAGATCTAGTCTGAGTGTTCAACCATTTCAACTGTCCAGTCAAACTTCTCAATTGGCCTGTTTCTTACTTGGATGCAGGATTCTCCTTTTGTGAGGATCTGGCCGGATTTATTGGGATATAAATAATGTTTTCTAAATAAGACTGTTGATTCAAGGTCGCTCCCAGCCTATTCTGCTTAATGGCTAAACCTATGGGCGCGATTCTCTGGAAAGATTTCTAAGTGTGGTAGCGAGGGTGAACTGCCGCGAGCTTCCCGGCGCTCAGCCCAGCGAGGCAGGCTACGCTATTCAACATTAATTGGCCCACTTAACGAGGCCCCAGGGGCTTCTCGCCACAAATGAAGGCCCGCCAGCCGATTCGCCGGCACCGCGCTCACCAAGGTCGAGGAGCGCTTCCTCAGCCAACCCCAGCCAGCTCGCAACAATGGTGTCCAGGCAACCGGCCCCAAGATTCGGGAATGCCGATCTGGAGAGGCTCCTAGACGCAGCGGAGGCCATGAGAGTTGACCTGTTCCTCCGAGGGTCTCGGTGGGTCAGCCACAGGGCAGCCAGTGCTGCCTTGGATGAGGTGACGGCGGCTGTGAGCTCCGGAAGTGTGACCAGGAGGACTGGCCTCCAGTGTCAGAAAAGGTCAACGACCTACACCAGGCAGCACGAGTGAGTAGACACCAACACCACCCACTGCCCCCCCCACCCGCCCCCCACCGAGACCTTTCCGCCCCCACGCGAGCATCCGCCCTCTCAACTCTCCATGCAATCCCAACCCTCCCTTTACCCCCTACCTCCCCCCCCCCCCCCCCCACCACAGTGAACCAAGCATATGGCTAACGACGCCCTCTCTGTATCTCCTCAAGAAAAGTTCTCCCACAATCAGCGGGAGAGGGCCCACACTGGCAGTGAGGGGCCGAATTTAAGAATCATCACCCCCTTCGAGGAACGGACTCTGGAGGTGACTGGAGTGGCCGAGGTCAGAGCGGTCACCAACGTGGCGGCTGGCGAACACCGCAGAGGTGAGGAACTACCGGGGCCCCATCCAGAGGTCCTGTCAAACGTGTGTTGTTATTGCCTTACTGACTGACTGCCCATTCTCCAGTACGTCCTCCAGCCAATGGCACAGGCCTATCCCGGATGGGCCCATCTCTAGCCTCTCACGAGACCATGTCAGAGGGGAGCTCCGAGGAAGACACCATCGAGGGATCACAGCTGTCACCCTCACCCTCCCCTCACCCTCCACCAGCGCAGATACACGCACCTCGGTGGGAAATGTTAGTGGTCAGGCTTCTGGGGCACAATCTGATGAGCACCACACTGCTGATGATGCACATCAGGTGGAGGCAGGAACCTCCAGCTGTGACAGAAGTTGGAGGGCTGCTTGATCCCAGGACCCAACTGGGTCCCAGCCTGATGCTGAACCTTTGGAAGAGGTTTTCCCGGAGCTGGTGGAGCCAATAAGGAGTGGCCAGGACATTCAGAGGGAGATGTCAGTGACATTCCAGCACACCCATGGTCAACTGAAGGAGTCCTAGAGGCTATGGGCGCAGGAGATATCGGCAGCAATGCGTGGCACCGATGCCAACAACAGGGTCGCAACCGCAATGGAGAGCTTGGTGCACGACGTTGGCACCTTTAGTGAAGGTGTCCAAGGCGTTGTGCAGTTGGTGATGGTCGTGGTTGAGGGTCTTGACAGAATATCCGCCTTGCTTGGGGATGTGACCCAGTACCAGGCTGACCTTCATGAGGTTCTACGGGATATGTTCCGCTCTCAGATGGGAAAGGCCGAGGCGCTGTGGAGCTTGTCCCAGTCGCAGTTGGGCGTGGCCAAGGCACTGCAGAGCATGTCCCAGTCACTGAGGAGCATCGCTGAGGGCATTGACACCATGTGCAGACCTTGGGGAACTTCCAGCGCCGGCAGAGCCAGATGATGCATGGGCAGCCGGGCTTGAACCAGCTGCCCCTCTGTCCCGAGGTAAACTCCAGGGCCTTATGGTCACCGACCAGGAGGAAGGGCCACTGGGTGGCTACCCGTCCAATAGAGTGGCAACGGCGGCCACCAGCTCCCGCGAGTTCCACCCCTCTGATGAGGCCACATCTCACATTCAGCACCTGGATCAGGGCAGCACGGCTGTGCATGTGCTGCTGAAAAGTGCGCCGGGGCTCTCCTGCTCCAGAGCCCCCAGCGTACGCCCGTCAGGGGCATCGAAGGCCATGGGTAAGGAAAGAAACTGGCTGCCTCCACCTCTGATGTGCCTAGATGTAGCAGTAAAGCTAGGAAGACAATCAAGTATCACTGAGCACACTGGGGGAGGGGGGAGGAGGTTGGGGGGAACAGATAGGGGGTGGGGAGTGGAGGGAAGGGGGCAGCATCATCGTGAGAGCGGGGAATTGTTAAACACAATAAACACCCTTTGGCACAAACAGTATGATGCCTCTGTCACTTTCTTCCACTTTGCGGGCCGACATCCAAACCCTTGGCCCATCACTCCAAGCACCCCCCCCCCCCACTCACCCGCATACCACGTGAAGGTGACGGGTGTGAGCAAGCACTCAGCAGACAGGCAGGGGTCAGACTACATCATAGATCGAGGAATACTCAGGTCTCTGCGGGTTATCATCACTCCCCTGTCCTTGACTGTCACCCACTGACGGTGCCAACACAGTCCCAGTACTTTAGAGTGATGTAACACATACCCTGGGAGGGTTGGAGATGGGGGTAGGGGGCTGGGTAAGGTAGTGACGATGGACCAGGCCACGTCCTAAGCGAATCGCGTGGGTATGAGGGCATCCCATGCCTTCCGGGCTTGCCAGACCTTCGCCACTTTTGCTTGTGCTGCAGCATCCGGTTGGTCCTCTAGTTCTTCCCTGGGCTCATCCTCCAGTCCCTGCTGGTCCGGCGCCACCACATTATCCTTGTCCTCATCCACCTCATCCTCCTCCTCGGAGGTGGCCACATGTGATGGGCAAGCTAATGGGGCTAAAGGTAGACAAGTCTCCTGGCCCAGATGGAAGGCATCCCAGAGTGCTAAAAGAGATGGCTAGGGAAAATGCAAATACACTAGTGATAATTTACCAAAATTCACTAGACTCTGGGGTGGTCCCGGCGGATTGGAAATTAGCAAACGTAACATCACTGTTTAAAAAAGGAGGTAGGCAGAAAGCGGGTAATTATAGGCCAATGAGCTTAACTTCAGTAGTAGGGAAGATGCTGGAATCTATCATCAAGGAAGAAATAGCGAGGCATCTGGATGGAAATTGTCCCATTGGGCAGACGCAGCATGGGTTCATAAAGGGCAGGTCGTGCCTAACTAATTTAGTGGAATTTTTTGAGGACATTACCAGTGCGGTAGATAACGGGGAGCCAATGGATGTGGTCTATCTGGATTTCCAGAAAGCCTTTGACAAGGTGCCACACAAAAGGTTGCTGCATAAGATAAAGATGCATGGCATTAAGGGGAAAGTAGTAGCATGGATAGAGGATTGGTTAATTAATAGAAAGCAAAGAGTGGGGATTAATGGGTGTTTCTCTGGTTGGCAATCAGTAGCTAGTGGTGTCCCTCAGGGATTTGGATAGGCTAAGTGAATGGGCTAGGGTCTGGCAGATGGAATATAATGTTGACAAATGTGAGGTTATCCATTTTGGTAGAAATAACAGCAAAAGGGATTATTATTTAAATGATAAAATATTAAAACATGCTGCTGTGCAGAGATACCTGGGTGTGCTAGTGCATGAGTCGCAAAAAGTTGGTTTACAGGTGCAACAGGTGATTAAGAAGGCAAGTGGAATTTTGTCCTTCATTGCAAGAGGGATGGAGCTTAAGACTAGGGAGGTTATGCTGCAATTATATAAGGTGTTAGTGAGGCCACACCTGGAGTATTGTGTTCAGTTTTGGTCTCCTTACTTGAGAAAGGACGTACTGGCACTGGAGGGTGTGCAGAGGAGATTCACTAGGTTAATCCCAGAGCTGAAGGGTTGAATTACGTGGAGAGGTTGAGTAGACTGGGACTGTACTTGTTGGAATTTAGAAGGATGAGGGGGGATCTTATGGAAACATATAAAATTATGAAGGGAATAGATAGGATAGATGTGGGCAGGTTTTTTCCACTGGCGGGTGAAAGCAGAACTATGGGGCATAGCCTCAAAATAAGGGGAAGTAGATTTAGGACTGAGTTTAGGAGGCACATCTTCACCCAAAGGGATGTGAATCTATGGAATTCCTTGCCCGGTGAAGCAGTAGAGGCTCCTTCATTAAATGTTTTTAAGATAAAGATAGATAGTTTTTTTGAAGAATAAAGGTATTAAGGGTTATGGTGTTCAGGCCGGAAATTGGAGCTGAGTCCACAAAAGATCAGCAATGATCTCATTGAATGGTGGAGCAGGCTCGAGGGGCCAGATGGCCTACTCCTGCTCTTAGTTCTTATGTTCCTCATCACCAACATCCATCTTGTCACCCCACTACTGTACAGGGTTGTGGAGGACACAGCAGGCCTTCGCAAAGGGGGCAACCCTCCGGGGGGTGTACTGAAGTGCAGTGCACCGCCGGTGCGGTCGAAGCATTGGAACCGCAGTTTGAGCAGTCCGATGCACCGCTCGTTCACAGACCAGGTGGCCATATGGGCCTCGTTGTACCAGATCTCAGCTTTAGCTACCGGTCTCCATCCTGGTGTCAGTAGCCAGGTCCTCAGTGGATACCCCTTATCCCCCAAGAGCCAGCCACCCATCCTGTGGTATTCCTCGAACAGGCCAGGGATGATCAACTGCCCCAGGATGTAACTGTCATGTACACTCCCCGGGAAGTGTGTACACACGTGCGTGACCTTTATGTGCTGATCACACACGAGCTCGATATTCAGAGAGTGGAACGCCTTTGTGTTCACGTAGGGCACTTCCAGATGGCCCGGTGAGCGCAGGGCAACAAGCAAGCAGTCTATCAGCCCCTGGACCTGGGGCATCCCGATGATGGTGGAGAATCCTGCAACTCAGGCATTTTGCTGGGCTTGGTCCATGTCAAAGATGATGTACTTTTCTGCTCGCACAAATAGGGCATCCGTGACCTGTTGGGTGCACCTGTGGGCTGCGGCCTGCGAGATGCCACACCAGCTCCGTTCGAGCCCTTGAATGATCCCGAGTCGTAAAGGTTCAGGGCTGCGATGACCTTGTTGGCCACCAAGAGCGGGTGTCCATCACCTCCATGTGGTGCCAATTCCGCGAGGACATGGCACAGATGCCGCACCGTCTCCTTTTGAGGCAGAGCCTCCTGCAGCACGCGCTGTCCTTCATCAGTTCGAATGACCTAGGGTGATGCCTGGACACCCTGGGCCATCGCGAGACACCCCATCTGGGTCCCTCCTATGGTGCTCTTTGTGTTGCTAAATTCAGGATGGCTGGTGTGGTATTCACAAAGACCACAAATAGCTTTTAAATTGAACAAAGCTATAAATGTATTGACACATTTGGATTCAACACTTACTCCTATATAATACAGTTGATAATTAACATATAATCTACACTCATCTTTTACTAATTTCTACACTATTACATTCACAAGGATCTGCTCTCACCCATACTATCTTTCCTTCAGTCTGTACTCGAGCTATCTCCTTCATTTCTCTCCCCACAAGGCTTAGCATCAATGTCTTATATACTTGTATATCTAGCTCCCTCTAGTGGTTGATTTAGACATTTCATTCGCCCTTGCAATTCTTACATTTATGATAATGTCACACCTCCCTGGCTTGATGGACAGTCGGGTCCTCAGGATGTGGGGCGGGGTACAGCACGTGGGCCGTCGCCTTGAGCATCTGCTGCTGCTGCTGCTGCTGCCAACTCCGACGTCTGGCCACCCAGCCGAGCAGCAGCATCACTAGGGCAAGTTCTGGGTCCAAAACCCCTGCCATAGCGTTCAATATCTGTGAGTCATTGGGAGAGGATGTTAGACTGACAAACAGCGGTGGCTTCCACCCTGGGACTCTCCATTCCCCCGTAGATTCCCCCCACCCGGAATGCCCTGCCAGCCGCAGCGTGCTCCCCTCACCGGACCCCAGACCCTGTACCCTGGACACCCGCTCATAATGTCACCCGAACCGGGTGCTGGTCCACTGCCGACGGCACTCACCCACCCTTCACCGGGGACGTGTCCCCGGAGCTGCGTCCCATCTCCTGGGTGTTCGGATCTCAGCTGCTGTGTGTGTGCTGTTGCCTCCCGCAGTGTTCAGGCACAGTGTCCAGGCATCACAGCCTGATTGGGATGCTAGGCAATGACTCCCAAATGCTGCATGACCCGCCCACCCTCGGGAATCCACTTGGGTTGTGGGAAGTGCTCAATTAAGCACAATTCCCAATTCCCTATTAGCAATAGTCTTTAGCCGCATGGCCAGAGGCCTCGGCAGTCGATGGTGGTTATTGATGGTCGGTAGGCAGATAAACAGGGACAAGGGATGCCCCTGGAACAGACACAGAAGATCTAGGGGTTGGCATGGTGGTGCCGTGCACGGTTGCCCCCCCGGTTCCCCCTCCCAGTGCCTCCGCCCCACCCTTTCATGGTGACCCACCCCTGCGGAGGGTCCCCCACCTCCAGCCCAATGGCTTCCCACCCCCAGCTGAGGGTCCTCCCCCCCCCCCCCCCCATCCAGCCAAGGGACCCCCACTCCCCGTCGAGCACTGGGGCGGCAAGCACAGCGGCCCCAGGCTCTTTGCCTGTGAACAAAGGTGGCCACTCACCTCCTTAGCTCCCCACAGAAGACCTTCCGCGTGAGCACTTGCTGGGGAGTCCAATGAATTATGGAAGGTCATTGGAGTGGCTCCCGTTAATTGTGTGGCTATAGGGCTTAAGTGGTGATAATTAGTTTCTTGCCACGGCGCGATCCTGATTTCACCTAATGGAGCGGCCCGGTTGCATCACAAACTGTTTGGCGCCTGGCGCAGTTCTCATTTTCAGCCTCTCCCGCTATTCACTGGCCTCATTTTGCTCGAGTGAGAGTGCAATGAGGCTGCAGAACCACACTTAGTTTCAACTATTTCTTCTTAAAAGTAACTGTTGTCTGAAAAGGTAGCTTAGTTTCCAATGTTCACTGTTAGGTCAACCATTCTCTGCTACCAATGTTGACTGGATCCACTGGTGGAGTACATTGTGGCTGAGGGACAGGCAGGCATGTTGCGAGTCGGCTCCATGCCGACTTTGCTTCTGGAGGGGCTGGGAGGAGGGGTGTTGGGGGCAGCTGTGAGCCATCCTCCCCCATAATGTACTTCCCCTGGTTTCTATATCTTTACAAGTTCCATCTCTTCAATGGGGGAATCCATTCTTACCAGCATTTTGCTTGGTGCTTAACACAAAAACTGTTTCCAATCACTAACATAACCATTTACTCAGGTTAAACTAGACTATTCCCAACCATCATATCCTATTCATCCCTATACCTTCTCCATCACAAAGACTACCAACTTCACCTCTGTAACATTATTTCTTGCCTTTGCCTCGTCTCAGCCCATTTTCTCCCGAAACCCTCAGCCATGCTTTTGTCACCTCCAAAATTGATTCTTCCAAAACTATTGTCTTCAATCCCCATCATAAACTCTGTTTCCTACCCACCAACTCCATCCCTCTCCTGACCAGCTGTCAGAGACTGAATAAGGCCGTTTACAATTTGGTCCCTATATGATACCTCGCTGAGCTTCCACCACCAGCTCTTACCCAGCAACAAGATCTCCCATTTCCACCTCTGTAATTTTTCATGTCCCAACCCCATCTCAGATCGTCTAATGCTGAAACCCTCATCCATCCTTTGTTCATCTTGACTCAGTGTAGCACAATCAATCACTCACGAGACGAGATGAGAAGGAGTTGAACAATGGCTTTATTACGCAGACTTGTTCCCCAGCAGCACAGTTACACAATGCGGCTGCTGGGAGAACCCGGGCTCTTATACTCCGCCTTGCTGGGTGGAGCCAGCAGGCGGGCTGATCCAATCGGGATCCAGTGTCTATCTACCAATAGCCTCTCGGCATCCCAGGGTACCTTAATACCCCTAATACATACCACCACACTCAGCTATTCCAACATGAATAGGCAACCTCCAACTTCGCTCTCTCCTTAAACTTGAGTTCATCCAAAACTCTGATGCCCACATCCCAACCCGCAATAAATCCCATTCATACACCACCACAATGCTTGCTGACCTACATTGGATCCTAGTCTAGCAATGCCTCAATTTAAAAATTCTCATCTTTGTTTTCTAATCCTTCTTGTCCATTCTTAACTTTGTAATCTTCTCCAGCCTGACAACCCACCGAGATCTCTGCACTCCTGTGGTGCATCTTGGGACATTTTACTATATTAATGCAAGTTGTTGTTGCTTTCCTAACTGATCTCCCTGCCTGCACTTTCTATAAACTTCAGCTCATCCAAAACTCTGCTACCTGTATCCAAGTTCCACTCACCTATCAGTCGTATCCTTGCTAACCTACATTGGCTTCTGTTCCTTCAACGGCTCTGATTTAAAATTCCAATCCTCCTGTCCTTACCCATTGCAATCTCTGTAACCTTCTGTAACCCTGTAACCCTGGTGTAAAGATGCGCTTTCACAGACCCTTCATTCGTGAACACAAAAGGTATTTATTCATATTAATTATACATGTCTCATGGGTGTAGCTGGCTCCCAAAATATCTCTTTGCTGAAGGGCCTCTCTCGCATGGGGTGATTCCACATTCTGATTCCTGATTGGTCTCCCAAGCCAGTTTACCCTTAATCTGCCGTGTTACCCTTAAAGGGACAATCACCACCCCATGGCCATGTACAGGCTTAGCGACTCAAGGGCATTGCAGCTTCCAGCTTCTTCCAAACTGTTCAGGTCCAGGATTCTCAATGGTGTCTCATCCACATTGAGGCCTGTGCTGTGAAGGAGCTCACTTATCTGGGTCATTGCAAGTTGTTCGATGTTTTCCTCATGCTTTTTCCAATTCAACAGTGGCTTACTGGTGAACGTTTTGGCATGGCTAGACTCAGAGTGTTGTAAAGCGTTTATACAAGAGAAGATGTAA
The DNA here is from genome assembly GCF_047496885.1 of Scyliorhinus torazame. NCBI lineage: Eukaryota > Metazoa > Chordata > Chondrichthyes > Carcharhiniformes > Scyliorhinidae > Scyliorhinus > Scyliorhinus torazame. Next base: position 117,462,907 of record NC_092724.1, on the reverse strand, counting down.
ATGATTAACTAATCAGGGTCAATGGTGTTTGATTTATCAGGTTGTGTACTCCCTTATTTTAGATTCTGTCCTGAGCTTTAGTGTTATGCAGTCTAAAATCAAATCCATTGATTTGTCTGTTCACTACTTTGATGCGTACCCATGTCTCTGAGCTATATTTAAAAGCAGCCATTTCTATTTCAGAGTGTGCTTTTCAGTTTGTGATTTCTGTTTCAGCTCCATCCATGGGATGAAGAGTGAATTGTGGAGCTCCGCATGGGCTATGGTAGTCAAATTCCTATTGGAGGAAACTGTGCTGCCTAAGAAAGTGAATTGTATCTCTGATTCTGCTGTCTTGGAAGGATTGCCATTTATTCTGAAGGTCGTGTCCTTCATGATTGGACTTGTGCTTCTCTCTATCATTTAGAGTTAGATGGAAAAATGTCTACTGCCAAAGCATGTGTGGCTTTTACTTGTTTGCTTATTTGCATCTCTTTCAACAAATTTTGCTTGATGTTTGATTTGAAATTGTAAAGTTCCAGGCAGGCGACCACACAGAAGCGATGGCTGTTAGAAAAACTCAATATTTATTTAACCTACTAGATACAACTCCTACTCCCCGAAGGGTCGCCCGCACTTGGGCCAGGGTATTTATGTCCCATGGAACCCTTGTTTGAGGGTGCAGCTCCGCTCCCTCACCTGGGGAGATTATATTTAGGTGAGGACACAGGGACTCTGATGTTGTAGATCCCATGGACTCCATTCGGGTTATAACAGAAATAACTTGGTCAGGGACAGCACGGTGGCACAGTGGTTAGCACAGCTGTCTCACGGTGCCTAGGACCTGGGTTCGATCCCGGCTCCAGTTCACTGCCTGTGTGGAGTTGCACATTCTCCCTGTGTCTGCGTGGGTCTCACCCCCATAACCCAAATATGTGCAGAGTAGATGGATTGGCTACACTAAATTGCCCCTTTATTGTAAAAAAAAAGAATTAATTTGGTCAAATAGTTTTCCAGCACTCACTGTTTAGACTAACAAATAAAGAATGGCTCCTTTGGTGATACGCAACAGACATCAGTGAGATGGGAGGATCAGTGCTTTCAGGAGAGGTTGGAGAGCAAATTTGGGAAATATAAAAAAGGATATTTAATTCATCTGAATTGCCACATCACATCTCCAGGTATTGGTGCTCACTAATTGCTCTCTTATTTCTGTGCTCAATGCACTGTGGGCTGGAAGCAGTCAGTCAGTGGGCACAGACCACTGGAAATATTTCTAATTTCACCAGTGAACAATTTCATGTCACAGTAGTGGAAGTTGTACATTAATGTCTGCTCCAGTCTCTGACTAATCTGCTTCTAACAAAAGGCGGCAGAGAAATACGTGGAAGGACAGATGTTCCCCTTTCCGATTTACTGTGGATTTAGACCATGTGAGCTACGTTTACGCACACATATGTACATTTAGAGATTGTTAAAAATATGTGAAGCACTTAGGGAACGGATGGTTTTAAGCAGAAGAAACAAGGACTAGGGCTAAGGAATCAATCACCTTGTACAAGTAATTGAGCCATAAACCTATCGCCTGTTTGCACTACATCTGCTTTATGCCACTGTCAATTCAGAATGTATAATCCAAGCATTTGATAATGGCAAGGTCACAGTTTAATTATCTTTGGAAACAGTCCTTGTCCTGTTGCAGCCATAAGGTCAGTTTCAGTCTGTCAGAAAACTCCAAAATAGAAAAATTCTGCTCCTCCAGCAAAATAAGAAAAATAAAATGGGATGTTTTGCTGCATTACTTTTAAGGTTCCATTTGGACATCGGCGCTCCTCCATTTCTGGCCTCTTGCACATCCCCAGTTTTAATTGCTCCACCATTGACAGCCATGCCTTTAGCTGCTGAGGCCTCAAGCTCTGGAATTCCCGCCTTAAGCATCTTGGACTCTCTACCTTGCTTTGCTCTTTTAAGAGCTTACTTCTTTGAAGAAGTAACAAGTGCTATGGATAAAGGGGAACCAGTGGATGTTTTGCACTTCACTTTTCAGAAGGCATTTAATGAGGTGCCACATGATAGGGTATTGTGGAAAATAAAAGCTCACGATGTTGGAGCAATATACTGACATGAATAGTACATAGGCTAGCTAACAGGAAACAGAGAGTAAGCATAAATGGGTAATTTTATGGTTGGCAGGATGTGATGAATGGTGTGCTACAGGGATCAGTGATGGAGCCTCAACTTTTTACAATTTATAAAAATGGCTTGGATGAAAGGACCGATGGTATTATTGATAAATTTGCTGATGATACAAAGATAGGTAGGAAATTAAGTTATGAAGAGGACATAAGGAGGATACAGGAGGATATAGATAGGCTAGGCGAGTGGGAAACAATCTGGCAAATGGAGTATCAAGTGGGAGAATGTGAGGTTGTCCATTTTGACAGGACGGATGCAAAAGAAGCTTATTATCTAAGCAGTGAGAGATTGCACACGCTGAGATGCAGAGGGATCTACATGTCCTAGTGCATGAATTGCAAACGGTTAGTAAGCAGGTACAGCAAGTAATTAACAAAGCTAATACAACATTCTTGTTTATTCCAAGGGGAATTGAATGAAAGAGTAGGGAAGTTATGCTTAAGTGATACAGGGCAATGGTGAGATCACATTTAGAGTACAGTGTACAATACTGATCTCCTCGTTAAAGGAGAAATGTAAACTCATCAGAAGCAGTTCAGAGAAGGTTTACTAGATTAGTATCTGGAATGGGCGGGTTGTTTTACAAGGAAAGGTCAGACAGGACAAGTTTGTATCCACTGAAATTTAGAGAATAACTTGCAACTTGATTGAAACAGATAAGATCCTGAAAGGTCTTAACAGGGTGAATGTGGAGAGGATGCTTCCTCTTGTGGGAGAATATAGAGCTAGGGGTTATTGTTTAACAATAAGGGGTTTTCCGGTTAAGACAGAGAAGAGGAAAACAATTTCATCCCAGAGGACTGGCTTCCTCATAAGGTGGTTGAGGCAGATTTTGAATATCTTTAAGGCAGAGGTGGATGGATTCTTGATAAGAAAGGGAATTGAAATGCAATTGGAGGGTAGACAGGAATGTGAAGCTGTGGTTAAAATTAGATCAACCGTGATCTTATTGAATGCTGGAGCAGGCTCGAGGGGCCGAGTGGCCTACTCCTGCTCCTAATCCGCAAGTTTGCAAGCTAAAATGCACCTCTTTGACCAAGCTTTTAGTCATCTGCCCTGATCTGCTCATATTACTTGGTGTAAAATTTAGTTTGATAAAGCTCCTGTGAAATGTCTGTTACTGTGATAATGGCATTGCATAAATGTAATGTGTTGTTGTTGCTCAATGCCTGGGACCAATGGATGGAGCAGAGTGTGATTCTTTGACAGTTGTAAGACTTTTATTCACATATGAAAAGTTATCAGGTGAGACTTCTGGTCACCCATTTTGAGTTATGCAGGCCTCAGATGGAACAGTGTTCATTTGCTTCCACTCTGTGTTATGGAAGAAATGCAGAAGGTGTGAAAAATGGCCCTGGCATATCTTGCATATCACCTTTTTTCTCCCAAACGCAGAATTACTTTTAAAATACTTAGTGTCTCTGAGAAAGAATCTGACCAGCACATTCCAGTCTGCAAATTTCCTTAGCTGAACAATGATAATTAATGACTTTGGTCTTTTTATGGTCTTAAGGGAATATGGCCCCATCTTACCACCAAAGAACTGCGGAACAAATTAGGGGCAGAGGGGAGTACAGAAGTGACAGGGGTGAGTATAGGGAGGTGAGGGGAGAGTACAGGAGGAGCAGGGGAGAGTACAGGAGGGGCAGGGGGAGTACAGGAGGGTGAGGGAAGAGTAGAGGAGGCTCAGGGGGAGTACAGGAGGGGTAGGGGGAGTAGTGGAGGGTGAGGGGAGAGTACAGGAAGAGTAGGGGAGAGTACAGGAGGGGCAGGGGGAGTACAGAAGGAACATGGGGGATTACAGGAGAGGGTAGGGAGAGTGGAGGAGGGGCAGGGGAGCGTACAGGAGGGGCAGGCGGAGTGTAGGAGAGGCAGAGGAGAGTACAGGAGGGGTAGGGGAGTACAGGAGGGGCAGGAGAGTGCAGGGGGCGGGGAGCAGAGGAGGGGAAAGAGGAGCGTTGAGGAGGGGTAGGGGAAGTAGAGCAGGGGACAGAGGAGAATAGAGGGGCAGGGGGTGTAGAGGAGGGGCAGGGGAGAGTACAGGAGGGGCAGGAGGGGGTACAGGAGGTGCAGGGCAGAGTACAGGAGGGGCAGAGGGAGTAACTTGAAGCATAAAAATGGCAAATATTTACTATGGACAAAATGTAGTGCATCAATCAAAATATTGAATTGCAATGAATGACTATAATAGTTATGAATTGAAGTGATCTTACATTTTTAGTTGCTGTTCACTTGGAAATGTTGTAAAATCAGGTATTGCATAAAAGAGATATGTTTCCTGCCAGCAAAATCCATAAGGTATTGTGTGGATCGTTTTGTGGTCTGTTCAGTTCAAAAGTCATTGCATTCAGAAGCAATTTTAATCACGGAAAATCAGTAAAGCGTGAGGGAAAGAAAACACCTCGAGCTCTTGTGCACCCTGCTGTCAATTGAAGGAGATTATGGTGAAAGTAAACCCAAACTTGAACTGATTGGGTGGAATTTTCCCTAAATTTGGCAAAGGCTGACCGAGGGGCAGGAAAAGCGGCATTGAAGCTACCAGTACCGTTCCTGACACAGAGGAAAAAAACCCTGCAAGGGGTGAGGGTCACCCAATGTCCCGCTGGCAGGGCAGACTCTAATAGAGCCCGCGATTCAGGCGTAGAGGCCTGATAATGATGTGCTAACGTATGGAAAACATATTCCCAAAGTTGAACTGTGGGGAAAGTGCGACGTTACTGGCGGGGACAATCATGCTTATGTTGGCGCGAAACGCAATTTTCAGCTCCCATCGTTGAACCCACCCGAAAAAAAACGGGAGCGGAAAATCCCGCCATTGTGCATGATGGTCGGAATAAAAACATGACATTACTGTGCTCAACCTTCCTCTCTTTAGTTCTTAAATTGTAAAAATAACTCACCAGAAAAACAGAAATGTATCACATTTGTTTTCATGAAGCAGAGTAAAGGAGAGGTTTCTGGGTGAAACACCTGTGACAGGTATCAGCTGTGGCTCAGTTGGTCGCACTCTTGCTTCAGAGGTTTAATTCCCCATTCCATACTTGGGTAGATTGGTAGCATCTGTGTGAAGGGCGCAATACAGCACAAACGCATGGAAGGCTCTGTGTCAATGTAGAGACATTCAAACTTGTACAGTTTGGGAAGAAGTATCACAGTTATATTGAAGCACCTCAAAGTGCAACTTGATCGATGTAGACAACTTAAATGGATTTTTTGTAATGACCATTTTAAAATGTCTGCAATGTTGTTTTGATTGGATTGAAGTACCTCAGTGTGCAACATGATCTATCTGGAAAACATTTTTATAATTGTTCCAATTAAGGGGCAATTTAGCATGGTGCATGGCTCACTCGTGTCTGACACTGTGTCGCCCCTCACCCCCTCTGGGGGAATCCCAGAATTTGGCACATCGTAATTGAAGGTTCTTTTGTTTTTCTACCTCCGTAGATAGTTCAGGCAGTGTCCCATTGCCCCCCACTCCACCAACACCCCGTCTTCCTCCCTCCCTCCCCACCACCTCCTTTCCCCTCTCTCCCCACCACACCCCCTTCCTTTCCCTTCTGTTGGTACAGAGGCGAGGGTATCTGGTCTCTCCAGCGCAAAGTTTAGTGCTTGCACCATTTGTTTTTTGTACAACTGTGTTGTGAACTGTTTTAATAATCAGAGTTTCCGACCCCCACTCCCCGTACGTTGGTACTGAGGGGAGGATATCCTGTTTCTCCAACACAAGATTAGTGTTTGTACCATTTAGCCAGTATTTTTTACTGTTTTAATAAAAAGATATGGCCAATCTACCTAATGCGGAGGACCTCCTTGTGAACCTGCTCCTGGGCCTGGCGAAGCGTGGCATTTATAGGTCCAGGGAGTGGCAACCGAGGGGGTCGTCAGGGCAGACTGTCTGCCTCTCTTCCGCGGCTACATTCGCAGCCGGGTGTCCCTGGAAAGGGAGCATGCGGTGTCCACGGGCACCATCAAGGCCTTCCATGCCCGGTGGGCACCACAGGGGTTGGGGTGCTTTATTGACCCCTTTAATTGCACCACTATTTGATGTTTTTAAGTTTCCGTTGATCTTTGATATGTTTGGGCAGTGCCCTTAACAGGAGCGGCTCTTTTTTGCTTTGTCCCTCAGTTTGTTTCCTTTCTTCTGTTTTACCATGCACATCTTTCGGCTGTGGGGGCTGAGACCCACGGAGACATGGAAAGAATGTGCAAACTCCACACAGACAGTGGTCCAGCGCCGGGATCGAACTCGGGTCCTTGGCGCTGTGAGGCAGCAGTGCTAACCACTGCATCACCATGCCACCCCTCTATCTGAAAAACCTGAATATCATTGCACTTTCTGTGCTGGCCATTTTGAAATATTTCAGATATTTTACAAGTATTTTCCCAACACCCTGGGCTAGTACGCGGTCAATTCCAGCCCCTCTTGACCCGGGGTCTCAACACAAATGGAATTAGATGTTATTTTAAAAACCTGAGGTCCTTGGCTGAGCCCAATAAACTGCAATCACCAGGTTTGTCAATTTAACACACAAATAACCATTTAACAGTCATATAATTAAGCTGACAAAACTGTAACTGTACTTAATACCCTTTCCCAAACCCCACCCTCTATCTACCCCCACTCCCTACACACACAGACAAACAACACAGAGGGAAAAGGGTGGTTGAGAGATAAAGAAAATATCAATAAAAAATAAAAGGATAAAGGATCTTTGATGCACTGGGGTGGCTCCCAGTTAATGTCTGCCTGAGGTTCAAGCTTTTGTTTCGGTACTTCTTCCTTCTAGGCTTGAGATGGTTTTAACAGGCATGGTTGTTTACTTTCTCTGTAGATTCAAGATCATTTCAAATTTATAGTGAAGATGTGCCATGCACTCACTTGTTTTAAAACAATGAAGCAGTTTTTTCAGAAAGAGAGAGAGTTTGTTCCTTCTCCTTCCAAGATCTAATCACTTCTGCCCAGCTCTCTCAGAAGCATCACACAGGGAGCAATGACCGACTATTGTCAGGCAGAACACTGTCCCCGGTCAACCCACAGATTGCCAGCCAGCCAATTGAACCAACTTCCTCCAGAGCTGGATCTTCAGATTCGCTCAGTGCCGGCAAGTTTGTTTTCTCCTCACCAAAATACAAAACCTGCAGCTTACTGTCCCAATAAGTAGGCTGCTTCAGCGTAAGTCCTCTGCTTGAAGGCATATTTCGATTATGAGTTCACAGAGCAAAAATAATAAAAGAAAAGAAAATGGGAACAAAGGAAATAAACGGGAAGGGTTCTTACCATATACCTTTGCTTGAGAGCCTTGGCTGACAATCCAGTGCAGTACTGAGAGAGTGTTGTACATTGAACATGCTGTCTTTCAGACCAGACATTAAATTGAAGCTCCACTTGCCTGCTTGGGAAGATGTAAAAGATTCCATTGGTGCTATTTCAAAGAAAAGCAAGAGAGTTATCCCTGGAGGCCTGGCCAAACGTTTATTCCTCCATCAACATCACAAAAAATAGATTATTTAGTTATTATCACATTGCTGTTTGTGTGAGTTGCTGTGTACAAATTGGCTGCAATGTTTCTTACAGTACAACAGTGATGACACTTCAAAAAGCACTTCATTGGCGGTAAAGACCATAACAAACACCATATAAATGAACATTTTTTTTGACGGTGCATTTATAACTTCATATCCCAAATAGGATCTCAGTGACTTTTCTATATAGCGTATCTTCACAGACACTCTGTTTTTTAACCCTTTGGGGAACAGTGTGTGTGTGTGTGTGTCGGGGGGGGGGGGGGGGGGGGAGCTGCAGCACCACTTAACCCAAAGTCGCAACACAATTGAATTAGCCAATAATTCTTCGAAGAATACAAATCTTTAGCCCTTGACTGCCCAATAATTACAGTCACCAGGCTGTAAATTTAAACATAATTACTTTTTATTTACCACAAGAACTATAATGAGATATGCAGCAAATACAACTGGTTAACTATTATCTAATTCCTAATTCCCCCCCCCCCCCCCATTTTAACTTGCCCCCATCCTCTACACACACACACACCCACACACAAGACAAACAGAGGGAAAGAGAGGGGTGAATAAAAATATATAAAAGGAAAATAAAAAGTCTGTGTTTCAGATGGTTGTCTTAAGCACACTGTCCTTCAAACCAGGCTTTCAGGTCGAGATTTCTGCTTTCCAGTCTGTAATGGTTTTCACTGTAGATTAATTCAGGTCTCTGCAGTTTCAGAAATGGAGCAGCTCACAGCATTTCTGGATAAAACATGAGGGAGAGAGAGCAGGTCCTTCCCCATGAGTGTCCAGGATTCAAACTGAGCTCCATGGGTCTCTAAAAATCATTCCACTCGAATAGGATCCAATCGCCACCTGTTACCAGGCAGAATATAACCTTTTGGTCAATACATTGGCCACCAGCCAATAAATCAAACCAAGTCCCACCCCATCTATCTGGTGCCGGGAAGTCTGGTTCTTGCTGTGCAAAGCTAGCAGTACCCTATACTATGTATTTAAATTCCTCATCCTCTCTGCTGCTTGACTTAAAGATACATGTCCATTAAGCATCCATGGATCAAAATGCTGACAGCAAAAATAAAGAAAGGGGAAATAAGGGAATCAATAGGAAGGACCCTTACACAACTTTACGATGTGCCAAAGGGACTTTATGGCTAATTAAATACTTTTTGAAGTGTATTCACTGTTGTGATGTGGAAGTCAATGTACACACAAGCAAAGCTCTCACATACAGCATTGTGATGGCGATCAGATAATCTCTTTTTGTGATGTTGATTGAAGGATAAATATTGGTCAAGATACTTGGGGATATCTCCCCAGCTCTTTTTCAAAAGGGTATCATTAGATCTTTTACATTAACCAGAAAGAGTAGACGGGATCTCGGTTAAATGCCTGATCTGAAAGATGGCACCTCCAACACTGCAGCGTTCCCACAGCACTGCACTAGAGTGACAGTCTGGGATAGGGTAATGAGTTTAGGCCCAGGACTGGCAGTTGAACCCACAACCTCTGCCCCAGGGATATTTACCCCTGAGCTTTCACAAGATAACTGAAGTATCAAGCCAGCATCACCTTTCACTCCCTGAAGCCTCAAATATTGTGAGAAATTCTATTTTCCAAACAACACTACCATTAATCTTTGTGTTAAGGAAAATAGCATATCTTAATAAAAAATTTCACATAAATCAGCAGCAACTTTTGGAGTTAGTCAGAGTGTGAAGCCAAGCAGCAGAAGAAAGATAAATAAATAAATGACCTCTGTGACATTTTAATGCAGACTGTCATTGTTCAATTCATAAAACACAGGGCAGAGAAAGTCAAAGAGCATTATATAAACATTCTGCGTATTTATAAGTAAAGGGTAATGTGCAGATGAAGTCTGAACGTGTGAAAGGTTTACAACAATACCATCACTGAAGGAATCTACTAAACAGCAGGGGCTCAGGAACTAGTTCAAACCTTCACCATTCACTGTTTCAATGAAGTAAATTAATAGGTGACAATATAACAAGCTAAAGATAAGAACCATTTTATATGAATGAACAAATTGATTTTTTTGTACAGGATCTTAATAGAATTACATTTTTTAGATGAGAAAAGTTGTTAGAAGAACATTGTCACAGCTGGAGATACAGGAAGCCAAGATAGAAACTTGTTTGAACAATTAATGGCTAAACTATTTAGCTGGAAGACTAAAGCAAACAGTAAGACTTCTCAAATGGGACATGCAGTGAATGTGGACATCCTTATGCTAAGGAGAAATATTTAACACTTGAAAAAGCTGAGGATACTCCAGAACTGTACAAAATTAGAATGTGCCTTCTCTTGTGGATAGTGGATAATTACACTATCATCTGGGACTGTGTCCTGACAGATTTCAGGTTTAATCCTTAACTTGTACTGAGCCAACTGATTTGTTAAATTGACGGTGAGAGTGCTACAATTTACCTTAGCACTTCCAGGTTAAGGAAAGGGAAAAAATAAACCATGGTTTCCAATCCTACTCGCTATTCAGTGTTACAGGTGGAAAATGCGTGCCTGTATGCGAGCTGACGTTGAGTGAGGACAGGACTGGGCGAAGTTGTGATGCACTCATGTTGAACAGAATGCTGATTTTGTTTTGTTGCACATGTCACAGATATTATTTCAGTCGAATAAAGTAGACTGCTCCTAATCCATATAATTTCTACAGTGCAGGAGGAGGCTATTTGGCCCATCAAGTCTGCACCGACCCCCCCAAAGAGCACTCTACCTAGGTCCCTGCCCCTGCCTTATCCCTGAAACCCTACGCACGTCGTGCAATCCACCTAACCTGCATATCTTTGGACACTAAGGGGCAATTTAGCATGGCCAATCCACCTGACCTGCACATCTTTGGACAGTGGGAGGAAACCGCAGCAGCCAGAGGAAACCCATGCAGACACGAGGAAAGGGTGCAAACTTCACATAGAGTCACCGTAGGCCAGAATTGAACCCGGGTCCCTGGCGCTGTGAGGCAGTAGTGTGAACCATTGTGTGGCCTCTTGCATATGTGTAAGTGGGTGAGAGAGGACAGGGCAGAGTCTTAGTTGTGATGTTCCATGTTGGTAATACACACAGTCCAATTTCACACATGAAAGAACATTATGAATTACAGGAGACTGATTCATCTGCAGGCTAGATTTTCCACCTTTTAATGCATAAAATAATCTAACTCTTTTGCATATCAATTACAAAGTCATTGATATAATGATATTTGTGTTGCAAGTTATTTCGTGTTTTTTTCAATATAACAGATACAATGCTATAAACTTTTTATATCTAGCTGCATGAATGGGTTACTGAACTCTCTGCAAAATGTTTTAATTTGAGAAATATATGGCTGGCCACAGCATTAAAATATAAACAGCAACACTAAACAGCAAGCTCATTAAAGTGTCCTGGTAAATATTCTGTGCTTTAAAGATTCAGCAGCACATAGGGAATTGGCAAAAATAGTTATCCAAAGTTCAAGAAGTGTTCAATACCAGCTTTGCTGTCACTCCAACACCATCATTGATAAGCTATTCGAGTATACTAGTTGGGATATTTACACCACTATAATTTCCATTTGTTCAGACCTTTTGCCTCACATTTAGAAATACCATATATCACCAAGCATGCTGAACTATGCCAATTTTACAAGCAATAATGTTATTTTGCACCTAAAATTGACCACGTGGTGGGGAGAATAAATGAATGGTTGACATTTAATTGCTCTAAAAGTTACTAAATAATATTTAAGGTAGTTGGCAAAAGGTGAGAAGAAACGTTTTCAAGCAGCCGGTGGTTCAGATCTGGAATGCAGTGCCTGAGAGTGTGGTGCAGGCAGCTGGTACAATGGTAGCATTCAAAAAGGAATTGGATTGTCATCTGAATAAGAAGAATGTGCAGCAAGGGTTATGGGGAGCAGGTGAGAATTGGTATTAAGGGCTGGTTTAGCACAGGGCTAAATCGCTGGCTTTGAAAGCAGACCAAGGCAGGTCAGCAGCATGGTTCAAGTCCTGTACCAGCCTCCCTGAACAGGTGCTGGAATGTGGCGACTAGGGGCTTTTCACAGTAACTTCATTTGAAGCCTACTTGTGACAAGAAGCATTTTTCATTCATTTTCATTTTTTCATATTAGGTGAATTCTCCAATTGGAGAGCCAGAGCGGGTACGACGGACCGAATGGCCCCCTTCTGTCCTATAACAATTCTGTGAATAGAATTTTTTTTTTACCACACGAACTTTTGTTTTAATACTGATCTTTGATTTAACAATCTGACGCAATATTCCGCCTACTGGCCCTATGTGATATATGACTGTGAAAATGGAACTGCAGATCCCTCCAGAGGCTGATGTAATGGCGTGCGTGCGGTTTGAATCATGTCTCCACACACCTCATTTTGCCTTATATGGCCAATGAATGGCCTCTCACGGTCTCCCAGTCCAAGTCAATGAAACCAGATGTTGGAAGTTAGTGATAAGGTGGAGGAGCGCCAATTAAAATAGCAGGACTTTACTGGTGCATACAGCGAAATGACTTGATGAATGAGTGGGGAAGTTCTATTTTTGTCTGAAAACAAAAGTAAGAAAGCTCGCCACACACACAAATCTTTCACTTTATTCTGGTTTAAAAATTGGCTTTCGGATGCATTCGCGATATTAGAAAGACAGAATTATTCATACTAGATTAGTTGAAGATAATTCATTAAACAGCTGGGATATTTAGATGCAACAATCACATCTTCGCGATGGAAAATGTTAATTTAATTGCCAATAAATGTTACAACGTGCTGGTATTTAGGTTATGTCCATTGTTGCGACTTCCCACGGTGCAACCTGCACAGTAGGCGCCCATTCATTGAGTGCTACAGGTTAGAAGGTTTTTTATTCCCCATACAACAGGAGTTGGGTTCCCTTCCCTGGTATTTTGCAGGTTTCGATGTGAAGCAGTCGTTTGAAGGATACAATAGCAGCTCAGAGCTGCTTTGTTCTGCAGCTTTCGATACTGGACAGCTCTGCAAGCCCGGCCTCGTTGCAAGTATCCCAACATGATGTCATCCCAAAGCTGGATATTGTTCCACAAATCCCCTTTCTTCCCCAATCACAGGGACAACTGCTGCTGCTACTGCCTTTCATTCGCTGGGTTATGAAATGGGCATTTTCCAAATTGTTTGAAGCAGAGCATACAAAAAAGGACGGCGTACCCCCAATTCATCCTATAAGCCGCTTGTGTATATATCCTGGCACATCCTCAATCCCCCTCCTCCCCCTGTCTGGGGGTGTCTGAGCCTGGCCCTCCTCACCCCCAGACAGACCGAGAGGGAGATTAAGGGGGGCCAGGCTTGAGACACCTCCTGACAGACCGAGGGGGGAATGGTCTCAAGCCTACCCCCCCCCCCCCCAATCTCCCTCTGTCTGGGAGTGTCTGAGCTGGCCCATCCTCAATCCTCCTCCTCCCTCTCTGTCTGGGGGTGTCTGAGCCTGGCCCATCCTCAATCCCCTTCCTCCCCCTGTCTGGGGGTGTCTGAGCCTGGCCCATCCTCAATCCCCTTCCTCCCCCTGTCTGGGGGCGTCTGAGCCTGGCCCATCCTCAATCCCCTTCCTCCCCCGATCTGGGGGTGTCTGAGCCTGGCCCATCCTCAATCCCCTTCCTCCCCCTGTCTGGGGGCGTCTGAGCCTGGCCCATTCTCAATCCCCCTCCTCTGTGTGTGTGCCAGATCCATCCTCAATCCCCCCCTCCTCTTTTCTTTCTCTCTGTCTGTCTGCCTGACTTCTTCTCAATCCCCTCGCTCCGCATAGTCCAGCGGCGGTGCACCAGGGAATGAGCCAATCTGAATTTCGACAGCGTCTTAAATCTCCCTGGAGATCGGATGATTGACAGCTCGGGGGGACCAATGGGAATTGGAGGCCGCCTCTGCGCGGAAGACGGCCACCTCTCTCTCGCTCGCCTGCTGATGATTGTCAGGCGGATTAACCAATGGAAGACGGGGAGAGCTGGCGGGAGGCGAAGCTGTGATGAAGGAGTATCCAACCAGCGCGGGGAGGGGGCGGGGCTGGGCGGCGGAGAGGTTGAGGTGGCCGCTCCTCCCCCCTTGCTTCATTAGAGAGTTTGTGCGTTCACAGTGAAGGTGGTGGGGGGTGAGAAGGAAAAAAGGGGGCATTGTTTGGACGGTGCCGAAGGTCGGAATTTTTCCTCCGCTCTCGGGAAGCTGCTCCCGCTTGCAGAGAGAGACTTTGTTTCCAGCGAGAGGTAAGGGTGTTTTTTTTGGGGGGGGGCTCTTGCACACATTGTATCCGGGGCTGTCCCTTCCCAATGTCCCTTCAACCGAAACGTGTAACATTGTTCCCGTTATCTGAGGAATTCCTGGCTTGGCTCAACCCGCCTGGGTGAGGTCGTTGAACTGTTTTGTTACTCCGCCAACCCGCTTATTTCTAGCAGTTTAGATGTAACTGATTTTATTTTTTTCCTGGGGAGGGGGCGAAGGGGAAAACATAGCCCTTTATTTTGTCACATTGGCAAATTTCACTCTTTCGCAGGGCTGGTTTGAATACGCCGGCGTTTGTTTTCTACCTTTCCAAACTTCGACTCCTTTTTCAAAAATATTTTTCGCGACCTGTGTCGTTTTCTAAAAAGCTGCCAACTTGCACAGATTAAGTTTTTTGTGCAGTGGGGTGGGAATGCCTCTCCTCCGGCCACGGTGAATGCGGCGACTGCAGCAGCAAGCCTAACAAGTAAGCCGCGTTTTTGGGGGAGTGGGTCGCTATCCGTCTGGTAGCAGCCCTGTGTCCAATTAGTCGCAATGACAGCATGCGGATTTTTAAAATTATGGAACTGTGTGCTTTGGAATCCAAGAGCGTCAGCTCTGAAGGTGCGGTGGTCATCCTTCCCATTTTAAACTCTCTGCCCAACTGTGGTTGAATGCGAATGCAAGGCCACGTTTTGCATAAGTCATTGTCCAATATATGTTCATGACTTAACAGCTTGCCGTGTCCCTCTTCCCCCGTCCTCTGCCATATACAGGTATTATACCAGATATGGTCACCGGTGACTTTGTATACTTGATCATTTTGTGCTCTTAGTCAAAATACCTTGTTGATCACTGTCAATTTATAATGGGTGCGTGGTAGTAATCTGACTGACAAACTGATCTGTACTTGTACGAATGAAGTGATCATCTTAGCTATCATTCCCCCCCCCCCCCCCCCAGCTTATATATTTGTGAACAGGCTGTAAAGAATGTTGCACATCGTCACTCCAAGCAGAGCTTAGAATTTTTGCATATATGATGTATGTCTGCAAGTGTTGAGCACCACAGGAGTCCTTCATAAAGACCATTGTAATAGATCCTTCCATTTATAAAGATTCTGTTCACATTTTGCATATTTTGTTGGAGTGATTTTGGTGAGTGTGTTGAATGGATGTTCCCACGTGGTTTATGCTGTCTGGTTCGTGTACGTCCACAGTCTGGGGGGTCAGGGGAGGATAAAAATGAATAATTCAGTTTCCAATAAATTTTAAGGAGTTGTCTTAAAGGGGCCAAACCATGGTTTTACACTGTTTTCCTTTTTAAAAATATTAATCGATTAAACAAAAGACATAAATTAATTGTATTTTGCTAATTAAAAGTATTGCCTGCCACTTCAGATGCAGAGAGATTTGGAATTCTTTACTTTACAGCTTTCTTTACCCCGCTTCCCCTTTGCTCGCATTCTGTTGTTTTCTCTTCACTCTTAAGCCTGGAATTCCAAATCAAAATGTACAAAATCATCTGCTATCTCCATAGAGATTTAGAGGCATAAACTTCCCAGTGATCAAGGAATTGCATGACAAATGTGATTTATGACATTTACTGTAACAAATAAACTAAAATCAGCATTAACTAAACGTTGCCTGGGCAACTACAGTAATACATTAAACTATAGAAAAAGGTGTTTCCCATTAACCTCTTAACACAACCGAAACCTCTCTCATCACCTTTATTCATTATATTTTTCCTGAGAGTGTGGTGTATTATGTTTAAAGTTCCAAACCCCTTCCAGCTTTAACAGGATCATCTCTCCTGCCCCACCCAGGTCAATCTTCCAGTGACCTTTTTCACAAAGTCCCCTTCACTCAGTCTTTTGAACATAATCAAATGGTGTTTCAGTTGGAAGGCACCTTCTGGCCACTCTTAATCTTAACTCTCCAAGCCTCGTTTCTTCGAACTGAGAATCCATCCTCACCAACATTTAGTGTTTAACCCCAAAACAGTCCTTTTCTTCAGCTTGATATAGAAGCAGCTGTTGAGGATTGTATTCCCAAATCTCTCTGCCTAATGGTGTCTGGGCACAGCAGAAACAGTTTAAAATAATTTCAAGGGGTGCAGGCATCATTGGCTCGGGCAGCATTTATTACCCATCTTTAATTTCCCTTAAGACGCTTTGAGTCAGATGCGCACCTTACTTTCAATGAATTTTTTTGATTTTGAGCTTTTATCTCCATAACAACATGGGCTTGTCTCCTGCCAACTAGATTTCCTAGGAAGTCTCATCTTACCAAGCTATTCCATTTTCTTTTGAATTAGAGGAGACAGTTTATAACATAGCCACCTAAATATAAAGTCCAGCATTCTTAACACCTCTCAATTTTGTTTCATTGATCCTGGATGCGATGGGACTTAAGCTTTGTGGCCTTTTCTATCAAGTAAATGTTCTTGCATCTGTTCTATGAAACTGGCTTCACTATCCATCTTAGTTTTTAGAGTTTATATTGAGCTCCCAATTCATTTAAAAAGTCCTTTGCACATTCAATAAAATGATTTCCCTGGTGTTTTTTTTTCTTGTGTTAGTTGGGCAGCACAAGTATTTGTGATAATTGAAAGCTCTAGAAACTTGAACTGACTTTTTTTGCTGTATTTTCCAAGTCTGAAATTTCAAACAGCCACATAACCATACCCAAGTATACAACTTCAGGGTTGATGTTGAACTCTGCAACAACATCTGGGTTGCATTAATGGACATCATTCAAAAACAGAGGACACTCTTTTAAGTGCAATAGCAACAAAGCAAAAATGCTTTGAAATGCTGGAATTTTAGGGAGAAAATATTTAAAGCTAGCATGACCATTAGACCAAGTATAATGTTATATAGAAGTTAATCAATTAATAGACTGGAGATGCAAAGAGAACTGGAGGGAAACAGAACATATGAAACATAATGACAGATATTCTTTCAATACTGTAACAATAATTGGAGTGGAAACTAAGACCCTACAGTAATGCTTAGTTTTTTGTGTGCATACTTTAGGACATCAACAAATAAAACAAATTTTCTTGCTAATTTCACAAGAATGATCCCTGGAATGAAGAGCTTGTCATATGAGGAACGGTTGAGGACTCTGGGTCTATATTTGTTGGAGTTTAGAAGGATTATTATAATAATAATAATTTTATTCTCGTTGGAGTTTAGAAGGATGAGGGGGGATCTTATTGATACTTGTAGGATACTGCGAGGCCTGGATAGCGTGGATGGGGAGAGGATGTTTCCACTAGTAGGAAAAACTAGAACCAGAGGGCACAATCTCAGACTAAAGGGACGATCCTTTAATAAAACAGATGAGGAGGAATTTCTTCAGCCAGAGGGTGGTGAATCTGTGGAGGCCAAATCACTGAGTGTCTTTAAGACAGAGATAGATAGGTTCTTGATTAACAAGGGGATCAGGGGTTATGGGGAGAAGGCAGGAGAATGGGGATGAGAAAAATATCAGCCATGATTGGTGGAGCAGACGCAATGGACTGAGTGGCCTAATTCTGCTCCTATGTCTTATGGTCTTAATTTGATGATGAGGGAGATTTGTAAGTACTATAACAAGATGTCCTTAGTAAATGAGTGACACATGTAATATTGTTTGATCAGTGACTATTGAAGATAATCTGTAGACATATATTAGTAGCTTGGTTAAGGGAAGGAAAGAGTAGGAGTTGGATTGAAGCATTGGGTCATGTGAAGTTGCCATGTAGTTTTGGCTAGTAGCCTCCCTATTCCCATTGTTGATAATGGCCTCCATTTGCAACTTCACAAAAAGGTGAGAGTAGATGCCCTTGACATCAAAGCAGCATTCACTTTAATTTTGTTGCACTTTCTTGGTGTCATACTGAACTCATTGCAGGAAGGTCTGGAGTTCTGGTGAGCCATGTTGGTGGAGGAATGAGTCAAAAGGGGAAACTATCCAGCAACGTGTCTCATCACAAAGTCAGAGTGTGGCTGTTTTCTGGCCGTTGCAGTGCTCAATGTCATTCACTGTTAATTTGACATAAGGATTAGGAGCAAGAGTAGGCCATTTGGTCCCTTGAGCCTGTTCTGCCATTCAGTAAGATTGTGGCTGATCTTACCACTCTTATGTCCTTTAGCCAAGAATCTAGCTACCTCAGCTGTAAAAAGATTCAATGACCCTACCTCTACCACTCTCTTGGGGAACAGTGTTCCACAGACTCATGGCCCTCTGAGAAATGATTCTCCTAATCTCTGTCTTAAATGAGACACCATGTCCTCAAACCCTAGTCTCTTTCACAAGGAGAGAGTTCCTTTCAGCACCTCCTCTGTCAAGTCCCCTCAGGATCTTGTATGTTTCAATAAGAGTGCCCCTCATTATTCTAAACTGCAAAAGATACAGGCCCCACCTTTCCTTGTAAGATAGTCGCTTGTTTTTTCCATTAATTTAGAGCATCCAAAGGGACAATTTAGTGTGCTCAATCCACCTACCCTGCAAATGTTTGTGTTGTTGGGGTGAGACTCTCACTGGACGAATGCATGTGGAGTTTGCACAGTGTCCCGGGGCCGGAATCTACCTTCTACCTTGCTCGAGAGGATCTTATCCTGCTGTGGTTCGGAGGTGGCCAGCACATCGGGTATGTTCAAGCGGAAAATGAGGGAGGACACGAGCTGTGTTGAGGGAGTGAGAGCAAAGCGGATAGAGGAACTGGGTCTGGTTGGAGGAGGAGGTTTGGAGTGAGTCATTGAGGAGGGCGAACTCTACCTCATCCTTTGCAAGGCTGAGTCTCATCCAGCTGAAAGTAGTGTAAAAAGTCAAGCTGAAAGTAGCTGAAAGCACCCCTTATGAAGGCTAGAATGAGTCGTTTTTTTTTCTTGAAGCGGTGACTGATGGATACGATCGGTGTCTTATCATGGGCCTGGCGCTGTTCTAGTTGTGCTGAAAGCTGGCGGACTTCTGGAGGTACTTTTTTCAGACTGTCGGCAATACTAAACATTGGGTTGGAGCCTTGCTGATTGGTGGTAATGTTTTGGTTGTGTCGGAACTGCGGGCGGAGGCGTGTGGGAACAGGCAGCCGGGGAGGGGGGCATATGTGGGAACAAGGGGGCGGGTGGGGTAAGGGGAGGGAGGCTTGTGGGAACAAGGGTGGGGGATGGGAGTTGTGTGGGCACAAGGGTGGGGGGACTTGGTAACTAAGTTTAACTTTTGTAAGGCGGGGAGATGATTCTTCCTGTAGTTTTAATCAAAATATTTTATAAAAAATAGCCCCTTTTACCTCCGTGTTGAGTGAACCTTCTTGATTACATTTAATATAATTGTGTCCTTTTAGGTAAGCAGACCAAAACATAGTACTCTAAATGTGGTTTCATTAATGCCGTGAACAACTGTAGCAAAACACCTTAGCGTTAATATTCCATTCCCCTTGCAATGAGCAACATTCCATTGCCTTCCTAATTTCTCCTCCTCGATAAGATGTATCCCATGCCAGTTTGCAGCAATACCCCTGGTAACGTTTAGACTTTTGAGTAGTTGGTGAGCAGCACATCAATTGTACCACATGCCAGGTACACAAGAAAATCCAGTCATTTGTCCTTGATGTAAAATGCAGCACCATCAATCGGTCTTTAGCCACAAGCAGCTTGGTGACCACCATTGACTTCAAGTTTTACTTGATTAGCCAAAACAAACATCCTGTCTACAAGAGTTAGGACAGAAGCTGGATATTCTGCAATGAGCTGCTCACCTCCTGATTCCTCAAAACAACGTCTCCATCTACAGGCTTAAAATCAGTTGTATAACGTAATACATGCTTGAGGCATACTATCAAACATTCACCCAGATGCACCATAGAAAGCATCCTATCTGGCTGCGTCACAGCCTGGTATGGCAACTGTTCGGCCCATGACCATAAGAAACTACAGTCGTGAACGCCGCCCAGTCGATCATGCAAATCCATCTCCCATCCATTGACTCTTGACTACACCCCCCCGGTGCCTTAGGAAAGCGGGCAGCATAATCCAAGACTCCTCCCAGGCTTACTCACTCTTCCAACTTCTACCATCGAGCGGAAGTTACAAAAGGTTGAGAACATGCACTAACAGATTCAAAAACCGCTTCTTCCCCACTGTTACCAAACTCCTGAATGACCCTCTTATGGACTGAACTGATTGATTTCTTCACACATCTTCTCTACTGAGTAGTACTACACTGCTGTGTGCTTCACCCACTGCCTGTGTATTTGATGTTTCCCATATGTATTTTCTTTTCATGTGTGGAATGATCTGTCTGAACTGTATGCAGAGCAATACCTTTCACTGTACCTTGGTACATGTGACAATAAACAAATCCAAATTTAAACCAAGCCATATACTTGATTGGCCTCCCAGACACTCTGCCCAGTATATCATTGGAATGGAGAGATTGCAAAACTCTGAGATACAGAGGGATCTGGGTGTCCTGGTATATAAATCACAGGTACAACAAGTGCTTAGGGAGGCAAATGACATGTTGCTCGTTAAAACGTACCCAGCGAAGGCTGAGTAATGTAGATTCTTGGTTTGCAAGGGAATCTAAGGGTAGAGGGTGTGGACAGGAAAGTAGAGTTGAGGCCACCTTCAGATCAGCCATGATCTTCTCAAATGGCAGAACAGGCTCAAGGGGCCAAACTCCTTGGAGTTCATAGATGACACCAATCTGAAAAGAGTCTGCAAAGAGAACATCTGGGGATCTGCTAAAGATGAATATGGGCTAGTGCAAGATTAAAAATAGGAAGACCTTTATCTTCTATGTATAACTGATGTTGTTAAAATGGACATTGAACGAGACCCAGGAGGAGTGTTGAATGATTCATTGCACAATATCCCAACAAAATGGACATTGAAAGAGACCCAGGAGGAGTGTTGAATGATTCATTGCACAATATCCCAACAGTGTGATATGTTTTTTAAAAGCTGCAGTGTATTGCCATAAGTTATTAAATTAAAATTCTTGGAAGTTTGGCTGAAGCTCCAGACACGTTGTACCTTTAGTGGTGTAGTGTTCACATCACTGGCTGTTCCTCTGGAGCGCGGTGGTGTAGGAAGCCAGTTGAGCTCTTGGGGTAATGAAAAGGCAGTTCATTGAAAGGAATGGACACTTTAATTTTCTGTAAATAGCTGGAAACATGAAATTCATGTAATGGACTTGTGACATCAATTTAGCAAACATTGTACGCACTTGTATACTGAAGGCTTGTGCATGTAAAAATGGCTTGTGTTAGCTATGCTTTGGTAGTAAATTGTGCTTGATCGTCCCAAGTAAAGACCACTGCAGATGTTATACAGAAATGTTTAACTCTATTTGTAGTCGAGACCTCATTGAGACCCTGAGATATAAAAAAATCTTGAATTCAAATGGCTTATTGCCATTGTCTAGTCATTGACCTTTGTTAAGATTTTGGTTATTAACATGTAACTAGTGCAGACCTAAAAGTAATAACAAACAACACTTCTGAACTGAAGTACCTGCTTTAGTTTAATGAAATGGCATGGATGTGTTAGCGAGAGAGCTATATGAACATCAGGATTTCACTTCTGCCGAAGTTCTGCCTCTGTTCTACTTTGTTGTATTTCATAGCTGCTGAAAGCTTATAATACATTAAACTCTATTAATATTTTGTTTGCACATTACAGGAAACCTTGTGCTTAAAAACTAATTCTGTTGGGTCGTCAGATTCTCAGACAATACTGACTCCAAAGTACAGCTTTGTCAACTGACATTTTCTCTGGTTTCCTCTGAATATTTGCTTAATTAATGACTTCTAACTGCTTTTGAAATGTCCAAAGTAAACATTGAAATTCCTAGGAGATGTTTTCAAAAAGCGATAACGTGGCATTCCTATTGTATTAATTCATTATGGCCACTTGGGGATTTGTAGATTTTCACAAGATGTGCAGAATACGGAGTCTTGCCAAGTTTCATATGGAGAGTGACTCGGAAAGAAGATTCTCAAACTTTAAAAGGTGATTGCCTACGAAGTACCAGTGCATTCATTTGTAACTTGATACGCATTTTGGAGCATTTAGTTCTCATTTTGATTTCCATGTCCATGTTTTTAATGGAAATTGTCTATTTAAATTTGTCATGCTGTAAATGCCCTTCTGCCAATGATGCTATAATAGCACCTCCTCTGAGATGGGAGGGTGGATTTACAGCCTGACAAATTTTGTATTGACACTTTCCGCTTGCGTCGGCATGGGAATTTGTAATTCAATAGTTTACAGGGAGTACTTCGATTTTTAATAGATTATCTGCAGCATCCCTTGTTTGGTGATAATTGGTTAAGGAAGGACCAAATGAAAATGAAAAAAATGAAATGAAAATCGCTTATTGTCACAAGTAGGCTTCAAATTAAGTTACTGTGAAAAGCCCCTAGTCGTCACATTCCGGCACCTGTTCAGGGAGGCTGGTACGGGAATTGAACCGTGCTGCTGGCCTGCCTGGGTCTGCTTCCAAAGCCAGCAATTTAGCCCTATGCTAAACCAGCCCCAATGAAAGTTGGGGATAGGCTGATGCAGATTTGGGGGTGGGGTGGCAGGGCAGGAAGGTGCGGACAGGTATGGAAGGTAACTGCATAACTCGACATTGGATGTCTTGTAAGTGACTCGGCAGCTGAATTGGGGGTGCTCCATTGATGCATCCGAATTTGAAAAAAATCAAGGTCATACTCTGCCTCAGTCACGAGATTACTTCAGGGTGTCATGAGTAGGAGGATATTGTGGGGTGTGCATATTTTCGAAGTGCACCTAGCAAGCAGATAATGATTTTTACAAATTGAGTAAATTCTAAATTTGAGCAGGGTGCATTATACTGTTTGTGGGAGCATTGAATAGGAGTCACCTATTATATACAATGCCGCACCACACCTTGCTAATGTACAGTGCCCTCGTCACCTGGTTGAAGGCAGCCCGCCTCCTTGCCAACTCCACCGTAAAGTCCTGGTATACACTTATTCCAGCTCACTGCACCACCCGTTTCTGCTTGGCCCAGCTCAGGACCTTCTCCTTCACACTGTACCTACGGAAGCACAGTCACTGCCCTTGGCGGCTCACTCGCCTTTGGTACAGGCCTCCACGACCGATGAGCCCGATCCAGTTCATATCGGGAGGGATCCTCCCCCTCCCCCAATAGCAGCGAAATACTCAGTCGGCTTCGGTCCTTCAACTCCTTCGGGCAGCCCCACAATCCTCATTCTGTCGCATGGATCTGTTTTCCAAGTCTTCCATTTTTCCTCGCAGATCCTTGTTTGTGTCCATCACCTTCTGCATTTCTTTCCCCATCGAGGCAAGTTGATCACCGTGCTGCAATAATGTCTCCCCCACTTCCTTCAGCGCCTCCCTTTGCTCTCGCACCTCCGCCACTGCGCTCGCCACCTCCGTCCTCACCGGGGAAACCGCCACCTCCGTCAGCACACTCAACCTCACTCATCTCCTTCCTCACCATCTCCATGTATTTCGCAATATCCCTCTGTTAATGAATGCCAGCACACCATAGGCCTTCTTCACAGCTCTATCCACTTGAGCGGCAACTTTCAAAGATGTATGAACATAGACCCCAAGATCTCTCTGCTCCTCCACATTGCCAAGAACTCTACCGTTAACCCTGTATTCCGCATTCATATTTGTCCTTCCAAAATGGATAACCTCACACTTTTCAGGGTTAAACTCCATCTGCCACTTCTCAGCCCAGCTCTGCATCCTATCTATGTCTCTTTGCAGCCGACAACAGCCCTCCTCACTATCCACAACTCCACCAATCTTCGTATCGTCTGCAAATTAACTGACCCACATTTCAACTCCCTCATCCAAGTCATTAATGAAAACCACAAACCGCAGAGGACCCGGAACTGATTCCTGGTAACTGGGATCCAGGCTGAATATTTGCCATCCACCATCACACTCTGACTTCTATCGGTTAGCCAGTTCGTTATCCAACTGGCCAAATTTCCCACTATCCCATGCCTCCTTACTTTCTGCAGAAGCCTACCATGGGGAACCTTATCAAATGCTTACTAAAATCCATGTACACTACATCCACTGCTTTACCTTCATCCACATGCTTGGTCACCTCCTCAAAGAATTCAATAAGATTTGTAAGGCAAGACCTACCCCTCACAAATCCGTGCTGACTATCCCTAATCAAGCAGTGTCTTTCCAGATGCTCAGAAATCCTATCCTTCAGTACCCTTTCCATTACTTTGCCTACCACCGAAGTAAGACTAACTGGCCTGTAATTCCCAGGGTTATCCCTAGTCCCTTTTTTGAACAGGGGCGCGACATTCACCACTCTCCAATCCCCTGGTACCACCCCTGTTGACAGTGAGGACGCAAAGATAATTGCCAACGGCTCTGCAATTTCATCTCTTGCTTCCCATAGAATCCTTGGATATATCCTGTCAGGCCCGGGGGACTTGTCTATCCTCAAGTTTTTCAAAATGCCTAACACATCTTTCTTCCTAACAAGTATTTCCTCGAGCTTACCAGTCTGTTTCACACTGTCCTCTCCAACAATATGGCCCCTCTCATTTGTAAATACAGAAGAAAAGTACTCGTTCAAGACCTCTCTTATCTCTTCAGACTCAATACACAATCTCCCGCTACTGTCCTTGATCGGACCTACCTTCGCTCTAGTCATTCTCATATTTCTCACATGTGTAAAAGGCCTTGGGGTTTTCCTTGATCCTACCCGCCAAAGATTGTTCATGCCCTCTCTTATCTCCTAATCCCTTTCTTCAGTTCCCTCCTGGCTATCTTGTATTCTTCCAACGCCCTGTCTGAACCTTGTTTCCTCAGCCTTACATAAGTCTCCTTTTTCCTCTTAACAAGACATTCAACCTCTCTTGTCAACCATGGTTCCCTCACTCGACCATCTCTTCCCTGCCTGACAGGGACATACATATCAAGGACACGTAGTACCTGTTCCTTGAACAAGTTCCACATTTCACTTGTGTCCTTCCCTGACAGCCTATGTTCCCAACTTATGCACTTCAGTTCTTGTCTGACGACATCGTATTTACCCTTCCCCCAATTGTAAACCTTGCCCTGTTACACGCACCTATCCCTCTCCATTACTAAAGTGAAAGTCACAGAATTCTCAGCATTTATTTTGCTGCACTAATAAGATGCAACTAATTTTGACATGGATCACACTTAAATAATCAAAATACAGTATAATTACACAGTACTTTAGTTTTTCAGCCCTTGAGCGCAGAGGAGGGAAAGATGAATGTCACAACTCCAGAATCTTTTTGGACATTATTATGGTTTACTATCAATTGGTTTACATGTTAGCAGGATAATTAATTGGTTTATACATTGATGCTCAAATGAAGTAATACATTCTGTGCCTTGTCTGTATCAACCTTTTTGGTTGGTCATCAAAACTTGTGATTAAAATATTATCTTGAGATTGGATAAAATTGCCAATTCCCTTTATCTTGAATGCTTCCTCTAGAAAGGTAGGTTTTTGGAACTAGGAATAAATCAGAGAATGTTTTGCTTAATAACTTGATGATTAGTGGGAGAGCAGCTTTGTGGAATTTTGTTCTGATGTCATCCTAATAGTTTTAAACTCTCTAACATCTGTTGGATTCATTGCTGTGCATGTCAGTAGACACACTCTGAAATGAGCAGAGTCATTATGTATTTTGCTATTGAGAAAACATTAGTTGTTAAAAGATGGTACGTTTTTTGACAATAAATCACTTTAAGGTGAATTGAAGCTTTAACTAGCAGTTGGTTGAAACACTTCATGAAGTGTTATGGTTTTCAAATAGATTAATGAAGGACAGGCCTGTGGGAGTTTAGACAAAATGTTAATATGCATTTATCACTTGAATAAAGAAAGCAGAGTGATCCTGGGAGATTGTGGGCATGTGTTGCTAACTTTGCCTTAGTTTAATTGCTCTGTTTTATCACCTTTGCTCTTGAGTCGCCAGGTATCTTTATGATACCGCTGCGTGGCTCAAGTCCGAGTAATGATCAATAATCCAATACACCGCTCAGTAAAATTTAAATCAAAGCACATTTATTATACACAGTAATCACTACTCGTGTACAAATTCTACGTCAAAGCTACTTCTACAGCTAACAGGCCAATACTTAACTTGGAACTGGCCCACCAAGTCAGGGAAACAAATGGCCTTTCGTTTGGGTTCTGAGCCTGCGGGATTCGAAGTCGGTACAGATTGGTAGCTAGGAGCGCCTATCTCATAGCGAGCGTTGAAGTAAGACTTACTGGATATCGGCGGCGGCTGAACCGGTCACTGTCGAGGGTTGGTTCGCGTTGCTGAGTGACCCAGTCAAGAAGAACGACTGGAACTTGGGCTTGATTCTTATAGTCCCCAGGGGCTTCCCGCCTTTCGGGGCGGACCCTGTACCTGGTTTCAAGTGATTGGACTTTGTCCCAATCACTTGGTTCGATTTTCTCCAATGCTGGAGCGGTTCCCTGATAGATGGGCGGTCCTGAGGTGGTCGTTCACCTCCTTTTGTGTAGGCTTCTGCTGGCGTCGAAGAGTCTGGCTTTGCTTTGTGTGTCTAAATGTTGCTCATTGTTCCCGGGGATTGCTCATTAATATGCAGATGGCTGGTGTTTTGTTATGCTGATGGTTGCTGGTATCGATCTTGTCTGGCCTTTCCAGAGGTAAATACACACACACAACCTGCAGCTGCTCGTTTGTGTCCTGTTGGCTGACTTTCCTATCAGCCTCTGCCTTTCGCCATTTTAAATCGGGAGTTAGCCATTTTACCTGGCTACACATGCGAGCGACCCAACTCTGGAATTGTTGACACGCAGGGAAAAGCAGTAAATGTAGTTTGACCTGTATGGACAGTGCGGTGCACCAGCTGAGGTGTTTAAAAGGGGGGGGCGTGTATGTATATGGGGTATAGGGAAAAGGCCAGCCATCTTTGGCTCATCAACTAAGGCGACAGGAGGCTGTTCAGTGGTTCTCACCCCAGTGGCTGAGCAGAACCTGAGATAATTGTGTCGCTGGATGCAGAAAAAGTATTGGTAGGGACTGGAGGTACCTCTTTGTGGTCTTGGAGAGGTTTGGCTGGGCCCTGTGTTTGTCATAGGTGCAGTTATTGTACAAGGCTCCTTCTGCCAGCGTGCATACCAACATCATGAGTTTGGGTCATTTCGGCTGTACAGGCTACCCCTACCTCATCCCCTTATGTTCCCCTCTTGTTTGTGCTGGCGTTTGCGTCATTGGCCCTGAGGGCCTCCTAATAAGTGAAGAGGAATTGTTAGTGAGGGCACACTGTGTCCTTGACCATCTGCTATGTGTGAGTTATGGGCCCGTTATGGGAGACACAATGGGTATATTGAAGAGCCTTGACTTGTTCTTCACGGGATATAAGTTAAATTTAGGGATGAGTATTATTTTGGCCAACACTTCTGGGAGGGGAGCCAGTTTGGGTGGGGGTTGCTGCCTTTCCACCTGGCGGGCACTAGCTCTTGGTGTTTGAGGGTTCAGATGGCTCAGGATTGAGCGTGGCTCTGTAAATTGAATTACACCAACCTAGCGAGTAGGGGCAAGGTGGACCTGCAAACGCGGGACAGCCTTCCATTGTCCTTGGCGGGCCGGGTTCAATCCAGCAAGATGAACATCTTGTTTTTATTTCCGTGTCTTCCTGTATTCCTTGCCAAGTCATTTTGCCGGGGATTGAGCGGCTTGTATCTGGTTTCATATGGGCAGGGAAATCCCTGAGGATTCTGAGGGGTGGGTCCTAGAAAGGGCTAGACAATTGTGGAGGGGAGGCTTAGGCTGCCAAATTTCGCGTTTTACTACTGGGCTACCAATGTGGAGAAGGTGTTGTGGTGGTGTGGAGACCCAGGGCCTACCTTGGTGTGGATGGAGCCTGGGTCGTGCAGTTTGGGGGGCGCTTATGATGGGGTCTCTGCTCTGGCAAAGTACTCTTTAAATGCAGTGGTTGTCTCCACTTTAATAACACTGAGACAATTCTGGCAGCATTTCAAGCTGGGGGTCAGCGTCAAGGTGCATTTGTTCGAACTGGCAAAGTTGGGCGGCACGTTTGTGGGGTGGAAAGGGCTGGAGAGTGAATGAGTGAATTATTCCTGGAAGGGCGGTTTGTCAGCCTGGAGGAGTTGAAAGAGAAAGTTGGTCTCTTGAGCTCGGACACATTTAGCTACCTCGGGTATGATATTTTGTTTGGATGTTCCCGACTTATCTGGTGGCACAGACATCAACCTTTACTGGAGATTCTTTCCTGCTCTGTCGGAAGTAGATACTGTCTCCATCATATATGGGTGGATTTTGGGGGAGGATCTGGTCTCTGCGCAAGGGGTGAAGGCCAAATGGGAGGAGGAGCTGGGACCCATACTGTGAGGTGTGGAGTGAGTCCATCCTCTGGGTGAACGCCACGTCATTCTGTACGAGGCTGAGCCTGATCCAACTCGAGGTAGTGTTTAGGTCACACCTCCCCAAGACCAGAATGAGTCTTTTCTTTGGGAGGGTTGAAGATGGTGCAAGTGCTGCACGACGTGCGAACCACACACACATGTTCTGGTCCTGTCCCAAGCTTGTGGATTTCTGGATTTTTAAAAATTAAGGCCATAGTGGCTATATTTGGGGTATCAGACCGGCTGTGGGGGCAGATTTCCTGGCATTCTCCTCGCTCGTCGTTGTTGGGAGGCGAATCCTCCTGAGTTGGAGACTAGTGATGCCACCTAATGCATCAGCGTATCTAGGTGACTTAATGGAGTTTTTGCATCTCGGAAGTCAAATCTACAGTGAAGGGGTCAATTGAAGGGTTCTACCGTAGATGGCAACCATTCATACTGTATTTTAAGGAATTGGTTGCTGTTGGGGTGGGGGTTGTAAGGGGGGGGACTGGTTTACTCGGTTATTATTATTTGGTTTACTGTTTGTAATTTTTGTGCTTTTTGTATTTTTTGGTATAAAAATCCTAAGTTTAATAAATATTGAAAGCAGTGTGGAGCATTGAGGCAGCATCAGTGACTAACCCAGTTTTTCAACAACAAAAATTCTTGACAAAGGGGTTAAAGAATCTATTCTTAGTGATTTACAAAACGATGTAGGTTGGGGAACATGAGCTAAGAATTTTCTGATGGTGCATTTACAGACTCATTTCAGAAGCATTTGCTGCATTAGGATGCTAAATGTGGAAGTGTGAATGCACTAACATCAATGCAAATGTGGGTTTGAGCAGTGCTCTGCCTTTTTGCTGGTATAATAAAAACTGTTAATGGATTTAAAAGGGGGAGACTGGTTATTCTTTCTTGCATTATGCATTTGGGAAATAGGAAAATCAAGGCTTGAATAACTTTCTAAATCTAACCTACAATGTACCCTTGAATAAAAATCAGATACAAGTGTGTAATCGCCTCAACATATAAAAAGGATTAAAGTGGCATAACTGTATTTTGCATATGGTTCTTCAATTGCCTTGAGAAAAAACAATGTCGAAAATATTTATTAATTATTGGCAATCCTGCTGTACACCATTTTGGAGCACCGGGTGAAAAGCTCATAGGTTCCTAATAGTCTGTTTTGATTATTAGCCTATATGTTTAATCTTTAATACAAGTTCGATATTGTTAACCATGCAGTATAATTGAGGATCTTGGATATAAAGGTTCTCTTGGCCAAGTGGGGAAATTCACATGGGATGCTGCAGGTGAAGCGTACCCTGGGGTAAAACAGAAATCGATTCAATAAATTCCAGTTCTGAAGAAGAGTTCTATTGGACTCAAAATGTTAACTGTTTCTCCCTCCCCAGATGCTGCTGGACCTGTGAGTTTTTCCAGCACTGTTTTTATTTCGGGTCTCCGCCTTGAAATAAATTGCGGCTGGAATTCCTCGACAGCGAGACCAGTTTTGTGAGCATTTATTATAGCTCCAGGTTTACTGGTTTTGGCCTAATGCACCATTTCACCTTGATATGCATTTTTTGTAATGGATATTAATCCGGTTATTGATGTGAAGCCATCATGAAATCTAGAGTTGCATGCTTCAAATGAGATTTCAGATTTACGTTAGTCTATTACGAGGAGGAAAACCATACAGTTGCCATTGAAACAGTGTGATGGGAAAGTAGAGAGTGGCTTGAGGTTGAAGAATCTTGCATGACTCCGGTGGAACAAGAAAACCGTCCTGTGACATGGTATTAGTCACCTGAAAGTATTTGCCATTAACCTAATCTGTTGGCAGCTCCCGTCCTGAATATGATGACTCCTAGTGGAGTAGGGTTTATAACTCTAATTTTAAGTTGTTGAGGGATGCATTCTTTGGATTTAAATTAAAAACAACCTGTGACATGTCATGATGAATTTGAGAATTCCAAAACACTATCCCGGGTTCTTCTAATTTTGAATGACTAAATCTTAATTCAAAGGGACTGACTGGCAGTGTTTTTGCTTTATCTAGACCAGTTCCTCATTCCTTATTTTAAAAAATCAGAATTCCAGGTTCAATAATCACCAGGTACGTCACTCCATTGTTTCGAAGTCGGAAAATATTTTGGCTTTTTCCATTTTCCGTTCATACAACCTTTCCACTTGAAAATCCTAATGCAAAGTATGCATTTAGCGGCGCGAGTGCATTATAGAGTGGGCTATTAGCTACATTGTCAGAAAAATGTTTCCTTAATTTGCAATATTCTTGAGCTTAATAGTTTTGTGTTCAAAGTTAACATTTTTTCTCTCCCATTTTTCTTTCATTCTGATCCAGAAGAAAATAGTGTGCAGATGTTTCAAATGAACTTGTTCTCCCAAATTCCACCATGAAATCAAGGCATTTATGGCCCTTGTCTTTGTTTATTAGTGCCGTCCCGCCCCCCCCCCCCAAAGCCTTGGCACTATTAAAAAAGAATATTGCTGCAGGATTTATGGAAGCTAACTTTCACGTGTTTTCTATTTACTGCAGGTAAAGTTGTGCACTTATTCTGATGGCTCAGCGGAGTGGCCAAGAAGATCCGGAGAGATATCTCTTTGTGGACAGGGCTCTGGTTTACAACCCTGCTACTCAAGCTGACTGGACAGCTAAGAAACTGGTTTGGGTGCCATCAGATCGCCATGGCTTTGAGGCTGCCAGCATCCAAGAGGAGCGAGGTGATGAGGTTGTGGTGGACTTGATGGAGAACGGCAAGAAGGCTCTAGTCAACAAGGACGACATTCAGAAGATGAATCCCCCCAAGTTCTCAAAGGTGGAAGACATGGCTGAGTTAACGTGCTTGAATGAGGCTTCGGTCTTGCACAATTTGAAGGACAGATACTACTCTGGTTTGATTTATGTAAGTTTCAAATGTTTTACATATTTGCACAAATTAAGTTTTAAAAGTTGTTTTGTGCTCCATAGGCTAAGACTTGTGATCCTCCTGTTCCTTTTCTGAGGGAAGTTGTGGTAGGCATATGTGCAATCTTCAAATTTAGAGAAGCCAGTTTCCCATACCCCTCAAAAGTCCAATAGTAACCACTTTGAATCCCCCCCTCATAGAACATAGTGCGGAAGGAGGTTATTCGGCCCATTGAGTCTGCACTGACCCACTTAAGCCCTCACTTCCACCCTATCCCCATAACCCAACAACCCCTCCTAACCTTTTTGGACACTAAGGGCAATTTAGCACGGCCAATCCACCTAACCTGCACGTCTTTGGACTGTTGGAGAAAACTGGAGCACCCGGAGGAACCCCACGCAGATGGGGAGAATGTGCAGACTCCGAACAGACAGAGACCCAGCAGGCAATTGGACCTGGGACCCTGGCACTGTGAAGCCACCGTGTTATCCATTTGTGCTACCATGCTGCCCTCGAGTAGTGTATATTTGATGCATCATGCCTGTATGATTGGGAGGAATCAATTCATTAAGTTTTGATTCTGTTTCATTAAAATTATTTACAATTCATCAAAGTATGGGTATACAATTTTAAAAAAACAACCATCTGGGTGTGTATTTTATCTTTGTGCACATACTGTTAATTATTAAATTAAAGCAAAATACTGTGGATGCTGGAAACCTGAAACTAAAACAAAAACAATTCTGGAAAAACTCAGCAGGCCTAGTAGCATCTGTGGAGAGAGAAAACACCAATAACGTTTCTGGTCCGAATCCTACAAACTCAATGGGAAACTCAGATGTGACTGGGGCAGCGTGATGATGCAGTGGTTAGTACTGCTGCCTCGTGGCATCGAGAACCAGGGTTCTATCCTGGTGCCCGGGTCTCTATGTGAGGTGTTTGCACATTCTCACCCCAAAAGATATGCAGGGAAGGTGAATTGGCCATGCTAAATTGCCCCTTAATTGGGGAAAAAAAGAAATGGGTACATTAAATTTAAAAAAAAAAACTCAGATGCTGCCAGGCCTGCTGCGTTTTTCAAGCTGTCAATTATATTAAAGCAAATAAAAACAGATACTGGATAAACTCAGGCAGACCTGGCAGTATCTGCAGCAATGCTGGGGTGACCAAGTTATATTAACTTGATAGATGGGCTGAATTTTGCATTTCTGTCCTTTGTAGCTCCATTATACAGGAGGTTGAGAGTAGTGAGGTCATGAGTAAGGTTTCAAGGCTGCAGGAGTGTGCAGGCAGGAAGGTGGTTTAAAGTGTGTCTACTTCAACGCCAGGAGCATCCGAAATAAGGTGGGTGAACTTGCAGCATGGGTTGGTACCTGGGACTTCGATGTGGCCATTTTGGAGACCTGGATAGAGCAGGGACAGGAATGGTTGTTGCAGGTTCCGGGGTTTAGATATTTCAGTAAGCTCGGGGAAGGTGGTAAAAGAGGGGGAGGGGTGGCATTGTTAGTCAAGGACAGTATTACGGTGGCAGAAAGGACTTCTGATGAGGACTCTTCTACTGAGGTAGTATGGGCTGAGGTTAGAAACAGGAAAGGAGAGGTCACCCTGTTAGGGGTTTTCTATAGGCCTCTGAAAAGTTCCAGAGATGTAGAGGAAAGGATTGAAAAGGTGATTCTGGATAGGAGCGAAAGCAACAGGGTAGTTGTTATGGGGGACTTTAACTTTCCAAATATTGACTGGAAACGCTATAGTTCGAGTACTTTAGATGGGTCTGTTTTTGTCCAATGTGTGCAGGAGGGTTTCCTGACGGTATGTAGATAG
The DNA here is from genome assembly GCF_047496885.1 of Scyliorhinus torazame. Lineage (NCBI taxonomy): Eukaryota > Metazoa > Chordata > Chondrichthyes > Carcharhiniformes > Scyliorhinidae > Scyliorhinus > Scyliorhinus torazame. The sequence continues at coordinate 117,429,814 of NC_092724.1, read as the reverse complement.
GCCAACAAGAGGCGAGGCCACATTGGATTTGGTGCTAGGTAATGAACCAGGCCAGGTGTTAGATTTGGAGGTAGGTGAGCACTTTGTTGATAGTGACCACAATTCGATTACGTTTACTTTAGCGATGGAAAGGGATAGGTATATATCGCAGGGCAAGAGTTATCGCTGGGGGAAAGGCAATTATGAAGCAATGAGGCAAGACTTGGGATGCGTAGGATGGGGAAGGAAACTGCAGGGGATGGGCACAATTGAAATGTGGAGCTTGTTCAAGGAACGGCTACTGCGTGTCCTTGATAAATATGTACCTGTCAGGCAGGGAGGAAGTGGTCGAGCGAGGGAACTGTGAAAGAAGTTGAATCACGTGTCAAGAGGAAGAAGGAGGCTTATGTAAAGATGAGATGTGAAGGTTCAGTTAGGGCGCTCGAGAGTTACAAGTTAGCTGGGAAGGACCTAAAGAGAGAGCTAAGAAGAGCCAGGAGGGGACATGAGAAGTCTTTGGCAGGTAGGATCAAGGATAACCCTAAAGATTTCTATAGATATGTCAGGAATAAAAGAATGACTAGGGTAAGAGTAGGGCCAGTCAAGGACAGAGGTGGGAAGTTGTGCGTGGAGTCCGAGGAGATAGGAGAGGTGCTGAATGAATATTTTTCGTGTATATTCACACAGGAAAAAGACAATGTTGTTGAGGAGAATACTGAGATACAGGCTACTAGACTAGACTGGCTTTAGGTGTTAGCAATTCTGGAATGTGTGAAAATAGATAAGTCCCCTGAGCCGGATGGGATTTATCCTAGGATTCTCTGGGAAGCTAGGGAGGAGGTTGCTGAGCATTTGGCTTTGATATTTATGCCGTCATTGTCTACAGGAATAGTGCCAGAAGACTGGAGGATAGCAAATGTTGTCCCTTTGTTCAAGAAGGGGAGTAGAGACAACCCTGGTAACTATAGACCAGTGACCCTTACTTCTGTTGTGGGCAAAGTCTTGGAAAGGTTTATAAGAGATAGGATTTATAACCATCTAGAAAGGAATAATTTGATTAGGGATAGTCAACACGGTTTTGTGAAGGGTAGGTCGTGCCTCACAAACCTTATTGAGTTCTTTGAAAAGGTGACCAAACAGGTGGACAAGGGTAAAGCAGTTGATGTGGTGTATATGGATTTCAGTAAAGCGTTTGATAAGGTTCCCCACGGTAGGCTATTGCAGAAAATATGGAGGCATGGGATTCAGGGTGATTTAGCAGTTTGGATCAGAAACTGGCTAGCTGTAAGAAGACAGAGGGTGGTGGTTGATGGGAAATGTTCAGACTGGAGTCCTGTTACTAGTGGTGTGCCACAAGGATCTGTTTTGGGGCCACTGCTGTTTGTCATTTTTAGAAATGACCTGGAGGAGGGCGTAGAAGGATGGGTGAGTAAATTTGCAGATGACGCTAAAGTCAGAGGAGTTGTGGACAGTGCGGAAGGATGTTACAGAGGGACATGGATAAGCTGCAGCGCTGGGCGGAGAGGTGGCAAATGGCGTTTAATGCAGAAAAGTGTGAGGTGATTCATTTTGGAAGGAGTAACAGGAATACAGAGTACTGGGCTAATGGTAAGATTCTTGGTAGTGCGGATGAGCAGAGAGATCTCGGTGTCCATGTACATAGATCCCTGAAAGTTGCCACCCAGGTTGATAGGGTTGTTAAGAAGGTGTACGGTGTTAGCTTTTATTGGTAGAGGGATTGAGTTTCGGAGCCATGAGGTCATGTTGCAGCTGTACAAAACTCTGGTACGGCCGCATTTGGAGTATTGCGTGCAGTTCTGGTCGCCGCATTATAGGAAGGATGTGGAAGCATTGGAAAGGGTGCAGAGGAGATTTACCAGGATGTTGCCTGGTCTGGAGGGAAGATCTTATGAGGAAAGGCTGAGGGACTTGAGGCTGTTTTCGTTCGCGAGAAGAAGGTTAAGAGGTGACTTAATGAGGCATACAAGATGATCAGAGGATTAGATAGGGTGGACAGTGAGAGCCTTTTTCTTCGGATGGTGATGGCTAGCACGAGGGGACATGGCTTTAAATTGAGGGGTGATAGATATAGGACAGATGTTAGAGGTAGGTTCTTTACTCCGAGAGTAGTAAGGGCGTGCAATGCCCTGCCTGCAACATTAGTGGACTCGCCAACATTAAGGGCATTTAAATGGTCATTGGATAAACATATGGATGATAAGGGAATAGTGTAGATGGGCATTAGATTGGTTTCACAGGTCGGCGCAACATCGAGGGTCGAAGACCCTGTGCTGAGCTGTAATGTTCTATGTTCTCCCCTTATTGCCAGAGTCTTGTATCTTTTCCAAGTGATAATTTCTATGCATTTAGTCCAAAATGTTTTCCTGTAAACTGTTTGATTTGGGAGTGGGGGGGATTGGCATGTTCAATTGTATTCATGCCATAGACCATTGTCAGCTAGAGAACAATAGGTATTATGAATAGGAAGCCTGACATTTCACCACCTTCCAGCTGAGTGGTTTTAAGGTCAATTCTAGTGCCCTTGTTGCCATGTAAATTACCATGTGACTGATGGGAGAGTTGTAAATTAACCTGACCTCATCAGGTTAACAACAAAACAATTATCATAATCCTTGTTTGAGTTCTTTCATTAACTCTAGTCTGAAGTTTCTAATGGGGCCAGAAACCGAGTTCTGTTTTCTGTATAAATGTAAACATTTTTCAGGACGTCACTAAACTTAAACAAAATTTCCTCTGGGAAGCAACCTAGTAGCACTAGCTTGTTTGCTACTGAATATTCTTTCTTGTCTGATCCTCTTTCTATCCTTCTCTTTACTCTTCTCCTCTCGCTTTTTTAAAATAACCTGCCGCAAGAAGGATCTTTCATGTTTGTCCGGATGGGTGTGGTACCATGGGCATTCACAGCTTGCTAATTCTTAACAATTGATGCAAGGCACCAAATATCAAGCCATTTGTGCCTGATGCTGTCAGCTTGTTCGTTGAGTAGCCTCCTGGGAAATCTTTGGTGCAGGCCAGGAATTGCACCTGGTCTCTGGCTTGCTGATTAATTGCTAATGGTGCTGTTGTTGCTTTCTACAAAACCCAACCAGAATTGTAACTAAAACTATTGTTGTTCACGCTTGCCCTTGGTGGGATAAATATTAAACCGATATCTTGGAAGAGGTACTGTGAGCTTATGCCACCACATCTCATTCAAAACGTTAATGATTTGTTTGATCTGACTTGAAGGAAAGGATGGGGATGGTCAGTCGGGTGTTTGTTGAAGTAATGTGGCCTTCCTTGCTTCAGATAATTAAATACAAGTTACTAATGAATCCAGTAAGGAATCTTAGTCGGGAAGCTTTACTGGATTACCTACTGGACTGAAAGACTTGTTTCCTGACTAAGATTCTTGTACTTCCTTTAAAATTGTTTTTAATTGCTGGTGTTGAGGGGCCCTTGACAAGAGAATGGAGATACTGTCTGTAGAACTAGTTACTTATCACCAGTATTTCTAAGCAGTTTCCCATGGGAGTAGTCCAACAGTAGTTGTTTGTTGCAGATTTGTGACTTCCCTGCAATGTGAGAACATACTGTGCAGTTAATGTAAAATAATTTGTGGTTCTTGCTGTGAGTTTAGGCCTGGGGGGAGGTCTTCTAAGGTCAGCCAGCATACCTGCAGCTATATTCAGAGCTGCAATTGGAAGATGGTATTTAAAAGGGAAAAAAAAAAATCACCTGCACTTGGCTTCCAGTTGGCGGTTAAGACAAAACCTTGACTACAGGAAGGTTTCTGCACCTGCAAAAGTCAGCATTTGATGGGTTGCACCAAAAGCCCAATGCTGGCTCTTGCCATCTCAATTGGAGGGCAACTCACTGTCTGACTCCACCACTGCCTGACTCCACCATCTGCAAGTCAGCAGTGTGATGGAGTTCTTTCCACTTGCCTTGCTGTGTGCAGCTCCAACAACACTTAAGTTTGACACCATCCAGGACAAAGCTACCCATGTGATTAGGCATCCTGTGCACCATCTTGAGCATTCACTATCTCCACCATAGGTGCACCATCTAAAACGGGCTCTGTAGTAACTCACCAAGGCTCCTTCGACAGTACCTTCCAAACGCCCAACCTCTACCACCGAAGAGGAGTTAGGGCAGCAGGTGAATGGAAATACCACACACACTGAACATAAACTATCCTGATTTAGAACCATATCACTGTTCCTTTTCTGTGGCTGGATCAAAATCCTGGAGCACTCTCCCTAACAACACTGCAGATGTACCTACATCTTGTAGATTGCAACAGTTTAAAGTGGCAGCTCACCACCACCCAATTAGGGATGGATAGCCCAGCCAGTCATGTGTGCTTCCGTGAACGCAAATCCTTTGGAAGTCTGTTGCAAGATGCGTGTCAAAGTAAGACGCAAGATGTTTCTTCTATCAGTGAAAAATAAAAAATGTAATCACTCAATTGATTGGAAAACGTCACTTAAAACCCAGGATCTCCAGTTAACCCATTTAAAAACCAATAGTTGTTCATTGTGGTGCTCCTTGTAGCAGGTGAATTAACTCTTGGATAGCTGCTTTTGTATGTTTTAACTGGGAAGGCAACTTCTACAAGTCGCCCATTGTGGAAATGAGATTGGCAAGTTTCCTTTTTCAACTGAATCATTAATGAGCTAAGTTAGTTTTTGAATTCCTGTTAAATAAAGACAAATGCAGCCTGCATTGGCATTGCTGATTAGCCGGTTAAACATTGTCCCTTGTAGACAGCAAGATTGTGACTGTCTGTGCTTTAGTTAACAAAATGTAAATTGAATAAGATTAAAAAATTATCTGCCAAATCTACTTTTTTTTCTACTTTAAGCACTTTTCCTCCAGTACACGGCTGCCTGGCTGGTGTTAGTACAGATTACAGGGCAGCAATTGGCAATTATTTTATATTTGACACCTGAATCCTCTCTGGTTGTAGGAACCTGACTCTGAGTTTAGTTTCAGGGTCCCTATATTTAATCTCTTTCACAGATGCTTTGTAGTTTATCTTTTTGTTCTGACCTGTTTTGAGAGCCTTATTAAGCTTCCACTGTGGCAGTACTGTAACAGAATGATTGTATGTTTTCAGAGTTATAACCGACAGCTGATGACGTCTTGTATATCTAGGTTTCCTTAGTTTTCAGACCTAACTGTGCCCTGATGAGCAACCTGCCCTGACGTACAAAGGACTCCCTTCCAACGCAGCAGGTTCAATTCTGGATTTGAATGGAGATCAGTAAAGTGACAAAATATACATTTAAATCTAAAGTCTTTCACGATTTGCAAGTTTTTCGATTTCACACTTGGTGCATTCTGCGCATCTGCGTCATTCATGGTGAATGAGTCATTGCTGAAAAGATTGATTCAATGGTTACAGGCCTCTTTTAAATCATTATTCTCTTCATGTACTGACCCAAATAAAGGCCATAACTGGGTATAGCAAAACAGTGGTCAGGTACTGGTAACAATTACCTAAGCTGTTTAATATAGGAAAGATCAATTGAATGTTTACGCCATGCTGCCATATGTGCTTATATTAACATAAACTCCTTTACGCTATGTTAATGGTTTGATCGTAAGGCAGTTATGCAATTCTTTTATAAACAACATTATCATTGTTTAGTTTAACGTGGATAATTAATCTCAATAGACTTGAAATTTCAAGACTCTGGAGATGGTGCTTATTCTGAGCATCCAAATTGGCTGCAAACCAGAAACTGGTTGCATTCTGATAAGTGAGCGAGTAACATTTAAAATCTTTCTACGCAAATCTCTAGCATGATGAAATGAAAATCGCTTATTGTCACAAGTAGGCTTCAAATGAAGTTACTGTGGAAAAACCCCTAGTCGCCACATTCCGGCGCCTGTTCGGGGAGGCTGGTACGGGAATTGAACCGTGCTGCTGGCATGCCTTGGTCTGCTTTCAAAGCCAGTGATTTAGCCCTGTGCTAAACAGCCCCTAATGTCCATTGGTATTTGGTGTTTTATTTTCCTGCCTGTTTGCCAATATTAATCTCTAGATGTCCAGTCCCCTCTAGTTTCAGGTACATGGCAAAATATTTTTGGGTGATGCTGCAGTGTAAACTTATTTAGCCATGGATGATGCACATGGACCTTTCCCACCAAGTTCCAGCAACATTGTTCACCAATTCCTTTCAACTGCCCAGCAAAAGAAAAGGCAGTCCCCAATCAAATGTTGAAATCTGTAAGTGTACAGTTGTGTGTATTTAGTACGGATGCTAACCCTGGGTAGATGTTATATCTATGATTCAGTGTACCAGAGTGACCAGACGTCTTGCATTTTATGGGCTGTCCAAGCATCGCACATACACTCTGGACTGCACCCCCACCCCCCAACACACTCTGGACTGCACCGCCCCAGCTTGCTGTAAAAACTGGAAACAAGCTAACATTTCAATCCATTATTCCTAAATCAAGATGTTGTAATTCAGCTGTTTCACTATAAAAGGAGACTTTGAGCTTTTTGAGGCTACCTGCAGAATGTGGACTGAATATGGCGTGAAGTCGACAGTAACATTGTAATCAGTTACTTGGAGCATGAGTGGTAGTGGTAACTCATAAAAAAGATTGAAAAAGCATTGTACATTGAGACGGAGGATAAAAGGTCATTTCTCTGCCTTAAGCCTGAGATCGGGTGTAATGCCAGTCTGGTTAGCTTGGATCTGATATGTCCCTTGTCTGGGGATCACAGAGAATCACAGAATAATCCAGTGCAGAAGAGGCCCATCGACTTGGCCCGTAGCCTTGAATGTTATCAAGTGCTCATCCAGGTAGTTTTTAATGGGTGTGAGGCAACCTGCCTCTACCATCCTCCCAGGCAGTGCATTCCAAACTGAGCCACCCTGTGGGTAAAAACGGTTTTCCTCCAATCCATCCCTAAACCACCTGCCCCTCACCTTGAAGTTGTGTCCCCTCAAAACTGACCCTTCAACTAAGGGGAACAGCTGCTCCCTATCCAGCCTGTCCATGCCCCTCATAATCTTGAACATCTCGATCAGGTCGCCCTCCGTCCTCTCTGCTCCAGCAAAAACAACCGAAGCCTATCTAACCTCCCTTCACAACTTAAATGTTCCATCCAAGGCAACATCCTGGTGAATCGCCTCTGCACCCCTTCAGTGCAAATTACATCCTTCCAATAATATGGCGACCAAAATTGCGCACCGTACTCTAGCTGTGGCTTCATCAAAATTCTATACAACTCCCAACATGTACACATCCAACATGACCTCTGCTTTTGTAATCTATGCCTCGAATGATAAGGCAAGTGTTCCATGTGCCGTTTTCACTGCTCTTTAACCTGCCCTTCTGCCTTCAGAGATCTATTGCCAAGGTCCTTTTATTCCCAGTGTCAGACCATTCTTTGAATACTTCCTTGTCAGGGTTAAATGCCAGCTGTCACTTTTCTGCCCATTTGGCCATCCCATCTGTATCCTGTTTCAACCCAAGATACTCAACCTCCCTGTTTACCACACGGCGAATTTTGTGTCATCCGCAAACGTACTGATCCTATCCCCCCTCACAGTCATCTGTTATTTATCTAATGTCATACAATAGGGGACCCAGTACAGATCCCTGGGGTACGCCACTGGACACTAGCTTCCAGTCACTAAAGCACCCATCACACTCTTGTTTCCTACTGCTAAGCCAATTTTGAATCCACCATATCAAGTTACCCTGTATCCCATGTGCATTTGCCTTCTTTATATGTGCTATGTGGGACCTTGTCAAAGGCTTTGCTGAAATCCATGTAAACTACATCATCTGCATGACCCTCATCTCCACACCAGATCACATGCTCAAAACTCAAATTTATTAGGCATGATCTCCCTCTCCTCTGACAAAGCCAAGCGGACTATTCCTGATCAAACCTTGTCTCTCCAACTGGAGATTGATTCTCTCCTTCAGTATTTTCTCCAATAGTTTCCCTACTACTAACATGAGACTCTTGTCTGTAGTTCCCTAGCTTATCTCTACAAGCTTTCTTAAATAGTGATACCACATTAGCTGTTCTCCAGCCCTCTGACACTTCCCCCATTCCCAGAGAAGAATTAAAACTTTGGGTAGGAGCCCCTGCAATCTCCTCCCTCTCCTGCCACAGCATCCCGGGACACAATTCATCCGGACCTAGAGATAAGCCTGCCAACACCTAAAATGCCTTGTCACTCTGTGACAAATTGCTCAAGAACCTCGCAGTCTCTCTTCCTGAGTTCCATAAATACCTCCTCATTCTTTTGAGTGAAGACAGATATGAAGTATTTGTTCAACACCCTACCAATGTCCTCTAGCTCCACCCCACCGATTTCCCCTTGGCCCCCGATAAAAATCTTGATTTTTCCCTACTCTTACCAGCCAAAACTTTCTCATGTCCCCTCTTTGCTCTCCTCATTGTTTTCTTAAGCTCCATCCTGCATTTTCTGTACTCCACTAATGTCTCTGTTGATTTGCTCCCCTTGTACTCTCTAAAAGCCTCTCTTTTCCTTATATTCTGAATGTGTCTGATCATACGTGGTTCTCTGGGCTTGTTACTCCTTCCTATTACCCTAGACTCCCCCCATTCTTCTGTACATTTCCCCTTTAGCAACTTGTCTATTTATATTTTGTGGTCACCATCACTAAAATGCTCCCCCATATCAACCACCTGTCCAGCTTCATTCGCCAGAATTGGTTCCAGCACTGCACCATCCGTTGTTGGACCTTCTACATATTGAGCTAAAAAGTTCTCCCGTATACATTTGAAGAACTCCACTCCATCTAAGCCCTTAACACGATGACTATCCCAATTAATGTTGGGAAAGTTGAAATCGCCTAATATAATTACCCTATTATTTTTACACACCTATTTGAATTGTGCACATATCAGCTCCTCAATTTCCCACTGAGTGTGGGGGGTCTATAATAAACACCGAGTAATGTGGCTGTCCATTTTTTAAGCTTCATTTTGATGCCCTCTCCAAGATTTCATCTATCCTTTAAGGGGTAAATGACTCCTTAACTAATAATGCAATGCCTCCTTTTTTTACCCCACTCCTCTATCTCACCTGACGATTCTATATCGTGGGATGTTGAGCTGCCAATCCTGCCCTCCCTCAACCACGTCTCTGTGATGGCTACTATATCACAATTCCACCTATCAATCCTTGCTCTTAATTCATCTGTTTTACCTGTATTACTCCTGACATTAAAGTAGAGGCCATCCAGCCTTGTCTTACTCCCTTGAAACTTACTACTGTTGTAACCCTCTGGCTTGCTTTTCTATGTTATGCTGTGTCCCTATTCTGCGAACAGTCTGCATCCCCTCCCCCTGCGACTTAGTCGAAACTCTGCCAACAGCACTAGCTAACCTTCCAGCAAGGATATTAGTCCCACTGTGGTTCAGATGTACATGTCCCACTTGTACACGTCCGACATTCCCCAGAACAAGTCCCAGTGGCTCAGGAATGTAAAATCTTCACTCCTGCACCAACTCATAAGCCACAAATTCATCTGTGCTATTCTCCTATTTCTGCCCTCGCTAGCGCATGGCACTGGGAGTAATCCAAAGATTACAAACCAGGGCGGTCCTGATTTTTAGTCTACAGCCTAACTTCCTGAATTCTTGATGCAGGACCTCATCCTTCTTTCTACCTATGCCATGTACCATTACCTCTGTCTTATCGCCCTCCCCTTCAGATGTCCTGCAGCTGTTCAGTGGCACCCTGGCACCAGCGTGGCAACACCGTCCTGAAGTCCTTGACGGCCACAATAGCGCCTATCTGGGCCCCCCCCCCCCAACAAACCTGGGGATGAATCGGCCTCCGAAATAGAATATAGATTTGTGAGCAGGACCCCAGTGAACTCTTGAACTGACTGCCTGGTGGTCTCCCATTCCCGTACACTTGTGGCTCCCCTCGTGTTCTTTTGAGGGCAGGTAGGAAATGAAAGGAGCACCTCGTTCCCTCCTTGTCAAACTCTCTCAGTCAGCAACCCCCCACTTTAGTACTCCAATGCAGCCCGAAGTCAGCACTCCAGTGCAAACGAACCATAAACTTGGCGCAAGTAAGGAGATGAATTAAGGGCTTGCCCTATCTCCTGCAATTGCCTTTGTAATTCTGAACAAGGTATAAATTTAGAAATGCCACTTTAAAGTTGCTAATTTCCAGCAATCGATTTGCACAATTCAGTGGAAATAAAATTGGCTTGTGATGCATCAGCTTGCATTTCCTCCAAATCAGATGGGAATTTATTTTTTAAATGGAAGGCAAAGTTGAATAAGGTGCATTACTATGGCAGTTAGCATAACCAATTTGTTCACCGACTCCGTTAGAAGGATCACAAAATTAAAAGCTCGACCTGGGCTGGAATAAGCAAATAATTTGTTGTGTCCCAGCTGGCTGGCTTTTGGAAAGACCGAGCAGGCAGGAATACTCTACAAGTTTAATAAAGTTGTAAGGAAGTATGTCCCTATTCCATCTGTATCCAAAATCCCTATCCAGTTCCCAATTAAGGGATATACCAGATATTCAAAGACTTGCAATCATTAACAAATCCTGGTAGTTACTGTCAAGATATGTATAAATTATCCATTTTTATTGGGACATTTGGGTTCCAGAAATTGAAAGTAGTTTGGTACAAAGGATTCCAAAACGCAGAGGTATCCAGGCTTCTCTAGTCACTGAAGAAGCAGGGGTTTTGACGTGGGGAAGACCTCAGTAATTGATAAAAAAGCACTTTTTAGTTTTCCGAAAAAAAACCTAGCTTTTAAAATATTTGTTTGGGATTCTGACTGTAGAATTCTCTGGCTTTGCTCTTAACAGACTTGTCACTGTAAAAATAGTTTGTTTCTCAACCCCCCCCCCCCCCCCCCCCCCCAAATTTTTCATGCTGTCTGTTTCTCTTGTTTTAGACCTATTCTGGACTCTTCTGTGTGGTCATAAATCCATACAAGAATCTCCCCATTTATGCGGAACAAATTATTGAAATGTACAGGGGGAAAAAACGACACGAGATGCCACCACACATCTACGCCATCTCTGAAAGTGCCTACAGGAGCATGTTGCAAGGTAAGATGCAAAATTGTTGTTCGGAGGGGGGGGGGGGCAAAATCCGCAATTTCCAATTTATCTTGAGCATGTGGGAAACCGTTCCCTCCTGTCACCCTTCGATATTGGCGAAATCTGCAATTTCCAATTTATCTGGAGCATGTGGGAAACTTTTTTTCCCTCATGTCACCCTTCGATATTGGCAAAATCCGCAATTTCCAATTTATCTGGATCATGTGGGGAACTTTTTTTCCCCCTCCTGTCACCCTTCGATATTGGCAAAATCCACAATTTCCAATTTATCTGGAGCATGTGGGGAACCTTTCCCTCCTGTCACCCTTCGATATTGGCGAAATCTGCAATTTCCAATTGATCTGGAGCATGTGGGAAACTTTTTTTCCCTCATGTTACCTTTCGATATTGTTTGGTACATGCAGCAAACCTTTTGTTTTCTAGTCATTTGTGCTTTCAGACTATATGAAAACGTGTTCTGGTCTCGAGTAGTTGAAACTGGGAAGATGGATCTGTAGATTGTGGTGTTCGTTTTTTATTAATACCTCATTTGTACACTGGTCCTGTCAGACATTTTGAAAAGGCTTGAGAAATGGGTTAGGTGGGGGTTACAGGGATAGAGCAGGGGAGAGGTGCCTAAGTAGGGTGCTCTTTCAGAGGGTTGGTGCAGACTCAATAGGCCAAATGGCGGCCTCCTGCATGTACAGATTTGATGGATTAAAGACAGCAAGAAGCTTCGACCTTGCTTAAAATAAGAAAAGATTTCTAAACTTGGAGAACAGAAAGGAAAGCAAGTTGTTTGACTAAATTAACTTCCTTGTTCGGCTGTGTTGCTAGTTCAAGTGAGGGAAATTAATTATCTGTTGCAAATCCTGATTTGATTCTGTTATGGATCAAATCTGACTCATTGTGTAGTGCCTTTTTATGGTGTAACTGCAGGTATTGTGAGATCAGTTTTCCAGTTTATTCTGCATTTACAACCAATTTAGTGCTGAGTTTGTCAGATGTTCATTCAATTATCTAGAACAAGATGTAATTTTGAGTACGCATCCTATTAGCATTGAATCCTGATGGATAGGAGGACAAACAACCAGAGAAGAAGATGTGCTTATACAAGAGTATTATTTGCTGTGGTAGTTAATTACTAAGCATTTTTGTTTTGGAGTGAGGATGGTGTCGATTTTATTCATGGTTATTGATTCTGCTGCTTCCATTTGTACCACCTCCAGACACATTCTGGTTCCTTACCTGGCCTATTATCATATCCTGCCTTGCATCATTGCCCTTTTGCTTCCACCCAAAATTAATTCTTTCTCCCTCCACAGATGCTGTGAAGTGCATTTCCAGCATCAACAGTATTTTGCTTTTGAGGATTAACACTGTCAAATTCCTAATTTTCAGCCTAGTGGAGTCAGAAGGCCATGGGTTCGAAGCTCATTGTCCAGGCTGACACATCATCAGTACTGCACTGCCGGAGTTGTCATTTGGACTAGCAGCTCCAGTAGATATGGGACTACTTGAAGCGAAGCAGTGGTGTATCCTGAACCACTAACAGCAGATTCTCTGGCTATCTGTTTCTGTGGCCTTGCAGTGTGCTGGTTAACTGCTGCATTGAACTATTTGCAGTGTAAACACACAATTGTGGCTGTAAGGAAGTGTTATGTAGATTCAGGATTCATTCATTCTTGGGGAGATGGTGGCATAGTAGTAATGTTACTGGATTAGTAATCCAGAGGCCCAGGCTAATACTCTTGAGAACACTCATGAGGACACTGGTTCAAATCCCACATGCCAGCTGCTGGAATTTACATTTAATTACCAAGTGCAATTAATTTTAAAAATGACACAAAGGGTGGCATGGCAACTTAGCACTGCTGCCTCAGTGCCAGGGACCCGGGTTCAATTCCGGTGACTATCTGTGGAGTTTGCGTTCTCCCCGTGCCTACATGTGTTTCCTCCCACAGACCAAAGATATGCAGGTTGGGTGGATTGGCCATGCCAAAAACAAATGCCCCTTTGCGTCCAAAGATGTGCAAGTTACGGGGCTAGGACGGGACAGTGGGCCTAGGTAGGGTGCTGTTTCAGAGGGTTGGTGCAGACTCAATGGGCTGAATGGGCTTCTGCACCGCGTTCTATGGTTCATGCACCCCTTTTTCTCTCCACTTCTGCAAACCAAAAAAAACATAAGCAGGTTTTGACTGCGCTTCTGTGAGCTAGCTAGCCAGGAAACCCCCGCCGATGGTGCCAAGCATCCTACCCCCACCACCCTCACACTGATCTCCTCTCCTCTCTCTTCCTCCCCCCTCCTCCCTCGAACATACATATGCAAAACATCACAATCCCCAACAAACACAAAGATGACATCACAATGCTGAACAAAGAAAAAAATCCCCCCCCCCCCCCATTAAGAACAAAGTTAGCTCTCAAACAAATCATAGCAACAGCCCCAAACTAGCCTCACTTTGTGCAAAACAATACATACAAAACCGAAGAGAAAATAAATTTAGCAGCATATAAAGAACACAATTACTCACTCCCAAGTTCAATGTCCTCCATCACCGGTCAGTCCCCTGTCCTTAACAAAGTTCATTACCTCCTCTGGCAATTTGAAATAAAGTTCCTGGCCCTCATAAGTGACCCACAATTGCGCTGGGTACAGCATGCCAAACTTCACCCCCTTCTTAAAGAGGGCCGATTTCACCTTATTGAAACTCTCCCTTCTTTTGGCCAGTTCCATACCCAAGTCCTGGTAAATGCACAGCTCATTGCCTGACCCATCTCAAGACCTGTTCCTTGTCCAGGAACCGGTGCATTCATACCGCCATCGTCCTCGGTGCTTCATTCCTCAGCGGCTTCCTCATCAGTGCTCTCTCCACCCTGTCCATCTCCAGGGTCGAGCAAACACACCTTCCCCCCCAGCAGCTTCTTGAACACGCGTGCCACATATGCCCCTGCGTCCGATCCCTCACTGCCCTCCAGGAGGTCAACAATCCTCAGGTTCTGCCTGCGTGGCATGTTCTCCAAATCCTCCACTTTCTCTTACAACCTCTTCTGGCGGTCCTTCAGCAGCCCCATCTCCATTGCCATCGCGACTAGCTGGTCATCGTCCTCCGCCACCGCCTATTCCACCTTCTGGATCACCTGGCCCTGGGCTTCCAATCTCTGCTCCATATGATCAATCCCCGTCTTAATCGGATCCAGGTATTCTTTTCTTTGCTTTTCTTCTGGAGAAAGTCCACCAGCTGCTCCATTGACCACTGGGCCGGCAATTTTGGTCCCTGACCCTCCGCCATATTCTCCTGTACTGCAGACTCCGCCCCCTTCTTCGACCAACAATCTTCCTTTTCAGATCATTTCTGGTCCATGAATCCATACTCTAGTGGGGAATCCCTCTTCTCTACTTCACCAGTCTCCTGTTTTGTCGATTAAATCCACCATAAATCGGGACTAAGGGTCCCAAAGGTCCACCACGAGCGGGAGCTACCAAATAAGCGACCACTCACTCCATGCCGCCACTGGAAGTCGAGCGGCTCCAGTATTTTGTTGCCGCCAGTGAGATTGGGGGGAGAAGATGAGCAATAGGTCATTTTGTTAACTGTTTGCAGGCCCCAGACCTACAACTTCATTAGGAATTTAACGCCCCTGGACACAGTTGGTGATGTTTGTGAAAGAGCTCTTCAATCCCAGACCCCCTATGCTACAGCACTTTATGTTTAACTCTGCTGTCTGGGTTGCAGGCGAGACTGTTTTGGCTTTTGTTTCCAAACTGTCAGTTGGCTAAACTCTGCAAATTCGGCACAGCATTGAGCAACCGTCTGGCCTGTAGTCAACAACATTGATGTGCAAAGGATATTGTCTTCCGAGACTAAGATATCTCTGTACAAAGTGATTGAAACAGCCCCAGCAACCAAATGCGCTGAGAAGGGTGGAGTTTCCGAAGTGTGCATGAGGGCGAGGTAAACCAACTATGGAGTGGAATGGCTGCAAGGTATGCACCCAGACGGACATAGAGGAGGTTCATACACCATTCCCGTAGCAGGATTATAATCAGCAATCGGGAAGAAAAATGGGCTGTCAGCCCAGGAATTGTGACTAATGTTACAGATGTGGGGGAAATGGCTTCCAAGAAATGTCACTGCAGAAATTTCATCTATTTAGGTGCAACAGGGAGGGCCACACCGCAACACGTTGCCCATACCAGGCAGGGCACACCAAGTTTTTGGGGAAAAAAACTCACAACTACACCAGTGAACAAAGTAGAGAAGAACTCTGAAGAGGAATCAGAAATTTACAGACTGAATATGGTAAATGGCCCAAATAGAAATTGTTCTTGAGGCCAAGGGTGAGCATTAAGCATGGAGGTCGACATGGGGGTCAACCATGGTGGTGGACGAACAAACTTTCAAATATCTTGGAGTAGGAGTAGTCCCAAGTAGCACAACCGCCAAGTTGGTGATGTATACAAGAGAAACCGTGAAGATTTTGGGTACAACGATGGCACTAGTGTCGTATCAGCAACATGATGCCCATTTACCCATGATTGTTGTGGAAGGACCGCAACCAAGCCTTTTGGGTTGAGATTGGTTAAATAAATCCAGCACATCAGATGGTGCTTCTCATTTGTGAAACTATAAAGATTGTCTTTCAGAACAAACTAGGCTCACTTATACAACACTCTATTTAAGTCATGCTTATTTACAATTGGAACTGGACGAGGATTCCCAGAAATGTGTGACTATCAATACCCAAGGGCTTTTTCAATACACCAGTTTACTTCTGGTATCTCTTCTATCTGCAACATTCCCATGCGCAAAGGGAAATCTGCTCCAAGGCATCCCTACGGTTGTGGTGTACCTCAATGAAGTTAGTCACAGGAAGGTCACACAAGGAGTTTTTGGTCACCTTCGAAGTTTTAAGAGGATTCCGAGACACTGGCATCAAATTCAAAAGGGAAATGTACATTCCAAGCCAGTGCGGTCACATATTTAGGATTTAAACTGGATCCAAAAGGCCTGCACCACCTTGATGTATCTGCACCAAAGAAGTCACAACACTAATTCATTTTAGAGTGGTAAACTACTGTGGTGGATTCATCCTCAACTGGCAACTATGTTGGTGCCACTGCCAATGGCTGGATGTCCAGGAAATGGGCATCACCACCTTGGCTGCCACCATTGAGACACTGTTGCATCTTCGCCATCCATAGTATTCGCCGCGTATTGGTATCCAACAGTGGCATGGCTTTCGTGGGGAAGGAACTTCAGCACTTCACCAAATGAATGGCATTCACTGCATCCTTGCCATCTGGTATCGAATGGAGTAGCCCCCCCCCCCCCCCACATACATACATACATACATACATACATACACACACACACACACACACACACACACACACACACACACACACACACACATCACCACTCGAGTAGCAGAGCCTAATGGGTTAGTGCCTTTGTACTTGGACCTAGTTTTCCCCAATTTGATGGGGAAGGTTGAGGTGTGGCAAGCTTGCCAAAAGAAACGCCATGATTTGTCAGGTCACTTAACCGGTGGACTAGCAGAGTACACAAGTACGGAAGCACAGAGACCATGCAAGGAGCAGAGAGGCCACAACCCCAATGTATGAACAGGTGGCACCAGCAGGCACCGCCAACTGCCCCACTGCAGAACCTGATCTGGGGGAACCGGAAAGTTCCGTAGAGGCCCCACTTGGAACCCCTGAGAGAGCTGGAGAGGGTGATGCCACCGAAGCACTGGCCGAGTCCTCAATGCAACCTCCTGCTAATGACGCTACCTCACTGGTGGAGGAACCGGTCAGGGGGACTTGGGCAGTCTACCAGGTCTAAGAAGTACCCTGACAGATTAACCCATATGTCAGACTGTTATGGACATCCCTTTTTCATGCCGCAGCCTATGCTGTACATAGTTAACAAAATGACCTAAGATGTATATATATGTTATTGAAGGACTTAAAGGGGGAGGGATGTGGTAGTGTGGCCCCAAGAGCTGATCCTGTGTGGGCCACGTGACCAGATCTGGTCTATTGTGTAGGAACCCTGACCAATGGGGAAAAAGCGCTGGGAGCAGGGGACTGGTCAATGTGGACCCATGATTCATAAGAGCGAGGACCTGTTTGAGAGACCTCTTGTGCCTGTATATGGTTAACTTTTCTGCTATTCTCAATAAACTCCTTTTTGTTGCACATGAAGCCACCACAGTTGGTATTGCAAGCTAGATCAACATTTATTGCCACTCCCAAATTGCCCTGAGAAGGTAATGGGTGAGCTGCTACCTTGAACAATCACAGTTTGTGCAGTGAAGGTGCACCCAAGGGAGTTCAGGATTTTGGTACAGCGATGGTTAAGGAATTGAGATCTACTTCCAAGTCAGGATGGTAGGGGATTTTGCTGATGGTGCTGATCCCATATGCATGATTCCCTAACCTGTGTGGGAAGTTTTGTCACAGACAAATTGGCAAATTGCTGCCATTTCTTCCAAATGGTACATCAATGGTAGAATGGATACCATTGAGCTCGAGTGTTGGAATGGCACTCCTCGAGGCTAATGGTAGTATTACCTCGCACCTCTGAGTTGCACCTCGTAGATGGTGGGGAATGATTTTGGAGAGTTGGGAGGTGAGCCACTGTCTGCAGAGTACTGTTGCTAACTTTTGCCTTTGTTTAATTGCTCTGTTTTATCACCTTTGCTCTTGAGTCGCCAGGTACCTTTCTGATGCCGCCACGTGGTTCAAGTCCGAGTAATGATCAATAATCCAATACACCGCTTAGTAAGATTTAAATCAAAGCATATTTATTATACACAGTAATCACTACTCATGTACAAATTCTACGTCTAAGCTACTTCTACGACTAACAGGCCAATACTTAACTCGGAACTGGCCCACCAGTTCAGGGAAACGAATGGCCTTTCATTTGGGTTCTGAGCCTGCGGGATTCGAAGTTGGTACAGATTGGTAGCTAGGAGCGCCTATCTAGTAGTGAGCATTGAAGTAAGACTTGCTAGATTTCAGCGATGGCTGGACCGGTCACTGTCAAGGGTTGGTTCGCGTTGCTGAGTGACCCGGTCCAGAAGAGAAGCAGAGGGCCGATTTGAACTTGGGCTTGATTCTTAGTCCCCAGGGGCTTCCCGCCTTTCGGGGCAGACCCTGTACCTGGTTCCAAGTGATTAGACTTTGTCCCAATCACTTGGTTCGATTTTCTCCAATTTTGGAGCAGTTCCCTGATCGATGGGCGGTCCTGAGGTGGTCGTTCTCCTCCCATTGTGTAGGCTTCTGCTGGCGCCACTGAGTCTGGTTTAGCTTTGTGTCTAAATGTTGCTCATTGTTCCCGGGGATTGCTCGTTAATATGCAGATGGCTGGTGTTTTGTTATGCTGTTGGTTGCCGGTATCGATCTTGTCTGGCCTTTCCAGAGGTAAATACACACTCAACCCGCAGCTGCTTGTTTGTGTCCTGTTGGCTGACTTTCCCATCAGCCTTTGCCGTTCGCCATTTTAAATCAGGAGTTAGCCATTCTAAATGGGGAGTTAGCCATTTTAACTGCCTACAGTACCCAGCTCCTGCAGCCACAGTATTTGTCCAGTTAGGTTTCCGATCAGTCATCCTCCGGAAGGTTAAACCTCTAGATAAAGAGGGTTATTGTATGGCATGAAAGATACTTGCCAATTATTAGCCAAAGCCTTGATGTTGCCCAGGTTCTGTTGCATGACATGGACTGCTTCAGTATCTGAGGAATTCCGAATGAATGGAACACGGAAATCATCAACCACCACCACTTCTGACTTTTTATGATGAGAGAAGAAGGTTGAAGCAGCTGATGATGGTTGTGACTAGGGCACAACTCTATGGGACTCTTGGGGTTGGGATGATTAGCCTCCAGCCACCACAGCCACCTTTGATTTGTGCTTTATGTGACTCCTCCCTGACTCGCCCCCACAATCCCATCCACTTAGACACTTGCCTTCTCCATGGTTTGTTATTTTCAATGGGACATTATAAACTCATCTGCTTTACGACCATTCTTTCCGTAAGAAAGGGAGAGTGTCCTTCTTCGCTTCCTCCGCTCCTTTTACACTTGCTGCTGGAGCTGGGGGTGCACTTCATTGCTCGAATCTCACCTGAGCCAGGAAGATTGGGTGAGAATTTTAGTGGAGGTAAGTGGGTACGGCATGCCAATCTACCGCTGAGTGCCACTCCAAGGGAAATTATGGCCCAAGATACTTTGTGAGAACAAGAAAGAAAAGTTAAACCCCTTCAAAGGTATGTAAAGGACAGATTGAAAAATTATTTCTAAAATTCAATGAAGGGGTAAGTAAATGCTTGAATGCAAATTGGTTCACAAACAAAGGAAGCTGAGTGTTAGGAATGTTGTAAAGATTAAAATTTTGCATTTTTAGACAGGAGCATTAAGAATTTTATACTTTTTTTGAAACTAGCTTTAGATTTAAATTTTTTTCTAAGTTGTCTTTTTCTACTTGATCCCAAAGATTCCATAAGCATTGCTGCTCTATCAAATTCCCACTGTCTGAAATCCATTTTAGTCCTGGGAAAGGAGGGGAAATGTAGAATCATTTTGAAATTTCAAGACCGACATTGATCGTGTTACCTATGTGGATAAATGGGGTTGACATAAAAATCAGCCATGATCTAATTAAATGGGATGATCTAACCGGAGGTTTGGAATGGCCAGCACTGAATCCTATCTTCTGAAAAATAGGTATACAAATAAAACTGAACTGCCTGCATGTATTCCTGGACTATCGGTGAGTTGGATTTGGGGGCAGGAGGTATGGCTGCCGACTTGACCAAGCCCCACCAGCTGGGACTGACCAACATAAGTGGAATTCTTAAACTGCTGGCTTAGGAATGACTGACCAACAAAAAACAGGCCATCGCTCTCTGATCAGTAATAATCTTTTCTTCCATAATGGTCTGCTGATTTTTGGCCCAAGTGAATATGATGCAATCGGTAAATATTTGTCAACTGAAAATGCACGTTCCAAAAGAAAGTTGCTGATGTAAACTGCACTTAAAATAGTACAAATCAACTGTAGGATTTGCAATGCTTGAATGTTCATACATCAGATGTTTGTAATTGCAGCTGCAATGCATCATATTGGGCCATCTTGGACAGGTTCCATATTAATGGCTGTTCATGTAGGTTTGAATTGAACTCTCTAATGGTTGTTTTGTTTGGGGGTTATACCAGAGTGACGGAGAGCTGACATGATTACTGGAGTTCCTTTGTTCCCATATGTTTCTAGACACATTGTGCAGAGATAAGCCAGGTGGTCTGGTCAGTGACACTGGCATGAGCTAGGCAAAATGGACTTTTAACAGACAGCGACATAGTGGTTGCGTTGTTCTGGTTTTATTGCAAGAGGCTAGCTGTTAGTTTGATCCGTTATATGCAGTTGGGCTTTTTTTTTTTCCTGTCCTCTTTTATTGGTATGCAGCTGTGTAAGTTATCTGCTTCAGAATGTGAGTAGTTGGTATGCTGCTGAATTACTGAGCAGTGTGTGCTCTTGCCCTTGTGCTCCCAATAAGGCCAGGGTTTGAGCAAAAGGTTGTTTATCTTTGGCACCTCCCAGATATTTGGAAGATATGGGGAAAGAGGGGGGACAAGTATCACTTCAGTTAAAGGCTTCCTGTTCACCACTTCATTTCTGTAACCTCACTGGTTTTAAATGGGAGTGTTTGTGTGTTATGGAATTCTCTCTCCACAAATTAAGACCATAAGAAACAGGAGCAGGAGCAGGTCAGACAAGAGCAGGTCAGAGGCTAGGAATCCTGCAGTGAGTAACTCGCCAAAGCCTGTCCATGATGTACAAGGCACAAGTCAGGAGTGTGATGACATGCTCTTCAATTTGCTGGATGAGTGCAGCTACAACAACACTCTTGACAGCATCCAGGACAAAGCGTCCCACTTGATTGGTACCCCTTCCACAAAGACTCCTGTTCCAAGTCACTTACCGTCCTCACTTGGAAATAGATTGCCATTCCTTCACTCACTGGGTCAAAGGTCCTGGATCTAAGGGCCACCCCCACCCAGAACCCCTGTAGTGCCGGACATGACCAAAACATGTGGGTGTGGTTTGCTGGGCTTCTCGAGCATCTCCCACACCTATCCTCTACCCTGAAAAATTTACTGAGCCTTGCTCCGGTCATATGCGCCCTGTGTAAAACCTTGAATTGTATCGGGCTTAGCCTGGCACACGAGGACGATGGGTTTACCCTACGTAGGGCATCGGCCCACAGCCCCTCCTCAATCTCTTCCCCCAGCTCTTCTTCCCATTTCCCCTTCAGCTCATCCACCATGATCTCCCCCTCGTCCCTCATTTCCCTGTATACGACACCCTGCCATCCCCCACCCATGTCCCTGAGATCACTCTATCTTGAATCTCCTGCATCGGGAGCTGCGGGAATTCCCTCACCTGCTGCCTCGCAAAAGCCCTCAGTTGCATGTATCGAAATTCATTCCCTTGGGGCAACCCATATTTTTCCGTCAGCGCTCCCAGACTCGCAAACGTCCCGTCTACGAACAGATCTCTCAGTTGCACATCCCCCGCTCTCTGCCATGCTCCAAATCCCCCATCCATTCTCCCCGGAACAAACCTTATGGGTATTTCTTATCGGGGACCGCACCGAGGCTCCCGTCCTTCCCCTATGTCGTCTCCACTGCCCCCAAATTTTTAGTGTTGCCACCACCACTGGACTTGTGGTGTATTTCTTCGGGGAGAATGGCAACGGCGCCATCACCATTGCTTGTAGGCTGGTTCCTTTGCAGGACGCCATCTCCAATCTCTTCCACGCCGCTCCCTCCCCTTCTCCCATCCACTTACACACCATTGAGATATTGGCGGCCCAGTAGTATTCACTTAGGCTCGGTAGTGCCAGCCCCCCCCTATCCCTACTACGCTGCAAGAACCCCCTCCTCACTGTCGGGGTCTTCCCGGCCCACACAAAACTCATGACACTTTTCTCAATTCTCTTGAAAAAAGCCTTCCTGACCATCACCGGAAGACACTGAAACACAAAAAGGAATCTCGGGAGGACTACCATTTTGACCGCCTGCACCCTACCCACCAGTGACGGGCACCATGTCCCATCTCTTGAAATCCTCCTCCATCTGTTCCACCAATCTTGTTAAATTAAGCCTATGTAAGGTTCCCCAACTCCTGGCTTTCTGAATCCCTAAGTACCGGAAATCTCTTGTTACCTTCCTCAGCGGTAAGCCATCTATTCCCCTGCTCTGCTCCCCCGGATGGACCACAAACACTCACTCTTCCCCATATTCAATTTATACCCCGAAAATACCCCAAACTCCCTGAGTGTCTGCATTATCTCAGGCATCCCCTCCACTGGGTCCGCAACACACAGCAATAAATCATCTGCATACAAGGATACCTGGTGCTCTTCTCCTCCCCTGAGTACTCCCCTCCACTTCCTGGAGCCCCTCAGTGCTATAGCCAGGGGCTCAATCGCCAATGTAAACAGTAACGGAGACTGGGGACACCCTGCCTTGTCCCTCTATGAAGACGGAAGTAGTCAGACCTCTGTCTGTTCGTGACCACGCTCGCCACCGGGGCCCTATACAGCAGCTGTACCCATCCGATATACCCTTCTCCAAAACCAAATCTCCTCAGCACCTCCCACAGATAATACCACTCCACTCTGTCAAATGCTTTCTCGGCGTCCATCGCCACCACTATCTCCGCCTCACCCTCTGGTGGGGGCATCATCATTACCCCTAGCAGCCTCCGTATGTTCGTGTTCAGCTGTCTCCCCTTAACGAACCCAGTTTGATCCTCGGGGACCACCCCCGGGACACAGTCCTCTATCCTCGTCGCCATCACCTTAGCCAGGAGCTTAGCATCTACAGTTAGAAGGGAAATGGGCCTGTAGGACCCACACTGCAGCGGGTCTTTTTCCTCCTTCAAAAGGAGCGATATCGTTGCCTCCGACATAGCGGGGGCAGCTGCCCCCTTTCCCTGGCCTCATTAAAGGTTCTCGTCAAAAGTGGGGCCAGTAGGTCCATATACTTCCTATAAAATTCCACCGGGAATCCGTCCGGTCCTGGGGCCTTCCCCGCCTGCATGCACCCAATCCCTTTTACCACCTCCTCCATCTCAATCTGTGCTCCCAGCCCCGCCCTCTCCTGCTCCTCCACCTTGGAATTCCAGCTGATCCAGGAAATGCATCATTCCCTCCTTCCCTTCTGGGGGCTGAGCCTTATATAACCTCTCATAGAATGCCTTGAACACCCCGTTCACTCTCTGAGAACTCCTTACTCCTAGGCCTAATAAATCTCCAGGGGTCTACCCCTCCCATCTGTTCCATGAAGTCCTTAAGTACCCTGGCCGCTGCCGGCCACCTCCTGGTCCTGGACCTCGACCGGTCCAGCCCTGGATCAAGCACCGTATTGAAGTCTCCCCCCATTACCAACTTTCCCGCCTCCAGGTCCGGGATACGTCCCAACATACGCCTCATAAATTTTGCATCATCGCAGTTCAGGGCGTATACGTTCACCAGAACCACCGCCTCCCCTTGCAATCTGCCACTCACCATCACATATCTACCCCCACTATCCTCCACTGTGGTCTTTGCCTCAAACAGTACCCGTTTCCCCACCAAAATAGCCCCCCCCCCCCCCCCCCCCCCCCCGTCCTTCGCATCTAAACCTGAATGAAACACCTGCCCCACCCATCCTTTACATAGTCTGACCTGGTCTATCAGTTTCAGATGCGTCTCCTGCAACATAACCACATCTGCCTTTAATTTCTTTAGGTGTGCGAGTACCCGTGCCCTTTTAATCGGCCTGTTCAGCCCCCTCACGTTCCACGTGATCAGTCGGGTTGGGGGGCTCTTTACCCCCCCCCCTTGTCGACTAGCCATCCCCTTTTTTAACCCAGCTCCTCACCCGGTTCCCACGTACCCGTATATCCCCCCGACGGCGCCCTCCCGCCTCGACCACCCCATCCCATAACAGCTCCCCCTTCTCCTTAGCAGCAGCAACCCAGTTAACCCCCCCCCCCCTCCGCTAGATCCCCCTCTAACGTAGTTGCACCCCCCATGTTGCTCCCAGAAGTCAGCGAACTCTGGCTGACCTCGGCTTCCCCCCCTTGTCCTCGGCCCCCACTGTGCGAGGCCCCCTCCTTCCTGTGTCCCTGTTCCCGCCATAATTACCATAGCGCGGGAATAAAGCACGCGTTTCCCACTCGGCCACGCCCCTAATGGCCGGCGTCCACAGTTCCTCATCTCCCCCCCCCCCCGCCCCCCCCAACATGGGGAAGAGAGAAAAGTTACAGGATTGCAAAACTAACAAATTGAAACCCCCCCCCCCTTTTTTTTTCGCCCCATATAATCACCCCACCACTTTGTCCCAAAAGTTCTTTCTCTCGCCAGACTATTCCAGCTTCTCGTCCACAATGAATGTCCACGCCTCTTCTGCCGTCTCAAAGTAGTGGTGCTTCCCTTGGTGTGTGACCCACAATCTCGCCGGTTGCAACATTCCAAACTGGATCTTTTTGTGAAGCACCGCCTTAGCCCGATTAAAACTTGCCCTCCTTCTCGCCACCTCCGCACTCCAATCCTGGTATACGTGGATCACCGCGTTCTCCCACCTACAGCTCCGAGTTTTCTTTGCCCATCTGAGGACCGTCTCTCTGTCATTATAGCGGAGAAACCGCACCACTATAGCTCGGGGTATTTCTCCAGCCTTCGGTCTTCGTGCCAAAACTCGATAAGCTCCCTCCACCTCCAAAGGGCCCGTCGGGGCCTCCGATCCCATTAGCGAGTGAAGCATCGTGCTCACATATGTCCCGACGTCCGCCCCTTCTGTGCCTTCGGGAAGACCCAGAACCCTTAAATTCTTCCTCCTCGAATTATTCTCCAGTACGTCCAACCTTTCCACACACCTTTTGTGCTGTGCCTCATGCGTCTCTGCCTTCACCACCAGGCCCTGTATTTCATCTTTGTTTTCAGCAGCCTTTGCCTTCACGACCCGAAGCTCCAGCTCTTGGGTCCTCTGCTCCTCCTTTAGCCCTTCAATCACCTGTAATATCGGGGCCAACAGCTCCTTCTTCAACTCCTTTTTCAGCTCTTCCACACAGCGCCGCAAGAACTCTTGTTGGTCCGGACCCCATAACAAGCGGCCACCTTCCGACGCCATCTTGCTTTGAGCTTCCCTTCCTTGGCGCTGCTCCAGAGGATCCTCCGCAATCCGGCCGCTATCCTCTCCCTTATCCATGCGTGTCCGGGGGGGATTCCCTTTTGGTTTACCGCACAGTGTTTTTGGCCGTTTAAATTGCCGTTGGGGCTCCTGTTAAGAGCCCAAAAGTCCGTTCCAACGGGAGCTGCCGAAGCGTGCGGCTTAGCTGGTCATCGCCGCACCCGGAAGTCCCGTATAGGACATTGCTGAGGCCACACCTGGAGTATAATGTGTAATTTTGGTGTCCTTATCTGAGCAAGGATGTTCTTGCTATGGAGGGAGTTCAGTGAAGGTTTGCGAGGCCGATTCCTGGGATGGCGGGACTGTCCTACGAGGAGAAGCAAAAGTTAGGATTATATTCATTGGAGTTTAGAAGAGTGAGAGGGCATCTCATAGAAACTTCCAAAATTCTAACCGGATTAGACAGAGTAGATTCAGAAAGAATGTTCCCAATGGTGGCGGAGTCCAGAACTAGGGGCCATATTTTGAGGTTAAAAGGTAAATCTTTCCTCATCTTGAGGTGAGGAGAAATTTCTTCACCCAGAGAGTGGTGAACCTGTGGCATTCACTACCACAAAGTAGTTGCGGCCAAAACATTGTGTAATTTCAAGAAGGAATTTGATACAACTCTTGCGGCTAAAGGGATCAAGGGATTTTTTTGTTTGTTTGGTGTGTGTGGGGTGGCGGGGGAGGTAGGATCAGGTTATTGAACTTGATCAGCCATGATCATAAATGGCTGAGCAGGCTCGAAGGGCCGAATGGCCTCCTATTTTCTATGTAAAATGTGGTTTAGTTATGTGAATACAATTTGAACATTAGTCATTGAGATATTTAGCAATGTCACAACAGACCAAACAGTTTTCATTGACCATTCAAATTAGCCAAACAACTAGTTAGTTGTGAATGCCTCTTTGGACATCATGGTTTAATGACTTTTTATTTTGGTCTCCTTTCCAAAGAATTTGGTACTTAGTTGGCTTTCTCCAGTGAGCAGAGTTTCCGGGCTATTTGGATTCTGGAAGCATTTTACCAGTAAAGTAAGATTTCTTGTGTCTCCATACTAATCTGCAACAGCACTTGGTAATTATTTTCCTTGAAAAATGAAATGGTTCATTACTTCCACTCGACTGCTGCTAGCTAGAAGGACAGGAAAGAGCAGCAGATACCCTGCTAACACCCACTTGGTGGTTCCCCTCTAAACCACTCACCATCCTGACATTGCTTGGTTAAAAATCCTGGTATTCCCTCCCTAGCAGCACTGTGGGTGTACCTACACCACGGGCTACAGAGGTTCAAGAAGGCAATACACCACCATCCTCTCGAGGGCAATAAATGCTGGCCTAGCCAGCGATGTCCGCATCCCATAGATGAATCTTTCAAAAACTTTGTTCCATGTTTATTTTAATGTGGTGGGGGGGTGAAGGAATGTTTTTTGATTGTGATCAAACTGCTGTCTGCTTGGTGCATATTCTGACTTTTCAGCCATGAGAAGATTTCATGCAATGATCAGCAGCTACACACAAACTCTGGTTTGTGTAGAACGTGATGTTTTCCTGGCAAGTGGCTAATGATCAATAACAAGGGCAATATCTATTCAAAACCCCAAATTATAACCTGGGCTAAAGTGAAGCATTTCTTATCTTCCACATTTTAAAATTGTTGAGCAATAAGTGCAATAAATCCAGATCCAAAAGAAATGCAAAATACTGCAGCAACTGGAAATCTTAAAAAGAAAGGGAATTATCCAGGTCTGGCAGCATCTGTGGGAAGAGAGAAACCAGGTCATGTTTCAGGCCAGTGGCCCATTATCAAAACTGGAACAAGTTTGAGATGTAACTGGTTTAAGCAAGAGCTGAGGCAGTGAAGGAGAGGGAAGGTATGTGATGAGTGGAAAGTAGGATAGAAAAATGACGACAAATCCCAGTGTCTTTTGTCATTGTGACAGGATCAAACTGAAGTAAATTTGCCATATTCAAGTTTGTCCAGTTGTGTAAAGAGTATGTAAGAAAATGAATATACCCAGTGGCTGATATGACGACTAGCCAATTGAATTTTTGGCTGTATCAGCTTACTGCCATCTGTACTATGCTTTAAAATTGTGTTTATAAGAATTACCAATGGAAATCTAAGGTATTTTTAAAAAGCTGCAGTATCATTGTAGAGGTGACACTACTCGACTCTTGTCAGAAACAGTGCAGTGGGGTGAGAAATTGGAAGCCATGAGCTTAAGTAGTACCGGGGCCTGCATGAATATAATGTCATACGCTAATAAAATAATTCAAATTTATTTGGCTACCATTGAGTATTTAAAAAAATCTATACTTATTTGTGGGATGTGAGCACCGCTAGCTAAGCCAAAATTTATTGTCCATCTATAATTCTCTTTGAGAAGATGGTGATAAGCTGCCTTGAACCACTGCAGTCCATGTGTAGGTGCATGCACACTGCTGTTAGAGAGGGAGTTCCAGGATTTTTTAACGAATATTTTTATTGAAGATTTTCCGTTTATGTTTAACGACGAGATGCAGCAAATCCCCCTAAATTTAGTACAGTACAGAGTTATCGTTATTCCACATTTAGCACAGTGGGCTAAACAGCTGGCTTGTAATGCAGAACAAGGCCAGCAACGCGGGTTCAATTCCCGTGCCGGCCTCTCCGAACAGGTGCTGGAATGTGGCGACTAGGGGCTTTTCACAGTAACTTTATTGAAGCCTACTTGTGACAATAAGTGATTATTATGTACATGCAAATGTTCATACAATTGGTTCTGATTATCAGTACTTGTGACGATGTCTTTTGTGCGGCTAAAAAAGGATACAAAAGGGGGTGGTATCTCGGAATCTGAGGCTAAAGCCATGAGCACATCATAGATTATCATAGAATTTACAGTGCAGAAGGAGGCCATTCGGCCCATCGAGTCTGCACCAGCTCTTGGAAAGAGCACCCTACCCAAGGTCATCACCTCCACCCTATCCCCACAACCCAGTAACCCCACCCAACACTAAGGGCAATTTTGGACAGTAAGGGCAATTTATCATGGCCAATCCACCTAACCTGCACATCTTTGGACTGGGAGGAAACCGGAGCATCCGGAGGAAACCCACACACACACTGGGAGGATGTGCAGACTCCGCACAGACAGTGACCCAAGCCGGACCCTGGAGCTGTGAAGCAATTGCGCTATCCACAATGATACCGTGCTGCCCCTGTGGCACTGTGGTGCATACCTTTCTCCACAGGGCAGCAAAGACAGAGCTACCAATATATGGGATCACTTATGGGGTAAAATTAAACCAATCGGAACCTAACTCGGCATCCCAAGACCTCCTAGCAATAAAAGGATATCCCAGAAAAAAGGGAACAATGGGATACTGCCATTGGTAGTGGCTTAGCAGTGTATACTCTCCGATACAGGAGCCAGTAAACCAAGGATTTGTCTCGCAACAAAACAGACCTCCCACCTCTCCAGCCAAATCAGAGGTGCCATTCCGGCCGTCATCACCGGAAAACTTTAAAACTATTTTCCCACCAAGGAAACGCCGCTGACCCTGAGAAGAATCTCATCAAGGCACACCTCAACATGATGCCTCGGGAAGGGAAACAACCCCCCTCCTCCCAACATAAGGGAAATCCTCTAGAATTAAATGTAACAAATCAGAGCCTGTAGCAGCACCGCACCTGGCTCAATAAAGAAAGGAAACTCCAGAGTGGGAGGAACATCAGGATTAGCTTACAGACACCAGACATGTACACTTTTTTTCTTTATGCAAAAAGGACAGCAGGAAATGAATGGCACAATCTCCTAAGCAGGATACTGCTTCCCCAGGAGAGCCCAAGCCTCAAGAAGTCCCCAGCAGACCATTCGGAGGAGGCTACCATACTCCATCTAGCCTTATCCCCAACCGAAGAAAGAATCTTCTCCGCGATGAAATGCAGCACTCAGTCCCTGCAACTAACCGGATACTACACCCCAGCCAGGGGAACCAAATCTCAAGGAGAGTAGCCCAGGAGTCCCCAAAAGGGGATTCCCTTGGGGAGGATGGCCTACTCCACTGCCCAACGTACTTTGCACCTGACCTGGATAAAGAGTTGCTACTGCCCTAACCCCCTCAATCAAGCTAAAATAGGATCAACAGCACACTGGAATAGGGACTAACAGGCCAAGGATACTCCCATCACTCTTGTACATTGAACAAAGCAAACAATCCCTAACTAGGTACCCCAGTGATGCCATCAACGGGATTGCACCCATTTCCCCTCAGCACCCCTGCCCACCATACATTCCATGAGCCAAGTAATCAAATAACCACTATCCCTATCCATAGCCAAGTAAACATAGAAGACTAACCCAAGAAAGGCTAGATATCCAAGGATTAACTGATCACATCCGGGCGTGCGCCAGTACATATTTCCCCAATACCTACAGCACCAGAGGTGTCAACTACATGAAAAAGAACCCAGTCT
The DNA here is from genome assembly GCF_047496885.1 of Scyliorhinus torazame. Taxonomy (NCBI): domain Eukaryota; kingdom Metazoa; phylum Chordata; class Chondrichthyes; order Carcharhiniformes; family Scyliorhinidae; genus Scyliorhinus; species Scyliorhinus torazame. Next base: position 117,400,057 of record NC_092724.1, on the reverse strand, counting down.
TTTCTAGGATACATGATCTGTCTGTATCTTCATAGATACTAGCAAGGATTCCTTAATCCCAAAATAACAAGTGCCAAAGAATAACACAACACCAATAGTTTTAATGGGGAGGAAGAGACTAGTAAAACCATACCATCCATCCACCCACCACTCTTTTGTGGTGCTACTCACCTCATCTGTAAATGAAGAGCACCAAAACTATACCGTGTGGAAACAAGGATTACAGCACATAAAAACCCAGGTAAATATGCACTACCCTTGTCATACAACCAACTCAGCACGATTTTCGTAGGATAGCAAGTGGCAGATACTTCTGTGTTCTCATTGGACACCCATGTCAGGAGTAAAGGAAATAACATGAAATCAAAAGTATAATTACAAGGGAGTAAAGTTCAGGATTCATGATAGACTGCAGGATAATATAACCATCCACTGAGATTGTGAAGGCCAAAGACATGACAATCGTCGAGCAGCTTCCAGGATCCATCCACTGAAGCCTCTGTACCTCTGCTATGTCATTGTCCCAAAACCCTGGAAAGAGAAACCTATGCCCTGGCAGGTGTCAAAGACTGGTCTCATTGGGCCGCCTCCAGCCCTTGTCCCTGTGTTCGTCAAGACCAGTGGTCAGAGTCTTCAACCGGCCCAGCCCTCTTGAGTCTGGATACAATTTACAACATCGAACCTGAAACACCCAGCCTTCAAATCGAAATTGTAAAAGCATGGCAATCATTCGACTGGGAATTCATCCCCATCTTCCCTCGGTAGACCAGACACACGCACACCCCATCTCCCCAGATCACTAGGATGTCTACCATACCATTTCACAGGATTTCCAAGGTCTATAAGGTGAGCACCCACTGAGGAAACTGCCCTATTGACTGACTGGATTCTTTTCTCTGCTTCATCCATTCTTATCTCTCAGCTCATCAATGTGAGCACCAATAATCTCTGCCGGTGAGCCAAGACCGTTGTCCACAACTTCACTCACCATGGCAACCATTACCTCTATGCCAATGGCATCACCAAAGTGCCTGCCCACTTACCAGTGACTACAAACTGGGCCCCGCCCAGACCATCTCTGACTGCCTCCATCATCAAGGCTTTTCTTGACTTCTGCTCCCATCGCCAAAGTTTAGCCAGGATCTTCCAGGAGCATAGCACAATTTATGCACGTCAGGATCAAATAATTATGGGTTGTGCATCAAGATAAAAAAGGATTGCGAATACTACAGTGCTCACAAACGCAGTAGTTGACCCAGCAACATCGAAGGAAGTCTGGATGGTGAGTGGGGAATGAAGAATCGAGCATCTCTTTCGTTAAAACTTAATTTTCACAATCCAAACTGGGTGGGAGTTGTCAGATTCAATTTCCAATATTTGCTGAGCTGCAGATTAATTTTATATGAAAGAGCATGCAATTTGGTGTACAAATTTAGCTCTTTTCTCTGATCTTGGGTAGTGTCCTATGCCCAGTTGCCTTTAACTACTTCATCAATGACTGTCCCTCCATCATAATGTCAGAAATGGGGTTGTTGGAGGATGTTCAACAGCACAATGTCCAGCACCAACCACAATGAAATGGTTACTGAAACAGTCTGTGCCCATATGCAGCGAGGCCAGGGCAACATCCAGATTTGGGCTGATGAGTGGCAAGTAACATTCATGCCACACAAGTACCAGATAATCTAACCATCTCTGCTTCACATTCAGTGGACTATCGCTGAATCTCCTATCGACATCCTAGGAGTTACCAATGACCGGCAACTGTACTGGACCAGCCAACTAAATACTGTGGCTACACTTGAGAAGCTCTACACCATCCAGGACAAAGCAGCTCCCTTGATTAGCACAGATTTTCTTCCTCTGGCACACAGTGGCAGCAGTGCACCATATACAAGACTCACTGCTGCATCTCACCAAGGCTCCTCCAATGGTACCTTCCAAACCTCTGACCTTCCAAACCTCTGATCACTATCCCCTAATATAAGGGTGGCAGAGGCGAACACTCCTCCAAGCTACATGCCACCTTGACTTGGAACTATAATGGTGTTTCTTTACAGTCTTGGGATCAAAATCCTGGAAACCTCTTCCTAACAGCACTGGGGGTGTACCTACATCAGATGGACTGCAGCAGTTTAAGAAGGTGGCCCACCACCTTGAGGGCAGTTGGGCATGGACAACAAGTGTTAGCTTTGCCAGCACTGCAGGTTTGAATTTTAAGTAGAACTAGCTTTTGTGGAATAATATCAAATAATTGTCTACATCAGTGGGTTGTGTTGCTGGACTTGAAACCTCTGCTTTATGGATTAACCGCTTAATCCTGGTGAGAGCTTGCTCTTGTGTCTGACTTGTTTGAGAAACATTGCCGGAGTGCCTATGATGTATTACACACCCAGTACCAGCAAACACACAACGTAATGTCTGTGCAGTTCACATTTATTGCTGAGAGGTTCACTAATTTCTTCTTGCTCATGGAGAAAATAAGCATTTTATCGATTTTGTGTTTTCACAACTTGTATGAATGCGCTTTATTTGGAACCCAATCCTTGAATCTCAGCTAGTCCATGATCTGTAGTATGTTAGTTGATCTTGTATGGTGTCATATTGGTAGAGAAGTGGGAATGTTTTTCCTATTTTAATTTCCTATTATTGGTAGGTACCCCTGTATTGGGGAAGGAGGAAATAAATCAGCCTGCTGATCATCCAGTAACTCTTTCTCCTCTTTTTTTCCCCCCCTGCAACATCATACGTGTCTGTCTCGTGGTCAAACACGGCTGTTCAATAGTCTATCAAATAGATTCACAGATATTTATGTGAGTGAGGCACAAGAAATGTTCTTGGTCACGAATCATCATTCAACAAATTCCATGCCTTCCAACAAGGGAGAAAACTAACATGAAAAATTGTAGGGGTAACAAATGTTGGTGAAACTTGTCAATGTATTAATCACTGACAATTACCTGATGAAGGAGCAGTGCTCCGAAACCTAGTGACCTGTTGGACTTTAACCTGGTGTTGTAAGACTTCTTGCAATTACCTTGAGGGAATTGCTAGTCAAACATGTGACATTGTCCTATGAATGCAGACAGCTGGAACACTTTGAGAGATTTTTGTGGGTTAGTAGCTATGAGGAAGTGTCTTGCAATAAACCAGCTTGAACCTAAGTCCAGACTGGATTGATTCTTCCACCATGGCCCTTGGTTATAAGTAACCAACTGAAGATGTAGTTTTTAACAGAATGGATTAAGACTGTTATTGCATGGAAGTTTGTGATAAATGCGTATCTATTCCTGGAGAATGATGTGGGAAGCATCCATTTAGAAGACTGTTCCACGCCACGTTAGTCAGTAAATTAAACTATCTCGAGCTATAAAAGTTCAGTTTTCATTATGCTCAGTGATGCAGCTGCTGCAAATTTATATCTAAATGTTTTCCATAGCATTCTACCGCTTTGTATTGGGTCAGCATTTGGAAGCATTTTCGTCAGGAAATGCTAGTGCTGTTTCTAAATGGATCCAGCTGTCTTAAACTTGGCTCAAAGTGGGTGAAACTTGTATAATAGTGCATATAAATTTGCAATTAAATGTTTTACTAACTGAGCTGGAAGGCAATGTGCCAAGTATGTTAATGTTCCAAATAATAATGGCACAAAGATGAATGCGCTATAGCCCTGTCCTTGACCAATGACTTGTCCTTTTGGTTCCAGTATTAGCTGAAAGATCAGGCTGGTAAGTGCTGAAATTTGGGTGTTTTGTATTGCAACAGTGCAATCTGATCCCAATTTAACCAAAATTGTTCAAGTTGTTTGCTCTTTGCAAGCTGACCTTTTGAACTGATCAGAGAGACACTAGAATTATTTTTCTATTTATTCACCAGATGTGGATGTCTCTAACTAGACCAGCATTTATTGTCCATCTCTAATTACCCTCGAGGGTTGTGGTGAGCTGCCTTCTTGAAACACTGCAGTCCACATGGTGTAGGTATGCTCACTATGTTGTTTGGGAGGGATTAGTTCCAAGTTAGCATGGTATGTGACTTGGAAAGAATTTGCAGATGGTGGTGTTCGCATTCATCTACTGCCCTTGTCCTTCTAAATGGTGATGGTCATGGGTTTGGAAGATGCTGTCAAAGGAGCCTTGCTGAGTTGCTGCAGTGCATCTTGTAGATTAGTGTTCGTCAAACTTTTTTTTTTCAGGGACCCATTTTTACCAACCCAGCCGACCTTCACGACCCACGAAGATGTTTGGTCCCTTTGGCCCTCGTACACGCTCCTCCAATAGAACCTGTTGGATGAAGGTGAAGCCTTCCTGTGTTGGAAAGTATGGAGTCTCCATCTGTCCAAAGTTCTGCATTTTCTTCCCAGTAAAATTTTCAAATAAACCCCCCCCCCCCCCCGAACTTGTTTATAAAAAAAAAAAAAAAATTTAATAAAATAAATGAAAAAAAAATTAAATGAATAACCCCCCCCCCCCCCCCCCCGAACTTGTAAAACAAAAAGCAGCGACCGTTTAAAAAAAAGCGGACGCACTGCGCATGTGTGCCTGATCATCGGCGCACATGCGCATAGTATTGTGCATGCACGCCGATGATCTAACACGCATGCGCAGTGCGGCCGCATTTCTTTTACATGTTCGCAGCTATTTTGAAGGCGGTTTTAACAGCTGCCCGCTGCAGCTGTTGCGTGCAGATCTGCGCGATCTGGAGTGCCGCGACAGATGGCTCCGCTACCCTCCCGACACCCGTCCGCAACCCACCCACTGGTCGCGCCCCCAGTTTGACGATGCCATTTGTAGATGTCATACACTGCTGCCACTGTGTTAGTGGCGGGCTGCTTTATCTTGAATGTTGTCCAGTTTCTTCAGTGTTGTTGGAGCTATACTCTTCCAGGCAAGTAGAGAGGGAATGTTGTTTGTCACTTATTAACCCAAGTCTGAATATTGCCTAGGTCTTGCTGCATATGGACACGTACTGCTTCAGTATCTTGAGGAGTCTTAACTCTTGTTGAACACCATGCAGTTATCAGCAAACGCCACTACTTCAGGCCTGATGGGGAGTAGGAAGTTGGTTGATGAAGCAGTTGAAGATGGTTGGGCCTAGAATAGTACCCTCCGGACCCCCTGCAGCAATATTCTGGGGTTGAGATTGACTTCCAACAAGCACAACCATCTTCTTTTGTACTAGGTATGACTATAACCATTAGTGATTTTTTTTCTTCTTTCTTTTCTTCTTTCTCCCCCCCCCGCCCCCGATTCCCATTGACTTCAGTTTACCTAGGACTCCTTTTTTAAAAAAAAAAAACATTTTATTGAAGCATTTGTAATTTTCACACTTTAACAAATTAACATTCTAAACAGACTAGTGGCCCGACACATGCAAAAATATTACAATAACATGACCAACTACACCCCCCCCCCCCCCCCCCCCCCCCCCCCCAGCTCCTAACTACCTGTGTATTAGACTCCATACCTCTTATTTTACACTGCCATGCCTCATTTCCCCCGGATCCTCCGATACCCCACATATGGCCATTTCTGAGTCACCCTTCCTTCCAGGACCTCTGACATGACGTCCACAAATCCCTACCAGAATCCCCTCTACTTAGGACATGCCCAGAACATATGTACGTGATTCGCCGTGCACGTGGTTCGCCGGGTTACCCCCACACCGCCCGCACCTATTCTCCACTCCACATACCTACTCATCCGGGCCACAGTCATATGAGCCCGATGAAACCACCTTGAACTGGTCAGGCTAAGCCTGGCACGCGATGAGGCTGAATTGACTCTCCAAGGCCTTTTCCCATAGTCTGACTTCCAACTCTCCTCCCAGCTCCTCCCCTCTCTTCCTCTTCACCTCCCCGATGGGGACTCCTTCCCACTCCAACACCTCCTTGTATATCTCCGAAACCCCCCCCCCCCCCCCCCCCTCCCCAACCCCAGTTTCTGACTTCAACCTTATCCTGTAGTCCCCTTAGGGGTAGGCAAGGGAAGCTTGGAACCTGCCTCCGGATAAAGTCCCGTACCTGCAGGTACCGAAACACGTCCCCTCCCAGCAACCGAAGCTCCTCCTCTAATGCCTCCAGACTTGGGAAGCCCTCCGTGAAGAGATCCCCAAATCCCTCAGTCCCTGCCTGCTGCCACCTCCTAAAGCCCCTCTCCAGTCCCCCTGGAACAAACCGGTGACCACACTGACTCTCCCTCTAATCTCATGTGCTGTCTCCATTGTCCCCACACCCTCAGGGCTGCCACCACCACTGAGCTTGTGGAGTACTGAGTCGGGGAGAATGGCAGGGGTGCCGTTAGTAAAGCCTCAACTCGTACCCTTGCAAGATGCTGCCTCCACTCGCTCCCATACTGACCCTTCCCCCACTACCCACTTACTAACCATCGATATGTTGGCGGCCCAGTAATAGTGAATAAAAATTCAGAAGGGCCAAGCCCTCCTCCCCGCATCTCCGTTCCAAAAGTACTTTCTTCACCCTCGGGGTCTTACCAGCCCATACAAAACCCAAGATTGCTGTGTTCACCTTCCTGAAAAAAGCCTTGGGGTTAAAAATTGGAAGACATTGAAAAACAAACAGCAACCTTGGGAGGACTGTCATCTTCACAGTCTGTACCCTCCCCGCCAATGACAGCCAGGAGCATGTCCCACCACGGAAGTCTCCTTTCATTTGCTCGACCACCCTGCCCAGTTTTAAGTTATGGGGCTGAAACCAGTCCCTAGACGCCTGGATCCCCAGGTATCTAAAACTCTTTCCCACCACTTTAAATGGTAACTCCCTCAGTCTCCTCTCCTATGTCTGGATCGCGAACACTTCGCTCTTACCGATATTTAACTTGTAGCCTGAGAACCGACCAAATTCTTCCAATATCTCCATAATTCCCGGCATCCCCCCCCCCCCCCAAACGGGTCTGTTATGTAAAGGAGCAAATCATCCGCGTAGAGTGAAACCCTACACTAAATTTAAAAAAATAAATAAAAATTAAGCATTGGTAACTAATTAAACATAATTACTTAATTATAATTTAGAGGGGTATCTAAGCCAGAGATCGGAGAGTACTATATTTAGCTTTCGCATTTATATTAGAAATCTAGTGCTAGGAGACAGATAGTTAACAGTAACTTAAAAAATATATATATATTAAAACATTTATTAAAAAAAAAACTTTTAATTTTAATTAATTGACGCTATGTCAGTTAGTGGGGTGCAGTGCTCTGACTGTGAGATGTGGCAGGTCCGGGAGGCTTCCAGCGTCCCGGATGGCTTCATCTGCAGAAAGTGCACCCAACTGGAGCTCCTCACAGACCGCATGGTTCGGTTGGAGCAGCAATTAGATGCACTTAGGAGCATGCAGGTGGCGGAAAGCGTCATAGATCGCAGTTATATAAATGTGGTCACACCCAAGGTGCAGGCAGAGAAATGGGTGACCACCAGAAAGGGCAGGCAGTCAGTGCAGGAATCCCCTGTGGTTGTCCCCCTCTCGAACAGGTATACCCCTTTGGATACTGTCGGGGGGGATAGCCTATCAGGGGAAAACAGCAGCAGCCAGAGCAGTGGCACCACGGCTGGCTCTGATGTTCAGAAGGGAGGGTCAAAGCGCAGAAGAGCAATAGTAATAAGGGACTCTATAGTCAGGGGCACAGATAGGCGCTTCTGTGGTCGTGAAAGAGACTCCAGGACGGTATGTTGCCTCCCTGGTGCCAGGGTCCAGGATGTCTCCGAACGGGTAGAGGGCATCCCGGAGGGGGAGGGCAAACAGGCAGAGGTCGTTGTACATATTGGTACTAACGACATAGGCAGGAAGGGGCATGAGGTCCTGCAGCAGGAGTTCAGGGAGCTAGGCAGAAAGTTAAAAGACAGGACCTCGAGGGTTGTAATCTTGGGATTACTCCCTGTGCCACGTGCCAGTGAGGCAAGAAATAGGAAGATAAAGCAGCTAAACACGTGGCTAAACAGCTGGTGTAGGAGGGAGGGTTTCCGTTATCTGGACCACTGGGAGCTCTTCCGGGGCAGGTGTGACCTATATAAGAAGGACGGGTTGCATCTAAACCGGAGAGGCATAAATATCCTGGCCGCGAGGTTTGCTAGTGTCACACGGGAGGGTTTAAACTAATATGGCAGGGGGGTGGGCACGGGAGCAATAGGTCAGAAGGTGAGAGCATTGAGGGAGAACTAGGGAATAGGGACAGTGGGGCTCTGAGGCAGAGCAGACAGGGAGAAGTTGCTGAACACAGCGGGTCTGGTGGCCTGAAGTGCATATGTTTTAATGCAAGAAGTATTACGGGTAAGGCAGATGAACTTAGAGCTTGGATTAGTACTTGGAACTATGATGTTGTTGCCATTACAGAGACCTGGTTGAGGGAAGGGCAGGATTGGCAGCTAAACGTTCCAGGATTTAGATGTTTCAGGCGGGATAGAGGGGGATGTAAAAGTGGTGGCAGAGTTGCGCTACTGGTTAGGGAGAATATCACAGCTGTACTGCGAGAGGACACCTCCGAGGGCAGTGAGGCTATATGGGTAGAGATCAGGAATAAGAAGGGTGCAGTCACAATTTTGGGGGTTTACTACAGGCCTCCCAACAGCCAGCGGGGGATAGAGGAGCAGGTAGGTAGACAGATTTTGGAAAAGAGTAAAAACAACAGGGTTGTGGTGATAGGAGACTTCAACTTCCCCAATATTGACTGGGACTCACTTAGTGCCAGGGGCTTAGACGGGGCGGGGTTTGTAAGGAGCATCCAGGAGGGCTTCTTAAAACAATATGTGGACAGTCCAACTAGGGAAGGGGCGGTACTGGACCTAGTATTGGGGAATGAGCCCGGCCAGGTGGTAGATGTTTCAGTAGGGGAGCATTTCGGAAACAGTGACCACAATTCAGTAAGTTTTAAAGTACTGGTGGACAAGGATAAGAGTGGTCCTAGGATGAATGTGCTAAATTGGGGGAAGGCTAATTATAACAATATTAGGCGGGAACTGAAGAACATAGATTGGGGGCGGATGTTTGAGGGCAAATCAACATCTGACATGTGGGAGGCTTTCAAGTGTCAGTTGAAAGGAATTCAGGACCGGCATGTTCCTGTCAGGAAGAAGGATGAATACGGCAATTTTCGGGAACCTTGGATAACGCGAGATATTGTAGGCCTCATCAAAAAGAAAAAGGAGGCATTTGTCAGGGCTAAAAGGCTGGGAACAGACAAAGCCTGTGTGGAATATAAGGAAAGTAGGAAGGAACTTAAGCAAGGAGTCAGGAGGGCTAGAAGGGGTCACGAAAAGTCATTGGCAAATAGGGTTAAGGAAAATCCCAAGGCTTTTTACACGTACATAAAAAGCAAGCTGGTAGCCAGGGAAAGGGTTGGCCCACTGAAGGATAGGCAAGGGAATCTATGTGTGGAGCCAGAGGAAATAGGCGAGGTACTAAATGAATACTTTGCATCAGTATTCACCAAAGAGAAGAAATTGGTAGATGTTGAGTCTGGAAAAGTGTGTGTAGATAGTCTGGGTCACATTGAGATCCAAAAAGACGAGGTGTTGGGTGTCTTAAAAAATATTAAGGTAGATAAGTCCCCAGGGCCTGATGGGATCTACCCCAGAATACTGAAGGAGGCTGGAGAGGAAATTGCTGAGGCCTTGACAGAAATCTTTGGATCCTCACTGTCTTCAGGTGATGTCCCGGAGGACTGGAGAATAGCCAATGTTGTTCCTCTGTTTAAGAAGGGTAGCAAGGATAATCCAGGGAACTACAGGCCGGTGACCCTTACTTCAGTGGTAGGGAAATTACTGGAGAGAATTCTTCGAGACAGGATCTACTCCCATTTGGAAGCAAATGGACGTATTAGTGAGAGGCAGCATGGTTTTGTGAAGGGGAGGTTGTGTCTCACTAACTTGATAGAGTTTTTCAAGGAGGTCACTAAGATGATTGATGCAGGTAGGGCAGTGGATGTTCTCTATATGGACTTCAGTAAGGCCTTTGACAAGGTCCCTCGTGGTAGACTAGTACAAAAGGTGAAGTCACACGGGATCAGTGGTGAGCTGGCAAGGTGGATACAGAACTGGCTAGGTCATAGAAGGCAGAGAGTAGCAATGGAAGGATGCTTTTCTAATTGGAGGGCTGTGACCAGTGGTGTTCCACAGGGATCAGTGCTGGGACCTTTGCTGTTTGTAGTATAAATGATTTGGACGAAAATGTAACTGGTCTGATTAGTAAGTTTGCAGACGACACAAAGGTTGGTGGAATTGCGGATAGCGATGAGGACTGTCAGAGGATACAGCAGGATTTAGATTGTTTGGAGACTTGGGCGGAGAGATGGCAGATGGAGTTTAATCTGGACAAATGTGAGGTAATGCATTTTGGAAGGTCTAATGCAGGTAGAGAATATATAGTGAATGGTAGAACCCTCGAGTATTGAAAGTCAAAGAGATCTAGGAGTACATGTCCACAGGTCACTGAAAGGGGCAACACAGGTGGAGAAGGTAGTCAAGAAGGCATACGGCATGCTTGCCTTCATTGGCCGGGGCATTGAGTATAAGAATTGGCAAGTCATGTTGCAGCTGTATAGAACCTTAGTTAGGCCACACTTGGAGTATAGTGTTCAATTCTGGTCGCCACACTACCAGAAGGATGTGGAGGCTTTAGAGAGGGTGCAGAAGAGATTTACCAGAATGTTGCCTGGTATGGAGGGCATTAGCTATGAGGAGCGGTTGAATAAACTCGGTTTGTTCTCACTGGAACGAAGGAGGTTGAGGGGCGACCTGATAGAGGTCTACAAAATTGAGGGGCATAGACAGAGTGGATAGTCAGAGGCTTTTCCCCGGGGTAGAGGAGTCAATTACTAGGGGGCAATTACTTAAGGTGAGAGGGGCAAGGTTTAGAGTAGATGTACGAGGCAAGTTTTTTACGCAGTGGGTAGTGGGTGCCTGGAACTCGTTACCGGAGGAGATGGTGGAAGCAGGGACGATAGTGACATTTAAGGGGCATCTTGACAAATACATGAATAGGATGGGAATAGAGGGATACAGACCCAGGAAGTGTAGAAGATTGTAGTTTAGTCGGGCAGCATGGTCGGCACGGGCTTGGAGGGCCGAAGGGCCTGTTCCCGGGCTGTACATTTCTTTGTTCTTTGTTCTATGCGCCAACCCCTCTCACTATCCCCTGCCAGACATTCGATGACCTAAGGGCCATTGCCAAGGGCTCTATGGCCAGTGGAAACAGTAGTGGGGAGCGTGGACACCCCTGTCTTGTCCCCCTACACAAACTAAAGTATTCTGACCGGACCCGGTTGGTCCTGGCATTCGCCACCAGTGCCTGGTATAGAAACCAGACCCAATCCACACATCTTCCTAAGATATCCCATAAGTACTTCCACTCCACCCGATCAAAGGCCTTTTCTTCATCCATGGCTACCACCACCTCTACCTCACGCCCCTCTGCTGGCATCATTATTACTTTTAGGAGCTGTCTAATGTTGGATGTCAAGTGCCATCCCTTCACAAATCCCATCTGGTCCTCCCCTATTACCCCTGGGACACAGTCCTCTATACGTGTGGCCAAGATCTTTGCGAGCAACTTCACATCTACATTCAAAAGAGAGATTGGCCTATACGATCCACAGCTCTGGATCCTTATCCCGCTTCAAAATAAGGGAAACCGAAGCCTGCGATAGTGTTGGGGGGAGCACCTTCAGCTCCTTGGACTCATTAAAAATCTTTACCAGGAGCAGCCCCAGCACCCCGGAGAATCTTTTGTAAAACTCGATCAGGAATCCATCGGAGCCGTACCCGATTGCATCACCTCCCCAAGCCTGATTGGGCCTCCCAAGCCTTCCACCAGCTCCTCGTCTACCCTCAGGAACTCCAGCCCCACCCGGGAATCGCTTCATACCCTCCTCCCCGGCTGGGGGTTCCGATTTATAAAGTCGGCTATAAAATTCGCGAAACACATCATTCACCCCCTCCGGGTGCACAACCACCTCGCCCCTTATATCCTTTACTTTCCCAATTTCTCTCGCTGCCTCCTGTTTAGCTAGACCTCCTTGATGGCACACTGTAAAACGCTGCCATCAAGGGCAGTCACTCGCCCCATCTCGTGAATTCAGCTCTTTTGGTCATGTTTGGACCAAGGCTATAAGATCAAGAGCTGAGCGGTGCTGACTGAATCCAAACAGTGTGTCCGTGAATGCGTTATTGCTGCGTAAGTGCTACTTGATAGCACTATTGGCTACACCTTCCATTGCTTTGGCTACACCTTCCATTGCTTTGCTGATGGGAGTGTAGACCAATAAGATGGTAATTGGCCAGGTTCAATTTGTCTTTGTTTTGTGTACAGGTGATTACAAGTGTGGAACATCATTCCTTCAATTTTGGAGATTTGACATGTTTCTATTTTATCTTTCTCTTTATATCTCGCTCTACCTTTTTTCTTTCCCTCCCTTTTATTTCCTTTTCTAGGTCTGATTTGGTATTAAATCCACCCACTTAACGTGTGCTGTTAATTTCATAATCTGATCGGTTAAGGAGTTGGCTGCTTTCCCTCGCTGCAATGTTATGCAATTTGTGAAATTTCCATCTTAAAATAATTCGAACCTAGTAGTGCAAGGTGAAATCAAATGAACTGCAGATGCTATTAGATGACCTGCTACAGCACATTTGATTTGCATGCTACTCTCCGGGTGTAAGAAATGAACACTGGAATTTGAAGCATTTACAGTATGAGCCAAGAATAATCATTTGCACTTGGAATGTATCCCTCCTGATATTGCTGCACTCGGCATATATTTGGCCTGTATCTCACTGTCCCCTCTCTCTCTCCCTCTCTCTCTCTCTCTCTTGGTTATCTTCTCTTCAGCTTGGAATGCTGCCTTAGCATGCAGCCTTTTGCTTTAAAAGAGGTCATCGCTCTGAGGGCTATTCTCCAAAGGAAGTTTATCAGTGTGCACATTTTGTTCACGACGGTAATGGCGCCCCTCCCAGTTACTGCATTCATTTACCGCAATGCAAAAGAGTTATAGTACTTTTTTGAGTGGCTCGGTTCTACAAACTTATTTTTGAAATGTTATTTCCTGAATGTTACTTAAGGATATGATATAGCACATCACAGAGCTCTTCTCTGCTGTTAACTTGCGTTTTACTGACATGATATTCTGCCATCTGGTGTCTGTCAACAGCACATTTCACTGTTGTGACTGTTGAAGGATGTGCTTCTGTAGCATGCCATTTTATTTTGGCACATTATTGCAAGCTGAACTTTTAAGTGCAAAAGGTACCCTGGAGTTGTGCCTGTAGCTAATCTGGCCCTGATTTCCCTGCCAAAATAACAGTTTAGGCGCGTAGCACCCACAATCACATTGTTTACAAGTTAATATCTTTTCCAAAATCCTGAATGATGCATTTCTTCCCAAAAGTGAATTCTTATTCGTACTTGAGAGCTGTAACTGGATATCTCCTCGAGGGGTGCTGAATTAATTGCACACTGTATGATACTCTTAAACCAAATTGCCTTTAAATGACTAAAGCCTAGTTTATTTTAAATTTAGTATTTGGGCAGGCAGTCTTGACGAGATTCAGCTGTATAGTTGGGCCGAAACCTTATTTGACTTGGAAAGTGATTTGGGAAAATCAACACTGTTTAGGTTTTGCTGCAGCTCTTCAACCTCACACGAACCTACTGATTTAGGAGGCGAACATTCGGCCCCTCAATCCTCCACCATTTGATAAGATCAAGGTACGTCTGATTGTAGCCTCAACTCCATATCGCTGTCCTTCCCCTTTCTAACGTTAGATCCTAATGAGCATGCCCCACATTGCTCTCTGGGAAGAGTTCCACAGAAAATCTACCTCTGAGAAAAATAAATCTCATCCATCGCCATCTCAAATGGAAGACTCTTTAATAAAAAAAACTTGTTCTACTCTCTCCTACAAGAAGAATCATCCTTTCTGCATTCACCCTATCAGATCCCCTCAGGATGTCTTGTGTTTCAATAAGATCACCCCTTCATCTTCTAAACTACAATGGATACAGGCCCAACCAGCTCAGCTTTTCCTTTTAAGATGAGCTCTTCATCTGATCAGTTGAGTGAACCTTCTCTGAACTGCTTTTAATGCAGTTATATTCTTAAATTAGGATACCAAATCTGTACACCGAATACCAGATGTGGGCTCATCAAAGCATTGTTTCACTGTCGCAAAACCTTCCTACTTACTTTTATATTCCATTCCATTTGCACTCCTAATTACTTGCTGTACCTGCATACTAACTTGATCCATGTGCCAGGACACCCAGATCCCTCTGCATCATAGTGCTGCAGTCTCTCTCTCTTAAAAGTAACATATTGCTTTTCTTTTCTTCCTGTGGAGAAGTTGCATTTTCTCCCACAATGTTTCATCTGTCAAATTTTTGACCACTCACTTAACCATTCTATATGCCTTTGCAGACCCCTTTTATGTCCTCTTCACAACTTCCTCTCCAGCCTAGCGTTGTCATCAGTAAAGTGAGCAAGCATGAATTCCATCCCTTCATCCGAGTCATTGAATTCCATCCCTTCATCCGAGTCATTGAATTCCATCCCTTCATCCGAGTCATTGAATTCCATCCCTTCATCCGAGTCATTGAATTCCATCCCTTCATCCAAGTCATTGATATACAAAGAACAAAGAAAAGTACAGCACAGGAACAGGCCCTTTGGCCCTCCAAGCCTGCGCCGACCATGCTGCCTGTCTAAACTAAAATTGTCTACACTTCTGGGGTCCGCATCCCTCTATTCCCATCCTATTCATGTATTTGTTAAGATGCCCCTTAAACGTCACTATCGCCCCTGCTTCCACTATCTCCTCCGGCAGCGAGTTCCAGGCACTCAATACCCTCTGTGTAAATAAATAAATAAAATAAAATTTAAACTTGCCTCGTACATCTCCTCTAAACCTTGCCCCTCGCACCTTAAACCTAGTAATTGACCCCTCTACCCTGGGAAAAAGTCTCTGACTATCCACTCAGTCCATACTCCTCATAATTTTGTAGACCTCTATCAGATCGCCCCTCAACCTCCATCGTTCCAGTGAGAACAGACCGAGTTTATTCAACCTCTCCTCATAGCTAATGCCCTCCATACCAGGCAACATCCTGGTAAATCTCTTCTGCACCCTCTCTAAAACCTCCACAGCCTTCTGGTAGTGTCGTGAGCAGAATTGAACACTATACTCCAAGTGTGGCGTAACTAAGGTTCTATACAGCTGCAACATGACTTGCCAATTTTTATACTCTATGCCCCTGCCAATGAAGGCAAACATGGCGTATGCCTTCTTGACTACCTTCTCCACCTGTGTTACCTCTTTCAGTGACCTGTGGACCTGTACACTTAGATCTCTCTGACTTTCAATACTCTTGAGGGTTCTACCATTCACTATATATTCCTTACCTATATTAGACCTTCCAAAATGCATTACCTCACATTTGTCTGGATTAAACTCCATCTGCCATCTCTCCGCCCAAGTCTCCAAATGATCTAAATCCTGCTGTATCCTCTAACAATCCTCATCACTATCCGCAATTCCACCTACCTTTTTCTTTTTTTGGTTTAAAAAAAAATAATAAATTTAGAGTACCCAATTCATTTTTTTTTTCCAATTAAGGGGTAATTTAGCATGGCCAATCCACCTACCCTGCACATCTTTGGGTTGTGGGGGCGAAACCCACGCAAACACAGGGAGAATGTGCAAACTCCACACAGACAGTGACCCAGAGCCGGGATCGAACCTGGGACCTCGGCGCCGTGAGGCTGCAGTGCTAACCACTGCGCCACTGTGCTGCCCTCAATTCCACCAACGTTTGTGGCATCTGTAAACTTACTAATCAGACCAGTTACATTTTCCTCCAAATCATTTATATATACTAC